>NC_134171.1:72922177-73542020 GCF_964188355.1 Buteo buteo | reverse complement strand
GTGATACCAGTTTATGTTATAAGATTTTCCCTATCAGATGAGTGAACTAGCTCACTGCAAAGTCAAAGCAACAGATACAAAGCATGGGTAATGGGAAAGTCTGGGGTCAAAACTGAATTTTAGTTAATGTAACAGGATAGACATAACTTAAATCACCCAATATTTTTAATGATTTGATATAAAATAATAATTTTTAAAATTATAAGATCCCTAAAAAGTAATTTGTGATGTGTACAGATTTCATAAATTTGATGGAAGCACAAGTCAGCAATTAGCATTTTAGAGAGAGGACCAAAGCCAGAGAAAATATACCAAGATATTATGTTATTTCCATTCAATGTTAGGCACTAAATTTTTCTCCAGGATACTATTTGATTGGAAAAAAAAAAAAAAAGCTTAAGACTACCAGTCGTATAACTACTACAGAGTATTCAAAAATAAAATATGCAAGACTATCCAGATTGGGGTTAAAAGGTCTCTGACTTTTAAGTTTTGTATTTCGGGCTTTCTTCAATATTGACAATGTATTCCCTAGAACGCCTCCCTGTATCTTCCAAGCAGGCCATTGAGAAAAATTGAGTTTGGACAACACTGGAGCCGAGAGTTGGACTCAATGATCCTTGTGGGTCCCTTCCAACTCAGGATATTCCATGATTCTCCAGTCACAAATTTATACAGGAAACAGATAACAAGCCCTCCCTTCCTCCTTTTAGGTGAATCAGGTACAAAACAGCTGTACTGGAATAATTCGTTAAGTTTGAGGTCCAAGTGAACACAGGTAAGATGTTTGCTATGTCAGATGATACTGTCAACATTACAGTGTACTGGTTTAAATCACTTTTAAAGTGTTTCATTTCAGCTATTTACCCCTGCCATATTAAATTCCACTCTGATGGATATAATTGGATAAGTTTCCATATTAAAGGCTACACAGAGAGCAATGTCCCCTTCCAGTGGAGTTTAAAATGTTCTTAACATGCTTCAGGGAACACTTTGTTTACCCTCCAGCAGCTAAAACTTCAAGTTAGAAAGAAGAGATTATTACTTATTTATTAGATCATTAATACCTTGCAGCACATCATTCTACTTCAAAAGCAAAAAATGTAACTTAATCATTTTTTTATATTCAATTCCAACTATATTTCTTAGATTGCTTCTTCAGTCTCAGCCATTATACATGCAAAAGAAATGCACTTTTCTATTTTGCTTAACTTTTTTTTTTTTTCCCCAGGAAATACAGTTGTGTCTTATTTCTTTGGAGGAAAATCGTCACTGGCATTAAGACTTTCTTCTTGCTTGAGTAGAGGGACTCAAATCTGGACTAGAGAGGATTCACTGGGATTTTATATTATCTCTTCCAGCTCTCATATTGCTTTAAAAAATGTTATCTCTATCATTTAAGTCTGACAGTTTAAATAGACTGTTTCTTTCTGGTCCAGGGTTCCCATGTATCTTATGTGAAATATACAGATACTGATCCTCTTCCAGGTGTATGTGTGTGTGTGTGTGTGTATATATATATATTTTTACTGGCCTATTATCTGTAACTCTAATCAATGTTCATTTCTCCATATCTATAAGTACAAATATTTAATTTTGCCAGCAGATATTGGTTTTGCAGCATGGAATCTTATTTTCTCTCAGCAGGTTAGGATGTCAGGAATTTTTAAAATTATATTTAGTATTATACTTCTTTTTGTACTCCTGACACATTTATTCTATTAATTTATTCTCCCTTCACACTGAACAGCAACTGGTTTAGCTGTATGTATTGCAGATCTTGCAATGTTATTAAAATATCTCTTATTTATCTCTTTTTGCTGTGAAAGCCGAAATATTTTATTTATAAATACATATACCCTTATATAAGTTTAACATGCTGTGTAACACATATGCCTGTTAAAGCTATTAAATTACATCTCCTTCCAGAATAACAAAAATCAGAACATTTCTTTGGTATAGCTACAAGAACACACTCAATTTTAAAAAGAACTTTTCTGTTTCAGGAGTTCTGAAGAAATATTAAACTTGAGAGCCTAACTAAATGACCTGTCAGTACAACCTGGTCTTTTAAGTTCAAATTTCAGTGAGTCTTCCTTCTCACTGTAATACTGTTCAATTCATATATCCTTGTCAAACAAGAAGCTCATTATCACGGTATTCCATTTTTGCAATTGCATTCATTATTGAATGAAGAACTTGCTTGTAATATGAAAATTAGATGCACAGATAATACATGTATGTTTCGAGTAAACGTCTGATGCTCACTACAATAATAAAACAAGTATTGCAAAAACCCCTCACACAAACAAACAAAAGCCAGCCTAATTTTGACATTTGGCTGCCCTAACTGGGAGAAGTGGTGCTTTAACACTTCTGTAGTCATATCATCCTCAAACTTATTCCTCATAGAGCCCCCAGTCACTTCTTCAGGAAAGAAATCTGGTTTACAAAGGAATGTTCAAATACGCCATACAACATCTCTCTAAAAGCACATCACTGCTAGTAGGACTGAAAAAAGCCATATACACCCCTCAGTTGAGCTTTTGCTTCTGTTTCCAGATAGGAGAGGAGGAGGAAGCTGTCTATCTCTTGCTGCTTATTCAAGCAAGCACCAGTGATACAGCCAAGTAAAACTTTTAGTAGATCAAAGGAAGTCTTGGGGGGCTGGGGGCACAGGAGGAAGATAGTTTCTCCAGGTGGTGCTTTCCCCATCAGCTGGAAAGGCCTTGCTCAGAGTTAATGCAATCAGCTAGCAAACACCTGGTTGCAGAGCTGGTGTCATCAACAAGAATTTGGCTTCCTCAGTCATGGCAACTCATCTGAAGATAACAAAGGACTGCTAGGAAGGAGGAGTAGTAACCTAAGTCACATTTCTCTACAGGAATAGGCTTCTAAACCTAGACTTACCAGGAGGTCTGGAACTGAAGCCCAGAAGTGAGACAGGAAAATCTCCAAACAACGGAGGTTTGCAGCAGAAAAACTCCGATGATTCATTCAGAAGCTTTCCTCAACTCTCTGTGTGCTAGTGTGGATTTTTTCATATTATCTGGATGATAGTTAACATGTACATCATTCCACTTGCTGAACGAATAGCTCTGGGAAGAGTACTCAGCATATTTTCCTTATCGCTTTAGTGAGATATATTTCACTATTCACTGTCCAATTCAATGACCCCAGTTCCTTACAATTGTATTGCTCCCCCTTTTTTTAACCTTTAAATGTTCCTAAAATCTCTAATCATATTAAGTGTAGCAGTTTCTGGACAGCACAACAGTTGCCCTTCAGAACAGTGTCAGTTTCAGTTCAGATAAAGGAAATAGATTAGATTAAATAGATAAGGTTACATGAAGATCTTCAATACCGCTCCCCACATTTACTAACAAAAACCTGAATACTGAAGCTACTAAGCTGAAATTATTTTACAAAAAAAGGTATGACTCAAGCACAACCAGTCTGCCTTGTAAGCAAAAGAGAAAACAGGTGTGTGTATGTATATATATGTGTGTGTGTGTGTGTGTGTGTGTGTGTGTATGTTACAGAAAAAATGTACATGATCCTACTGACAACTGAGGCTGGCTGGTGATGGCTCAAAATTTAACAAATGATTGGTAACAACATGCCCATAGCAATATAAGTGAAGGATAAAACAAAACAAAACACAACACAACACCAGCCCTCCAGCCCCGTGCCAATGGAGTAAAGGGTATTGTGTAGATTGTAGAGCCATACTGATACTGAAAGAGGATCTAGGAAATCACAGCTGGACTAATCATGTCTGGAATCCAGACTCAGAGACCATGCCCAGCCAATGCCAATAACCTTGCAGAATTTGCAATTACCAAGTTATGTAGTCTCAATAAAAAAAAAAACAAACCAAAACCAAACTTCACCAGGCGGGAATCTCACGCCAATGCTACTACCATTATATGGCAAGTTCAACATTACTGTCACTGGAACTTGCAAAAAGGCCCCAAATACAGTAAGGGGAAAAAAGAGTTCAATGGCCTTCATTGCAACACTGGCACAGATCCTGTGGCAAGCAAACTGTTCATCATAGATGACTTCAATGTGTTGCTTTGGCAGCTGACATCTGGTATACAGCAATTGATCACAACAAAGCTGGCAAGATAAACAACAGTGAACTTATGTTGTTCAATAATTCACTGGATTATAAGAAAGAGCTTGTACTCATCACCAATCTGACAAGTCATGTTGGGAACATCAATATTTATAAGCAGGTGGATTTCACTGTGAGTGACTTTGTGTCTCAGATCAAGACATGGCACCATATAGTAAAATCTACAGGATAATTACCTACAATTCTAATCTTGACATGACTGTCAACATGAATGCATTGTTGCTGTCACAAAAATCTTGCCAAATTTAATTTGCATAACTATGGAGAAAGTTCACCAACTGGAAAGTATTTTTACATAGGGAATCCATGTTGGGTTTTTGTTTTGTTTTGTTTCTGTGTGATTTTTTTTTTTTTTTTTTTTTTTTACTAAGACATATCTCCACAGAGCAGAACATGTTGTTTATAAGGATGCATGACATACTTTCCCAGAGAGATCAAACTGACTGGAAAAAAGGAAGTGTAATGGATTTACAGTGGTGAATTCTGAAGCTGCACAGTGTTGACTTCAAGAACAGCTATTTTCAAGATAACATTTGACATTGATATAAAATAGAAAAATGTCAATGTAATAATCACACTCCACCCCCCCCCCCCCATATAAATAGAAACAATGTTGTCAATAACGTTACCACTAATGACACCTAAACATAGGAGCTGCAGAAGGATGTAATGGAAATAATAGTTGAGCCTTGTGAAAAACAAATCCGATGTGTTTGTTTACCCAAGGTAATCTATGTACTAGAGAGTAATCTCTCTCCCTCACCTGCCAAGCTCACTGCCTTATAAACCATTTTACTTGTGTGGGTCAATAATTTTTTTTTAATATATATATGTATATGTGTGTGTATATTGGTTGCTTTATATCCTGTTATATGATTTGCTGCGTCTGAAATCTTCAGTGACTTAGTCAGCTCATTCTCAGTAATCTAACCAGTTTGCTTGTCCAAGCTTATTTTTCCATGCTATAAAAAATACCATCCACAAAAATTCTGGTTTACTCTAAGTAGGAAGAATGCTGCAAAATAAAAGATTTTCATGGCAGGTTTAGTTTTGATCAATTCAGTTGCTTTTTAAGTTTCAGCACAGTCTGTTCAGTTTAATAAATTTCTACTATTATTATCACCGATCTACACATAAAGAAAGCATTAAAAAAATCTGCTTCTGTTACTTAAAGAAATAGTATGTATACAAAGTCATTTAAGTGATCTCAAAATCTAAACTGAAAATATTTTTACTATGCAGTTACTCAATATCACAAATATCTGAAAGAGCTGCAGGAATAAAAAGATCTTTAGGTAAAATATATTAATCAGTCATTACCCAAACCCAACAGTTAGGTTAGTCATCTCCTGTTTTACAATAGTCTTTTCATAATTCTGGAGAAAATAGCATATAATATCAGGTATAAGGTGATACATTAAAATCTTTTAAACATTTTATTATGTTTCAGTCTTTTATTTTACCACCATCATATCTTTTTAAAAGAAAAGCAAAGCCAAGGAATCCAAGGAGGAAATGACAGTGTGTTAAGTAATAAATTTCAGATTTCAAACATAGACGAGTATTCTTAATTTCCTGTTTGAAAATGAATGGCATGGCCACCCAGGTTGAAAGAGGTTAAACTTTCGTGTTCTGTCAGACAAGTCTTTATTCAGATTCATAACCATTATGGAAGAAACCCCTTGTATAGTGAGCCACCAATAAGATCTTTTACAAGTCCACAGTTCACATTAAAACATCATTCTATTGCTATTCATTACTCTTGTGCACCAGTGCTTTTCATCAGAAAAAAGATTCCAAGAATTAATACAGAACTATTATATAAGTAAAAAGATTGGGTCAAATTTTCCCTTTTTTTTGCTGTCGTAGTCTTGAAAAGACAGTATGATACAGAAGCAATGAAGCAAATTTCAGGTACTTGGTAACATGAAAACTTAAAAACCAAATACTGTTAACAATTTTCCTTGTGTATAAGTTAAGGCAAGTATCTGCACTAGCACTTCTTCTAGAGAAAAGGGGGAAAAAAAGCCATAGAAAAGTTAGAAATTAACTCAAGATAGGCTATTCCACTTGAAACAGTTAATGAGTGGGGAAAAAGCAACAAACCTCAGTTAATTCACTAGGTGACACTGACTACAAATTTTTTTTTTTCCATTTCTGCAATCTGTAAATCAAAGTCTATAGTGTAGTCACTTTCATGTTTCAATTAACTGATAGAATGGGAAATAAGTCCTCATCTTCCAAAATCTGGATCAGACCTAAAGATATTTTCCAGTCAAATTACTGCAGGACATTAAAAATGGTCAGGAATTATGTATCATTTTTTGCAAGATTATAGTATAGTCTTTAATTATCCTTTTAATCTAGGGATGAAAATAAGTGTTTAATAGTATTTTAAGGACACTGCTTGCAGTAGATTTCTTATTACTAAAGTGTCTTAAGTGATAAACTCACAGTAAAATGATCAAAGACAAATAACTGTTGGGACAATAAATTTCTGTCAGAACATTTGGTAACACTGTATGCCACAATCCTCCTGTATGACTTCTCAATACAGGAATGCATGTTATCTTATCTGCAAATACAAGGAACTTGAGACAAATATTTTTTAAACCATCAATCAAACGGAGGACTGGAAAACAGTTTAATAAAAGACCTGTATAAATCTCCTAGGTTTATCTTCTTAATACTGTTACTGTTGAATGAAAAATGGATATGAATTTTTTTTGTTAATCTTACAAAAAATGATTCTATTTGAAAACCATCTGAGATTTATTGAGCTTGCAAAAAAGGTATTCTCCAAATGTAAAGAGAAATTAAGTAACAATATCATAATTGTCCTAAAGCTAACAAAGTACCAACAGATGCAAGAAGGAGCAAGGGTTCCATGCAACAATATATGACAGTCTGAATTCTGTCCTACTGGTCTATATTAGTTGACTAGTTTAAATGAATTAATTTTGGTGAATTAATCAGTTGATTATAGAAAGTGCTATACATTTCTGGTTTATCCTCCCTCTTAGAAAGTAGTTAGAGTCACAAGTCAGGCTTGTTTAGGTCTTTTTCAAGTGATACTAACCGTCCACTGAATATTCATTAAAAAGCTGTCTTATTGGGCCATGTTAGAGTTGTGTATTTGGTACTGGAAGTTTCTGTACAGTTTGTGTTGTTCTGACAATTCATTTAGCCACTGAAGTCTCGAGCAAATCTGGTGAAATACTGTATTGCATTGAGAAGTTTTGCACTAAAACACAGCCAGAATTAGCTGATTAAAAGAGGAGTGTTCACACACATTCAGGGTAAAAAACATACAAATTATAGAGTAGATGTGAACCAAGAGGGCAGCCCTTAAAAATCTGCAATTCCTTGTGCACCTGCAGACCCCCAATGTGCAGAAGTCCACCACAACTCTGGTTGAGGTGCCATGCACACAGCCTTAGACAGCTAAGTCCCATTGAGAGCCAGAAGGTTATATGGACAATTACCTGAATCCTTGAGGTTAGAGCATGCCCAAAACATCTGACCAGGTGTAGATCATTCACAAAATGCATTCTCATTGCCTTTTGTCTTTTAACATAGGCACAAAAAGATGCTGTCTTTTTGCCTTATTCAATATCTCAGAAACAAACTGACTCATTCAGAAAATGGAAGACATGCCATCTCAGCCAGCGAGTATTTAAATTAACCTTGCTAGGGAATTTGCTAACTGGCAAGTTAGAGGTTAGAACCAGTGGATGGCCTTTTTGTCCAAGCTGACTCATTGTATGGCAAAGAATGCAACATTCCTGCTGTTAGAAAAAGAGTATGCAAAAGGCAGCATAGGGCACACAGTAGAGAAAAAAGGTATCTTTAAGTGAAGATCCCCCTCTCAGATTTACTTCAGATTTTTATCCACTGGCTAGGCAAATTCTCTAGCCTGTAGATTTTTAAATAGTCAAGTAGTGCATATCACCTCCTACTCCTCGTAAGCAGGAATTTCATAGTCCGTGAGTTATCACATCTATCAAAGGTTATAACTGACACAAAGTCTTAGGCATAAACTGGATGTAGGTGCAGACCTAATTTAGATGCTTATTTAAAGCATCCTTTTCAATTAGCAGGGAAAAAAAAAACCAAAAAAAACCCCAACCAACTTTTGTTCATTACCAGGACTTTGCACAGATAAAATTATAGCCAGCAATCACTATGCAGTGATCTAAACTTCATGGAAAAAATCCATTATAAAGGTTTTCATACTTTATCTGCAACAATACTTTAGATATGGACTTTCATGTTGCATTCAAACATGTGGAAAACAGCAGAACAGAATTATGAAACAAAGATTTTTTTTCTATTAATTGTTTCATGTAAAATGCATGCTTAACATTTATCCTTCCCTAAAATAATTTATCTCGGGATTATCTAAAATATTTGAAACAGTTTTGCTTTGTTGCATAAGGACATAGACTATAGAAATATTGTTCAGATTTTTCAGATATCTCCATCACATATCACAAAATTAGAGACTTTTATATTAAGAATTTGATCTGAAATTATTTTGTATCTCACCAATCACAATGAACTTTGTTGTTTGGAATACTAAAAAGGAACATACAATCTGATTTAACTCAGGTTTTATGCCACAATAGCTACATGACTTTTATTGTGAGTTTACCTCACAGCCTGTCAGTCCACAGCTACTTTCAAAACTGCTATCCACCAGGTGACTGCATACATCAAGATTAATTGTACTTAGTGAAAAGAATAACAAAGCAAACCAAGAGCCCAAAGAGCAGAAGAAAAGTAGTCTCTTTAAAACAATGTGTTTACCTTTCCTGAAGGAACAAACTTTGAAAATGTGCCTCCCTTTCTAACATTTCTGGGTCAAAAGCGTGAAGAACATGGCAGAATGCCAGGAATGTCAGAGCACTGAGAATAACATGCCAATGATATCAAAGAAGGATGAATAATAATGCAAGAAAAGAGAAAGGTCATACACCTTGTCATAAGAGTAAGCGAACAATTTAAATACTTTATATCAAGAGAAGCTGGGGTACCCAATCAAAATCAAATTGAAATGAAAGAGAACACAGTTATTACAATTCACTCATGTTTCTAAGATTTTGCAGAAAACTTGAAAGAATGATATGAGATTTTACCTGTCACAAAGAATTTGGACATACTCATATGTAGAGGAAACCCATCATTCACAATTTTAGAATTAACAAACTCACTTGGAAAAAGAAAACACTAGAAAAAAGGGATAAAAAGTTTCACCTAAAAATCCCCTTGAAGTTAAGACAAAACCTCAAGCTCATGTATCAGTTATAAGAAAAGGAACGCTACTGACCTCAGTGTACTGAACTTAATTACACTTCAGAGAAAATAGGTTCCTTAACCATACTCAGGGGAAAATTAAGAATATTAAAATCTCAAACCAATTTTGACCAAACTAAAAAGTGACAAATCAGCCAATAAATGTACGTATTCAGATTGCCTTATTTTTTAAAACAAATAAAGAAAAGTCTCAGGAGTTAAATGCTTTTTATGTCTTCAGTGCCACCCCAGCAAGATATATCAACGTGGAAGGTCTTTTAGCATATTATTAATTCAGTGTAGCAGCTAATTTATCTTGGAAAAGGAAAATTATAATATTATCCACATTCCTCTACCTTTGTATAATCTAAATTCAAACCTATGCAAAACATAAATAAAATAAACCAACAACAAATTATTAAGATTTACTTTTTCTGGTACTTTTTCGTGAAATGATCTTGAGTACAGGTAAAATTCCAGCTGAAAATAGTGTCAAAAGTATGTACATACACCTGCCCATTTAAAGGAAAATTAGAAAGCCTGTTTACTTAACAGCAATTTTTAAACTTGGCAGAGTGAGAAGATCAGGCATGTTTTCACACTCTATTCACCAGAAGAGCTGCCAGAGGGCTGATTTTCTGGAAACTCACCATGTAAAGCCATGATCTGAGAAGCTTGTATCTGTAACACCACTTTATAAGCTGATTTCATAAACATCTTGGAAATCTTCCCTAAAATGCTGAAATTCAATATTTTAAGTAAAAATAATGTTTTAAGTAAGAAATAAAATTAAAGACCCCCTTTAAAATTCAAAGACAGATTTATAGGAATTAATAGGAAAACAGAAGAGAAACTATTTGCCTACTGACAACATAAAGTATTCATTCATGAAATAACAGCAATGGATTTCAAAACTAATTCTTGTTTCTACAAAAGATAATGAAGAATTTAATGGAAAATGCCCTTTTCAGTTCTAATCATTTTTAATTTTATAATGCTAAAGATATCAGAGAAAGCACTGTTATTCTGGTAATATTGTAATATTAGCTGTAACATACAGAAAGACTAAAATTAATTGACTAAGAATATGGTACAGCAAAAGAAACAGCTGAAAAATGCTCCCAGCCCCTTCTGCCAAAATGCTATTCCAGCTATTTAGCAGATAAAGAATAACAGCTAATTACGATGAAGACAGCTAAATGTAATACTTCTCAAGCTGTAGCATTTTGTGCGTCAGCTAAACAAGCAAGAAATACAGCATTTCTTTCCCCCCTTCTTTCTTCTCCCTCCGTACATGAAAGGACCCAAGTTCACTGTAGTTTGTGATCACAGCCGAGCTCTTTAGCCCAATCCCTTAGCTATTTTCTGAAGTCTGTGTAATTTCTGAAGTGTAAGCGATGGGCAGAGGATTTAATTAACAGTGTCCATACAGACATGCACACTGCCAGGACTAGCCAGCCATTTTGCTCCTAGGTGATGGCTACTCAGGGCCGCAGCATGTGTAAGGTGACAGGTCAACCTGAAGGCACACCAAACCTTTTGCAAGAAAATCCCGGTACAAAAGATATTATGCCCCCGCTCACCACATTGTCAGGTGCTCATCCGACTGCAGAACAGCTTTCTCCTCAGCCGCTTCTTCGGCCACAAGGCGCCGCAGGCAGGAGGCGGTTACGTGGCTGCTGACAGAAACCAAGAACTGCTCTCCCTGTACCAAAACCTCGGGCTTCCCCCGGGGCGCTGAGACAGCTCGGCAGGGCACCCGCAGCGTGCCAGGCCCTGGATCCCATCGCCCCTGTGGCGGTAGCGGCCAGGCCTGCGGCCCCTGGGGGCTGAGAGAGGTTGCGGCAGCAGGGAGGCTGCTGGCCAGGCCCTGGCCAGGCCTCAGGGCAGTTTTCAGGCCACGGCGCCATCGACAGCCCCTGCTGCCTCACTACTGGGCCAGGCCCCGGGCCAGGCCCCAGCTGCAGGGCCCAGGCCCGCTGCTGTCAGGGGAGGCTTGGTGCTGGTCCCGGCCGCCACCCTGGGACAGCACGGGGAACCTACAGGATTGAAAGGTCCCCCAGAAGTACATTACGTCGATCCATGCCTGCAGCTGTGCTGCTCAGCAAACAGCCGTGGCAAAGCATTAAAAGGCTGTGTCTGTCTTCCAGGGACAGCACCTGAAGCAGCGCTCTCTGCCGGTCTCTCAAGCCTGTCCACAAAGGCACAGCGAAGCGGCAACATTTAGGCAACGCGTTGCCAGGAGAAGCTGGCTTTTTCCCTTTCTCGGTCAGCACCCCACAGACCCCATCTTCCTGCGGCCTGTCAGGCACCCGTGTGTGGATGCGTTGGCAGGAACAGCCCAGGCCCTGCGATGTCTCTCCTTCCTCTCCACAGGGTTGGGAACCCTCATCCGTGGCCACCCTGCCGTCAGCAGACCTCTCTTGCACCCCACCAACCATGAAGCAGTGCCTCAGCATCCTCATCTAAACTTGGAAGAGACTGTCCTCGGCACGGATCTGGAGGCCTGTTTCAGGCCGCAGTGTAACGATTCTCCCTGTTTCACAGTTGCGTAATCGATCTCAGCCTGCTTAATATAGGTTGCTCTGACTCGAAGCGGTGCTGTTGATCATCAAGATGTTATGCGGAATAAGCATCCCAGCAAAGTCTACTGCGTTAACGCACTTATGCCTGTCATTTAAATCCATGATCACAGAAAGAAGTATTTGGAGCAAGATGTATTTTGCAGAGAGCCACAGCATTAATGGTGCTATTATCCCTTGCTTACTTGCACAAGTCCTTGAGCAGTAGCCCTTGAACAGCCAGCCATGGAAGCCCCTCTTGGAGGAAGGTGAACATTGGGCAGCATCTGCTTACTGAGAGCTCGCTTCAGCCTGGATGGTGTGGGCAAAGGGCACGTTCAACCCTGCCAACCATACCTGCCTCAAAAGTACTGAATCTCAAAGCCACTAAGGCAGCCCTCAAACAGGGAGCATGTTCTTCATTATGAAAAAATGTATATGGTTATATGAAACAGTGCCACCTGGTGAACCTCCCCAAAACAACCTTAAATACTTCTCCATTTTAATAATCTTTCCTGTTCCTCCTTCCTTTCAGCTGTTCTCTCCAAGAAGTTGAAGTGCCCTTGCTGGGAAAAGAAAGCAACATATTTCAGGTGGCACTTTTACTCCTGTTGCTACAGTCTAGTCCAGTCTTCTGGTAAGACAGACTATACATAAAGAGGGAAAGAGAATAAAAAAGTGGAATATAAAAAGAAACGTGCCTTTCTCAGTTACAGTTCTTTTCCTGGAAAGTCACAGTTGCAGCTGACAGCACAGACTCTATTAGCTATTCTAGGAGCTTTACCTCCTAGTCCTGGTAAAATATTTGGTGGTTGTTGTCCCCATTTCAGCCTTTGAAGCAAAATTCTACATTGCCAATATCAAGGTATCAATATCAATTGGCGTTGCTTTTCTACCCACAGTTGTTACACCAAATTCTTGTAAACAGCAACTATCTATGTGGCTTGGAAGGAAAGCAAATAAGTGTATCAGGATGGAACCAGGTTACCTAAAGAAGAAACGGGTATTTTGCATAGGTGTAATGACTTTTTTTCTCCCTTCCTCCCTTCTTTCCTTTTTCCTTTCCTTCCTTTCTCTCTGTCTTTCTAGGGCACAAGGGGTATAAGAATAAAGAGACAGAGTATTAAAACCTCCTTGAGGATCTGATGGAAAAGCTTGAGCATACCTAATAAGGAGTTATTCAATAAGAGTTATTTTGCTCTTTATTCTACTGTAATTATCACTTTTGTAATCAAAGACTTAAATGTTTTAATTAACCTTGATTTCCTCCTTTAGTGTCTTCAGTATTTATCCTGTATTTAAGTTAGTCTAAAAATATTAATATTTTTCTGGAAAGAAAATCCTAATGAAGTAGTGCCCACATGAAATTCTGTGGGCTTTTATATCCCAAAATCATTTTGAAACTTTCAGTGTTGGGTTTTCTTTTCAGCTACATGAGTGATTTCTCCTTCCCCACAAAACCAGATACCTAAGTCCCACAACTCATCCCCCTTCCTCACTCCAGCCTCTGTCCCGGAAAGACACACGGTGTTCACGAGTGTTCCCTCTAATCAGAGGTAAGCAGAGAAGGACAGACTACAATTTCAAATAAACCCAGATTGTTACAATCAGAACTCCACAGTTTTCCTCTTTTTTTCTACTTGCTGTTAAGGAAACATGTATAGAGACTGAAATCATGCTAATTCAAAGCCACGAAAGAGGATTGGTACACTAGATGACTGAAGTAATGTGTATGTTTATGCAGAAACAAAAACATAATGCTTTGTTAGTTTGAGTTATTCATCTGAGGAGCTTGGCTCTTGTTATTGCACCCTTGTTCACAGCAGAAGTTAAATGAATTAGGACAAATTTGTGAAGATATTTATTTTCAGGCCTTTTATGGGTGGAAAATTAGGAAAGGGAAGAAAAAATTCCCCTTTTTAGTTTAGAAGAAAAGAAACTTCAGTGTCTGTCAGAGTACCTTTCTAAACCTAAATAATGTAGATCTGATGTATAATTAAAAACATCTTCTCTTGGAGAATATTACTTTACTACAGCTCTGATAAAACAAGATCCATGCCTGTGGGAAATGATTCCATTGAGGGGCTACTTCCAGGAAGAGTGCTACAGGTGACCTCTGGCAATGTTAGAGAAAAGCATACAAGAAAATTTGTCTTCTGTCTTTTGAGGCGTAAAATAGACGGAGAATGCTAAGATCATTAAAAAGGGAAGAACTTTCCGTATATGCCCTCTACCCCAACCTTGTCTAGAGCTCAGTCCCACTTGTGACACTTGAAAGTCAGTCACGAAAAAGTGTTTATGAAACTCTTCAACTAGTTTAAATGTAAGAAATGATTTTTCACCCTACTCTTGCCCTTTGTTGCCTTAATCTTTCTTCTAATACAAAATTTAACAGATTTGGGATTTTGATGATCTCTGCAGAATACTGTCTGTATCATTTATATTTCTCTAGTAAGCTCATGCCTTTATTCTGGGTGTTTATTTTCATATCTACAGTGAGCTTTACAAGGTATATATCTTTTTTGCTGTTCCTGCTGACCCTAAAAAAAGTCTTTTTTTTTTAATATGGTAGTTTTATAAATATCTGAAGTACTATAACAAGGTAATTTTCCAGAACAATAGAAACAGTAATAATCTTTCATAGCTTCTTAAAATAACTTAGCTATCCAATGAATGACTACTTTGAGAAGGAAGGAAAGGGAAGGAGAGATTAAACATTTTAGATATATATATATATTCTACAAATCTCAAAAGGTATAGGTTTCTATCTAAAAGCTCTATCTTTATTAAAAAGGCATAGGTAATACACACCTGTAGCATTAAGGTAACTGTATTTTGAAATAAAGAACAATAATGCTAAGGTACTTTGTGCTGACATTTTAGGGTCATGAAGTACTCACATTAAAAAAGAAAAGAAAAAAAAAAAAAAAGAAGCATATTTTAAAAAGTCACTGCTCCTGGCTTGTAACTCAGCAGTGTTTGAATCTGTGGAATTAGATTACTGTTTTCATTTTTTTACTCCCTATATGAGAAGGAATATTGTAGCCATGAAACTCTACTGATGTATCCACATTAATCGATGCCTCTATTATCTGCTTATGACAAAGATGCAAAGAAAGTCTTAAGCAGATGTGATCGCGGTCTGCTTTCTGTAACATTCCACCCTACAGTTTCATATCTTCATTAGAGGTGCATGTCCATGCACTGTATTGTAATTAAATCAATGTACAGTTCTGTAGGGTTTAGAAGTCCTCTCTCTGATCTGAGTTGTGAAACATAGCAGATTGGCAATGAACAAAAGAGAACTATGGATAATTTCAATATTCACCTGATTTAGCTTTTCACATTGAAGATGACTCAGTGTTCACTCCGACGGTTTACTTATTCCTGTTTAAAAAAAAAAAGTCTAGCTAAATTAGAAGTTTGTTTATAACCAACATACTGGAAACATGTAGAAACACCACAGAACCCCCCTTGCTATCCCAAAGGGACAGTCCATTAAGGTTTGGAATTTTGATATAGCTCTTATCTCCACAGTATTTGAACATCATTGTACATTGATATTTATCCTCCCAGCTTCACAGTAAGGTAGGGAAGTAAGATTGTGTTTTATAGGTACTAAGTGGCAGGAATATTAAAAAACTAATCCATAAAAGGTATCTTACTTTCTATTGATATTACCATGCCATATCCCCATGAATAGAACTTATTACCAATGCAGGATACTATACGGCCAAAGGAATGCACAATAAATTCATAAGTGATCATCAAATTCCCTCCTAGTCATCGCACCCATAAGCTTGAGTGAGAACAGTTGTGGTTTTTTTCTCAGTAGTTGTCAAATGTGGCAATGCAATTTGACTCAAAAAAATTGTCTCTGAGGAAATCATTTTATGTTTTGGGAAGATTTGCCTACTTTCCTAACAGCTTACATGTCACTATGTACTTTTTTTCACAGTTCATTGCCAGACAGCATGGCAGCTTGCCATGAAATTAGGACATACCAGTCTCCTGTTCACCACACACTTTGGCAATGCTGCCATAGACACAGAGCTTCTAAGCTCCCTAGCAACTAGGAAAATCATCTTATAGCTGTCACAAAGTCACTATTCTCAAGTTCCCTGGATCCTAACTCTTTTAATTTGGATATTTAGTGAGAACTGAACACTACTGAAATTAATTATCTCAGCAATTAAATTCAATGCAAATGTTCTGGTCTGGGCTTTTGGAATTTTTATTTCCCCTAAAAGTATAAACTATATTGTATAAGCGAAATTAATTCCTCCTTTAAAGAGAATTAATTATGATATCCAGTCATTGGCAGATCCAAGAATAGTCAGATGTTCTGGCATGTCAGTATTTTCAGCTCTGAATTAAGAGATAAAAATCTCTTCCAAAATTTTATAACATTTTATTTAAAAGAATTACATAAAATATATCACTCAAAAATTCTTGCAGTTTATGATCTAGGTGCTATGCACCTTGAGGTGAAGAGCAGTGGAACGCATGCACAGGAGTCTAGAAGAGGGCTTAAAGGAACACTAATGGTATCAAGCGAGAAGTCTGCAGCACAAGGACAGGTTGAGAACCACAATACTTACTCGTCCTCTATTTTTAAGAATTACTTTTTTTCTAATTTTTATTTCTCTAATTTAGTTAGACTTAACCTTGAGAATGGCAGCATTCAACGTGTTTTGTCATGTTGAATTTATAGGAAAAAAAAGAATTTCATCATAACTGTGTGAGACTTCAAGGTCATCAGCACAACAGTAACTGCAAATATTTTGCTAATGACGAAATGAAACAAGAAAGGCATTCTAACCATGCTATTTTTGTGATTTCTCAACTGTGTTCCCCAATCTGTGTGCATGTTGATGGCATTGAGAGTTAGCTGAGAATTTCACCTATGAACAAGGAATGGCTTTTAATAAGGGACAAATAATCAAAATATAAAGATTAAATCATCCATCCCATCATCAAGTTATTAGATGTGCTTTCTGAGATCCAACAAGTTATTTTGATTTCTTAATTATTTTGGGGAGTTGGAGCAACCAATAGTCATTACATCTTGATGGGCTGAGATGAAAACACTACATCCTGTATATTAAGATACAGGGAGGTGTGAGCATGGGTTTTTTTCTTGTCTTTGGTAGGCATCCAAAAGTGTCAGCACTGATTTCATCACGTATGTGGCACTTTACAAAAAAACCCTAAAACTCTCAAAAAGTATTTAGTAGGTATTCACATAAGCCATCTAGTGAGTGACATGTATTACCAGATAATTTTGAAATGAAAGAAAAAAAAAAACAACCCCAAACTTTATGAAGAGCCATCTGTATTTCCTCAAGCTCCTCTGTCTGGCATGCTGCTTACTGTTTACTGTTGCCCAGGCCTAACTGTACTGGGACTGGAAGTACAAATGCAAAAATACTATAGCTGAAACCTACTGGAAAACAGAACATACAAAAGTGTCATAATAAAATTCTCATTGGTCTCATGAGATACTCAGGCAAGTTCTAGCAGAAAAGGAATAAGAACTGTGAAATGTTCATATTTTAAGATAATAAAAGACAACGAAGTCACTACCAAGCATACACTGAGTCATACCTCACTCATTTTTATGCTATAATTCTGCTGCTCTGAAGCCTATTTCAGCCAAGATTCAGGGTAACTTTTTCTCTTGCAGTAGCAGGATCATTTTCTCAAGTAGCTCCAGAAACATATATGCAAGGTGTGTAACTCCATCTGTTCCTGAGGGCAAAAACCACAAGCAAATTCCATTTTTGCATAAGTACCTAAACAGTTAGAAGAACAAACTACCTAGTCGACGTACTGTTACTAATAAATGAAGGGGGAGGGGGGTGTGGGTGTGGGTGTGTGTGTATATTTTACCAAATTCTTTTAAGCATTAGGTTTCACTACTATTCACACATGGACTTCACAATTGACAACTTCAGTTTCTACTATTAGAGGCCAAAAACTGTCTGAGATGGGTTTCAGAAAAAAGAAAAAACAAATAAGTGAACAAAAACCCCCAAGCAGTTAACATCTCCTCAAATGCAATAGCTGGATTGCCTATTTATATACAGCAATCACTAAGGTGTGCACTGCTATAAGAGCATCCCGGGAAAGAAACTGTTCCTCCGAGATTTACCCTGGGCAAGGAACGATCACAGGCTCCCTAACAAACATGTCAGAACTCATTAAGCAGGAGGCTCATAAATACCAACAGATTATTCTAGCCATAAAGTTACAATACCAATAGCAAATTATTTCTATGGGCTTTGAATCAGGTATTAATGGTGTGTATCCAGATCCTCAGGAGGTGTAAACCAGTGTAGCTCCATTGACTTCAACACAGAAAGACACTGATCTGCTTGAAAGAATCTCCCTTTGGGGAGCTGTTTCTGAGTTGTGAGATTTGTATCCAGCTCTTTGTTTTTATTCTTTCACATTCTTCTGTACATTCATCAAATTTTACACAGAACCAAATTAAACCCTTTGAGAATGAGTTCCATGCAGAAATAATTTAAAAGCCCAGAAATGTCAATTAAAATAATGTAAAACATTCATAAATTGAAAGCAAAACTACCATTATTGGCCAATAAATTAGACTACGTAGAATTAAACCACCAAGGATTTAAGTTAAAAAACCAAAAGCAAACAAGTAGTTCAATGAAACTGTAGAACTGGAACTAATGAAGCCTGTCCTCTGATTTGTGTCCCCTGGTAGGATGTTTTCTGAGTCAAGAAAGGTGTGAGCACAAACTGAAGCTTTTCCTGCAGTAGGCTCACTTTTATGATCTATCTTCTGTAAGGACTTGCTGAAATAAGTAATAACAGATATAAGAAATAATAACTCGTTGGCTTTTCTCTCACCTGAGGCATTTTTATCAGGTGTATCCCACATACCTGTTTTCATTAACGTGTAAGAGTTAGCTGTCCCTGGAAACTGTCTACTTCTATCAGTCAAGAGGGCTCATCAGACACGTATAAAACCAGGATAGTTGTCTGAGTGTTTTTTCACAGGAAATCAGCCCCCTGATCCCAAATATATGTGAAATTGAGTAAGTGAAAATACAAAGAACTAATATCTTCTATATACTCCTACAGAAGCTATGCCTTATACACTCTGATTTTCTCATATCTGTTGATCAAAAAGGATATTATTCACATCTGGATATTTTCTGAAATTTGAACATCAGTGTGTGTTGCTTAGTACACAAAACAAAGCAAAACTTCGCGCTCCTACTGATACTGTATCAGGTTGCAACAACGGATGCATTTCACATTACGGATTATGAGCACTTATTGATTCCTGTGAGAATCTTGCAGTATAGGTTTAGCCCAAGTCTACCTACCTTTGGTGGTTTACTGGTCACAGGCAAAGCTCCCACTCAGTTCACTAGAGCTTGAAGTCTGATGCAGACAGCAGGATTTTGATCAAAAAGTATAAAAATAACATCGAACTATCATGCACTCATATCACTTTGGCTGTTAATTTCTAAAATGTTCATGCATTTATAGTACATGACAGCTGGATGAACTTGTTATGTGTAAGTCATTAATTATTCATTTCTAATTAATTATACTGAAGATTTTGATTCTTGTACTGTTGCTCATTATATAAACTATCTTACAGTTACTCGACTGATGCAAAATCCCAAATGAAGACAGGTAATACATGTCACTAATAAGACTGGTACACCTCAGTTGAAGGGAAGAGCACTTTGATAGGTGTAGTGTGTTGGGTGGTAATAAGTCTTTGATGAATCTGCACTATTGATCACTTTCAGAAAGTACCGACGTGAGCTTTAAATGTTTAAATTCTACTTGTGATCCTCACTGCCAAAAATATAGCTATTTCAAAAATCATTTCCTACATTTTTAGTAATCCTCGTAGCTCAAGTATTACACCAGCTTGGTAGTTGCCCTGAACATGTACCTATTCATATAGGCCAGAAATTGTCTAAAGCTATTACTAATCTAGGAATTACAGACAATGCTACAATAGTTATTAGCAAATATTCATTATTCCTATGGTAGCTTGGGTATATTCAAAAAGCACTTCTGTCATTAAATAAAATATTCTCAAGTTAATATGGCTCTTTTACAAAGAAAGAAAATGGAGATAATAGACAGGAAGTGGACGAGTTATATAATTTAAACTACTAAATTCCTCTGTACATCAACTAAAGGGTTTAAGCACACTGCAAGCTACCCAAAAGACCTCTACTGCAAATTAGAAGAGGATTATCTCAGTGCAGAACAGTGAAGACATACCAGTATAGCAGCACACCAGTCCTCCTGTAAAGACTACACGTGAGATGGCAAAAAGCTCTGCTATGTAGTATGCACAAAAAGAATACAAGAGAATTGACAAAGAAGTGTTTCTCACATTTCTTTCATATTTTGATTAAGCAAAAGGACATCTGACACAATTCTTCACAAGAAAAAGGAGAAGAGAACAGGTTGATTTCCCTGTTTTGTGGGCTGCCCTTGGCTGTTCTGGAGTCCCTGGAAGCCCTGCCTAGCAGACATCCCTGACTCCAGTGCTGTGAAGTGCCTAGATGCAAAGGAGTTGGGATCTTCAGGAGATTCAGACCCAAGGCTCACAGGGGTGGGTTTTTTTCTTATCCTTCTATGTCAGTCCCCAACAGTACAGTATGAATAGAAACCCAGGAACGTAAATGCAAACCAAGAGTGGCAGAATTTGAGTAGCAATAAAGTAAGTCTCTCTAGCCACCCCTTCTCTCCCCTCCCCAAAAAGCCAAAGAAGAAAAAAACTCTTTGATTTCCATAATGCTTGAAAATATTCTGTATACTTTTTACAACTTACTGAATTTTGGGTTTACAAATGCTTTATCATCTCAGTAAATCATGAATTTACTTAGCATGGTTTTGATGACTCATCCTTGGATATTGTGTCTTTTTGTCAGTGTATCTATTCTGAAACTTATCTTGCAGTCAACACTTCCAGTTAAAAGATGATTGTAGAGCTTTGTACTTATATGACACTTTACCTCCCAGAATAACAAGTTTCTGTTCTCCCCCAAAGATGCAGAATTTTGGTAGAAGCTTGCTTGTTTGTTTTTTGGTTTTTTGTTTGTTGGGTTTTTTTTTTTCCTAGGGATCAAAACCCCCTATTTTATTAACCTCTGTGGATGTTTTCATAATCTCAAGACCTTTGTGTGTTGATGTTATCAAAATTGGTCATCAATGAGGGGGTAGAAAAATACTGTGGTGTAATTTAGATTGGCAACCCCCCCAACCCCTCTCTCAAATATCCCCCTGGAAACCCCAAGACCCCCCTTGTCAGTGACCCCTCCCAGATACCCCCACAATATCCCCCTCCAAGGACCCTCCCCTCCAATCATCTAACTAAATGTTTTTCTTCAGGAAAAAAAAAAAAAGTCCATTTAAAAAAAAATTAATACTTCCCCTTTCCTTTTATAACTAAGGCAATGATTATGTTTTTTTAAAAAGTGAGTAAAGTATGATATTTGTAGGTAAGTTTATGAATAAAGATTTTTGTTTTGTCTATTACAAAGGCAATAATGAATATCTATCAGTAACTTATTTTTTCTTTGTTATAAAAATCTTTAATCTTACAGTGTTTAGCTGCTGTCAGGGAGAGTGGTATCTCAAGTTTGAATCAGTATAGGGACTGTTAACATGGTTAGTTTACATAATGAGCAGCTATAGAGGATGCAAAAATCATCAGCATAATTACTTACAAATGAATAATTAATAGCTTGTATGCAAGTTAAAGAGGTTCATCAGAGTGACACATATTCATGAACATTTATGAGCAATTAATAACCAGAAAGTCATTGATAGATGGGCCACGTAGTGTACACAGAATCTTCAAATGGAAAAAACCCCCCACTTTTCCAAGCCATGAGGTTGCCAACGGTGTGCGTCAGAGTGGTGGAAGGCTAAGCTTCAGGGATGAAGTGCCTACTGTGGGGGAATGGAGGATCCTGGTACTTGCACATTAATAGTTCATTTGTAAGGATCCAGCAGTGACATAAACATTCCAAGAGCAAAATTGGTCTTAATGACTGACTTTAGAGAATGAAGCAGAAACGGAGGAGAGGGAAGAAGTGGGCAGAGGAAGAACAGCAAAACATGGCTTTCTTCAGAATCCATAGATGTTCAAAACTAACAAGTTCTGAACCACAGAACTGTAAATATCCTCTCTAATAGGTATAAGTAATAAAGGTTTTAATGAGTTTTTCATTTCTACCCCAAAGTGACTAATCGCAGCAAGAACAAAGCAGAACTCCTGCAGTGCTATGTAAGGTCTGCTGCAAATGTTCTGGTTTCTACATGTTCCTAATGTCCCACTGGGGGCACCTGAAGAATGAAATCCTGCTGACTGTAATAAAAGTCTGCAAAATTATTAGATACTTAATGACAATATATAGTATAAGGCAATGACAGCAGTTTAGCATTAACAATAATGTAGACCCTACCTGCAAACTTCTACTATAGCAGCTTTTGAATAATACTCATGCTAAATTGCGTCTAACATTATTAGACTTAGTAATGAGGTGAGGTTTTATTGGGTTTTAAGTGCAACCTTCTACGGATTCAAATTTCCCATTATTTTTTAATAATTTTTAATAACAAACCACCAAACAGTCATTAGGTAGGAAAGTTATTTTGGCAAAGTTTTAATAACTTACTGTTTCTCAGGATTGGTGAGGCATAGAAGCACAGCACATAAACTACTGGGGTAGAGTGTGTGTCTGTTTGTGTAATGGCTCTAAAGAGACCATCAAGGGGTCAACTACTTCTGAAAAAGAGGAAACTAAAGAATGCCTTATCTTTTATTTCACTGAGGGAAAAGTTAAACATGAGTAGTAAAGGAAGCGAGGTTAGAGACTGCACATTCCCAAATTAGAAGGATAAAGAAGCCTTTGATTAAGCTGTCATGTCCATAGTCAGATACTTTCTAAGTAGCTTGATTTTCAGCTGACATATTAAATAATAACAGTTATCAATTAAAAACAGGCATTTGTCCTTTACTACAAAGATATCTTCTCTCTTAAATCATCCCCTCTTCTTTTTAAACTAGTCTCCTCAAGAACACCTTCTCATTTTCCTTTTTTCAAATCCCACCAGGTAGTTTCCAGTGAAATGCTTCAGAAGGGATTTTATGACTTTGGGAGTGCTAGCAAGAGAGGAGGAGATTTTTTGGCAAAAAGGTGAGGGAAAGATTTGAGGCAAATCAAGAAGCTCTCACAGGCTGTGACCTTCTCATGAGGACACACACTTAAAATATTGGACACAGGTTCCTACCTGGCCTAAAGAAAATGAACTAGGATAAAAAAAAAAAATCTGCCTCTATATCAGAGTCAGAATACCAGATAAATTGCCTTACCAACTTTTTTCTTCTCTGAACAGAGAAGCAACTGATTAAATTATTTTTGTTCACCAGGTGCTGGATTACTGCCATTAAATTATTCCCATATTTGCTTTTGTGGCTACTTTAATATGCATCGGGTAGCTTTTAATTAAGTAAATAAAGTGTTCTTAAACATTATCATGTTAAATAAATATCCTTTTTAAAAATTATCCATTTAAAAAAGAAATTGAAGAACTAGATATGTACAAGCATTTCTTTCTCTCTACTTTTCTTTCCTCATGCTCATCCCCTCAAAAAAGAACACAATCCAACAATAATCCAACAATCCTTCATTGAAAAATTCTGGAAACAACAAAACTCCTCTGGAAAAATGTCTTTGTTTTGTTTTGCTATACATGGGTAATAGTCTATAGCTAAATCAAAGATTGGGTTTTGGGGTTGGTTTTTATTTTTATTATTTTTAACATAAGACTGATTATTATATTTTATAATTGCTGATTTACATTTATGTGATTTGGTATCTTTTTATGGTTTCTATACTGTTTCCCTTTTATAATGGCTTTGTTTTCCATGCTAGATATATATCTACTTAAAAGGTTAATTTTGGTTTTTTAATTGAAATATTACAGGAAAGATTATAGGCAAGTTTCAAAAAAACCAGCTCTTTGTTTAATACTGAATCACTCAAAAGAGTTTATAATAGGCTTTTCTCCATTCAGAAGGAAGAAGAAAAAAGTGGCTGTAGCTCTGATTTTTTAATTGCAAAGCTTTAAATTTTGTAATTCATGCAGTGTATAAACCTCATTCTTAATTTACTCTTCCTTTGTGATTTTCAACAGTGAAACTCTCCTGCCTCCTCTGGCTGGAGAAATGCCTTCTGTACACACAGAATGAAACTACTAAAGGTGGGCTCTTTCTGTACAACTTGGGCATAAAGCTGATTCTAGCAGACCTTTTGCAAGCTCTAGTTTAAGGCTTGTGAGAGAAATGGAGCGTCTGAGCTAAGGTCAAAGCTTATAGAGTTTCCAGGCACGCCCAATTGCTGATTTAAATTACACTACAAGCTATTTAGTCCCCTTAACAGAGGCTTACCCTTCCTCTTTGGTGTACTTTCCTCTGGTCTGAAGTTGGGTGTTGTGTGCATCAAAAGTGCACCGAGAATCATAAATGGCATGTCTCAGTCAATCCCTTGCTTCCATATCATTCATTCTTCAGGTAAAGGTTTAGCTCAACAAAATGTTCCTCTTTTGGAGTTACACATCTTTTAGAATAGGATGAACCTAGAACATAAAAGGATGATGCAGCCTTAGACTCTGCTTCCCAGACTGAAATCCCATAAACTTCACATTAAAAAAAAAAAAATCATGATTGGAGTACAAGAAAAAGCACATAAAGTTTATAAAGCTCTTTCAGTTTTATGGTAGGCTTAGCAATGTATTTGAGCAAAACACTGTGACATTTCTTCATGTGTCCATTTACAAGGATAATATAAAAAATACTCTCAAGTTATATTTTTTAACTGTTCTATTAAGGTTTTCTGACTGTAATTTTTCTAATTGCTATTGAACTTCAAGAAAAGCTCATTAAAAGTACAGATTATCAAAATCAAAGGTCATAGCTGAAAGGTATATATTACAGTGCATAACATTCATCAAATTCTTGTATACAAATTGTTCATAAAAATTTGTTTAAAATTCATTCCTGCTTATTTAAATACACAGTGTTTTCATTTTCAGCAGGGTGATCATTTCTATAGGCTATATTACCGTGAGACAATTTTTTGATCTTGGAAAACCACTGAAGCAACAACCGCCATTAAGTTCCAGTAGTATTTACCAGTCTAACATAAGTCAGCTTTCCCAAGCTGAACTGAACAAACTCCAGCCAATAAAGGTACATAACATCAAATAAGAATTCACTCTAATGTAAATATTGCCAGAGTGTGAGATATAGTGGTAATTCTTCTTAACGGTTTTCTAAATCAGTTTTATAAAATCATCAGGTTTGTCAAATAAATGGAAAAGGTTCTATTATTCGCACCAGTGTAACTCCACGGACTGGGTAGAATTCATTTTGATATATACCAGTGCAACAGGAGAATCGAATAAAAACCTGCTAATGTAGAAAACTAGAATAAATGTTGATATCAGAGGAAAGGAATCTTTTAAATAATTGTAATATTTTATGATTTTGCTTTTCAGGATATTAAAAATAATAACTAAATACAAATATTATTTAGAGAAAGGCAAATACCTTTTTTTTTCATTTAATAAATGGGAAAGAAGTTAAAACGGTTCAATGATTTGCCAAAGAACAGAAGAGAATGCTAGTCAGCAACAAAGTAGACGTCTTTGTGATTTTAACACTATTTTTCATATGACTTCTTTATTAACCTAAAATATCTTATCATTTCTGCCTAGCTTTCAAAAGGTAGATTAGCACAGCAGTTTACCCAGTCTGTGCCAAGACAAAGGGCACCTTTCCTGGGTAGACTACATCTCCTCCAGAATCCCAACCAGCTTGTTCGAAGATAACATAGGTTGTGCTGATTATTCCATAGCAGACATTCATTAATATGGCTGGACAACATAGGTCATGAATACCCTCTATCTCAAAGAAGATTGGGTTTTGTGGGATGTCTGCACAGCTATATGGCAGGAAAAGCAAACATATGCTTGGTTTTGATTTCTAGCTCTTATTATGTTAGATTTATGTGTCCTTCAGAATCCACTATTTTCTCTCCTGGAAAGTACTTGTGCAGAATAATCAAGTTACCTCTAAATCTTTTGAGACTGAGTTCTCTAAAGCTCTCACATTAAGACATGTCTACTACCCACTGAATAATTCATAAATCTTTTCTGAAACCTTCTCCAACTTTTTAACAGCCTTTTAAAAATTTAGTTGGCGGGAGCAAGTCCAGTGTTAGAGCATTTGACTCATTAACATTGTTAGTAATGCCACTAAGGGTGTGTAATCACAACTAATGTAATTAGTAAAGAGGAAGAATACTGAAGAAAAACTCAGGACCCCATTTCTACTCTCTACCATCTTGACAAACCACCTTAGAATAGCATCAGCCCTTTCTGCAAGGTTTCACTGGAGGAGTTCAGAATAAGGCACATACCCCGTCAGACAGCTGCACTACCTTCAGTTACACATTGGCGCTCTCTGTGCTGGCAAATAGCACAGGCCAGTGTGAACCAAAGCACAAACATAGGAGATTCACATGAAGATCACTCTGCATGTGAATAAATTCATACCATGGATGCACCTATTGTCTGCCTTCCAAAGTCACAGCCTGCAGTCCTTCTGGCTTTATATAAAAAGTATTTTATTTTGGTGGGTTTGCACAAGTCAGGGATATGAGACTGTTAACTCTAATTCTCACCATTTCATCAACCTTGGCATTATTTACTGATTTAATTGTAATGTGATTTACACGCAATTTAATATTAATTTCCCCACCACTAAAGAAAAAGTTGAGTCTTACAAGGCTTAGTGCACATTCCTGCAGTATGCCTCACTCTAGCTATTTGCTATTACCGATTCTTTCTTTTTGTTAAGATAGTTTTCCATTTCTAAGTAGCCAAGTTCACAGTCCTTTTAATAAGTGTTTTATATGTATTTTGTTTGGGTTTTTTAATAATCCTCTTTTTGCCTGCATAAGTGGCAATATAATAGGTCCCCCAGGTTGCTTTACCAGCCAGGTTTACAAATTCCAAAAATGCAGTAAATTAATCTTGATGTATTTTATTAAATAGAAAATGAGTCACATTTCTGAAACTAATTATACAATTTCATTTAACTGTTTTTCAACAGTATTTCGACTGAATATTTTCCATTATTTTGCCTAGGACGAGAGCAACATGACCAACATAGCAAAATTATGGGCATTTTGCCCATTTTTACTTGCATGTCTTCTGTTAAAGAACTCCTTGTTTCTACTCACACTTCTCTGTCTTCTTCCCTTCAACTATACTTATAATTTCATATAGCCATTTGAATTAGCACATTAAGTTAAGAGATAAACATGTAAGTATATATATGGTATGAAATACACATGTAACATTATGGATAGAGACCATTTTTTTCTACGGTACTGTTGTCAGACGCTGATTTTTGTTCTCCAGGCTATCCTGTTTCTACTCATCTTTGTGTGGCATACTATGTTCCAAATCTAAACTTACTTTATTTTGAATACAACACCTTCTGTGTTAGAAAGTTTTGTAATGCCTTTAGAAACACTAGTTAATTTTTGCTGACGCTTTCATGTGACGTCCAATATGCATTGCCCAGAACAGAACTTCCATTAAAACACAGTTTTGCTTAATGCATTTTGGAGAGTTTTTAAATGATATAGCTCAGGTATTTCTCTTGCTTGACTCAGTGCTCTTTAAAAAACCTACACCTGTACTCTCTCTTTGATTTCTATATCCCCCTGTAGGTACCTGAGATTACATAGCTCTTAATTATCAAAACCTCTGATCTAGTAATTATGGCAACTGTTCTCTTTTAGCCAGATATCTTATGCAGTAACCACCAGAAAGTGAAAGAGACATCATCTTTAGTTAATTCAGTAACAGTTGGATACATTTGAGTCTTTGATTTCTGACAGATGACATTTTTCTCTGGAGGAAGTATATTGCAATAGTAAATTATTTTAAGTTTGGAAAGTGATTTAAGATACACTGGAATTAAATGTACGGTGATGAAAAAAACATTCCAGTTGTATTCTTCATAGAAATGCAAGTTGGATGACAAATATTTTGACTTTCTGGTGCTAAAAAAAATATCCATAGAAGGTTTAAACTTGCAGCTTATTTTCCAGGGATGAATACAAGCCCTTCCAATTGTTTGAGTAGGCCATACTGGATAACAAGTGAATAGAAAAAGGCTGCTTCCCCCCTGCTTTTTTAATTTTTTTAAATTGAATACCATTTTGTAAAAATTGCACTTCCCTCCCTGAAACTCCATATGGATCAACATTCATAGAAATGTAATACAACCAAAATCTCAGAACAATGACAGCAAAATGTTAGATAGCGATAGAGAAGGAAAGAAGTAAATCATAATTTGTTAAAGCTGCCGAAAATAGTACTGTTATACTATTACTTAAGGACTACTTAAGTAGTCTTTTAAAGTACTACTTAAAATACTTGGAAGAAGCAACTTTCTCCCCTGAACTTCTATAGTTTTGCCCAACTGTGCACTAGTAATACAAGCAGTGATTGGCAAATCTGTTGTGACTAAAGTTCATTATTTATAGTTATAAAGCTAGTTTAGCTTCATACGATACAGTCATTTCATCAATTGTTTTCTTAAGAAAAAACGGGTTTCCTTACCTGGTTCTGCCTTCAGCTACTTCAGAACTAAAGCCCAACACCTACCTCCAAAACCCATTTAAATATTAGTAATGAGACTTAGACAAGAATTTAGACATTTAAACCTACACCTGAAATCTTTTAAAGGTACACATTTAGGCATTTTCATTGGTAAAATTCTCTGAGCATTGGAAGTTTGGCACAGGCACAAAAGTCTCAGTTTTGAGGGGCACTGAGCACCTTTGAAATCAGATCCTCTTTTACCACTTTGTTAGGCACGCCCAAGGGAGAAAATAGGGCAAGAAGGACAGGTAGTAGATGACAGGTTTGTTTTGGCTCTATACTATTCTTGACACTGCAGATAAAGCAGTGCTGAGGTCTCTGTAATTTGACTCTGGAAGAAGCTATGAAAAAGTTGTCCAGTCGAGCCATACAGAAACACAGTGATCCCTCTTAATCCTCTTCAAGCTTTTCCTGGGACAGTGCATTTATGCTGTGTTTTGTAGACTAAAGCTATAGAGAAAAAACTGGGTGAGTCTGGTGTGGACTGAAAGACTCAATATCCTTTCAGAATAACCACTCCTGTAAGTTCAGTAGAGCTTCAGGTATAATCATCTTTCTCTCCATTTACTTCAAACTATTTAATCTGACAACAGAACAGACTAAGGTGAAATATTTAATCCTTCTCAAAGGTCAGAAGATCTAAAGAGAAAGCACTGCTTACTTGTTACAGATAAAACTAAACATGAAAGAACTGAACATGTAGGGTGAGAAAAAGGTTAGGCTTTGCACTAGAGCCAACCTGGTAACATGAAGCATTGACATGTCAACTTTAGGGTATTACAGTTTCCCTATATAATTCATATGAAGAATTATATCTTCTCTAGTGAGTTAAAACAGTCTGTATGTTAAAAAGTTGTTCACTTTTGGAGCATTTATGTTGAATCTCTTTTCAACGTAGGTGTCAGAATCTGGACTGCAAAGGATGAACACCTATGGTCACTATATGTTACCTCAAATCCTTTCCAGGCTCCAGACTGCTGCTTTTAAAACACAGCTGAAAGGGCAGGTGGAAAGTTTTCTTGCCAAGCTATTTCATAAAGTAGTTATACATGGGAAACAAAGTACATTTAGACATGTGAAAATAAAGGGTAGCGATTATTTTTTTTGCTGTGAAATCTTTGATGCAAAAATTCTGTAGTATCCTGACTTAGCAGATGTCAAAGATAACTGTTTAAAGTTGACGGCACATTTTAGTTTCTTCTTATAATTAAAAATGTAATATGCAACTTGTAATATTTCATTCAGAAAAAAAACCCTCTTTCACAGATGCTCTGGCTTCTCAGTAGTGAAGCTTTCTTGTTACTAAAGGAGCTGTTTTCTCATAGCCACATTAAAATACTTTGTTGAAAGTATTAATCTGATTCTATTTCCAACCAGTCTTTTCTTTCATCTTCGTTTTTTTAAATAAAGGACAGAAGGAAGGACAGAGTATAGGCAAACTAGAAAATCCTTATGTAAACTGAAAGACCCTTAGAAACAAAAGTGGGTGACTAATTACATTTTCTACTCTTTTGATATTTCTTAGATTGAAAATCTAATTTTAGTATGCTCGCTAAACACTGCTGGCTTGACAGCACCTGTCTCCTTTCCGGTGTAATCTGTGATGACATGCACATGACTGATGAAAATACTGCATAGCTCTCACCTTTCTTCAAACCTTTTTTCTTCCTTTTGTGGTATATAAGTACTCATCATGCTACCATTTTATGTTTACCTGTATACCTTGACAAGCTGCGAAAGATAGATGAGTTAACAGAAATAACATGTTTTCTTATTACATTAATTTTAACATACCTGGACTAGCCACCTTTCTTTCAGGAGTTTGTTGCTATGAAATTAGCAACTTGGCAACCAAAATTTTTCCACAGCAAACTATGCTGGATCCAGAATAATATGTCAACAGTTTACTTTTATGATAAATGCATAGTTTTTATTTGAAAACATTTTCACCGATGCTTGCTTTGTTTATTTTTTTTTTTTTCCTTCTGACCTACTAAAGCAGCTACAGGAGGAGTAGCAACCACTATAGCCACTGAAAAATTGCTTAAATATGCTCTCTCTAAAGCACAGATGGTAAAATCAAGCCAGTGTTCTGGTACACAGTATCTCTAGAAAGCTTTTTATCTGAGATTATGCACAGTCTTGGTCTTTGAGATCTAAGGACCCAGATGCCCCCAGAAGCTGTAGCTGCAGCTAAACCAGAAGGGGCCAGGGAAGAGGCACCTCAGGTGCCCTGAGCACAGGGCTCCCCAGCTCCTCGGAGGGAGCCCGCTGGGCCTGCCCCATGGGTGGGCTGCAGCAATTGCCAAGCCTTCAAGCCAGAGTTCAAAATCAGCAGATTTTTCTGCATGTGTGCGAGTTCTTCAGTCTTCAGCTTTTCACTGGATTCAGTTAATCAAGCCAAAGATTATTCAAAAAAAATCTATTAACTTGATGTCATTTTGAATGCATTGTATTGGGACATTTGATTTGATTTATACCAACCAGTTTCCTAAATGTTTCTCATCAAAAGACCTGTAAGTTCCCAAGAAAATTTTACCTTTTTTTTTTCTTTTTTTTTTTTTTTTCTGTGACGTCCAGTACACTCAAGAGTGTAGGGGAAGCTAGCATGGACTATGCTGAGGCCTGTATTTGGACTATGATTTCACATTTATTTCTCTATAAAGCTGGGCAAAGATGTTTCTGAGCTTTTAAAGCATGATAAACTTCTCTGATAAAAAGTTATGTTTGTTGCTACCTGTCTTTCTGTGTCTTCTTTCTACTCTGTATATTTTATATTTATCCTGAATTTGGACTCTTTTTGACACCATGGTTGCTAAAACAATGACAAACTTATTAACTTTATTCATTTCACTTGTTTGGTGTTTGGGGGGGATGCCAGAAGCCACCACATAGTCCATTATGAAAGGGGTCAACTTACAGCTCTTTACTAGTTGTTAGTGTCCTGTTTATTTCAATGTTACTATCAAGTTTCAGCGTTGTCATGTTTTTAACCTAAATACTACCAAAGAAAAGTATCATTTAATTCACGTTAGTTTTCCAGTACCCTTTCATATTTGGGCCAAACCAGAAAATTACAGTAATACATCATATTTATTCCGTGCATTATATTATATGCATAGGTAAATTAATGATTTAAATATTCTTAAAAAGATAAAAGAAAGTTTTTCTCTCTCTCTCATTGATAAAAAAGATAATCCATATATATCAATCATCATGTATGGAAAGGTTTTTTTTGTAAAAAACCAGAGCATAGTCCTGAAATAAGTGTAGCAGTCAGGCCTGGGAAGAAGCTACAACAGAGAAATCTATATCTTTTAAAGGATTTAGATCTGCTGCACAGTTTGGTTGGCATGTGGCAAATTAAATTTAATGTTAATTCATGTAAATTTATTAGACTCTTTTTCTTTAGAGTCCCCCATGTTTTTATTGTGCATTGTGTTTCAGTACAGATGATAATAAACTCATACAGATGCCACCAGTCATCAGTGCAACATTAATTACTGACTTGCTCAGAAAGTATTTACAGCAAAAGTTGGAACTGGCTGCACAGTGCTGGCAATGCTAAGTTAACATTAGCTAGAAAACCAGAAAATTGTACAGCAAATGCTGCTTCAAATCACTAAGCGGGGGAAGAAAAGAAGAGAGCAGAGGAGGTGAGAAGGTCACACTAGAGACATTCTCTGGAATTTGAATTACCAACTCTAAACTGCAAAGCTGACAAGCGTTATCTCTGCTAGCCTCAAAACGTGCATTCCAAATGCAAATAGGGCCCAGAAAAGGTCTGAGACTTTAAAAAACTATTTTGTGATGTCAGCTCAGAGTCATTCATATTAACCCACCACATCAGATCCCACTGGGAGGACCAAATATAAACCTTTAAGATTAGGAACCAGGTGAGAAAAGAAGAAGGTGGGAAGGATAAAGGCATCTCAAATATGACAAAGCTGAGCCAGAAGTCTTAGGACTGTGTAACAAATGACTAATAGCTTGTGTTTTCAGAGCACAATAAGCAGATACCAGTAGGACTGGGCTCCCTACAAATGCAGAGATGCAGCTTATAAAATAAGCTGTCAATGGGGTCACCATGTCTATTTTATGGAGCAGACAAATCTGCTCAGATGGAAATTGGAGTTCCAGGTTATAATCAGCCTAAAGGTATTAAAATATGAAACAGTGCTTGAAGCAGCTAGGAGACTGTAGGACATGCTAGATGAAGCCATTTTACATCCTTCTCGTTAAGTTGAAGTGAGGTAATCAAGATTAATTAGGAAAGAATTTACCATTTTTCCATACATTACCCCAACCATAGTGAAATATCATTATTATATACTAGAACTCTCTCCATATGTATGTAAGAACTACAGGAATGAGATCAACATGTTTATCCCCATTTTACCAGTGGAAATGGTTACCTTGCAAAGCAAGGACAGGGCTGAATACAATATTTAGGTCAATAAACCATTCAATTCCCCTTCAGGGTATTTAATAGCAACAGACATGTTGCAGTTCACTGTCTTGCTTCATATCTTAATGGGCATAAGTCCACATCATGAAAGTACATTATAACTCAAAATTTATTGTCAGCTTACTTGGTTTTCTCAGCAGAAGAAAACACAGATTGGAAATAGACAAGTATCTCAAGTGCAGGAGCCTGAGCCTACTCATATTAGGCAATGTGAAAATTTACATTTCTCTTGCTTGAAATTTGTCTTGCTTGGGCAGAATTTCTGTCTTTATATTGAATCCATGAAAGCAGTCAGACTGACAATAGATATATTTTTTTTAACTTATTTGCTGTTTCTACACAAAATACTCACCTGGAATTTTCATATGCTTCAATTACAGTATTAAGTAAAGTTATTCTCACATCCATGTAGCTACCAGTCTACTAAGTGATCCTGACATCAATAAAATTGATTTGTAAATAGAACGTTCCCCTGCTGTTTCCTTGCTGGAAGAATAAAGGTTAGGACAGAAAACGGAGGAAGCTGGGAAAGAAAAGATTGCAACTGTCTGTTTAAAAAACCTCTAGATGTTATCAACAATCCCTGTGTCTGCCTAATTAGTCATAACATCTGGCAAATCTCTATTTCCAAGTGCAGTAGTATGTATAATGTTGAGATGACAATGACAATATTGACGGTGTTTAAATTGCATATTATAAAAAAAAAAACAACCAACCAACCAAAAAAACCACCAAAAAACCCCATCAAACAAAAACCTGTTACTTTATCACTTTCTGCCTCATAACAAACAGAACCATGTGCTGTCACTTCCTTTTGCTGTTGCATATATTCCCTACCTGTCATAGTTTGTAGAGTGGTGCCATTGCATTCTTTGTGATACGCAAACCTAGAAATACCTTTAGACCTAGTGAGTTAAACTCAACTTGAACGCAGTCATAAAGGATTTGCCATTTACTTTGGGAAAGAGAAGCTGCACAGACAAGGTAACTCTGTTTCAAAATGATAGCTGAAAACATCTTAAAAAGACAAGCACTCCTCCCCTCCCAGTAGAAACAAAGCCCAGAAATCTACAGCCTTACCTGCCTCGAAGAACACAACGTAACACAAAGGTATGGGAAACAAGACATTTGTATGTAGATTGTATGATGATGGCAAAACTTCCTCAAAGCTCGAACCCCACTTTGGCAATCTCCTCTCCCACTGGAGGTCTGTGGGAACAGCAAGGTATTGCCATTAAATCTGCAAAAGGTTTAGAATCATGTTCAAGAAGTTCTTATTCAAAATCATCAATCTGTCTAACACTATTAGTCCACCATTCAACGTTGTAGTATCATTCCATTGAATTGATAATTCATTAAATTTTTTTTTTTTCCTTAGCTAGTGTTTTGTAAAAAGACTAAACGAACCAGGGATCGCCGACACCACAGCCATCCTGCCCCCTCCCGCCCCACCCCAAACTGGGAAGGTTTGTGCTATGGAGTCACAAAGGATATGTTTTAGTAACAAGCTATGAGTTTATCTCATTTTCTTTGTGTCACTTCAGTCACATGTCATTCTAGATGTAGTCTTACTGGACTTCTTATGAATGCAATAAGGAATAGGGTATTATATCAATATAATTATGGTAGAACCAATGTTTTAGGGTAGTTAATGCAAAACGACTCTAAATCTGCTACTCATCAGAGTAGATGTGAAGCCATGTCCTTGTCGCAAACAGTGTTTTGAAAACAACTGTACTGTGTAATACTACCAGAACATGACACACTAAAAATATATAGTGCTTTTTAAAACCCCCAAGACAGTGAAGGCAGTTTTTGTATTTTTCAATAAGATTTATTCACTGGCCCACCCCCCCTTCCCAGTTGTGTATTCCCTATAAGGTACAGGAAACAAAGATTCAAACGTGTCTTCTGCCTGAAGGAATTACGTCTACATTTTTTCAGAACTTTTTGAATTGTCCTTGCTACTTTTTGGGGTGAGATGGGCTGCAAAGTTAAGACCCTTAAAATGGAGGAGGGAAGCTTGCAATCTGTTTCCATAATATTTAAGACTCCAGTTCTTAAACAGAACAATTTATTTTGCATTTAAAGAATTAAGCATAAGAGAACTTTACACAAATTTTATACAGCTAACTAGGGCTAGAAAGGTAACAAGTCTTTCATGTCATTATAATTTTGAGTATTAGTTTTCATTTATCATAAGTGCATCAAAATGAGTTTGTATCTTCGGGTCTTTTTACACAAAGAAGATCATAGGCAGAAAAGTAACAGGATTCCCAGCTGGTCCTGTAACCTTGTGTCCTGATCAGTGGGCTACTGGCTTTTTTCAGCTGCATGTCTTTCTCTTTAGAATGTCACCTTTCTTCAGCCTTCTTTACCCATATTACATTCTGCAAACAAAGATGTTGCTGTCCCAGATTTAACTCAAATTTTTAGTTTGTTTGCTTTTCTATCACCAAGTAAATTTGAATTTTAAATGTCTTCCTTATATGAAGGAAATGAGAAGAGAAATGGTAAACATCAGTTTATATTATGACATTAGTTTTTAAATCTTAAACATTAAAGACTATAACATGTGCAATTAAAAGTGTGTTAAACAATAAGATTCATATAGCTCCAACTGAAATCTATCCAACTTCCTTGTATCCATAGCAGTAAAATATCATTATTTATATAATTTACCAAATGGCCTAAAAGGCAGGAGGAGCAGGGACACGATTATCTTGCACAAGGCATTTGCTTTCATTGCAGTTGCTTCTTATATTCTGTTATGATAACACACACACGGGTGCTCAAATGTCAAATAATGATTGTAAATAAGATGGTAATTACAACCTAAAGGAGAATGCCTGAGACAGCATGCAGCCAATGCTGTTACAGTCTAATCAATAACTGTTCAGAAACGCCTTTTCTGTCCACATTCCATCTCAACTTAACATGATTCAGTTAAATAATCTGATTTTTCTCTGTTGTCACAGAACATGATGAGATATTTTTAATAAAGGTAGGAGCCATTCATACAAAATGTGATAAGTATGGCTACAGATAATTTCAATATGAGAGCACATGGTACAAACAAGAGGTAATGAAAAAAATAATTGTATTAAATCTAAAAGAATCTTTTCTCCCAGATAATTCAAGCAGAAGTCCAGTCAGCAGCTTTATCATATATTCAGGAAAAAGGAAAAGGTGGGGCAGAAGAGTGGGGACACCGATTCCTCAGCATTCCTATGTATCAGCATTAATATGAATAATCTTAGAAATGGGTAATAAAGCTGGTTTCTAGTGCAAATCTATTAGCATAAATAACTTAAATCAAACTAATGAAACTAAAATTTGATTCAGCTCTAAGCTATTTAGAAGTAACTGTTAAAAATACAAAGACAATACAATTCTGCCAATTTACCCCCTGAGTGCATAATTCAAATGAATGTTGACAGTCAAATTCAAAGCTTTAATTGTTATCCACAGGAAAGTCACATTCATAAAAAAGACGACATTAAAATTTATTTAAAGCCTCTCACATTCTGTGAATGAAAGCGTGTGCTATTCCCCCTATGTGGTTGAGTCAATCAGTAGATAGATCATTACCCCATTAGTAACTGTTTGAAAGAATCAAAGATCTTTTGGGGTGTACTCAGGTTAGGATGTCCAGTCCTGGTAAGCAGTTTAGTAGCACCAGATGCTGATGACAGACATGTGTCTTAATTCCCAGGGAGAAAGCTAGGTAAAATCATCTTTCCTCTAGCTGAAGATATGCACCCGAGAACCTTAAACCAAAACAACGATACTTCGCATTTATGTACCTTAGACAGCCATGTTCCAAAAGTGTACAAAGGAAACTGCTTAGGATTTTGAAAACCAAGGTGCTTCTGGACCTGTCAAAACTGGATCTTAAGAAGTGTTAGTAACTCAAGAGTTAGGCTGCATGTCAGTGCAAGTTAGGAAGCTCCAGACTATTTATCGGAAAGGACACACTTTTGTATACTTAGCCCTTAAAATGAGCTAACAGCTACCTTTACAGTCTTGTCTAAATCAGCCTAGCTAGTCTTTTGGATCTTGTGAGCCCTTAGCCAAACCATCATGGCACTGGGAAGCAGAAAAAAATATATATCTGGCATGCCTGGGGTTCACAAGCAAGAGAGAAAAATGTTTTCCAGGGACCTATTGTTCCACACTGAAAAGGACCAGGCTGAATAGGTTTCTGAGCTCTAGAATAACTTCATGATACACCACTTTCATCTGCCTTTGATAACTAATTTCTTTCCACAGACTGAGAGTCAAATTAACAAGCAGGCCTTTTGCCAGTACTTCCCCACTAGCATATTGCTGGGGTGACCATGGCCACTCTCGGACTACTTGATATCTCTTTAGACACTATTATGTGTGTTTAAGTGCAAAATTCTCATTGATCTCCCTTTAAATTTTGCCTAAGAATTGAACAAACAGGCCATCAAACCTCTATGAAATACTGATGTTAAAAAAAGCCACTATTTATATAGAAACTGAAAAAAGAGTAGCTCATGTAATCACACAATATATAAAGCTTATTAGGAGTGTAAACTAACTTTTCATGAAACTGGATGCAAAGTAGGAAGAGGTGGACATGTGGAGTCATAGGACTGTTCTTAACAGTGACATTTGCAGAAGATACTGTATAAATATTGACTTTTTTTTTTTTAGAGAGATTTCCTACATTGAACTTTCCTTACAGCCATCATTCAATTTTCTAAGCAAGAGTCCTTAGCTGGTTCAAATATGGTAATATAGAGTATACTGTAGTTTGTTCTAATTAGCTCAGCCTCTGTACTGTTCTGGGATTCATATTGTGAAGCAAGAGCTATTGCCATATGCTTCAGCATTATGAGAAGGTGTATAAAGTTTTCAATCAGCACTTCAAATATTTTCAAATATATGGCAATTATAGAATACTCATTTACTCCCAATCGTTTTCTCTGGTCTACCCAGTTTGATACTTTCTGATCTCTGCTTTTAAATTATCTCTTGCCTCACCTGCTCCTCTGTGTATTCTGTTCTTGTCATATTTCTCCTCATCGCTTGTTCCCCTATTAAAAAGGAGTACCAATACATCTATTATGGTGATATTTCTCCTTTGTACTTTACCACATCATCCATTTTTATAGCTCCTATAAGCTATTTATACTTCTTGACAAGCTGCTTTTACATTTGAGATACTCTTTATTATGCAAGGTATTTATTTTATTGTTACTGTTTCTATGATATGCTATTTGATAGCATTTATGCTCAGCATTTGAAAACCTAGCATAATCTCTGTTAATGTCCATATTTCTGTTAATTTCAGAATTTCTAATAGAAATAATACTTTTCTAAAACTAAGATGATGAATCATAGTTGTTTAAAGCAACGCAGAATTTTAGGTAAGAATCGTAATCTCTTTTAATGGTAAAAAACATAGACAATTTCAACTGTAATCATTAGCACCAAGCAGCTCCCAGTGACTGCCAAAGGGAAAAATCAGAAAATTTTAAAAAAAAAGAAAAGTAAAAGCACATATATGACATTTTCAAAATAAAATAATAGAATAAACTTGTGGATTTTGGTTGTCTTCACCAGGTGAATACAGGTGACTGGAACTCTGAAAGTCAACTAGTTGACTGCATCAAATATGCAGCTGTTCCATTAAAGGAACTTGTAGATGCAACCAGAAAGCTACTCTACCATGTATGAGCAACTGATGTTACAAAGTCAGCATTAGGATGAAAGCTGGACTGGGTAAAAGTTATGAATCAAATGCCTGGCTCTCTCCCAGCCCAAAATTTCACAGGGAATCTTAGAATATTTATTTTCTCTGTTCTTCATATCTCTATGGAGGATAACAGTTCTCCTTTAAAAAAGGATCAGACTATTCAGAGACTGCGAGAACAGGGAATAATGATTCTAGCAGATGGTTCATAACCTAGGGTTAAGGATGTCCAGCACTAAATTTTTCAGAGGGGGGACCTTCTTTCATGGTGGATATGCATCGCAGATAGCATAAAGGTCTCTGATATTAATGGAAGATAACATAATACAAAGGATCTAAAAAAAAATTATCAAATGCAATGCAAATTGAATTGCTAGCAATAAGGCCAACTCACCAAAGCATTAGGTACCAAATCCAACATTAGATATGCTAAACCCTGCTCCACAGTTGCTTAAGCCTGGAGATAGCAAAGTTTTCCATATGCAGAGCTCTCTAGGCAGCAGAGATCTGATTATGAGCCTGTACAGCTGGTCAGCCGAGTGGCGCGGGGGGCCTTTGGGAATGCACAGACCATGCCTTTCACCTGCCTTGCCCTACTCCTCATCCTTCGCCCACCACGTCTGCCGGATCAAGCTCCACGCCGGTCTCAGGGGTAGGTACGACCCCCCCCGAGGCATCACAGAATTGGGAGGTGGTGGCAGCGCCCGCTGCCCTCTGCTCCGCAGCTCTGGAGTGAAAGGACTCACAAAGGGAGAGGAGGACTCGCCTTCATTCCTCTCTTGCTTCTGCATAGGCTCATATCCTCGTCACGCTAACTATGCAGCAAGCTAGTCGGTGTGTTGTAGTATCAGAGGATGTCTCCCTCACTCTCTTATTTATCTTTCGCTTTTAATAGACTGGAAAAGCAGGACTCGGTGGCCTTGCAGTTAAGGCACTCATCCAGGAGCTGGACTCTGTTTTGGTTTCTGCTCCAGGGATTATATATGGGGTTTTTTAGCCAATGACTACTTCATGTAAACACTGTAGTTGTTGTGCATCACACCCTGATGTGCCTAACTCCCTATGCTTCACGCAGGGCTTGCAGAACAAAATCGGTTCTGCGGCAGGAGCCCAGGGAGAACGCCACGAGTCACTAAATCCCTTTATGGATCTGTGCCCAAGACTTTTAAAATGTATCAGCGAGGCCTTGTAAGTGAATCAATATTTGAGTAATTGTTTGGAAGGTTGTGTCCAGAAGTAGTAACAATGTCAAGACACGAACTGCGCTAATGATATTACTTCTGTCTCACACTTCATTCTCTCAGTAACTTCACTGCATTCAAAGCAAAACTGGAAAGCAAACAGCAAAATGCGATGCTATAGTTGGGATGGGAAAGGAAGGCATGGGTCCAGGTAGATCCACTGTGATCCAGTTTGGAAGTATTTGCGTTTTCTGTTTCCATTTTTCAATTTAAAGTATTCCTATTTGTTGCAAACCTTATATTTCCAAAAGCATTTTCTGTGAGTATCCAAATGAAATCTCTTTGCCTAATACAGAAAAATAAGTTGATTACATGTTCTCAGAAAACTTCCATTTTACTTCATGAATATTTTAAAAATAAGAAATTTATTTTATATGAAATTTTTTTCTTTTGTCCCGATATGCTCTGATGCACTGTAAAAACAGTACCTTATTCATCTGTTTAGGTTTGGCTCAGTGCAGAGCTCTTGAGCTATGAAAGGGATGTGTACAGTGTTTTCAAGTCCATGCAGAAATCTGTTATGCACGATGTGTGTCGAGCTGCAGACATTTCTTCTCCTGTCTCTTTGTACAGAGCATCTGATTGTTGATGACAACTGACATTTTTTATCGTAAGTTCAACAGTTTAGTCTGAAAACATTCACCATGACTTAGGGAATTTATTTTGATAAGAGAACACTGGTCGGCTGAGCCCAGCTTTGACCTTTAAAATTGAATGTATTAAAAAAGAGAGAGTGGGAGAAAAAAAAAGAAAAGAAAAGAAAAAAAAAGCTCCATTTGCTTTATAGACAAACAGTTTTGTTGTCTTGCTGACTAGATTGCTACTTGCAGCTAAGCATCAAGCTAGACAGGCTTCCTCTGGAACAGGAAGCTGCTTTTGCAGAATCTTCACAGTATTCTTTTCAATTTTTTTTTCATGGAGAGAGGACGTGGAAAGCTGTCATTGTGCAACCTTGGAGAGTTATATTCCATAATATTGGGTATGCATTTTTGGAGATAGTTTTACGTGCCAGGAAACCCTCTCATGTTTCAGATATCCTGCTTGATTCAGTATTCAATATTTGGTTCACAAAACCTTTGTTTTCAATTAATCTTTTTTGATAACTACATACTATTTTTGAAATATGATATACCCCCATAATCCAATTCACACAAAGAACTTATTATCCTTCATTTGAAAACGTGGTTTATGGGGTTTCATTCATTCATGAGGAGGCAAAGGTTATGCTAAGAATGAACAGTATTTGCATAATAACAAGCACTTAGTTCCTGTACTCCCAATCATTCAAATAAGGGTCCAGGACAGAGTATTACCATTTCCAGCCTGCATTCTTGTCTTTTCAATCCATTATTCTCAGTCCAGTGTGAGACTGGGATACAAGTGCAGAGTACACAAAAGTTCACATGTATTCCTGTGTCCAGAATTGAGACACAAAGTAGAAGGTGCCAGGAGGAGGAATAGACATATTTCATAGAGTAAAAGAAGAAATCCTGAAAGAAATTATAATCTGAAGATAACTGATACAGAACAGGATGGAATTCATATGGTCTGATTGAGTTTTTTGGGAAATGCTCAATGCAAATTAGTTTGCATATGGACAGAGCAGAGCAGGAAGATGGAAGGAATAGCCTCTTGCTTTGGTTTTACTCTTAGAATACCTTGGACATGACCAGCACTTGGTTCCTCTGAGCTGTATCACTAAGTTTCTAAAAGACCTTCTGAGGGTTCCTCACCTGGCAGATCATTTTCCATGCCACTGCACTGCTGAGTTATGTCACACTGTCCCACTATAAAATACAGCTATCCTCTCTCATTTCAGAAGAACTCATTTGGGAATTACACAGGTTGCCAAGAAAGTCACAGTATTCATCAACATATAAAAGGAGCACACATGAATGTATAGTTTTGGTGCACAGAAAATCCTGAGGAATTATCGTAAGAGTGTCCTCAGAGGATGATCAGTGCTGGATACTCCAGACTGGTAGATTGTTTTAGCTCAAAAACACAAGGTGAACTGTTTGAAGCTGGATAGCACAATAACAAAATGTAGCTGTGTAAAAAACCTGCCCTTTTCTCTGAAAACCTGAATTCACTAGTACATAATGGCACATAACTGTCTTTGAAACAGTACAGTTTTAGTTGAATGCTGAATTAAGCTACAGGACTAAATTTTAAGAACCTCTTCTACTTTAATATCTGACTTTGGAAACAACTAGCCAGCTGAAAACCCTAACTAGAGAGAGACAACCTGACAGCAAGCTTTAGAAGCCACAGTCCCTAAACACTCTTAAAGGACTTTTCTGCAACCAGGAGGCAAAACCTACAATATGTTGAGATGGGTAAAAGTTTTCCTGATGGAAAAAAAAAAAAAGGGAAGAAGGGCAGAGGTTTCCCGGGGCAAAGGCAGACGTCTATTTTGATTTCTTTCTTCCTTACCCCTAAAGGACTTGCACCAATTTTCCACTGAGACACAAGAATTAGTAACAGCTGGACTGCAGAGGCTGACATTGACAGAGGCGGAGATGAGGGAACTAACAGTCACTTACTGTCACTGAAGAAGGGGGACACCAGCTATTGGCACTAAAACTTCACCTCACAACATTCCCCGCTCAGATACAGCAGACGGCATGGCCCCACAGTGCTCTCTGCCTGTCCACAGAGCAGACCGCGTTTTGACTGAAGGAGCAATATAGCATGTTATTCTTCAGCAGCAGTGGGAACTAGGAGTTCAGCTCCTGATGCTGCAAGGGTCCTGCTTGTGTACGCATCTTATTTACCATAGGGTCGTAGGCAGCACATTTCCTCAGCAAGAAACCCTGCAGCACGGGGTTTGCTTCCTACAGATGCATTCCCCGAGTCCAAGTTATAAATGGCCACCATGGCATCATACAGTGGCAATTGGACTTCCAAAATACGGACTGGGAATGAAAGTGGCTCAAGCCACTTCACGAACCTAGGCCTGAACTCAGGGTCTTCTATCCAGTTCAGAAAGTAATCCCTACTGGATCCCATGGATGAGAAGCATCTCCTTTTATAGAACACTGTGTTCTCCAGATAAATGTATGATACAGTTTTATGTTGTCTCAGACAGAGAAGAGCATGAGTAGGTACACTAAATTCAATGTACCTACATTTTTATTTTCTCTATAAGAGCTGAGACAACCGAGCTATTGTGGGATTTTTAAATTTTTATTTATTTTTCAAGAAATAAGAAAAAGAAGGCATCACTTTTACTTTCAGATTACTTTTCAGAAAAGTTGTGACTGCTTCTTTGTGCAGAAACAGATTCCTTAATTGTTCTCAGAGGACATTTATTTCAGAGAATATCCTCACATGAGGTAGGTTAAGAAACATTTCATTATGGAACCTGATCAGACTTAAAACAAACTTGAGACAGACATGAGATAATCACTGACCTGCAGAACCTTCCTAAGACTCTTAAGCAGCAGGTGACAAAGCAGAACTACAGACCTGTAGTGGTTTTTGCTGCTGAAATTTAAGTTATCTATGGATACAACTTCATCAGTACCTACTCAAGTAATAGTAGCACAGTATTTTTTTTTCCCTTTAAGAATCTAAATGCTACTTACTTTAATTTTTTTCTCTTCCTAGGTCTAGATAGGCTGTAATTCTCAGGGAGGGAAAGTCCATAACTTTCTTAATGAGTTATGACAATTTCTGTTCATCTTGCAGCCTCTTTTTCTAGTATGTTGAAGCCTAAAGTGAAAAGTTAAGTCCTATATGTTACAGATACAGAGGATGGTTTACATTTTTTATATAAAAAACACTACAATGACACCTGAAAATCAACTATACAGGAACGATCTCTCATAATCCTTTGTCCATTTATGCATTGCACACAAGCTTTTCCAAAGCTACGTGGGCTAATGGACACTTTGAATTCTCTTTGCAGCTCTGGCATTGACCTGCTGCATGAACCCATGCAGTTCACTTCTCATTCTTTTGTTCACCTGATCTCTTTAGATCAGAAACTCTTTAGGGCAAATAAATGATGTACTCATTATGGGTGTAAAAGCGATAAGCTGCTATATCTTCTCACTTTTCACTATGCCTTTTCAAAGAAAGTCCCCTTCTGTTAGTCAAAATATCATATTAAAATTGGTCTACAGCACCAAAGCAATTTCTCCAGCAGTGTCTATGAACTATAATCTCACAAAGAATTATGTACAAGCTTAACTTCCTGCCTTATGAAAATTCCATTTAATATGGCAACATTTCAAGAGAAAGCAGTTCCATTTCTACCTGAAATGAAATGATTTTTTTTCTGTGAAGTCTCTCATTACCTATTTTACAAAGAAATAATCGCTCTTTGTGAAATTGCAGTATAGCATTTCATTGCAAAAGCATATGCAACAAATTCAGATTTTGAACGGTGGGCTGTTATAAAGTACAAAATATTTGTAAAAAATGCAAAAGAAAGTGACAATTTCATCTATCGTTCACTGGTATTATTACACAGAATCATGTAGACAAGACTGTAATTGTGTTTCAGGGAAAATACTTGCTCTGCATGGCAGCAAAACTGAGCAAACTATAGAGTGAATACACCTGGGAACATTACCAGCAGCTGAGAGGTAGAAGGCTGTTTATCTGCTGAATATTTACTTTATTTATACTGAGATAATTTATCTTTATCTTACCACTGATGATGTGCCAAGCCATCAGAATGCAATTTGTATGGGCACTGCTATGTATTCTGCTTTAATTTGCCACTTGTCTTTTAATCTTTACAATACATATAAAGCATCCAATAATACAGGAAATATTAATAGTTTGTCTACTTACATCTATTGCTTTTCATGTTGTTACTGCAGATCTCCTCACCTGACAAAGGAAGCATAAGAGATTGTCAGCAAAATATAATAGGTAATGAGGTAAACATCCCAAACTAAAAGAATGAATTCCAACAAAGTTAAAATGACTTTCATAAAATAGGCATTCAGCTTGTATCTGGACAGATGTAAATTATGACTATTACTACTCGATATTTCTCCTTGGAGCATTTAGTTGATTTCAGGTGCTTTTAATGACCTCTATCAGCCTAGGAAATGTGGTGGATCTCTAGATTTTTGTTTGGCTTTTGTTCTCTAACAGATGCTGAGGACAATATGAGTCTACCTCCTTAACGCAGCAGGATTAGAACTAGAAGCTTAAGAAATCTTTTTTCTTTTTTCCCCCCTCCTTTAGTGGAATCTATTGCAGCATAGAAGGCAATGATATAAAATGTTGTTCCCACTCAATATCTGCTTTGCTTTCATAGATTAAAAAATGTAGAATGGAAAAAAACAGGAACGCAGAATAGGGCAAAATGTTAAAGATCATTTCAGATTTCATACTTTTGTAACGAGCAGCAACAAAAGCCTTTAATATAGACTTGACTTTCCTACATAAAGCAAGCTCTGAACTCCGAGGCAAATCCAGAATTTTCATTTGCATCCATCTCTATTCAGAAGTGAATCTAGTCAGCTTCATTTTCAGAGGGGATGTTATCAGCTCTACTCCTTATGCACTGCGGTATCTCCTTCTCCCAAGCAGATCAGGTTTCAGTAGAATTTGGAGCGATTGTGCAGCCTGACCTTATCGCGCTCTTCAGACACCATGTGCATTTGAATAGGGATTTCTGGCAGGTGCACAAATAGGCAGAACAGCAGCAGATTTACAGAGAACTTCAGACTCATTTAACAGCCATTACAGTAGGTATCTAAGATCACTTTGCATTCATGACCTACTAGTATTGACTCAGTATTGCCTTATATTCCTCCTCCCCTCAAGCACCTCTACTTTACACCCAAATAATTTCTAAATTAATAGTGAGAATGACTGTTTTCTATTGGAGCTGACCCAAACATTAATAATCTTAAAATTAATTGTTCCTATATTCTTTGCCAGTATGCTATTATTTTGCTGTGCTGTGTGGAACTAGGCTGACCTTAACTCTAAGTAATTTCATCATGGCCAAATTAATTGCTTAATGATAAGGTGGTATAAAATGCACTAAGTCTGATGTTTGGTACCAATCATCACCAGCAGTTAAGGACGTTTACTCATCTTTTTCTTTTTAAGTTGCTGTATCAGCCATAATGAAAAGTTGCTATGCTTTTGTTTATGCTTTTTCTTGTTTGTTTCTTTGAAACTTACCAAATTCTCAGTTTAATCTTCTCTTTCTCTTCTGATTATGTCAATGGGATCATCTTTCACTACATCGTGAACTTGTGAAGGATAAAATTAACATCCTGGACACATTCCTGAATGCCTCTTGCTGAGGTGAAAACAGACACACCTTTCAGTGAACTTCAGTAATTATACAGTTATGCATTGACTAACATAATTGAAAGGACCCATACCAACTAACAAAAGGATCAAATTGTGTCAAAGTTCTTTGTTTGAACTCAAATTGTATTTTTATGTCCTTTTATTTTTCTCCAACATCAGCCTTCCCACCTAAAAAGTATTCTTAAACAAAACCTGAAATTTCTAAACAAAGTAGAAACTAATTGTGTTAAGGATACCTTCCATATTTCATATGTATTACGTATCTTCCTTAACAATATCTTCCACATAGAGGAACGTTTTCAGACCTTTATATATAAAGCACTATATTTCTTTTCACAATATGATTAAAGGTTGAAGACACATCACTGATTTTAAAATTTTAGTTTAAAAAAAAAAGTCAGAAGGGACTTTTTTTTTTTTTTTTAAGGAAAACCCAACTTTTTTTTGCCTTATATGAAGAAAAAAAAAAAGCAAGCTTTCATTAAGTATTATATTCTCCTTTTTCACCATAAGAAGGTTTACAAACCATTCACTTGAGGGAAATAAGATTTCTAAACAATAGTGAATGAAGACAAAACTCAAAATTCTTTTCTTTTAAGTAGTACAAGGACAAAAAGACTTTGATGATATGCCATCCTCCATAAAAGAAAACAGTCTAAACTGACTAAGCTGGTTAATTTAAAGGGCAGAGAAAATATGGGGTGGAGGTTTAGAAAGAGAACTTTTTATGCTTCAGAAAAAAGAAAAAAACATAGCCAAGTGAATAAGTACTCATCAAGAGAGAGAATAGCCTTCAATAAAGTGTTAGCAGGAAATAACAGGTGGAGGTTGGAATGGAAGAGGGTAGGAAATGATAGATGTGGGAGTTGTATCAACTGAGAAACAGTTCAGAGTTTGTGGGTGGTACTAGAACTACCTTTACTATTTCATTTTGTATATGCAGCAAAGAAAATCAGAACTCCAATCTAAAGGTAACCACCCTCTACATATTATAAATCAGTAAATATAAACCCAGATTTATTTTCTGGGGTTGGGGGGGGGGAGAGAAGGTAGCAAAATTGGGAGGAAACAATGCAAAAAGATAAAAAGACAACTTTAACCTTCTGTTTTAAATAATCACTCTGGCTGTGCAGTTTTCAGGCATAAGCATGTCTTACTGCTTTTTATGCCCTAAATGCCTACCACTCTTTGAGCACTATACAGATTATGAAATGTCTCAGAACTTTACTGGTTTGGCTGGGATAGAGTTAATTTTCATCACAGTAGCTGGTACGGGGCTGTGTTTTGGATCTGTGCTGGAAACAGTGCTGATAACCCAGGGATGTTTTGGTTACTGCTGAGCAGTGCTCACCCAGAGCCAAGGGCTTTTCTGCTCCTCACCCCACCCCACCAGCCAGTGGCTGGGGGGGCACAAGGAGTTGGGAGGGGGCACAGCCGGGACAGCTGACCCCAACTGGGCAAAGTGATATTCCAGACCGTATGACGTCATGATCAGCCTGGGGGAAGAAAAAGGGAGGGATGGGACACATGATTGGAGTGATGGTGTTTGTGTTCCCAAGTAAGCGTTAGGTGTGATGGAGCCCTGCTCTCCTGGAGATGGCTGAACACCTGCCTGCCCGTGGGAAGCAGTGAATGAATTCCTTGTTTTGCTTTGCTTGCCTGTGTAGCTTTTGCTTTACTATTAAACTATCTTTATGTCAACCCACGAGTTTTCTCGCTTTTACCCTTCTGATTCTCTCCCCCATCTCACCGGGGGGATGTGAGCAAGCGGCTGTGTGGGGCTTTGTTGCCAGCTGGGGTTAAACCATGACAAGAACATTAACAGAAGATGAAAAGCCATTTAAGTCACTCTATCTTCCAAATATCAGAAAGAATCTACTGTTGCATGTTGTGAGCTCTCAATACGGAAAGCAGAGAATGCAAAAACTAATCCATGGGAAGACTTAACAGCACCTCATGGTTTTTAATTTTTTTTAATTTATTTTATAATTTTTCTGACATTTTCTCTAGAAATTGTCAACCATGAGGCATGGCTAGATAAACACATCACTACAAGTTACTGCAGCAGCACAGTACCTATATTGTAGCATCTGCCCATTTGCACAGGCATGATAACTTTCCCTATGCTAAATTTTTAAAAGTAACTATGTGACATCTGCTGCAGGATAAGCTCATTCCTGAAAAGTTAATAAGAAAATAATTAAGAAAATAACAAGTTTCTGCAGGTCTACTCTCCAAGTCCTTTTTTTATATTTCTGTTTTCAAATTGTATTTCTGGATAGAAATACAAGTCCACATAAATGTTTTATTGTCATATGCTATTTTTTTGTCTTAGGTTTTGACAACATGTTAATTATGGATGAACATATAATCTCCAGGTGAGCTTTAGGTCTCTTTGTGTCATCCTTGTATCATTTAAAGGTTATCTGCTTCAAAATGTTGGGTTTGAATGGAGTTGTACAGCGTTCGACCCCTTGTATTTGGTGTTGGAACTGATATTGAAGGGAAGGGAATTGCAAGGCTTTAAGTCCTGAAAAATGATACTTTCCTTCAAGATTCAGGACATTTACATTTTAGAAGAGAGTACAGACAAACAAGTTTCCAGAGCACTCCCTTCCATCCTGTTCTTCTGAGATGAAGTATGGTTACAGTATGTGACAGGGAATTGTACCTAGCTGCAAACAGCAAGCCAAGCAAACACACACTAGAGAAATTTCCTAAGAAATTCCTCTCTGGGCCTCAAAAATATGCCTTCATGGATCTGGTGCAGGAGCTGTCTTGAGTTTCCAGGAAGCAATTTCAACTTAACTTCTGAGTTATATTTAATTTTGTAGTATGTACACAAGGCACCCATCCATCTCTTAACCTCTTCATGTGTCAGCCTCCCACAAGACTTCAAAGTAGAAATCAGCCTCTGACTGTAACTCAGACAAAGACGTATCTGCTGAGGTTGCAGATGAGGATGCCAAGGAGAGAAAGTGAAAATTATTATTAAGTCCTGTGAAACTCATCCTCTCTTCTTCCTCTTGGTTCCATTAGTGAGGTCACACTAATGTACCTGTGGTAACACATCCTTTCCATAGCAGCACCTTATGGTACCTGGTAAACAATAAGAATACCTTTGTTGTTAATTGAAAGGGAGAAGTTTTAAGAGAATAGATCTTTTGGCAAAGCACAAATATCAGAATTTGAAAAGTGAATACAGAAAAAAGATATTGAAGTATAAATCCAATATCTAAATGTTCTCACATTTCAAATATGATCCATTAGGTAAGTTCTCTGCTAAAAAATGTTTACCTAAATGAAATTACATTCTGACAACTTCCTTTAACAGTTCCTCACCAATATAATATTAATAGCTAATGTTGTGATAATTCTCATTTAAAATAATATTGCAAGCATTACATCTTCATGAGATTTCATTTTATCCACAGATGAACACTTGTGGTATTTACCTTTATAGCTAAAATGACCCACACTTATTCGAATTGTCTTTTATAGTCATAATGTCAAGGAATAGATATACTTCTGCTATAAGCCAAATACCTTGTTATAGATTTTTACTGCTCTCATTTATTTCTGCTTCTCAGTCTTCACTTACCACATCCAGGATACACAACTGTTCTGTGTTAGTACCAAAGACCAGAAAGTCTTCAGTATTTTCAATCCTCAGTAACATGAGACTAAGGTCACTATAAAAATCACGACAACAGAGAGGATCACCTTCACCAAACAGTTATAAATCTCAAGTTAAAAGCTCCACCAGCTTGGGAATCAATCCAAGATCCACTGCTAATTTGCAGGAAAAAGAGTATCTACTACTTAAGTGGGAGGAGGATTTGATTAAAAGATTTGTTGAGTGTGATTATTTCAAACTGGTGACTCTTTAAGATGTTAAGTGAACTCCTTTCACCTCTTCCAAAAATTATTAAGCAATCTTATAAATATATTCCATTCACATGTATCAGAGATTTTCCAAATCACTTTTCTTTTTTGGAAAAAAAGTGATCAAGGCCGACAAAATTATTTTCCATTACTCAAACATATTTCAAACAGCAGGCTGGCATTTAAGATTTGAGTAGATCACATTTTTTTACATAAAAGGTGAATAAAGAAACATTTCACATTGTTTAGGGGACACGTAGTTTGAAATTCAGTGACCCTCAGATGAGGTCTCTTGATAAATTGATTAAAACTGGCAATCATCATTTGGCCATTTAGTATCATTACATAATTTTTTAAACTGTGGCTCTGTTTAAAGCAGTTTCAATCAGTTTTAACAAAGACTAGCAAGTAGAACCCTATTTTAACATCATTTGTTATTTCTGAACAATCTCTCATTTTTAGGCAATTGAATTTGCCACCGTTCTTTTAATAAAGAAGAGAAAAATGGAAAATAAACAAGAGACTCCATCGGAGAAGGGACCATGTTCATTGCAAATAGTATTCCAGTTATTCTGATGCAGAAACACCATAATTATTTTAACTATAATTAAATTTCCAAGCAATGGAAAAGTAGGGATATAAAACTTTTCAGTGTTGGTAAGAATACAGCATGACACATTCAATTCTGATCCGCATAACCAGCATCATAATCACTCTATTCAGAATGTAAGAATCATCTGGTTGCTGTTCTTTCTAATGAAAACTTCCAAAATAAGTGTAATGATATGGGGCAGGTGCTGATATCAAAGTGAAACTTCCAAGCCTTTACATTCTCAAAAAACCCTTTATCTTATGTTTTGACTGCAACAAGATAGCATAAGAAACCGAATCTGATAACCAAAGCTCTGCTTTGCCATCTGCATGCAGTAATGGAACTCAGAGAACAAAGGGAAGAAAAGCAAAATGCCAAGATCCGGAGTTGCGAAATTGCGTACAAGAAACTAGTCTCTAATATGTATCATCTAAATATTCTGCTCATACTTACTTCAAATGTATGAGTTTAGAGTGCTGTGAGCTGGGTTCACATTTTTCAATTACAAGTTAAAATACAGTTCTAAATATTTTACCCACCCACCTGCAAAAATATTGTGATATTTCCAGCTTTTATTTCAAAACAGAAGAGCTAGAGGAAAGATTTGGTGGTGTTAGCTGTGGTTACTCATGTTCAAATGTTTTAACATTCAATATTGCTTTTTTTCCTCATTGGTTGAATTCTTTGCCCCTCTAAATTCTGGGATATAGCAGCAAAATGGGAAGAGGCAAGGAAGGCAAAGAATATTACACCTGCATGGTGTTGATGCAGGTGCACCCTGCTTCACCCACCATCTGTACTGCACATCTCAATAGTCACACGCTCTTAGCTCTTCTAGAGTAAGCACCTTATTCTAATACATTACTCTTCTGGGAATACACTGCTCTACTCTGTAAAAGAAATATTTCCAATCTCATTAACTATCATCAACCATGTCCTTAGTTCAGGTGGGTAAATGTTTGCAATCATTGGAAAAATCCTGCTAAATGAAGTCAACATAGAGGTAATTTAAAATTAAATAATAATAATAATAATTTTTTAAAAAACAGGTGTGAATATTTCAGGTGCCTGAATAGGTTTATTACATTATAGAATGATAGGATGATCTTCCTAGTGCCATCAAATCATTAGGCAGCCATGAGACTCAGTCAATACACCAACATATTAGAGAAGCTCTCACTAACATCCCATAGTATCAGCCAGCCCCAAGCACAATCAAATAGGAAGTCAGAAGGCGGCTGTCACGCTAAAAGCATATCAGACCAAGATGGAGGAAAGGTCCCAGAGGTTTTCATCCCTCTCAGAGAATATTCTTCCTACCTCCATCTTCCATAATAAGCAAAATACGAATCAGTGACTTTGATTGCAGCTGAGATCAGGAGTCAGGAAGACTCTCTTGCACAAAAGGGTCTCAGGCTTTAAATCTCCTTTGAACTGTTACACTCAGTAAAACTGTCATACTGTATGAAATCAAAGCAGCACAGGAACCAATAGCAAGCAACTCTTTCTTTAAAAGTCCTTATATACTTACCATCCAAGCATTTTAAGCGGGGATTCTGTAAGCAAGTTTCCAAAGCTTAATGGTATTAAAAAAAATTTTTATAATGCATTTAGAAAATTAATGAAAAAAAAACCCCAATTACTGGAATACTACATAATTGTAAGAATAGGCCAGTATTAGATTTAATAAACTGATCTCATCTAAACATGACAATAAGCAGAAATTGAAGGTCACGCATAAAAGATGACTGTATTTTTGGGAAAGTAATGTCTGAGAAAAAGGCTGAAAGGATACAAGGAAAAGTAACTGAACATGAGTTCTATGTACAAAGCAGTACCTACAAGCAGTAAGGCAGTCCACAGACAGTGGTAAAGCCGGCTATCCATGGATTTCCAAGTCAAATTACAATGCTGTTGTTGCAAACTTCATCTTAAAAACATTCACAACCTGGGTAGATGAACCTCTAGCCTTGGATAAATGCATAGTGCTTTATTTTTGAGCTCTATTTTTTTTTGCTTTATGCACACTGCCTGAAGTCGTTTATACCTGGATTTAAATTTAACTTCAACACTAATACATCTCGTGCTATTTTGTCCTGTCTTGTCTAATGTAATCAACAGCATGGGTCTTTTATCATTGTCACTTTGTCTCCAGCATGCAGGGAATGCTCAGCAAACAAGCTTCTGGAAACTTGCTTATTGTATATCACCTCTGACTCTAGCTTCTTATAAAGCAGAGAGATAATATAAATTCTTGGGGGGGGGGATGTTATGTATTTATCACCAAAAAAATGTCAAAATCGCCATTGTATTCATACTGCAATTTCCATACTTTCCATGGTTTACAGATCGATATAAGCTCAAAGAATGACTCTTAAGAGAGGTAACTCTTTAAAAGACACAGTTCTGTTCATGCTGGATAATGATTCTGTTCCTACATCAATCATCTGTATAAAGTTTATACCAAAATGTTATGGCACATTGTCATCACCGTATGGTATTAGAATATGTTCAGTTCTTTAAAGTTTAGACAAACTTACATACACTAACAACGCTCATCACATTTCAAAGTCATCATTTAAACATTGCGGGTGAAACCCTGGACCCATTTAAAGTCAATGGCAAAACTCCCACTGACCTCAGGAGAAGTCAGATCCTGTCCTTTATTGCTGCCTTTATTCATCTTTGCCAACCAAATGACAAATTATTAATAAATGCACAGGATATTACTTAGTCTAAGCAGAGCTGGTAAGAACTAGAAAAGAAGCTTTTCAAATACATTATACATGAATCAAGCTGTTATCTTCTGAACAATTTGTTCAATGAGTTGGCATTCAACCAGACAGAGAGATGGTCAAATACTGCAAAAGACTATTCTTGAATAATTTATTTAATGAATAACAGCTACTTTAGGAGGATAATGTATTCTGTGAGTAATATTCAACAGCTTACAGCCAAAAGTGTTTTATCCAACATTAATTACTGTTGTTTTGTTTTGGGGAAGCATAGAAGTACTGTAAGGTTTTGTTTGTTTTGCTTTGATCTTCCACCACTGCACAGTTACCAGCACTTGTGCTATAGTACACAAATAACAACCACCTGACTTTTGTTAAATTTAGTTTCACATTGCTTCAGCATGTACGATTTGTTAACTTTCATCTAAACAAATGAAGTGACATTTTAACATTCTGTGTATCACCAATTCAAGCAGTAAGTTTTGTGAGATTAAAAAAAAGAAAAAAAAAATCAGGAAAAAACCTCCAGCCTCCAAGCAAGTTGAATATAGATAACATTGCCATATTCATGTTTCCTTCAACAGCTGTCTATTAAGTCCATATTATGATTTTCTAAAAGTGTTGATTTAAAAAAAAAAACAAAAAAACCCCAACAACAAACAAAAATGTATTAAGTAATTTACATAAACAGCTGTTATGTTCAATTTCCTATCCTAGGAGGATTCCATTATTGACACAAAAGCGTGGAAATAAGCCATGTGTAGTTTTAAGCACTGCTTCCTCCCTTAGAGGAATTTTAAGCAAGTCTTCACATTTCTAAATCAGAGTTATGCTACTGACAGTTCCTTAACGTTATGGCATCGATGCCTTTGACATCTCTGCTGCACCAGACACAGGCAAGAATTTTGCCGTTCTCATAACTAAGATGTACCACAAGCCACCCGTTCCAGCCTTCTTTCAGACCCTCCTAGTTAGCGTTAATGCACTTAGCTTCTAACGCAAAGACTTTAACCCTTTATATCAATGCTACATACAAAACACAAACAGCTCATCAAAACCCTGAGGAAACTGCTGGAGAATATGAAGACAGGTATATTTAGATTTTTTTTTTTTTTTCAAAGTAGTTTGTGTTGTATAGCAGCAAGATAACCATGCTTGATGGGGTATTGGTGCAATTTCTGTCACATCTTGTAGATGTAATACTTTTCAAGCTGAGCGTATACATCACGTCCACTGGTCTCAGGCTGGGAACATAGTATGTGGCTATGTGGATGCTCATGGATACAACTGCACTGGCCACGAGGAATAGTGCTTTTTTAATTAAAGATAACTTGCCTTTTGGAAATCTGACTTTCCTCTGCTGTAGTAGAAAGTCTAGTCTACCTTGAAGCCCCTCCAAGTGAGGGAGCCTGCATGGAAGACCAGAGTCAATGGCAGGGGTGCCGTCCCTCTCCTACCTGGGTGGGCAGTCGCTTCTTCTTCGCTGGGGAGGGGGGAGTCCAACAGCCGCTACCTTCCCTCACTGGGAAGTATCCTCATCTAGCTGTGCTCTAAATTAACCGCAAAGTCACGGCCCATAGCTGCCGCTTCCCTGCTGAGGTCAGAGATGATCCATCTTCGCTCTGCTTCTGGTAGGCAAGTTGGAGTTTCAGCTGTGACGTTCGGCACCGCCGGTCATCTACGGCAAGAGCCTGCTCCCCTGGAAGGGAGGAGAGGAAGAAAACCATCAGCAAGTTGCTAGCTGAGACGGTGTCTCACTTGCCCTGCCACCGCTCAGGTTAAATGAAGCTTGTGGCACAGTGAATAGACTTCTAGCTACGGAGGTATGATGGATCTGGCAGTGCTACTCTGCAGCTCAAATCCTTTTTCCGGGGAAAACTTGCTGGGTTTTCCGATGATGTTGATTCAGCCTTCGTGTCATTTTTGACAAGTAATGATTTAGCTTAATGTAATAAATTTGGGGGAAGATCAGATTTGTATTCCTAGCACAAATCATATATGTTCATTATGACGTTATTCAGTATCTGTAAGCTTTAAAGCTTTTCAATAACCTAATTATAGGCTTCATTTATTATCTGAAATAAGACAAATTTTTTTTGTTAGGTTAGAAAGTTCTTGCAAAATACAACTTATGCAGTTTTTAAATAACATAGGTATTTTTTTCACTTTTAGTACATGTTCAAATGGATTGGCTCAGAACCTTACGTGCAAACAGAATCTAAAAATTGAAAAAAAAATTATCTCAGAGGCTTTTTAAGAAAAGCTACTTTAAATAAGCTCTTGGTAAATATGCATGATGGTGCAGTCTTCAATCATACCAGTTTATTTTTACTTTTTTTCTGACAGACTCCTATGTCTTTCAGTGCACTGATTGGATAGAGAGGGTACTAAGTAGTGTGGAAAATACTGCATTTTTAATGAAAATATAGTCTTGAATTTGTCATTTAGTAAAAATAATGACAAACTAAATGTTGTTATATAAAATGTCTCTTATGAGTTTTAACTCACTCCTTTTTAGTCACTAGAATTCCCTGCTCTTGTTTCCAAGACCTACATTAAACTACAACTATCTGATTTTTTATTATCATTAAAAGGAAAATAAAACAATAAATGTAACATGTTTCCATCACAAGCCCCAAATTAAATGTCTCTTTTGAGAGAAATTAGCAAAATTGTGCTTAGAAAGGTTATTTCTGATTACAGCACATTTCTTTTGATAACTCAGATGAAAATATATTAGCTAGAAAATGAACCCTGTTTTGGTGAATGAATCAACACAAGTTACACATGGCAGAATAAAGATGGGAAAGTGATTCATTTTTGTATTTTCACAGATAACTTGTTTATGAACAAGCAAATCTAACTAATTTAAAAAAGAGCAAAGCCTTCAAAAGGGGAAAAATATTGAGAAATTATCTAGAGACAGGTAAATTAATTAAAATCACATTAAATTCACTATTTCATCTAGTTCTTTGAGTTATATGTGCATCTTCTCTTTAGCAGCAGTTAGTCTAAATGATTTTGATATTTGACAGGAGAAATTGTTATTATCTCATTTTGCAAAAGAGTTTGAAATACATAACCTCTAAGCAATGTTTGTCAAATTTCCTTTTACCCCCAAGCCTGAAGACTCAATAATGTCATCACAAAATGTAGAAGCAGTGATCTGCCCTATAGAAAGAAAAGACAAAGGCATTTGAAAAGGTTGTCTTTTCTTGGTGTTAAATCATTGCTTCTTGTTACCTTACTGTTGTTTGCTTCTGGAAAGGGATGAGATAACAGTCTGAGAAAATGCAAATGCTGGATTCAGGTTTTTGATGAAGAAGATAGATTGGAGTCATGAGTTTGTCTCTAGTTTCATAATTTAGACATGACACCAACAGTTCTTTAAAATGCTTTCATATTTAAGTGGGTTTGTTTATATAAGCAATATTTAAAATACATAAATTGCTATTCCTTAAAGATCATATAGAATTATTTATAGGAATTCCTTTGAATATTAAATGTGTTCTGTAGACTGTGAAGCAACCGAGTGCTATATGGAATAAATAAAATAGTTGTATTATTATTTTCATTGTTCCTGAAATTCGCAAGAAGCTTACTTCAGGGTCATATTTTTTCTCATTATGTAGTCCTGTATTTACCCTACAGCCTACTGAACATACATACTTTCACAATAGAATTCTCTCTTCTTTGGGGATTTGTCTATAGTACCACGTGAATCACAAGTCACATATGTATCAATTCACTTTCGTAGAATTCAGAGACAAAAAGCCATTTTCATTTTTATTATAGAAATAAATGGAACAAGAAAAAATTACTAGAATCTGGTCATTAGAATTTCTGATTAAGCTTGCCTTCTCTCTTAAAGCTGGGCCCAACACCTCTCTCAAAATTAAACCTACCTGCAATGGCAAATATACCTGTAGAGACAGCCAGCAATTCACCCTTTATATGCAGGGAACTTCAAATTTCTCTGTGGTTTAGCATGCCAGACAAGGTGTATGCAGGAAGCCACCTGGAAGAAGAAATGGGAAAATGACTATGCTGACAGTTGCCCAGGAGGCTCTTTTCATTGACTGCAACTGCATTTCTGAACACTCGGCACTTTTTTCGTCAAGGTTTAAGTCAATGTTGGCAGAAGGTGCTTCAGGGTTCCCAAGTGAAATTTGTCATCCCTGGGAGATACTGCCTACGTAGGAGTTGAGGAACTAGGTAACTAAGAATTAGACTCAGTGAAACAGCACTGTTATTTACGCCAAAGAGCAAGAAAAAAAACAGATGGAAATGTGTTGATTTTGATTTCTCCACCCCAACTGCCTGAACTGAACGGCTGCTCACCAGGGGTGCATAGAGGCTCACGGGGGGTGCACCAGGGCCAGGAGGCAGGGGGGCAGAAACGGAGCACTACGAGATTGTAAAAAACAAAGGAAATATCAGTATAAAACACACAAAACAACGTGTGGGCTTTTTTCCCTCTCTCTCTTTCTTAGATAAGTGCTCTAATCAGAAGAAGTCATGTTCCCTTGTGAGTTTCTTTTTAAAAAACTGAAGGACTTTAAACCAACACATCTTTTCAAGTTTCTTGCTTTTTCTTTCATAGTGTAACTATGAGGTGCCTAAACATTTGTATTTGTAGTTGATTTATTGATTCTGTTTCAGTAGAAAAATACAATTTTCATTTTATTTTGAATGTTTCATATCTCCAAACATCAGTAGAAGTTTTGGATGTTCCAAGAAAAGAAATCTGCTGATTATTTCACCTACTAACATCAAGTAGTGACTGGTCTGATCTATGCAGGTAAGAGAAAAATGTAGAATTAAGAAATCCAAACCTTTCAACATGTTATTTTATAAAAGTTTTAAATCTAGTTACTATAACCCAAAGTGCTGACTTTTCAAACTTGATTTTTGTTCCTCTAAATCAATGACAAATTCCTCTCACTTTAATGGCACCCTAATTTCAGTCTTCATTACATGTTCAAAAATATTAATGCAAACAGCTTCATCTTACCAGTCAGCCTACCAGACATGTTTTGTTAATGATCGATTAAATTTTTTAGCATGGAATCAGCTATAGAATAAATCATTTATTTATCGGGCTGCTACAGATAGCAGTTTTCAAGTTTTTCCATGAATATTGAAAAATAACACAAGTTTCTAAACAAACACAGGGAAAGGAAGGAAAAAAAACCCCAACACACTATGGGCTGGACTGATATACCAATAACAACAATAATAAGTGAACATGCTCTCTATTATATGAAGAACTAATGAAGTGCATTCAAGTTTATGAAAGTATCTTCAAGTGGTGCTTACAGCTTTCTTTTATCAAAGATGCTGGTCAATACTTTATAGCTTCTCTGAGCTTATTTACTCTGATCAAAGTATGGAATATAAAAGATTAAACTCTTCTACTAATTACATGCCTGAAGGCACATTAACAATGCAAGTGTCAAAGCTCTGCTGAAAATTCATTTTGCATTTTTAATAAAAACTGATAGCAAGGTTTTGAATGCATCTAACTGGAAAAAAGTAATTTTTGTTTCAGTAGCTTCTTTACAAGGAGAGTGTAGAAGCCCTGAAACCTCACAAACACAAGGGTATAGGTAATTTGTGCTCTGAAAATGGACTACTAGAAATCTTCCTGTGAAACCATTCACAGTGAATTTCTCCCTAATAACTTGATGGGACCAAAAAATAACTCAGCACTAGAATTCAACCCTAAATTTTTGATCAAAAACATCAATTTCAAAACTTTCAAACAATCAAATATTCAAAATGTTACTCTTAGTTTGATGGAACAGAATTCAACTGTTATCTATTTCAAAATTTGTAAGTTTTTTTCATGCCTTAAATATCTCTCATGTTTCTACAATACTTGACTCCCATCCTGCAGCAAACAGTAATTTCCTTAACTGTATTATGTGAAAACATGAAATAAAAGCATTTTATAGTCTTCCTGAAAACCTTTGTAGTGCAATAGGCTGTCGTGGAACTTGAGCTTCTGAAAGTCAGAATATTGCAAAGGTGCGTTACCTTTTTTCCATAGCTCTTATTTATCATGATTACCTATCAGCTTGTGCTGCATTTTCAGGGAATTGGGATGGTCGGACCTTGCCATCAATGAAACAAGAGCTTCTTGCCTTGAACTTGGCCGTGCCAGGGATGCCAGCTCAATATTCTCTGTCAGTCAGCGTGGAGCAGAGAAGCAGGCAAGGTGGAAGACATGATACAGCCCGCAACATCGTTTGTTGGTCCAAGCGTAATACAGAAGGGGTCTATTGTGTGTCCATTATTTGCCAGAAAACACCCTGAGAAATTAAGCAATGCTAGATATTACATAAATTATAGTAAAAATTTCCAGTTAGTTCTCTCTGAACTACATTTGTAAGTAATTGAATAATGGAGTAAATTTTCTTTTTTGAGCTGAAAGTACTGTCCCTTTGGATACATAGTAAGGCAATCCTTGAGTTTCCTAGATTATGAAGATTTTAACAAGTTTTCTATCAGTATTTGTCATCTGGATGTGAATACATTACTCCCAGGTGACTTGGAATTATTTGCTTCTTCGACTTTAACATGACTTTATTCTAAACATACTAATGTTGATTTGAGAGGTGATTGTGTGACCTCTAAAGATAGCAATTCATGAGTGATCTATGAAAAACATCCAGAAGAGTAATTTACAAAGTAGTTTTGTTTTGTTTGCTTATAAAGGATGTCCAGGCAAGACCTTAGAATTGCTCTTATATCACAAAGAAAAATAAACAGCTTAATTAATTTGCTCTGTGAACACTCATGCCAAAAGCTGGAAGAAAAAAAAAAAGCCAGCAATTATGGGCACTAATGTCAATTCTGTGATGATTTTCTGACGCATCTGCCTCTGTGATGAACCTCAACAACATTTTAACTTGTATATGGAAGCAATATTTTTTTAAAAGGCTGGTTATTTTATTCTAGGGGGAAAATCAAACTATTTTCAATTGTCTCCTACATCTTTAATTTTGAGAGGTAGAGTTAGAGAAGGGAGAAACATAGTAAGAAAAACAGCAGATGTTTTCTTATTTAAGAGTTATGTACTAAAAACTTCCCTCAAGGGAATCACCAGCTCTACCAGTTTTGTCAAACACTGTCACAGAGCCAAAGTGCACCTCAACATGTCTGATCAGCCTGCAGCCTAGGAAACTGAGAAAATCACTTTACACTTTCCTTCCACAAATCTCCTCAGATGTGACAAAGCAAAGGGGGGGTAGGGGGAGTGAAGCCACAACAGCAGAAAGTAGAAGTGTTTCAGAAACACCAAGATGATGACTTTAAGTCATCACACACACAGGCTTTTTCTTCACTTGGTTTAAGAAAATTCCTAAATAAATCTCTCTCATATTGTAGCAAAAAAAGACAACGTCAAGCCTGGTAAAACCTTTGAAACATAAAATAATGTTACAGAAGTAACCATTTTATAGCTTGTATGAAGAAAATCTTGCTTGCAACTTCCCTTCCCATGCAACTTCAGAGGATGAACAGATCTACAGATGCTAAGGGTCCAATGACACAGTTAGTAGTTTCCCCTTTGACTAGAAAAGAAAAAATAATCTAGATGCTCCTATGTAACTATAAAAAAGAATAATAAATACCTGTCATGACGACCCAAGATGTTTCTATAGCTGGTGTTTTGCCAGGAGCATATATCTAAATCACAGTTTCTGCTAAAAATAATGACAAACAAAACTTACCCTGCAATAACAGTTCAGCTTTCTTGAGTTTTGCCAGGATGTTTACAGTCAATCTTTTCCTTTCCCTGTTAGGTCAAACTGTGCTATTAACGTCTATCTTTCCATTTAGTTAAATGCCTGATACCCAATCAAGACTAAGGTAAATGGCAAACAGAGAGAAGTTGAGGTATTCAGGATCTAGAATATATGCTTGTTGTCATCTGATTATGTGACTTTTCCATATTGAGGATGAGAATATTAAGGAAAGAATCCCTCTCTATGCAACAAACCACAGTCGAGGTACGGTACCATGCTTCTCACACCCCTGATAGTATACTGTTTACTCAAGTAACTCAAGCTGACAGTGAACAAGAGGTGATCGGATCAACCACAGCACAATGTAACATAGACAGTACGGCTGCTGGCATAAGTAGCATGGCATACAGTACCATTGGTTAGCTAAGACTCGTCTTACGTTAAAAATTACTCTGAAATTACTAGGAAAATGCTAACGCTTATTTTAGTGGCAAAATGTTTGTAAAGAGAATCTTAACGAAGACAGACGCCACCAAGACAAACCACAGGTAGAAAGCCTCATGGCACCAAATTAAGTTGCTTTCAAAGACCTATGACTAAGCATCACCAGTCAGGCAAAGTAATCATGTTCTCCTATGCAACTCTCTGCCTTCACCTCCACCTTTTCCCAGGAAGGATACAGCCACATTAGCACATTCTGCTCGGGTTCCCATGCTGTCTAAGGCTTAGATGATGTTCTGCAGCCTGCTTTCTCAATTTGTCTCAGAACATTCCTCTTTTTACTCACCAAGTTTTAAGTGCTTTACAATCCCTACATATTGCAGACTGCAATATGTGACTTCTGTAAGATACACTTTTGGGTTTGTAAGTCACATGTAACTAAATGCTGTTATAAATTCTGTATATTTTTACAGTAACTACGGTGCCATGAAAGTCAACATAGCTGATAGTACCACACAAAACAGTTGTTTGATCAACTGATTAAGCAGCAGTCGATATTAGTACTGCAATTGCAACTATAGCCTAGAATATTATTATTGATTTATATAGCAAAACATATCTCACAAAAAATTCCAAACAACATGCAATTTTATATATGATATAACAGATACGTGAAACAAACAGGAATTGGAAGTAGTATGCAAGTGAAGTTACAGCATTGTTTAATAAGACCACTGGATTTTAAATTTTGCCCTGAGAAAACAGGTTTCTGATATATCAATATATATTTTGAACTATTCCCCTTATTAAATTATTATTTCAAAGTGTACAGAAAAACAAGGTCTTTGCATAAGGCAACTAAAGGAGGGGAAATTAAGGTAAAATTCAGGAATTTGGAAAATCTCCAGTTATACAATATTTATATTAAAATTTTTGTCTCAGTGTGGGCTGAGATTTTAAATACTTTTGATTCAGACACTAAAGTTCAGGTAGGATATAATTCATTAAATTTACTGAAAAGAGTATTGTCAAATTTTACCCCTTTGTAGTTTGATATTCCTGGCTTCTGTAAAGTGCAGGAAATGCCAATTAAAAATATATTCTCATATTAATAAATTTTAAGGAGATAAAATTTAAATAATTTGGGGTAAGCCTTCAAGTTCCCATTCTTCATTTCCATTCTAGTTCTCAGTATTGGGAAGTCTTAATGAACCTCACAAAGTCTCTTTTACAGTTGTTGAAAACCCTTGTCTTTTTTTGCAGAAGTATCATGCTTGGGACGAAAAATGTGCTAACAATAACAACTCCATCAGGGTTTGTTTGTGATCATAATTTTGAAACTAAAATGATAAAATAAAGATAATATGTTAGTTTTGATAACTCTCTGAGCATAAGTTCAGTCTACATGTTTCTCTGGCTACCAAAGCAAGTTTGGGGCAGAGTATTATGAAGCAAACTCAGAATTACGCTCTGCACCTGTGTGAACTGCTGCGCTGACATTTCTGCCAATTTGCATACTGCTAATGTTTTAGTTTCAGAACAAAAAGAGATTTTTATTATCAGTTATAACAATTATGTGCAGACTACATGAATATAATTGAATACATCGATTTATGTTTCTTAATTCTCCTAGTCTTCTTTTAGTTAAAAGTTGCTTATATAATTGAAGCTGGTGGTTTTGGAATTGCTGTACTGAAATAAACAGGGTTGCAGTTTGCAAAGACCCTGAAACAAACAAAAATGTTTTTCTGCACATATTAAAACTCAATGCGAGCAGTAGCAGTAACACTCATACCTGCAAAAGGTCTGTTCAATTGTCTTGCCTATCTGACCTGGGAATACCATCTCCATCTCTATTTTATACAAAACCTTCCCTGGAGATTATATCTGCCCTGTGTAATTTCAGACAAAAAATAGACTAAATCCTGAGTGATATTTTGAACATGGGTCAATAGGCCAATAACTCAGCCCATTCAGCTGGCACTAGTTCATTAAGATACATCAGCTGGGAAAGTACACAAGAATTATCTGCATTTTATACGTCAATAGCAACACTACATTATTCAAATAATAGAAGAGTGCTTAAAACATGTCAGCTAAGTGGTTCACTACAGCTATAATATGCTCTACAAGGGCACTAGATACACTTTCAAATTGTTTATTTTAATTCAATTCCCCAGAAGATCTGAGGTGTCTGAATTTAAAGATTGGTCTTGTTCTGTTACATCTTTTGTGCTTTCCAATAAAGAACAGTGGTGGAGAAACTGAAAACTCCTGGATGTCCTGGCTGTGACTGACCACTGGCCACGCTGTCACCTTGTTAGAGATAGGATGACGCTGCACAACGAGGTCAAGCTTTGAACCGCTGAAATCTGAATGTATTTAGAAAAACAACAAAAAATTTCTCAATAAATTTGAGGTACTTCCTAGGGCTAAATAGAGCAGAAGGTTTATATTCTGGAATGTATATTGTGTGAGGAGCCCAGGTGGTCAGTGCAGAGGGCTGTTTCCCACTCTGCATGCTGGGCAGGAGAGGAAAGGCAGCAGAGGAGTCACCCCCCCCTTCAACCATCTGTCATTAAAGGATGCGCAGAAACTGCTTCATTTCCCTATATCTTGTCATTTCACAAGGTTAAGGACCGAGGATGGGATCTCGAGCAATAGCTTATGCAGCCCAGGAAAAAGGACGCTTCTACCTAGATTGCAATGAAGGGCCTACCTGGTTTCCCCGTTGACTGAGCATCATGTTCTCCGGAAAGGATGGGACGAGGTGGTCTGTCTGTCTGTCTTTTCCAGGCTGCTGGGCACCCAGCCCGGTGCGTCCTCCAGTAGCAAGGGGAACTTGCCCCTTTCCCATGAGTAAATACAGCCTGGGATTATAAATTTTAGCACTGTTCATTGTCAAGATTTGCCCATACCTAAAAAGAGAATATTTGGTAAAACATCTGCTTCATGTATTTTCTATAGTGTATTACCTGCCATCCAATTAAAGGTGTCTTAAAGCATTTGGTTACTACACAATAATCCATTCTTTCTTCTGCTTTTCAAGGTAGCTCTAGAACTAAGTTAAGAATAGTAGAAGATGTAAAAGGTGTTTTAGAAGCAAGTTATTTTATCTTTGACAATTTACCATTGCTTGCTACTGTTAGCATAATACTAGTGAAAACACTGGAGACACTATTCTTTCTAGAAGTTATTGAAAAATAAGACTGTATATCTTCTTACAGTTAATCATCTTCTCACATAACATCAAAACCTGATATAGCTAATCCAGAATTTGTTCTTTGTGTTTATAAAAGAAAACAATTTCAAACCACCTTTCCTCCTCTATCAATGGAACTGCAGAACTACCAGAACAGATAGTTGTGGGGAGGTATGTCACCACAGTAGTACAATCATTTTGTTGAAAGATCTTAACATCTTCTTCAGCTATTGGAACTTATTTTTGCATAACTGATGCAGATTGTTTAGGTGCAAGCTGATGTTTCTTAGTGATTATGAAGATGAGGACGGTGAAAAGAAACCTCAATTCCTGAGTACTGATTTGCTTTTCTTTCCCTGATATACAATAGTCTGTGGAAGTTATTTTAAAGAGATCACTGCAAAACAGAAATAAGGGGAAGGGTTGTCATGGGGAGTTGTAAATTAATTCTCCAACATCTAGTTTCTTGTATAAAAGAAAATAACCTTATCTTGTTTAAGTATCATAATGAAAAATGGCTGAGTTTCAATTAATCATAAGTATTACTTAAAGACTAAAATTTCATCAGAAAAACCTCCTTTATGTAAAACATAAATATGTTACATAACAACATTATATAACCAACCAAAGGGTGCTTAAGGAATCTGCATAACATTGCCCCATAACATTTCAGTACTCTGAATCTGAGCATTTTGAATTCATTATGACAGACATTATGTCAGATCTTATAGTCCAAATGGAAATGGCATTTTCATTCAGTAAATGGATTTGGAGCTGTTTAAGCTTTTATTTTTATTTTTTTTTAATAAGACAGATATACATATTAAGTTAATTTAGTAGACTATTGATAAACCTTTATGAGTTTTTTAAAAAAGTCATTAAGCTGGAAAACATTTTTTTTCCATCGTAAATGAAAGGTTAGGATGTCTGACTTGTACCAGTGTATAAAGCAGTAGCAATACATACTTCAGGAAAAAAACCCACATAAAAATAGTGTTTTCCTTTAACATTTTTTAAATCATTGCCATTCATGAAAAAACAACAAGTTTTCTCTTTCTCTCCCACAGTGATGTGATCAGCCCACGTTAAAAGGATCATTTGTACTTTCCAAAATACTTACAACTATTATAATATATCACTTCAAAATCTCAAATGTTTCAGTAGCAATCATCTATTAGCATTCATATCTCTAAAAGATACAAATCTATCCTGGTACTTTAGTCATGTGTAATTCAGCTAGCTCTGATCCTTAGTGACAGACTCTTAACAGAAGAAAAAAAAATACTCTAGCAAAATCTTGCCATTAGTAGGTCTTACTGCACTATTTCAACTTATTTCTCATAATATTAATTTACAGTCAAAAACATCCTTTGCATGTTTCTGCTTTACAAACACTATACTCGCGGAAGACGTTAACAGTGTTGCGTGTTTTCTAATAACACAGTCACACAATTGGTAGCTTCATAAATAACGTCTGTAGAAAGTAAGTAAGTAGCATGGTCTTGAAAACTGCTCTCACATTTTTGATACAGTCATTTTTGGAGGATAGGGAACATTGCTTCTCTTTTCTTTCCTTCCTATGTTGTACAAAACCGACATACCAAATCGACAGGTTTGGGAACGGGCTTCTTCCCTGTCTTGAATGGTCCCATAGGTATTCCCTGCCTTGGAAACCTTGAGAGAGATCTTTGATAGAAACCTTTTGACAGACTGTTTTAAGGCATGCTGTACTGCTTTTAAAAAAAAAAAAAAAATCCATAAAGTTCAATAAAATTCTTTAGCTTGTTTCATGAGAGGTTACAGCATCATTCTGCGTCACTGCTACAAAAGCTTTTCTTTCAGCTTGCAAAGCCAATGTCATTTTTCCCCAAGAAAGGAGGCAGACCACAAGGGGTTTCTGTAAGGAAAGTCTCAAACTTCTAAGCACAGCATTCGGCTTTACAGTCTCCATAAAAAGTTGGAGGAAACCAGCCCTTTCAAAAGGCAGCAGCAATCTCTGCTCAGTTTCTTGGAAGAACAGCTGCAGGCACCCTGCGCTCGAGGAGGTATCTGGATGGGGGATGCTGTGCAGCCCAGGCGTTAGCCTGCGGCCCAAGCCCAGGCAAGACAGACCCACAGAGACGGCTGCTTCTTGGACTCTGCTGTCCCCCAGCGCTCCCTTTTCCTGTTTGCTGTTCTCCAAGCAGCAAACGCCTTTCTAACAGGAGCATTTTCTGAATAATTTTTCCATGAAGCTTTTGGATGGTCATGGGAGAGCTAAAATACATGCTTGGCTTACCCTTTTTTTTTTTTTTTTTTTTGTTCTTATTGGATCCAAATTAAAGACTACAAAAGCATGAGACAAACTCTGCTCTATAGTAAAACTAGCATCCACCCTGATATGGGTCAGACTATTTAACGTTTTGAACTATGAGAATATTTGTGCATGCCATAAGGCTCGCACCGAGCAATACCTTTGAATCCTGCAATCTTTGCTCATTCACACTCGGCTCATTACAGTTCTTTGGTTCTGTGCTGCAGGATCATGACATGACATTTTAACATGCATAGAGTCTGCTTCGAGCATTTTAATTGGTTTAAGACTGTTGGTAGCATCTTTTACTGTATTAATTTATTGCTTCAGCATTAGTCAACTGAAACCTTTGCCAGATGGTAACACAGCCCCTGCATACTGACGAGGAGAGAGAAAATATTTATATGATGCAAATGTTTGCTCATTCATTAAGTATTCATGAATAGTTTTTTAGGGTTTGGTTTTGTTGGCTTGGTTTTTTTTTTCTTTTTTCTTTCAGCTGAAATGCAAAAGGAGCCTAAAGATTCAGATTTACATCTCATGGTAACATAATTATTAATAATCTAGCTCCCATTATCTGCCTCAAAAATGGGGAAAAAAATACTTTCAAAATTTAGCACAACATTTTTCCCACCTACGTTGAATTCCAGGAGAAGAGAAGAAGTATCCTGAAACTTCCAGCAATTTTTATTGTATGGCTCTCCTCCCTTCCCTCCCCCAACGGCAAAGGTGCAACACAGAAGAATAAAGAGAGATGGCCTTCTCGCTTCACTTCTAAGTACAGGCTTATCTGCAGAAGTCTGTAATACTACTCCCAAATGAACCACAGAGCATTAAAAAATGATGCTAAAGTGCGTTATCTCATGAAATTTGCTCCCTCCAGTACTGCCGGGGCCTTGGGGAAGTCACCTGCAGCCAGACCTATTTCTAATTGCAACCCTATCTGTAGTGTTCAGAAACCACTCGAGCTAACAGCCAAACCCCAGAATTTCTACAATACTCTTTATTTGTAATAAAGGTAGCAAATGAATTAAATACACAAACAGAAAAGGAATTGGGGATATGCAATGCACTATGTTGATTACAGTTGAAAGTACCTTCATTAGTCCAGTGATTCCAGGCACATGGGGAAAGGAGGTTTCCCCTTTTTTCCTCCCTTGACCATTACTTTCCTGGCTGTCTTACTAAAAAAATCTGTTCCTTACTGTGCAGTATATATCTTGAAAAAACAGTCTGAATTCAAATTTCCTTTTGGCTCTGAACATTTGAAATCTGTGGCTTTGTGCTGAGGGTATTTGCTAATCACAGCATGTCAGATCTACAATACTTGGCAAAATTTGCCTTTATAGTTTTTTGATCCTCAGTCTTGACTAAGTTTCCTCCAGAAAGTCCAGCTCTATGAACTAAACTAATAACCTCCTGACTATTAAGTTCCCATCCTCTGTGGTCCATGGCCTTTGGGTTCCAGCCTTTCATTAGATTAAGAGTGGGATTGCACAAATCTATCTACAAAGCTTGCTTGTCTTGCCTGTCACTGATCTCTTTGCACAATACATATTGCTTTATATAGGTCTTAGTTGACTGTTCTTGCCTGGACATTTCAAGCACATTGTTATTTCATGGTGTCAGTTCTTAAATCTGCTGGTATTTCTACTCAAGGAATTTTTAAACAAACAAAAAATAAATTAAAATAAATAAAGTATTAATTAAATTTAAGCAATAAATTGAATACATACATTTTACATAGTTCTCGTGGTGTAGTAGGTGTAACCTCCTGCGTCGCTGGTTCTGGCCATCCTTGGAGTATGCACTGTTTTTCTGCCTGCAGCACCTGATCCTCTTCAGTGCCTTGCTGGATTGCCTGGAGCCTCCCAGATGCGAAGGTAATGTAGCATGTTGATAGACTTTCTCTCTTGTTCCACAGTGCCATCTGTGTTGTGTTCAGGAAGGTATAACCTGTTCAGCATGTCTGCCACCAGTAGTGACTTTCCTGGGCAGAGCTTTATTTTCACATCATGGGCTGGAGTCTAAATAACGTGCACTGCGATCGTGAGGGTGCACTCAGCAGTGGCTTCTTCGTGATACTAATACCTTGGATCCAGACTCTAACATTCAACTCGTGCCCAAAGATGAATCGAGGCAACTGTTCTGTTCCAAAAAAACACAGCTAGAAGCTCCTTTTCTCTGAATACATGCCACTTCTACATCTGCTGGTGCTCTATAGGAAAATGCTGTGAGGTGCTGGGTTTTGCTGCAGCGTTGCTGGTAGGGCTTCTGCACTTCTCATGCTGTGGCCTTAGCTTTTATACAGCACTGAAATTCTTTAAAACAGTAAGTCTCATTTATGGTTTTGTTTTAATTGCTTATTTATGGGTCTCTGACCAAACCAATCCTGCAAACTCGTGGCTTTTTTCAAGAATCTAGAGAGATAGTTGACAGTCTTTTTACATTGCTGACTTTCTTTGGATTTAATTGTTCTATAAGTATCCTTGAAGGCTCTTGGGGTCCAAAACAAAAATCAGATATCAGAGGTAGATGTCTGCCTGGTTTTAACAGGTCCAATAAAACTCATAATTTGTGGAGAAGTTTTCTTAATTTGCTGGATTACATCTTCATATATAAAATAAAATTGTCATCACCAACAACACTCAAAGATTCATATTATGAGGTACCTCAGCATGTATTTGGGGTGGATAAATTTCTGCTTCATCACATGGCTTCTTCTCTATATAGCTCTTGCTTTTTTAATTTGTTTCCTTTCTTAAGCTTGCATTGCTAATAGCTACATCAGTTTTCATTGAAGAGAGCCCAACTGCAACGATTAGGAATGGTGAATTTTTCAGTTAAGACAGACCGATGCATTCTGCTTTCTGAAGATGTTGTTGTAGAGAGATGAGAATCGAGACATTCAAAGCCTAACTTTAAGATTCATGAAGACCAAATGCCACAAAGTTGTATCACCAAAAGAAAACTCTGAATCTGATGACACCTGATTCTGAATGTATTATGAACTATTAAGTTCATATTAAAGATGTGAACTGTAAAAAGTTCACACCTTTTGAACAACTATTTTTTCATTTAGTGTTTCTCTGGAAAAGAAAAAAAAAATCACACCAATCATATTTTGCTGAATTTCTTCAGAGATATGAATGAATACACTCTTCTGCACACTTGAATTTAGCAGGAATTTTCTAGAAAAAGGCACCCACAATAGTTCCCTGAATCTAAGCAAACAAAATTGTTAAAATTTTTGTGTCTTGCCAGAGTTAAATGAACAATATTAGTAAGACTGACCTGTATTAATTCTTGTGATTTTTATTCCATGATGGTAGGTAGTCAAGTATTTTGTAGGGGAATCAGCAGTCCGCATTTGCTTTAGGAACTGAAAGATAAACTATTTGGAAATTATTCTGAAGTGTTACGTGGTCCTATTCATTACGCTTGGTTTGTGCTTTGGAATGAGACAATCTGTATATTCTTGAGGCTGGAATTCATATGAATTGGCTATCAGCTGAATTAATCTCGTTATGCTATTATTTGCTATATTAATTTGATAACTGCTGGCTGCTGAGTGTTATAATTGTAGTTAATTGACTGACCCAGTTTGATTTGGTAATTGTATTGTCCAATTTAAGTTAGTTCAACAAAAACTGTAATAGAGCTGTTGCTTTTCATGTTTATTTGTACTTCTCCATGTAATTACCTATCATTTGGGTGTGGGAGGTTCTTTCAAAGCAGCAATAGATATCCAAAGACTTTAAATAGAACAGTTACATTTCTTGAGAACTCTAAACTCTGTCCTCTGTCAATACTAAACTCTAAAAATTAGATTGTCTTAAATTTTGAATTTTGTAATATCTCCAAGTGTTTAATATTTCTGAGTTGCTTGCAAAAGCCCAGCAATTGCAAAAGCAACCCCAAAAACAACAAACCCAGAAAAAATGCCACTCTAGCTCTCTTATAATCTTATGCTGTCTACAATGACAGTGCTAATTAACAACTTTTAACAGCTTTTTCAGCATAACAGGCTTTATTCCTGGCACTGTTAGCTCCATTTCTTCTCATCCTCCACCTTCCCCCTCCTCCTGAGATTGTTTACAAAAATAACAAACACATTAGAAAAAAAAATTACCTTAATTTTCTTATCTTTAATACCCAGAGTTAGTTCTTGCATCCACAGTTCCCGAGTCCTGTAAGTTTTATTTTTTTTCCTTGGAAAGTCTGTATTCCCAGTGGTCTCAGTCCTATTACAATCCTAAATTTCTGTTGCTTCTGTTTGCTTGTTAAACGCAGCCTTTCTTGCTAGGGATCTCCTACACTACCAGTCATCTTTTCACGTGCTGCACGCTGGGTAGCAAAACACACTTGTAAAGTTAAACTTTAAAACTAAACTAAAAAAAACCCTAGGACACGCTCACGCTTTTAAAACGGAACTGACTCTTTATAAACTGAAGTATTTCCTGAGATGCTCCACTTGCACCGTACATACACTCTCCAGGCGGGTTCTCTGTACTCCCACCACTTCTGCGCTTCCCTCTAAATTCTGAGCTGATTGGTGAGAGACGTGTCTTCACAGAAATAAGATGAGAGAGATTAAAAAGCTGATTCATCCTTAATGTTACCTTTCTTTTTAAAATAATCTAAAGAGAATCAATACCGTGTACTAAGCATATTTAAAATATTGCTGATTTTGTTGAATTTTGCTTAACTTCCTCTCCTGTGACAATATATTATACATACTGTTACAGCAATACTGAATCAATTTTGTTCATTTAGAAAATAATCTGAAATTATCATTATTTCAGAAAATTTAGTTACTTGCCACTTGGCAAAGTCTGTTTTGTCAATGACAAACTTAGATCTGTCAGTTCTGTTTTAATAACCCTACTGACATGATTCTGTGTGTGTAGCTAACGGGGACATAAATGCCGATAAAGAAAAGCAGGGGATCACCTTAATCTTGCCTTGAGCTTGCACATTTCAGAAAAGGAAAGTACAAGTTCCTGCCTTATACTTCACATTTTAGAGGAATAAGTAAGAAGAGTTGCAACTATAAAAAGGTCAGATACCATAACGTAAGCACCTAAATTCGTACTCGCACACTGTTATCTGTATGAAAGCACTCAGGAACGCAGCCTAATTCTGAAAGCTGCTCAGTGCACGCACCTTCCACGTAAATCAGAAGAGGACCGTGGGAAACCTGCGAAAGTCAGGGTAGCTGGTCTGAATGTTTAACGTTTGGCAAAATAACACAGTATACTTTTTGTTTCCCCTGATTCAGATATTTGGACAGGACATTGTTTTTTCTCAGTGTGGAAGAGTATAGCAGGATTTGTGTATTACGTCAATATCGTATGCCAAAACTATATACGCAGCTAAGATCACAGTAGAATAGCATGTACATAGAAATATTCTTACAGTTCTATGATGACTGGAAACAATGTGAAAATTTAAAAGCCAGTATATTCATAAAAAATTAGCATCAAATTGCCACAGTAATGAATAAAACTACATCTATTATTAATCAAGTATTTGGAAGATTTTAAAGTGCTGATTAAAAGGCCTAATTTGAATTTTAATCATTATTTTTGAACTTTTCAAATTTCAGTCAAATGTTTACATAAAGTTAAATGAAAAGTTAAAGAAAGCAAAGGAAACACTTTTCTTGTTTGCATAGTTGATGAAAATTGCACAGCTTATTTTTATTTATCTTCCTTCAAAATGCAAATAATCTAAAAAATTTCCTTTAATTCTTTTTTTAGGACCACAGAATAAGACAGTGTAAATTCACATCAATCTGTATACTAAATTTACTTCTATCAACTAGGAATCCTCCTACTTCTTATTTAGAACAATTTGTAGTACAAATATTACATGTATGCATCTCAATTATATTGTTTGATCAGGCAAAGTTCATGACATGCTTAACAACATTACACACTCGTTTCTAAATACATTGCAAATGCTTTCAATTGGAATTTATGTTTTTGGTCGGTTGTGGGGTTTTTTTCCTTCTCTCCCTCTTATGAATATCTAGATTAAATTAAAGGATGAAAGGATTTTTTTCGCTTCTGTTTATATATTTTATAACTGAGATATCAGATCCCCTTAATGTAATTTGATAAATAATTTCTATTTTAAATGAAAGTAGTTCATGTATTTTTGCTGCTAGCTACAATAATTGCCAGGAGGTAACTGGCACCTTAGTATTGGGTTATTCAGGTAGTCTCTTGACCAAGCTTTTACCCATTTACCTGGGTGTGATGTGTTACAAGACTTCAATGTTACAGAAAGATAACAAGAGTGATATTCTTGCCCAATCAAAAATTTTGTTGCAACTCACTGTGTAAAGCGAAGATTTCTGTTTGTATCTAAAGACCATGACATACTGTAAATCATACCTATGTATTCTGTATTATGTATTCTGTAACATGATAACCAAACCTCTGTGAACTTATAATCAATCAAAATGTAAAAGATGAGATGGGCAGGAAAATATTACTATTAAAATAGAAATACTACAATATACAGGTTGGCAAGGTTTTGCTATCAAAATTAAAGAGATTAGTACAAACCCACTACCTTCCGTGGCATCTTTGCTATACTTAAACTCATTCAAATGAATGGAAAGTTAATAATGTATTTTGCCTTCAGGAAAAAACATATTTCCTGGTGGCAGACAGGATTTTTGTAGTCACTTCTCCACAAAAAACATGGCAGGGGGGGTGGTGGCGTGGTTCTTTGCTTGTGGTGGTTTTTGTTTCTTTGTGGGTTTGGGTTTGGGGGGGGAGGGGGGGGAGCTTGGTTTGTTTGATTGATTGATTGTAAGGAAAATCCTTTATACTGTATTTGAGATTTGGACTCTTCTCATAGTGATGAAAAAACTAGCAGCTATTACTCCTCCTGGTTTTTGTTTATCTTCTCTTATCATGCGCCCCGACTTATACTTTTTCTTGCATCTGATCCAACTGTTTCTCCAATCCACCTACCTTAATTTACTTTTAATTTTAGAGGTTTGCTGAATTGGATAATGCCAGTCAAGCTATATTCCATAGATTCTAGCAGTGTTTAACAAAGAGTTTAGATTTATTGTCGTTGTCTTCTCTATTACCATGAAAGCATTTTAAAATAGGTCTTTTAGATAAGCTAGGTCAGACGTCTTTAGAGACATCCAGATGTGCTTGACATTGTAATCTTCAATGGCCTCCTCTTCAGACAGTTCTGGTACAGATGCTTCACTTTATCTACTATAATTCTGTAGCTCTGCCAATTTTATTTGATGCCCAACTCTAGAATGCCAAGATAATGTAGCTGTTGCTAATGCCTGCAAACACTTTCCTGTCTTTTTCTGACAAATTGCTGGGCAAAATATGTCCACATCCCTTCAGACTAGCAGCAAGTAATGGTGCTTGCTCTTCCTCAGTCCAAAGGTTCATTTGGCTTATTATTTCAAGCCGGGCATAATAAACTTTCCAAGATGATTTTTCTTCAAAGCTGACTGCTCTCTGACTTGGTCAATTAAACAAATCATCTGTGTAAGCATTTGTCTTGGGTTATCATAGCAAGAAAACTGATGCTGGATTCCACACTCAGAGAGAGAATTGTCATTCTTTTCCATACCAGGTATTTTCTTCATTGCTGAAGATGGAAATATGTTGTTAAGGATAAATTGCATTATTTATGCTATAGCTACAATTCTTACATACACACCAACTTTGCTAGCTAAGCTAAATTGAAAAATCACTTCTCATCCACATCCCTTAAAAGAATGCTACATATCATGATACCAAAGAAGAAAAAAAGCTACTAAATGATGCCATACCTTCTTTTGTTAGCTGGGTAATTTGTTGCTTCTGTATCTAAATTTCATCATCCCCTCAATGTACTCAGGCCATACTTGCACCTGAAGTCTCCAATGAGCAGTCCCCTGTGTTAGGCTATGTACAAAAGCGGGGATATACCTCGAAAAATGTATCTGTGGGTAGACTTCAAAACAAGGGATTAAATGCTATCAATGTCAGCTTTTCCTATCAAATATCAGATTCTATTTACAGTTCTAAATGAACCCGGAGGCTCTCCTTCCAAAGGAGATCACACATATAGGGGATCTTGAAAGGGCTGCCATTTACAGAAAAGTTTCACCTGCCTTAAATTTTCAGACCTTTATAACAATCTATCACTATACATGTGTATTTGGCTTTTCACAATAGCTGTATGACTGCAGAACTTTCAAAATATTTTTTTTTAAATGACTTTGTTCTTTTAACTTTAGTTTGTTAAGGCCAATACCTTGTTTACTTCTCCACAGTAGGAATTTAAAGCTTTTTTTTTTGTCAAATTAATGAAAAAAACAAAACAAAACACTTTTAGTTCATCTTCAGTCCTCGTTAACTGATAAGCAATTAATCAGAATAGTAGCACATCTTTCCTTAGTAGAATACTTTCATCTCAAACATTTCATAAAATTTTTCATTTTTCTCTGTTTAGTAAGTTTCATTGGGCAAATCTTACTGCCATTGCAGGTTTAGTTTAGTACTTTCCTTTGTAAGCTTTCATCTGTTATTTTGTCTTACGTTTCCTAGTTTTTGCTTTCCCTTCCAGAGGTACAGAGACTCCATGATACTGGTCAGTGGATGACATCAGTCTTGAAAAATTCATCTCTCTGGAATCCCACTTTAACCTAAGAATTCCTGCTGTGGGTGGGCAAATATTTGCCGTTTCCACATACGTCCAAGGCAAACTCTTTGTCGATTTGTATCCCTTTCAAAAATACTGAAGTCTACAAGTGCTATCCAATTGAATGTATTTATTTTGGAGAACTTTGTTGTTTTTTAAGAATGATAGATCTTTCCATTTAAGAAGTAACGGATGTGTATAGCAGCCTCCTTAGTACAATGTTCTTGATGTATATATCAGTCAACGGTAAACTATTGAAATAGATCTAAATGTAAGATCGGTGTGCAAATTCTACTCTTAATCTGATGAAATTTTCAAAAGGTCCTCAGTTTTGTTAATCGTAAATGTCTTTCATTCAGAAAAGGGAACAGAAGCTCCAGACCTGCTCAGGTGCTTCCGAGTGTACTCATTGCCTTGAGATGACCATATTAATAATTTATCTTCATTTCCTAAATCCCAGTGGTACTACATATTAAAGTATTTGCTTTGTAGCTTTGGAGGGCCTCAGTACAATTGAGTTTATTCTAGCTGTTTTCAGGGAGTCTAGTGAAACTGCTGATTCCATATCTGAAAACCCTTAGGATATATTAGATTTGCACACAACGAAAACTATACAACCCTCATCTATTCCTGAAAGCAGAGCCTTAAAGAATGCTATGAGACAGATTGTGATCTTGACTAGAAGTATTTTTCTGAAAAACATGAAATTAAGTTCAAAAAACAAAGATAAATTAAGAGAAACCTTGAAATGTATAATCCAATACAGATAAAGCAGTCACATGGTTAGATTCCCGTACGACTCATCCCTAAGGATGAGTATTTAATAACAATGATGCTGTACTTCAAAATAGGTAATTCCTGCTTACATTTTTTTACTCCTGTACTTCTCCCAGGTAAAGTGGATTAACACAAATTTAGTTTCACACTAATCCATCTATCACACCAAGAATGTGTCACTAAGCTTTACCAGCTCCAAACAATTCACAGAAATATTAAAAGCATTGCCATAGTAATTATACTGGATTTTACAGTAAAAGGTGCTAACATGAAAATTTGGCCTAAAGAAAAAAATGGCAAGCATTTTAACCAAGAATAAAAATATTCACTAAAGAAATCATGGAGAATTAAAATATTTCACCCGTGAAAATTTAATTTGAGCAGACTACCCTGAATATAATTTCAAATGTATTTGTAAGGAGCAACTTTGTAACTCATGTTCACACAAAAACTTGAAGACGGTATAGCTGCTTTGCACAAAACTGTGGCTCTTACAATGTCTTCATTGTGTTTATCTAATTCCAAATCTTGTGCACTAAGTAGATAGAGCAATTTTCTCATATGTGACATTTATGAAATTTTAATTACCACAGTTTCTAGCAAGTAAATATTGCCTTTGTATTGGAATTAAAATGAAAATTATGTACAAATGCCATTTGAAGTCACTGAAGAGTTTATATTCTTGATTCTAGCTTTTCTACTGCTGCTTACATTTCTTTCAAAAAGACTAACACAAACGTAAAAAGGAAACAGAAGACATCAGAACTATGCATTGGGGTTAATTTACGATATATATTCAACTAAATGATTTGAGGTAAAATAGTGATCTGAACCAGAAGAATAGAAAAGACTGTTAGGAGAGAGGGAGATGATTAAGTCATTAGCCCTCTTGGACAGAGAAAGCTAAATATTGATTTTAGAACATTGATGGTTTAGTTGGAAGTTGGATGTGAGGAAATTTATAGTATGCCAGAAAACTAATATATCTGCTGAGTCTGTGATTTGCAATTTGTTAATCTCTCTTAGATTTATGACTCTAGGGTCAAATTCTGAAGGTAATTTGTAGGTTTCCCTTAGGAATAAGGACTCAGGGAATGGAGGACAAATGGTTTTGTAAAGAATATTACTGATTACAAAATGCTTTCTTTTTCTTTACTTAGCTTGGGTAAGTGTTTTCTGTTACTTTGTGGTTAAATGCTTTTGCTCACAGAATTTATGCTACAACATTTGGCTCCCTGGTTAAAATGAACCACTGTTCATTACACTCTGTTTGGACATAGGCTATCTGTTCATGATGTGTGCCATTTATTGTACTGTTACTGGAGATTAATGGATAATTTTAAATTTGGGTTTTTGGCAAGATGTCATGTCATGTCGTACAGGGAATGCATAGATGACAGAAGATGAGAGCGGGAGTAAATCTCTTAGGGTATAGTATTCTAGCATTGGTTAAAAAAGCCTAATTATTTTCCATATAGGTTCCAATCAACATGGTTTATGTCAATGACACATATTTAATCAGTTTATATCTGAAATATTATTTAATAACTTCAAGTACCTTATTCTGTGGGTTTGCAGCATATGATTTATTTCAGATAAAGCCAAGTGTTGAGATTTTTTTTAATTTTCTTTTAATAATTTGAAATCTAATTTATCAGCAGCTAAAATTCCCTTCACCTTGGCTATTATTCTTACCATGAACATGAAGATGATAATTTCTTTATCGTGTTTAAAATTTTTCCATTCACAATGCTAAATTAGTGCAGATACTCATGATAAACATACGCTGTGTTTACCTGAGATTAGACCATTTTTTATCGCTCTTATGATTTGTGATCCTAGTTAATCTATTAATTTTTTGAACCTGTATGTGTGCATACATTTAAATCTCAGAGCATACAGCTCAGTCTAAAATCAATTCACATTTCTGGTGACATGATCAGGGAAGAAAAAAGCAAAAAGCAGAAAAGACAAAAGGAAAAAAAGAAAAATAAAAACAAAAGAAAAAAAACACCAAGGAAAAAAGAGAAAAGGCAGGGGGAGAAGAAAAAAAAAAAGACCAGCAGGAGATTTATTAAAGACTTACCTTGTGTTTCAAGTCCACATTAATAGTTCAACCTGGAATGTAAATGACGGACATGAAAATTTAATGTAACATTGGAACACGACGACACCATGGAGCACAACAGAGAAATACCTTGCTCTCTTTTCATGCATAGCTAATACACACTTTTTTTGCTATCAGCTGCAGAAAAACAAAATTCCAATCAGACTGTATTACACTCACACTGATTTAAATAATTTTTTTAAAAAATCTAAGAACTAAATACTCCTTAATCCTCTGGAATGGCTAACATGCCTATAATCCAGAATGTCAGGCTCCCCTGGCACAGGGACTTTACTTTTTCCACATCTCTCTTACGTTTTTAAACTCTTCTTACCAAGTTGTCATGAAAGGCAAATGTGCACACTGGTAACATTTAGGCACATGTTACCATTATGACGGGACACACCGCAACCTTCTGTCATCCAGCCATTTTCTAAAGAATGCGTTGGAGGCAAGAAAAAGGTGGCGTGGGTTTTTTAAAGAACACAATAACACATTCTTAACAGTTCAATAATTACCAAAATAATGAAATGAAAAATTACTGAGCAGCAACATCGCAGCTCACTTTAAGAATGACTTTGAACTTACTGTGTAAGTTAATGAATCTGTGGGATAAAACAGTAAATGAAAGTTCTAGCAGATAGCCGTCTTCAGCTGAATCCAGTAGCTGCATACTTAGGATAAACTCCAGTTTTCAAAATTGTGTGATGTTTTGTTTTGATACTCACTACATTTGTTCCTCGCATCATTATATATATGTTTAAGACAATAAGCACGTTCCATAAACATTGCAACCTGTTATTGTCTACATGAAAATAACTTCTTGGCATTTTTCGTGCATTTTCAGATTGTTGTTAACTTGCACAATATTATGTAACAGCATGTGGTTGTATTGCAGGCCTAAATAAGTTGTTTGAGAACAGACTACAAGATCTTTCCAATTAAAAAAAGAAGGAAAATAAGTTTGGTATAGAATGGCACTTGCTGCTTACCATCAATAAAAGATATTGTTAAACTTAGCACCTCTGAACGAGGGAGAGCAAACCCCTGTATGCAGCAAGTCCTTAACTAAAGTGTGTTATAATCCTTGAAAATACCTCTGAGAGCAAATAATAAGAAAATAGCACAAATTATACAGGGGCCAATAATTTTCCCTCATCCTTTTTTTCTTTAAACATCTCTTACTATTTTTATGGTTTAGAAATCAAATATTATGCTAGACAATTTCAGAGAAGGAAAGAAGATTTACAGGATTTTACAAAGATACGTTTCCTTGTAATATTGTAATGACACAGGGGTAAACCCCCCCCCCCTTTTAAAAAAAAAAAAACAAACCAAACCTAGAGAGAAGGGACAGTCCTGCTAAAGTAAGAGAATGCAATATACTTCAGTCTTCTGGGGTTTTTTCCTGTTTCAATGTTATAATGCAGTTCCAATTTCTTTGGTCCGAAGTTGTTCTGCTATAAACAACAAGCTGTCTACTGTGCAGAAAGAAACTTTAGTAATTCATTCCAACAAACTCCAATACCATAAAGGATTTGAAATAAGGTTAATTTCACTGTACTGTATTTAAACTGAATAAAAGTGTGTTTATAATCCCTAGCTATGCTGCCCCTTGAGGCTGCATTTCAGTTCATGCCTTATTACTACTCGAGAACAGACTGCTATTTTGCAGCAGAAGCTGACTGCATTACTTTATAGGACCCTTATGAATGCTATACTATCTTCACATAATTCCTTGAGCCAAAGGACTGCTCAGAAATCAGTGTGCTTAATTCTTTTGCTTTCTTTATCCATCTAGGAAACAATTCTTGTGGTTGGATGCCACTAAGACTGTGTTACCTAAATGTCTCTCTCTAATTTGGTGCTGATAGCCCATAGAAAGTATTTGAATTATGGCTGCGTTTGTATTTGTAAAAACAAAACCTGGGAAAATACTATTATATGTTAAATGCGGTACCTTACTCTATCATTGCTACAAGACAAGAGATATAAATAAATCCTTTTTGAGATGGCATCCATAGATAGTGCTTATCCGTGTAAAAACGTACACGGCCAGTACCAGTAATTTCTTCCACTGCACCGCATCTAATACAAATGCTTATTTGAACCATCACAAGGGATTACTTCAAAACTGCGTAAAATCCAATGTGCTAAGAAACAAGTAGTGTAGTGAAAGCAAATGAACTGTTAAAATGCACAGACAATTATTGCTGCAGGCTAAAAGGGAGATCATTGGCCAGATACTTGAAGGAAAACACACTTCGTGGTTACTCACTAAACACTTCTTTGACTAGTCAAATATCTAAAGCTAACAGTCTCTCAATCAGACTTAAACAGGGATCCAAAGTCTGCCTTTACGCAGGAGAGCAAGCTGGGAAAAAGCTGAACATCTTCATCACATCTGTAATTTCTGCAGGTAGTAAACAAACCAACCAACACACACCTGATTTCACTGTGGTGGGAAAGCAAAGAAACATTACTAAGGAAATACTGTGGACATACTTTCCCATTCCATTTCAAAAACTTTAAGTATAATGTTCTGAACACTCATGCAAACCTTAACTTACTATGTAGTCTTTTTACAATTGGAATTTTCTAATATTAGACATAATTCAAAACAGAACCCTTGTCTCCAAACACAGTTTCTAAATTTGTTAAAAGAACAGAGGGGTCCATGGCAACTCTTAAGCACAAACTAGAAATACCGAAGAAGAGCTGTAGAATGCAAAATATAACATGCATATTATAAACTACAGTTAATTTCTGCAATAATTCACCTTCGCATGAAGTGAGGGATTAACAAAAATTGTACATCAATGGATACCACTAAAAAAAAAAAAAGTAGATTCTTTTAAAATTATCATTAAATGTGTTACATACGAGTGGAGTTAACTGTGCTTGTAGTTAGGAAATGTTATCTCAAATGTTTACATCAAGCACACTGTGTATCAGAAGTATTTTATATAAAGGAAGGGTATGGGAAGAAAACATGCCACGGATCTACCTGACAGGGAATCTATCTGAAAGCATCTACTTGGTTCAGATATGTGCATTTTTATTAAAGTCTTCAAGAGCAAATAAGTTTTCTGAAACCTAGAAATCCAGGCTTTGAAATTGAAGAGTGTTTTGAAATTAATTAGATCGGCTTGAAGTGAAAGGGGATGGCTGGTAGCAATTAGCAGATATTTCTGGTAGCTCAAGACATAGCAAGAATTGTACTTTGTAATTAACAGATTCTTGAGCTTTCTTTCTTGGATTATTTCCCACCAGCACAGCTTTCTCATAAATCTGAAACCAATTTGCAAATGTCACTAATTTAAAAACATACTTTTATTACAATAACGTTGTTACTATGAAAAATTACAATGAAAAATAGTCGCGTTCCTAGAGTTTCATTCACTATTCTTACAGAACACTAAGTCTTCATGACAAATTTATTTCTTCTGTTCTTCAAGTCATCTTTGATTTTTGTTTTGGAAAGTTTGTCTAAAACTGTTTCATAGTGAAGAAGCAAATCTAAATCTCATCATAGATATACAGATGATAAAGGTCAGGTTTTGAAATACATCGTAGCTACACTCTATTGTATGTTGTCTAAAAAGATTTTCTATAATACTTCGATTGCATTAGATGAAATTATTTTAGGTAGTTAGAGATATTCACACAGAAGTTAACAGAGAAAGAGTTAGAATCCTTGTGCTAAAAAAAAAGACACCACTGTATATTTCATAGTAGGGTTCCTGGAAGTTTCATCAGCTGAAACATACATATTGTAACAGTACATAACATTGTTTTGGGAAGGTAGAAATACAGCCTAGCACTGAACCTCATGTTGGGATTTTTGTCATAATGTTCTTTCCAGCTGCAGAACATTTTACACATCTGAAGTATTACACAGGAAAAAAAAATTGAGTTCAGTTTCTTTGGTTTCTAAGCTGTATTTGTGAAAGAAATACTTGTGTTAATTTTTAAAGAGCTTTGTCTGCATCTTTCCTAATGGCCACGGCAGGCACCGCGTGGGAGCACAGCCTGTGATCTGTAACAGCCATGGGTTGTACCGACGGACTTGGGCTGGAGGTGGAAGCTGAGAGGGCACGAAGAAGTATTGCCGTCTGTCTTCTCATTCAGCTTTTTCTCTTACCTTTCAGTACACACAGTGACAGCACCAGTATGGGTTCTGATAAGCACAGTTGATCCCTAAGGAATTGAAGAGATGAGATGGCAACAGTCTCTGGTTTTACAATCATATACAGAGCAAGCAGGCAAGACCGAAGAGAAAAGAAGCACTGGAAGTAAAAAACCGTCCATTCTGCAATGTGGTACGGGACTTTTCTTGTCCAGAGGCTTCCTGTAGCATTATACTATCTTGCATCACCTACGGCACATACAAGCTCCCAGCACCCTGGCTAAGCCTGAGCAAGCAAGCACATGAGGACACACCACAGACTTCTCCAATGGGATACTGCACGGAAAATCACTGTTACTTTGATAAAAACTTTTTGCTTCTGGGGAAATATTTTATTTCATTCTTTTCTCAAGCAGGTGATCACAGCCCTCCAAGATCACACAATAGGTTGAGAATGTTGTCAACTATTAGTTGCCTGCAGTCAGCGGCAGCTCAGGTTCCCCGGAGCCATCAGTAATTCAGTTCCTCAGACAACATGTGGGTAAGGGGGTGGAAAATGAGACTGGGCTTTAATTACTGGCTTCAAGTATTTACACTAGGCAAGATATGTCTATTTAGTTGCTGACTGTAGTTGCGCTCCTCTAAACAAAGCAGAATGAAGAGAAAGAAGAGATTGGAGAGTGTTCCTCTCAAGACAAAGAGTGACCAGGAGACTGAGAACAGACGAGAAGTAAAGCCACCTGCAACCTACCTCCAGAGGAGCTGAGCTGCTGCCCACTCATGAGGTTGCTAACTCATGAGCCAAAACTAGCACTGTGTTCCCAAAGAGACGTATATGTTTCAGTGTGTATCTAACAGCCACATTCCAACTGTTTCTCATTAAGAAAGGAGACAATTATATCTTATTAAGGAAGATTTTCTTCATAACATATGCCATGGCATGTACATTTTGATGAAGTCTGTCGTAAATGGTTATTACATTATGACTTGTTCACCAATGTTTGTAGTTTTATTAAGCTATGAGAAGAGGTCAGCTGGCTTTTTGTCATCACTATTGACAGTTATAAGCATTCACTTTATCGAAGAATGAAAATAACGTATGTGACGAACAATGAGTTTCTGCTAAAAATACAATTCTTACTTGCTGTTTCTCTGTTATTACTTTCCCAAACTGCAAACAACATCAGTCATTGAAGACAAACTGCTGTGCTATGACAGAAAATATATGCTTGCCTTACAGTCATGTTTTTCTTCTTTTATAATGGACATTATTCATAATGGAAATAGTAAATCTTAATGACTGGTTTCAAGAAATTTGGCATAAGACAAGTTCATATTTTATTCAGTGTTTTAAGAATTGTTTTTCAGAAAAAATGGTATAGTAAATCAGACCTCAAGAAAACGATTCATCCATATAGATGCACAAGTTATTCAGAGGTGATCATGGTGACCATGAAGTTTGACCTCACGTACACCGCAGGCTGCTGAATTTTTCCATTACAAAATTACAGATTTGAAGTAGTGGACACCTACAACTACATGGCTTAACCAAGCCAATAGTAAATGGGCTTTATTTTTTTTTTTTTTTTTAATGTTGAAGCAAAACTAATTCAGTCACGGGGTTTCATTATTCATTTGTGTACTTGCCCACCACCCTTATCACCATTCTCCTTCCCCCTTTTCTTGACCATTAACAGTTATAGCCATAATGTCAAAATGGAAGCTCATATCTGTTACCAAAAAAAGGACCATCTGGTAGAAAGAATATAAGACTATTCTGTAACAGGCTTGTCGATAGGATTTTCTTGTTGGTCGGACTGTGTAAGTACACAGTAGTTTTGAAGTCATTCAATACATAAAATTATAAAGCTCATATAAAGCGTGTTTAGATTTTTCCCCAAAAGGGCTTTTTAACCCAATATGTTAATCTTTCTCTTCTACTCCTTTTGCTCATTATCAAGCTGAACAGACCGTGAGTGCCAGACTGGAAATTATGACGTTTTTCTCCTGCAAATAACAATATTGATAGCCACGGATAAAGGAATATCTTTCTTGGCACATTAAATCATTAAAAGAAAACAAAAATGTGAAGTGTAATAATCATCTAATAGGCCTGTGTTATGCCATCAAACAGTAAAAGGAAAACTGATGAAATGACTGGTGTCTGGAGAAAGATTTTCTTAAAATTAGGAAAGTGTTAATAATCAAAGAGAGAAGAGAGGCAGAGCATAACAACTTATCTCACATGTACCTAGACCCTATAACATATTTGCATCCTTAAATTGGCTTTAGGTTTCTTACATAATTTACTAAGAGAGTTAGGTGCCTCAAAAGAGGATTAACAAGAGTGAACACGGAGAGTTGCTGAACCTAACACACCAGTACAGATGGTTGTTTAAATTGAATCCCTCCTTCAGGATGGTTATACAGATACCTTCATAAACTTGGAGTTCAGAGCTGGAATCTGCTGCACCTGCCGTAGACACAAGTGATTTTTATTTCAAAGATTGTCAGTTATATGTGCATATATTTCCCTTTTTATCAAATGGTTTTACGGTTAAAGCACTTAAGTCATTTGGAAATTGCAGTTCAATTCTTTTCTCTAAGAGGATTTAAAAGCTTTTACCTTCTACAAACAGAGCACAGAGTCCAGGCTGGGTACTGGGGATGAGATGACCTGGTTCATCCTCCTGAAACTCTTCCACTTTGCTTTAAGCCTTTAGATGTCTGCTCGTCCAGGAGTAACGCTGTCAAGATTAACAAAAAGGTGTTCATCAGACAAGGTAGACTGCTGATCCTATCCAACAACTTATAGTACACCTATGAATAATTTTCACACAGTAATATTGAACTAGACTTCCTGAATATAAACTTAATGAGTAATATTTAAGCAATTGAAAGAAAAAGCAATAGAATTATTATTATCAGATTTGATTTGTATAGAATATTTTAATGAGTGGGCCACCGCTCCTCTCTTCTTGCTTTTCAAAATATTTGCATTATATTCTTGATAACAGAAAAATTTGTTAAGCATATCTCCATGTGATTCTTGTCACTATGGTATAGGTTTATTTTGTATAATAGTCTTAGTCAGCATGGGAGAAAAGATTAATTAATTGCACACTAGCGTGTTAACAGTGGTATACCATGGTGCACCGGTCTAGTTAATGCAGTGCTTACATCCCAGCTTTTACAATTTTACTTACATGGCAATTCCAGCTGAACAGTTGAAGAAACGATTTCTTGTTTGGTGTAAGTCAAGAGAAGCAGCCAGAAGATAAAAATTATTAACAATATGACCCTGAAAGAAAGGAACTATTAGTAGGATAATCTCTTTATTGTAATCTAAACTGAAAACTGAGAGGTCAGGTATCCTCATCATTTGTTAATAAATTAAAAAAATTACAACACAATAACATATGGAAGAAAAACAACATTTAAAAGAAAATATTTACCTTGACTGTTCTGCTTGAATGTTTATTTTTCATGATACAAGTGAATAACTTAAATTCCAATTCAATTAACTATAGTCTTTGCATGAAGTTATACTTATAAATTGGATTTAAAATTTGAGTCCATTAGTGGTTTCAAAAAATTTAGCTCTTGGATAAATGCAAAACCACAGAAAGTTTAAAATAAATAGAAAATGTTAGCATACTTACTCAGTTCTTTAGCCAAAGCAAGGACTGATGCTGATGCTAAGAAGGTTAAGCAGTAATTATAACAGTACAGAAGTGGAATGCGAGCAAGAATCAAATGTTAAAATTGAATCTTATTGTCTGCCCTGTAGATTATTTTATCTTTTTAGGTATCTATGTCTCTGTAACCAATTTCTAGAAGCATTCCAATAGCCTGAATGAGGATCAGGGTTCCAAAAAGAGAACTAAAATGCTTGAGAAAACAACTGGAACATAATTTGCTACTTAGAAATTATAAAAACATTCATAATTCCTTTCTCACTTCTTGACAGGTAATAATGCAGATTACTAATTTAAAACCTAGTCACCACATGTTGCCTCTGAACACATTTATTCAGCATTAACATTATTTGACGTAAGATGGTTAGTAATACAAATTTACCTTTCTGCGAAAATGAAATCTGCTCTGGGTTTAAAATACTTACAGATCCAGCACCTCTGTATGTGAAACTGCCATTTCAAGACCACTTGTACGTACCCCTTTGTAAAATGTCATTGTCCAAACTCTTTCTTGCTTTACTTCAGTAAATTCCCACTTGATGGAAATTCTTCTACTGAAACGAGCAGAAAATATTTGTCTACATCTTTTTATGTAAGCATGTCTTCTATCTAATTACAAGACATATATAATGTATGGAAGCCTACCATACAATACTTCTTGTATTTATGAGTAATACATCTGTAAGGATAATAATTATTTTTGCCCAAAATATCAACAATCATCACAATTGTAAGTAAAATCTTAGTTTCAGTGTTAGCAAGATGCTAATACCAAACAAACAAAATAACAACAAGCTGAAAAATCTCATAGCTTACACAGCATTATTTGCAGATGCATCTTCAGCAGTATATATGTATCTCCCGAACATGAGACCTCTGTGGCACATTTGAAATACTCCTTTGTTAAGCAAAGGTCCTGAAGTGCTTAACAGTACTGAAAGCTTTCAGGACTGCAGAGACTACTTGTAGAGGAGGCTCATTCCCATCAAGAACTCCAGAAAACAAAAATTAATTCTTAAAAGAGTGATCAAACAACCCCTCCCCTTGAATCAGCAAATAAAACAACAAAATAATCAGCAGGCAGCTAAATCATTCATTATCTTTATCACCAGAAGAGCAGAGGGAGCCTGAGGGATTACTGGTGATCACCTCAGGTTATGCAGAACAGCAGAGGAACTTCACCCAGTTTTCCGTTCAGCAGGAAAGCTACATTTTGTAGTTTGGCAACTTCCTTGCTTAACTCGGAGTTAACTTTTCCATGTCAAAATGACTGCAAGTGCTGGAGATGAAAGAGCAGAAGCAGCTCGGTGCTAATGGTACACGCACAAAAATCCATATGGTTCGGCATTGTGGTTCTTTTGTTTTTGTTTCTTTTTATAAACATTGCCTACGGATACAAAGCTGACAGGCTTTGGGTCATGGAATGGCATTTTAGAAGATACTTGTGTGACCTCCGATGTCGGGGTTTTTTGCATGGAAACTGGCATCAAAGACAATCTGCTGACATGCTCAAGCTGCCCTTTGAAACAAAGAAGGGCATCCTAAGAAATTATCCCCAGCCAAGGAACCAAATCTTCCATTGCTTTTCCAGGAGCCACAGATAAAAACAAACAAACAAGCCCCCTACCTTCATAACCCCTGTTTAAGCCCCACTTTAGTAAACACTTGTTATTCTTTCGGTTAGTTGTTTGTGAGCACAAAGAATAGCTTTGAAGTATTGATATCTGCATTTCAGTTAAGTTGAGATTTTAAGCAAGTGAATGATGCGAAACCGATTCATTTCTTTTGATTAAGTGCCCAATATTGTGCTTTGCTGAGATGACCTATCATAGGTGGAAAATAATCCTAATAATTTTTCACCTAGTGGATCTGAATGCAGGGAGGATGCTTTTGTTGTAGCCCCTATGTAACTGAAGAGTAACATTTTTCTTTTTCTTTTTTTTTTTTAATACAGGGATAAGAGAAATTATCATCAATACATTCTTTGGCACTTGGAAAGAGCTCTGTTCCTCATGCAAATCCCTATGATCAATTTTTAACAGGAAAAGAAAAAAGAAAGGAACAGAAAACCACTATCAAGTGCTATTAACAGGTGTGTAAAGACTCAAGAGACGACAAATGAAGATCTGTCTTTCAAAATTGGCTTTGAGACATTCCAACTTTGCACTACATAGATCAGTTCTGTTTCTGCTCTGAAGTAACTTCACGCACTGATTGTTAATAAGCCATGCTTAAAACCAGTAAATTCTTGGAAGAATAAGATTTCTTAAGTATTGTTACAAATGGGCAAATTAAAGATCACATAAAACAAACACACACAAAAAACCCCAGAAATTGCTTTAAGGAGTCATTATGGTCCTGACGTATGTAGGCTGAAGTTTATAATTTTCCATAAGATATGGTTCATTTGTTTAAAATTGAAATGGAAGAATTAAATATAAAAACGTAAAAACCATTAACGCATGACAAAATGAAATAAATTAGAAACACAGAAATTAGTATAGACATTCCATCTTTAATTCATTCCGGTTCTTTTGTCTTCTTTTGGTATAATACACCCTGGACAGAATATTAGCTTACTTTTGAATTTACTAGTTTAAAAGGTTTCTGTCAGGACCTTTTCATGAGCTAAACAGAGAAATTTGCATTGAATTATCACTGCTTTATCTGAAACTTTTTTTAGCAACTCCAAGGCAGTAAACGACTTCCAAAAATTTATGCGAGCGTGTTTAACCATACCAGCGGTATAGGCTATGCAAGAGTAACAGCACTCTCTATAGGAGTCTCTGTTCCACCATGCTGTGCATTGTAAAGTGAAGCCAAAGTGCATAAACTTAATGGAGAGGAAAGACGATCGTGTGCTAATACTTTCCCCTTTCTCAGTATGTAATCATCAACAGTCCTCTTGTAAAAGAAGAAGGAACTGAAGTCAACACCGTAAGATGAGCTTAGTCATACCTTTATGTGACATAGTCCCGTGAATAATTTATGTATCGGGCACAGATCTCGGAGATGTTAATCTTTCATAGAGCAGTAGTCAGAGCCCACATGGAGACTGCAATCATCATCTCACGAGCCACATGGCACAGCTGCCCTACTGAAACCGCAGAGAACAGGGCAAGGACTCAGCTCTGCTGCCAGCGTTTTCCTGGCACAGGAAGGTGACGAGGGCTGAGAGCTGTATTTAGGCAAATGGGTTCTCCAGGTTTGGCTCAAGTTCTGCACAACCTGCCTGTCTCCTGTAGATCTCGGTTCATGGCGCAGTTGAGATGCCATATTACCTTCCCTCTTCCATCACAACAAGCCAATTGTGTATGGTAAGTCATACAAGGATAGTTAAAAATCAGTTGTCAGCTTCACTCTAAGAATATTACTGAACCAACGGAGCGACAGTTTACATTAGTTCTGTGTCTGGCCACAGACCTTTCTGGGGAAACTTTTCAGCTTTCTTGTATTTTCATCTAGAAATGGAAATCAGACCTATAGAAATTTAGTGGAACAAGTCACATCCAAAAATGAATATTCCCCATAAAAATAAACATACCACCCCCCCGCCCTTTTTTTTTCCAGGACGGCTTTCAGCAGTTAATAATATCTGTATAATGAAAGAAATTACCAGGTTTAAGGAACTGTGAAAATGCAGTATATGATGTCAGTCTTTAAGGGAAGGATTTTCAGGTAGCAAGTAATCTAAAAGTCAGTAATAACTCAATGTTACCTAATACTGATATTAATTTAGTGCCACTATATAATTATCATGTCGATATTTAATTGCACATCACATGAATCATTTTACAAGGAAATATTTTTCATAGTTGCATGCCATGCTGCAAAAGCACATAATCAGTATGCAATAAGGGCACGTTTCCAGGATGCAATGCTTGTACTTCAGAAGCAAATAGATAAGATCATCAGACTTCTGGCCTTGAAGAAGAATAGAGAATAAATAATTCGTCAGTTATTCTTAAACATTAATTTCTAGATTAGGAGATTATTGTGAGTGTTTTTATGACACAGGGAAGTTACAGTCATGCTAATTTAAAAAAAAAAAGAAATTATGACAGAACTATTTAAAATTGTTGCAATTATATGATTATTCTTTGGTACAAAATGATAAATCTTGATACTAAGAGTGATGAAAAAGCTTGAAATTATGACAAGTGAGGAAGAGAAAAGCAAACATGAAAATATTTTAACTGGATAGGGAAAATGATTAAATAGGGTGACAGTATGAGTATTACCTTAATGAAGTACAGCAAGCTTGCAATCATTTCTTACCTACAAGAGCACCTTGATTTATGTTATCAAAACAGTGTAGTATTTTTGTGCTTCCATTCAGAAATACAGTGTTACAACAGGAAAGTGACCTTTATAAAGCAGGAGGAGGTTGGGGATGGAAAAGAATTATCATTCTATATAACTATCACCATTCTGTTCTTTAAATTTAAAAATATCATCTTCACTTACCTAAACAAATCTGTGAAAGCATATTCCTTGAAGTCACCCCAACTAAACATTATCAGAAACTGAACTGGAAGCTGTATAATTAAAAGACTCTTATTTAGACACCTTCTTGATAAAATCAGAGGACAAAACACATGTTAGCTAATGCTTTACCAAAGTGCAGACTGGAACATAAGATCATACCTTTTTCTTGTTGTCAGTGAACGTTTGGGAAAACTACTACAACTCCTGAAACAACATACCATGAATATATATCCTAAAGTGATATTAGATTAGCATTTACATCATCTGAAGTTGTGGGACCTGTGTGCATCCTTCTCATTTGAAAAGATATGTTTGCTTCCATGTACGTGACACTGAAAAAAAAAAAGAGTAGCATGTGTTAAAGGTACCAAAATGAACCCTTCACATTATGTATGTACTAACAGCAACAGTAAATCTAAAAGCAAAAGCGATATTCAGCATCTAATTCCCATATCAACAGACTTATTTTAGAAGTACTAATGTGCAAAGATGATGGCAAAGATGATGACTTTTTTATTTATTTATTTTAGGAAATCATAAAAATAAGCCTGCCTCAAGTATTTTCACCTTGAATGGCTTCATTTTCCACTAAGACTCAAAGAGGGGCTTAAAATCTATTCATAGTAACACAATTATTTAGACAAAGCTGATTAACTAAAATAAGCAATTTGGAAAATAAAAGTCGTATCGTGAAGATTTAAAAACTAGAGCCATTGTTATTTATGTTAAATAAATCGTTAGGACTAGTAGTGCATTTTTAAAATTTGGGCTTTTCTCATAAAATTTGTAAACATACAAAAGCACAGGGTCAATCTGTAATCTCGAAAATACAGAAATATAGTATCTGTTGCTTATGTTCATCAAGTTTTATTTTAAGGTAACATATAGGTCATATTGCCAATATAACTTCTTGGACACAGTGGACATACTACCTGATACCTGAGCAGTGTTAAAAACGACTCTGAAGTCTGAAGAGCACTTCCCTCGAAGCATGTGGTGTGATTTGCCTTATAGCTGGTATCTTAATTGCAGCAGAAATAATGCTCGATAGACGCTGAGGTCACAATAAGTACAATTTTTATACCAGAAAAAACTTTCAGCCATACTTTAAATCTAAATTTCAGTTATTTATAACTGCTTCCATGATAACATGTGGTGACAAATGCACTTCACAGAAGTACTATGCAAACATCAGACACAAGGAGAAAAGTTTTCCTAAAACTCGTGGTTTTATGCATCAGTACCTGGCAGTCATTAGCTTCTTACGTTTGATGGTAGACTGCCACCTCATTGCATTCATAAAGGGCTCAGATTAAGTATCAGAACCTATATTGAGTCCATAGTTCAGAGAGACAAAGTATGCCAATGTCGATGGTCCACACTGGATCTCTTAATGCAAACCTGTCGAGCTGCCACCAGTACGGTGATCTGAGTAGGAGCTGAGGAACCTCAAACCAGGAGTAACTAAACACAGAAAAGTTATCACCAGGCAGTGTTACGGGTAGTACACTATCACATGAATTAATCATGGAACTGGAAGGCGGCAGCTATGGAAGAACTACAGACAACAATGCTCAACAAGCATAAGAAGAAAACTGGAGCTCTGACCGCAGGTATAAATGAACCATCCTGAAAGTAATGACAAATAGATTTCCCTCCTGGGTTGTAAAGGCAGGCACAGTTAACGTACACTCAATACTACCTTTTGTTTCCTGATCTTTTCTTCTAAAAGCCATTCAAATCTGTGGGACAAATTCCATTCCTGTTTAATTTTTATGTCACCACTTTTGGAGTATGGTTAAGGTTGGGCTGATGGCTATTCTGGGGGGGCTCCTCCTATTTTAAACTATAAATCCTTAATATAAAAATATTGAACACCAACGTGTTTTTCAGCATGAGAAAGATGCAGGGAAATTAATATACTCATTAAACTTCTTAATTTAATGAGGGATGAATAGAACTCTGGGTGATCATGAGAGTAATAGTCCTTGCAAGATTCCTGTGGAGCAAAATAGACAGGGACACTTAAAGTGTGCAGGAGATTACACAAAGGAAACGGGATGACTGAGCTTCTAAGTTTTATCACACAGTTTTCAAATCAGACAAGTGAAGAAGAGTGAAACTGGCTCTAAAATTATGTGACAACTGTCAAAATATAACTTTACAGCTTCAGGGTAAATAGACACTATATAGATAGTTATACACACATATTTATAGATACATCATTAAGACACAAACATGCACATAGACAACACATTTTTTTAATTTAGTGATGCTTTTCTGCAAAGCTACCATGAATATATCCACATTTATCAATAAAAGATAAAAAAGATCTTTATATTTTGACTATCTTTAGAGCATGAAATAATTTAATATTACTATATATTCTATTGGGTTTGATTAACAAATAATAAAACCATATTAAGCCCTCTAATGCTCTCAAAATCCAGTAAAAATGCATACAGATAACGTACCTAAATAGTAAAAAATACTGGGATAAAAAAATCTGAAGTTACAGCTTGACATTTTAAATTACTCTGTTAATTTATCTCTGTAAGGGAGACATTCTAATTTGCTGGTTTACGTATTTCAGTAGTAATTTGTAGCAAAACCTCAAAAACTTTTTTAACCAAGAATTAAAATGTATTAACCATAAGCAACTATAACCAAGTTACCACAGTCTTAACATTTTTTGCTCAGACTGTATTTCATTACAGTAAATCATTATGCTGAAATCAGAATGTTTCATATAATCAAATAATTTCATTTAGAATCCAATTTCCAAAGGAAAAAAGTAAAATAAAATAGGAGGAAATAGGTAGGTTTGTTGGACCCCAAGTCAGTATTTTCAAAACAGTTTGCTTGAAAAGCAATTTGATATGGTTAATTTCTACAACTCCAGGTTTTATTCCACTCAGAACTGAGGATGGATTTTTAAAGAGTTTATTTCCTCTCCAAGTAGAACATGATGATCCAACCATACAACTGCTGAGCTTACTGTTTCCACGGAGTAGTGATTCAACTGAACTGCCCCTGTACATTTGGATGCCAAATGCACAACAGTAGTATTTACTGGTAGATGCTGAGATTATTTTTTATTTGAAATTTTTTTTTCATCTTTCTGAATTTCTTGGTTACTTGGAGATGGGACATTTTGCCAACTTCACAAGCTCCATAAAATGTCTCTTATGACCATCATTAAAAAAAAAAAATAAAAATCATGCTTTGGAATAAAACAGGAACAGAGTTACCTACGCATTGACAGAACAAATCTCAACAACACCTACGGGAATCCATCAAATGGACATATTAATGAATTATTACCCATCAGATCATTTTGTCCAAAAAACATTGACTAGGTTCAGAAATGTAGTAAACATATTCAGGTCAGGCAGCAAACAGTGTGAGACCAGCTTGCACAAACTCTGAAACTACTGCATTTTCAGATAAACATCATTTGTATAAAAGAAAAAGTAGCTGTCACCTAATTACGGTCACTTCTAATCCCTAGATGACTCTAATCTTGGTTGGATGTTTGTTCATCCTACACTTGCACTGTGGAAAAACCTTTTCACTAAATAATACTATCTTGCAAATTAACTTTCTCCTTATCACTTGCCAGAGAATGTATCTTCCATCCTGAATATCCTATGTATTATTCCAGTCCAGTTGCTGGACATAAAAAGACCAGTTTTAAAATGTCCTATTAAGTAGACCTCATGGAATGATGTCTTAGGCAAGTATCTTAATTAAAGATGATGTCAGAACAGAGACTTTTATTATCTCAAAACTTCTTGCAGTTTGTGATATGCTTTTGCAGTGTCTCTTGAAACAATGTTGCCCTCTAGCTCTCATAGAATGGAAAAGAAAATAATTTTTTAAAGCACATCATGTGACTTGGGGGAGGCCAATCCAACTTGGAACTTGTCTGTATATTTCTTGTTCAGGTGAAATCCTTGGCCTCGGTGAGAGTTTTTAGCTCTAACAGAATCAGCATTTCAGTCAACAGCCCCAGAGGCTGATGAATGAAATTAATTGAATTATTTAAGTCTTCACCAATATAAAAGAAGATATTACAGTATGGTGTCTGCCTCCACTACTTCTCTAATGACATTTTTTCTTCTTAAAGTTAGTATTTCAGCTATGAAGTAAATACGTGCTGGGTTGTCTCTTATGGTATGAAAACCCAAGTTCCGAAGTACGTAGAAGACTCAAATAATAAAAAATTCAGTTCCTTTGTAAGTACCTTTGAATTTGAATGGATTTTAATTATAATCAAAAAGGATGCTTCATCTGAAATGACAAATAGTAATTTAAAGGCTGGTCAGAATGATATCCCACTTCTAAGGGGAAAATACTGTCCTTCTCGGACTGATCAAAGGCATTACTTACATTATAAAATTGCTGTGGTTCACTTTATAGAAAGAATGGATTCTAGCCAACAGAGTAGGACAGTTGGCATACTAGTAATTCACATTCCTTACTCAAGAACAGTGTTCTGTGAATTTAAGAATGAGAATTAGCTACACATCTTTCAGTAAACAGATTGGGGGGGGAGGGCAGGGGGCAGTCCCCCAACATTTGAACCTGTTGAAGGCAGAGCAATTTCTTCTGAGCACCTTCTGTCTTGTCTCTTGAATATCTGCTTAGGGCATTATTAGTAGTGATGACTAAGAAATCTGTTGTAGAACAGATTTAAGAACTTGTCCTGAAGAATGTTCAGGACACCAAGAACTCAAAAGCCTACAAGACCAGGCACCAAATCCATTACAACTTGTTCAACTTATTTTCCTGAAGTCAGCTGTGATACAGTGACCAAGCCTCCGTGATTCAGTAAGCAGAAGAGGAAAGGAGCCTTGTTCGGCGGGCACGCACTGCAGTGCTGGTAATTCAGGATAATCTCTTACCTGTGAAGAGTAGTCGGATCATGAAGGCAGAGAGTTTACCTCTTCCCTGAGTATACAGCTTCTTGAGAACAGGCCTCCGGATCAACTATCCTTCTTCACAGAAAAAGTTGATTTTTCTTGTTAGAACTTGGCTAAATATATACACATATAATTTGCAGGGTATGAACTTGAAGACATCAGTGAATTCTTATTTAAACTAAGTCAGCAGAACTTATTGGGAGAGTCACCTAATAAATTACAAAGTACAAGTTGTTCTAGTGCAAAAGCTGAAAAGAATCCTAATTCAGGCTGTAATTCCAGTGTACTGCAAATGCCAAAGTCTTCCCCATTATCTCATTTGTTGCAAGTGCTTGTTGTTGTCAATGCCAATCATAAAGATAATGAAAAACAAACTGCCATAGGCTATTAATAAATCTATTTTTTAACACTGTTTAAAACAGAATAAAATTTCTTTTAGTACCTATACTTATTGTCAGATGGGAAGAGAAACTTCCATTAGGCTCTAATCTTGTCATGCCAGCTTCTTCCTCTTGTTAAGGGAGAGCTTCTTGCTTCTTTGGTCTTTAGAAGAAAAATAAATGTAGCAAAACTGTAATATTAAGAAACATACTGCAAATATACACTTCTAGATAACTTGCAGAGGTAACAAAGTATTTTTTCTTCTTTTCTATAAGAGAGCAGTGTGCATATTTTGGAAATACAAATAAAAACTATTTGTCTATCAAGGTTAGGCTGATAAAGGAATATATATTGGCTGACTTCACTTTGTCTTGAAGGTGGGGTTTGTTCTTTTTTCATTTATTTATCCATATAATTTTAAAACTAAACATGTCTAAACATTTTCTTTGCTTCTTTAAATTCCCAATGTCAGCATTGTCATGAGAGCAGCTATGAAGTATATCATAAGTATTTGTTAACTGTACTTAGTTTATAAAAGAGAATAAAAAAGGAATTTTTGTGTTAAGGCAATTCTTTCTTTCACACGTAAAATAAAACAATGCTGAAAAAGAGAAGATTATTTTTTAAAATTATCCAAAAATACTAACGAAGGTCTTTATTGTAACAACTCAGAACCACAACTTTAATTTTCTCTAAACAGTTGCCATACTCACTGACTTGACCCTAGAACTTCACAATAGTTTAACATCTCAAATGCCTTTCTATAGATTTGCATTCCTTTCCATGGGTTTTAGTATGGCTCCAAAAGATGATTCCTCTTATTTATTTGAGCACAAGAGTTTTCCCCTCCTCCATGGATAACTTAATCCACCTAGGATTTACATTTTTAACGTCTTACTCATGAAAGTAAGGGAATGCAATAAAAATGAGGCATCTTTTTTTTTCTTAATTGCCCCTCAGATTTACGGAAATTTGCATCTCTACTTAGTTATTCATTGAGCATCTGGGAAAAGTCAAGGAAGTCTGTTAACTTTTATAAAATCAGACATTCTTCCCTTTATTTTCTCTCTTCGACATCATATACTTAAGAAACACTTCCAAGTTTGCTGTAGGCTAGTAAAGCTATACATAGCTGTGTTTTTCACAGTAAAATGGAGTAAAGCAGCAAAAGAAAAATCTACCAGAACAGATCTTGTTTACAAAGAATGGAAAAAAAAATGTTGCAGTTAAAGCAGCAGGCTTTAAACAGAGACCAAGTAATTCAATAGTAACAGAAGCAATGAGAGAAAAAAACCCCAACCAGTGAACAACAAAACAAACAAGAAAAAAAAACCTACCACTTTTCTGTAAGGCATAACTACCCAGGGAGTGGGAATGCAGTACAAACTTTTAAAATATTTATTTTGCATCTGGGGAATAGTGCATCAAATAAAAACACTTACATTCAATAGGAGCCATTTCCTCTCTACAAGAAATTGTACGCTGGCTCTTTTTCTTGCCAATCATCTGTTATTGTTCTGTCAGAGATAATAATGCCAAAAACTATTGACAAAGTGAAGTCTCATACGCTGAAGGTAAATGTTATGCAAGTGCATTGCAAAGTTGATTTCTGTGCATAAATCACCCACTGAGCATGAGAAAGTGATGCTACACTGACCTGGGTGCAGACTCACACCATCCACCTGCCTGCCCCTATTCTTGTTTATGGGAACTGGTGACAAATAGTGTTACAACAAACAGGTCCCTACATGCAGCTATGGAATATTTAAACAGACGCTACATTCAGGCATGTTTTATTATGAACTCAACATTCTTACAAGAGTTTATTCAAATTTGTAGAATATGTTAAAAAAAGATTTTTTTTTTTTTTTTTGCCAGTAGTACTTACACAATGCTGTTTAATCATTATCTTCAAGCTGGTGCTGAATTCTATCAGAAAGACAAATAAAAAAATACCACTTCATTTTGTCACTTATAAGCAATTTCTGCCCTTTTTGTGTTCACAGCCTTGAATATAGTTATACAGAAACTTCTCAGAATTCTGAGTTCTTGGAATTTGAAGATGATACACATGAATGTGGCCTATATGCCAACATTTGTGTAGAGTTGAGCAATGGCAAAAAAACCACTTCTGGAATAAAATATAATTCTTTTCAGAAACAAACAGCCAGCATAAACAAAGGAAAGAAAATATAAACCAGCAGGACTGGAATAGCAGTAGAAATTTCTGCTGTCCAGAAAAATCTGGTGTTAAAAGAACAGTTGCAAGAGTAAAAATCTAATAGTCTTAAAAAAATGAGAATTTTGAGGGGTGGGAAGAGGCAAATGTAATTCAGCACTGCAATAACATAAAAAAAAATTCCCTTTTTCTTTCTACAGTATAATAAATGGTTTATATTCAGATACCTAGATTAACATATTGAATACATAAATTTGGACAGCAAGATATCACATATGTATTAGCATAAAGTCCATTAAAAACAAAATGTCTGAAAGAGCACCACCGAAAGAAAATATTTCCACCACTTTGAAACTAAATATTGATATCTTACACCTCATGAAGACATTTTGAAATTTAAATGTTCCTGAAATATTTATGGATTTTGAGAAAACAGTTTTCTTTCGAAATTTTCTTTGTCTGGCCCCAGACAGCAGTTCTATTTCACTTTACTATGTAAAAAAAAAAAGGAGAAATATTAGATAATTATAGTTAGTATCCCACCTTTAAGAAATGTACTTTGAGAACACTTACTGGTAATGGATGCAAATGAAAGGTCACTGCATTCCAAATGGAGACATCTACAAAGTGCTCAAACACAGCTCCTCTAAAAAAGCTGTGATGAGTATGAAAGCCAAATATCTTGAGCTGTGTTTCACAGCGTAGTGTATAAAATATGTTAAATAACCCTGCTTTGATGGTATGATAGCTGAAAGGGATTTGAGAGTCATTTATAGGTACAGAGGAAGAAACTACTGCTAGAATGGTGAATCGACCTTACCTCCTGCCTAGTCATTACTGGCTTGCAGTGTGGTAGGAAGATGATAGAAGTAGTATTACATTTGAACATACAAAAGGATAAATTGATGACCTGGCGGATGGACGATCATGCTTTTGTGTAGTCAGAAAAAGTTCAAACATGCTTTTCAGAACATTAAGAAATGGTCATAATGATGGAGCATCACTGATGGAAATGTGCCCGCCTTGTAACGGAAAGGTTAAACATCTGAACAGAGATCAAGTAAAAGTAAGTTTGCAGGGCTATGAATACTTGACAAGAAATTTGTATGCAAGCAGTTGAAAGAGAAGGAGCAATAGAACAAGATGAAACAGACCAACAGTCCAGAAAGCTAATTTTAGCAGCGTCTTTTTGAATCAGAGAGAGGGAGGTCACAACCACCAAGTCTAGGAAGGAAGTTACATTGCTGAAGATGCAAGGTGATCAGGGTTTAGCTGTGAGTTTGCAAATGTGAGCAAGGAAGAAATATCAAGTCTTGAGATGCCAATGTGAAATAAATCAGCAAGATTCATGTACACAGATCAAAGTGCAAGACCAGTTAAAGATGAAATTGATATATCGGGCTTGAGTGGCCAGAAGGGTAGATGGGAAACATCCACGACCTTTCAGAGGGAAGAGAGGAGACGATGAGTGTAAAGCTCAGGATCTCCACCCTGTTGGTCAAAAGTTTTGATTGATTGCTTGCTATCATGCCAATATTTCTAAAGTACATGACATAATAACCTAGTATGTTATTACTACTAATACAATATAATAAGTTGTGAGTTTTCAGATTCAGAGGTCTAGAAACTTCAAAAAATGTTAAAATATTGCCTCAATAAAACAGTTGTACAACATACATATGTAAACAAGTATATATGTATAATGTTATAGTGGTTATATAGTTTCCACATTAATTTAATTACAGGAAAAGAAATAGAAAGTTGGTATGAGATATGAGAAAATCTACTTACATTTAGCAAAACAACTTTAACTTCTGGAGATTGTTTAGTTCTGCAGTCTTGCCATAACTACTTCTGATTATTTTTTTTTTCTCCTATGAAATAACGTGTACTAAAAATAAAACACAGCAAATCTTGAATTAAAGTGTTGCTCGGGTCTTGCGAAAATAGCAGGGTTTTTTTGACATTTCTCATGTCAAGTATATCTCATGTATAGTACCTTGTTATCCTGTGAGATAAGGTCATTTTCACTTTAGCTGTGCCTTGTGTAAGATCTCATTGCTATACAATGCAGCAATATTTTAATGACATCTTGGAAACTAGATAAATAAATACAAGTAAATAAAAACCACGCATGTGTTCTCTTTCTAGATCTCTAGTTTCTTTATGATCAATCTAGTTTCTCAGTATTCATATCTTACTGGGACTTTAAGAGAGTTAAAAGACTGAAACAAGTTAAAACACAATCACCTATAAGTATACCAAAGCATATCTCAATGTATGCACATATCAATATAGGTATTTTTAGCTTATACAGCTCTAATTAAATTAAAAACAATTTTTATCAGCATGCATTTTGGAGTTTGCTGATTCTGTTTCTGACCTGAATAAATACATTAATTTTAAATTTTACCATCAAAGCAATTCCTAGTGGAATAATTGCAATATAGCATGCAAATTATCCTCAGAACCCATCCAATATAAACGAGAATTAACAGAGAATAAACCCTTTATAATCTTACAAAGAGTGTGTCTATGACCACAGGACCTTAAAGTTATATCTGCCTTTTTTACTTTTTCTTATATATTTATATTTGATAGCAAAGTATAAGTAAATACTTCCTAAAAGGAAACAAACACATAGTACACAAAATCTTAACTGGTTATGAATGACTAATCTATCCCTGCAGAGTTCACTTTAACAGCAGAATACTGAAGTTATTGAGCACTTTGAAGCCTCATGAAGCTAGCGGAGAGCATTAATGCTTAGCATCCCTTAGGAACTATAAAATGGAAGTCAGTTCTTCCAGCGTATACCTTCGCACTAAGTGCCAAAATCAAATATATGCTGTGAAGTTCACACACATTCAGGATACCAGCATAGGGTTCTGCACTAGGTAAATCTTGCTTAGTGATTTAAAATAAAGATTTAAACAAGATATTTAAGTGCTCTCCACTCCAGATACTGGTCTTTGCAAAGGATTAATGCATCGCCACTGACACCAAAAGTGCTTCTGCAGTACCAACGCGACAAGCTCACTGATGATGCAGAAAAGCTACGCTTGCCAAAAATTATATAGGATACTAGTTTCAAGATGTCTAATGTGGACATACAGAGTCTAACAGGCAGACACAAGCACGTTCTGCTTATGTTCTGAGTAAATCAGATGCTAGCCTTCTTGAAACCAAAAACCAATTAGCCTCAGTTGGCATGACATTGAACTAATAAATTGAAACTTGAAGCTAGGTATAACTTCTGAACATCTTAGTGGGAAGCTTTTTTTTTGTAAACTGTCGCTATTCCCAATCTTTCTCTCACCATTCATTTGGAGAACAGAGTTTGGATCTAGATTTGTAAATTGAAAAGATGGCCCTACTCATTAACTTCCAGTAACTCAAGGGAAGACATCTCAATCTCAGTCTTGTCAGTCCAGAAGAATGCTTAAGCTCTTTAAGGCAGAAATACAGTCCTTTCCCCTCCACTTTATTTAAGCTCTACCATGTTTATAGAAAGCTATAAACATATTATATCAATATTAATAATTCAATCTTGGCTCTAGGGTCAAACGATACCTCAAAAATCTTGTTTTCTCTATTGATCAACATAAAAATCAGAGTTAGAGTAGGTCTGAAGGAGTTAAAGCTTAAATCCCTCTTCCAAGTCATAGAAGTCAGCTGAAACTTGTTCTTAAGACTCTTAAGTCATTCTGAAATATGTGACCTATATATTTATCAACATATATAACAGACGAATGAAATGCTCAGAAGACAGACTATATCCAGGCAAACCTGAACATAGCAGAGATATTTATATATTTTGTAAGGTTTTTCTTCCGATACAATAACAAATACAGTAAATATTCTGAGCTCCCTAGTGGGAGTTGTGCTCAGATGATAAGTTATTTTCACTGGGGCAATTATGAATTGAAGACCTGTTGTTTCACCCATCATATTATGATTTACTTGAGAGAACATGAAAACAGCTTATGCGCTTCCATACACAGACCACCTCTACTTGGAAAAAAAAGAAACAACGCAGCCTTGTTCCTCTGAAGAACTTCACATTTGAAATATGCATGAAAGCAAGACAAAGTAGCAACTGGATATTTGTTCTAGTAAACCATTTCAAACACAAAAGTATATTGCAGTAATTTTACTTAATGTATTACGGCTGCATTCACAGGGGCATACGATCCTACTCAACATCCCTAAACAATTTTTCTACAGATATTTTAGGCTTGGTCCTGAATTCCTAATTACCTGGATAAGCCTGCTGAAGCAGCCCATAAAACTTCTTTTGGGTTTAAGACTATGGGATCTGGCTATTTATCTGAGGCAGCTGATTAAAAGATTAATGGCACCTACTGCTTCAGAGGAAAGGAACGATTAAACCTGGATGCCAGGGGTTTTCAGCATGGCTGTGGACTGCAAGAACTATAAATAGTGTCAGATATAGTATATGAGAACAATTCATTCCTAGGTATTGCAAGTAGTTACATATTTACTGCACGTCAACACAAGACTGACATGTAATGGTAGTAGTACCTTTACTTATTTAAGGAAAAAAAAAAAAATCTGTATTCTGAGTGAATCTTCCATTAGTGAACTACACAGACAAGATTAAATCACTGATACTGCAGTTATCTACATGAGTATATTTAAGACACAGCTATTCCTTTGCAGTCCGTGGGACTGCTCAGAGGTAAAGAACAAAATGAACCTAAGTAATGATGAGTTTGAATCTTTTTATTACTTTAAAAAAATAACTCTTTAGGAATTTGAAAAAGATTACCATAAAAACAAGAGGAAAAAAAGTAAGAAAAAAAATATATTTTCATCTTGCTTTAATATCAAAAGACCAATATAAACCAGCTAGGTCTGTCTTCAGCCTTGAAAAAGTAAAAGTATAAACTGAATTCCAAGAAAACTCAGACTGTTTTTCCTTTGTGAATTTCAAGATACAGTTCTCATCCCCAGCTAACTTGCTAGCTTTCTTTTTTTCCTGTTTTCATTGAAAGTAATTTCGTCACATCTGAGCTTTTCTTCTTGCCTAATTTTGATTCATATGGTAAATTCTTTTTGTTTTTCACAAATACTTCTGCTGTTTTAGATATGAATTCCCTCCAGTAAAAAGACTGCTGTCAGGTGATTGTCATTTGTTCTGTGAGACATTCTCGATGTGATGTCCTTCAAAGTAGATTCAAGAACATAAATTGATTAGTGTTCACTAACATGCGCATTGTCATTTGTCATCTGTTTTGTTATCATAGCTACTCTAAAGAGACTCCCCCTTTTTTTTATGGGTGGGCGTTCTTTTAGTTTAATATTTACTCTTCAGTTATTCTTCCTCTAGCTCAGAAATGTCATATAACTTTGTATCTTAGTGATATGTATATTAAGTTTATAAAGTTCTTTGCATTTTATCTTCTGATAATCATGAGCAATTATCAATTACCTTTCTTAAATTTTATCTATTTCTTAGTTCTTACTATTTAGTAATGCAGACTAAATCTTTGGGGAATTTTTCTCTTCTGTTCTGTTTTTTAAGAACTTAATTTTCCCACATAACTGAAATTCATACTGAATAAAATTGTGATTCAATAAGCAAGTAATACCGCCTTTTTCTACTTATTGATACAACAAAGATACTGAATATGTTTTTAAATGTATTAATTAATATGACTAGTTAAATGATTCTATTATCTCAACAGAGACTAACTCCATAGATGATAGTCCCATATCCTTGTATTCTCAGGAAAGTCTGTCCTTGATAAACAATCAGCAATATAAATGAATGTACACAGAGCTGATGTCCCTTCATGCTAGAAGAGAACCTACCTTATTTCATAATTCTGAGATAAAGTTATTTTATTCTTTTAGAAAATCTCTCATTCCTGCTAAAAAAAACCCAAAACAAAACACCTTCTTTAATCCAAGGAAATGCATAGACTTGTTGTAGTTTATAATCAGTGAAGTGTTGGTTTTAAACCTATAGAGGAGATTAAAAACACATAAAATTAAAGCTGCAGAGATGTAGTTCAGAGACTTTATAAACTAAGATGCTATTAGGACTTTTTCAGATTTAAATTACATTATTAGCATGTTAGACCATGCTAAAGTGTATTGCCAAATGCAATTGCGCATATGCACTCTAGTTACCATTTATGTATTAAGAAAATATGGTTCAAAACAGTTTCTTTTTTTTCCCCTCCCATTCCTCTTACAAAAGAGAATTTTACTCATCTCTGCACCATTTTCAGAAAGGATAGACAAAACACCAATCAGGAAAGAGAAGTTTGGAGAATTCTGCATTCAACTATTGTCTGAGATGCTCATCTTGTCAACAGCAGGTGAGATGTCTCAGGGAAGTGGGCTGACAAAATACTGAGCTCATTCTAGAAGTGAGACTCAATCACAAGCAAAAAAAAGTTCAGGAACTGGGAGATTCATCTGTGATGTCACAAATTGAAGGGAAGAATAGAAATTATAGGAGAGTCAGGTTAGTCAGGGAATGTGGATTTAAACTAGTCTGGTTGAATATTTGGAAAGACATTTACTTCTGTGTATGTCCTCTAAAATGAAAAGTAAAAATCTTGATATATTTGATGATTTCACTAATAGCATTAATCTGAAGTTATTCTCTTTATTCTTCATCTAGACACTCTACATGCCCTACTAGCCTATTTCTGATTTCCTGAAAATGCTTTCTTATAGTAGCTGTAATAACATTAGGTAATTTATATTCTTTATAGATCGAAAATAATCCTAGCCTGTATTTATCTTATTCTGTTTTTCATATTTGGAGGCCCTTTTCAGGACTAGATTCATATAAACTATAAACTGAGTTTGGAAAAATTTACATAAGAAATTGGTGAGGGAGATAGAGGAGAAATTGTTCTAAATACTGAGATGGAGTATCTCGAAAATAAAGCACAGTCTGTTTTGTGACTCAGTAAAGAGTGGGAATTCTTTACCATGAGAACAGAATTAATATCCTAGTGATAATAAACTTCACCACATATAAAGTTATATTATTTCCTGTAAGGGCTAAACATAAATATATTTTAATTCCCGTGGCATTCACTTGTACTCTTATTGCCCTCACTGCTTCCAAAGTTTTCACAGCTTCCAGTTGGATCTTCTCTTAACTTTGCTATTAGTCTCCCATTCTGTACACACTTAAAACTTTCACTCACTTCAGGAGGAAATCTTGCATATCAAGAATGAAAAAAAACAGGTCTTCTTCCAAATCCCTGTTCCTATGGTTTTACCTCCTTTCTTCTACATGTCTCTAGAAGGGATATCTTCGAGATGTCCCTTAAGCCCAAAGTCAGTTCAAGTCCTTCACTTTAGGAGCTCTTTTGTCTCTTAGGAGAGAGAGATTTCAAGTGACCCACAAGTTGTTATACATATAAAATTCTATTTTTATATTTAACCTTCTTTTCTTTAAACCCATAAGATTTGGAGTGCCTCCCAAAAAGACAAGTCTCTCAGATGTTCTTAGGATGAAAAACGTATTTGTCATATCTTGAAGTGTATATTTATCTAGAGATTAAAATAAAGAAATAAATCTGTGAAAAGGTTTTTCTAATCTTACCCATGTTTTCTGTGTTCAGATAGCTAAAGAGCATGTGTAAATATAACTGTTCTCCTATTCAGCAAGCATTCCTTTTTCCTGTGATACACTTTCACTTTGCCAACCTCCTCCTTATTAAAATCCTTGTAGGATATGATTTGAGTCACACATCATCAAGGTTCAGAACAAAGTGTTGTAGCATAAAACTCAGGAATATGGTTCAAAATAAAGCTTGACATTTTGAAAACTAGCGATGTGTTAAGTTTTATTAAAAAAGCAATGACTTAATCATCAAAAAGGAAACATTTTCTAGGATTCAAAGAACCAGATTCAGTTCTCATGATGCAAATGTAGGGATGGACAATGTAGGGATGCTGACATATTCTGTCAGCAGAATAACAATACTGTAAAATCAGGGTTAGATCAAAATGTTACTCAAAACTGTGCTGCTTTTCATATTTTCTAAGGAGCTTTTAGCATTGCAACCATAAGCCTGTTTTCAAGTTCCTCATATTAATGAATTAGAACAGAATGGAAGGCAATATAGGCAAGCAATTAATAGCAAACAAATGCTCAGGTAGAGGAAACTGGTGAAGAGCAAAAAAAAAAAGCGAAGATTTGATCTCGCTGAAATCTGCCCTTTCTAATGTGACTTCCTACTCATTTCTACCTCTAGAATAGTCTGTTTATGCTTTGCTATTGGTTTGATTGTACAATGTTGCTCTAATGGAGTTGAATAAAGTATCAAGAGGTTAATGAAAATGATGTGAACTATTAAAAGTACATTTTAGTGAGAGTAATCTAGTGTAACACAGATACAATTCATGAATTATTTTCTTCAACACTACACACATGAAGACAATATTAAACCGTTAAAGATGACAGTAACATTTTTTATTTATTGTTACCCACATGAGAAATTGTTTAAGATGCCAGGCAAATTAAAAAAAGTATGATTTTTTTCCCAAGAACATCTTTTGCATTGGACTACTATCCCAGTCCATCCAACATAGCCATGTCCTAAATTGCATTAACTACCAAGCTTTATAACAACTAGTTAGTAAAAAGAGCACAATAACAACCCTGGAAAATGCAAAATATAATTTCTTATTCTTTCTGACATAGGCAATTGTTACATACCTAGAATAATTTTAAGACATTTTGAAATTATATTTAAAGCATAAATAAGTGTCTATTTCTAAAGCTTAGCTGAATAATACTTCAAATCTAGTTTAGATATCCTCTAAGAAAAGACTTTGGTATAAGTACACTACTTTTCTCATTCCTACCAAAATCACCAAGCATAAAGGCATTAAACATTACAAAAATTACTTAAAGACTTGCAGTAAAGAAGGACATTATTCATATTGATCATCATGCAGCTATACCATTAATTTGGGGTATTCTTAAAAGTGACTGCATTCACCTTTGTAGAGACAATGTGGCAGTTAAACCTCATCAAAGGAAGAAAACCATCACTAGAAGTTGTTTCAAAAATAAAGCCTATCCTGGAAAAAAAGAAATGCACATGCCTGTGTGAACTATATAAATAAATATCAATAGTTACTAGGAAAATCCCCCACACACACCTTTCAGATTCTCTTTACATAATTTGCTATTACTTAAAATGCTAATGAGGTGAGGTAAGTAGCACCATCCACATTCCATGTATAGGGTGATAAAAGATTCTCATCTCAGTCACTAACAAGACTTTTTATGTTAAAATTGCTGAATCTTTTGAAGCAGATTGAATCATTATTCTCTTAAACTCCAGATGGCTACCTTCCCATTAAGGTATTTTTCTTTATCACTCTATTATGCTACGGCATGTACTGGCAGATAATGACTATTTACCTTTTTCCTTTTTTTTCAACTTACATTTGTATGATTTCAACTGGTTTTGCTGATAAAAATCTAAATCAATGTCACCTGAATGAAAAGTTACACCAACGGTTATTCTCTCTCATGTAATCCAATGAAAGAAGCAAACTAGTCATGAAGACTTTTTCTTAAAGGGACAAAAAAACCTGCTGCAAAGTCATGATATTATTCTCCATGCAAACAATAGCACAGTTATCCTTCTGATATCTGTTTTCTCTTCCTAACACAATTGTTGACTTACTGCCAAGTTTTATTTTGTTTTCCTTGTGGTTCAAGGGGCCAAAAAAAAAAATGTTTTTTATGTCATATCAAGTTATGTATTATTCCAGACCAGGAACAAAAGCAACTACAAACAGAATGCAAACCATACTGTTTTAGAGGAAGCCAACCCCAGCCACCAATGCCACCTCCCGCAGAGTCCTACTCCCAAACTAAAAGCCAGCAGTCAATGTGCTGCTATAGCTTCTCTCAACTGTAAGGCAAAAGTATTATACAGCATTTCCTGAAAAAAAAATTAAACAAATTACAGAAGAACGTCTTGCAATACTATGTAATAGCACCACCTGGTGACTTCAGTCTTGATGATAGGGAGAAAATTTCTAGCTGCATAGACACAGGTACCTCTTTTTCAACTGCTTATCTCAGCGATCTTTATTTTAACTAGAGTAGCTAATCTTCACTTGCGTAAATTGATTCCAAACATAAACAAGGTTGGAATATTGTAAAAATCAGACAACAAGTGTTCGAAATAAAGGGTATGTGCTTGTCTCCAAGAACCTTCTACATGCATGTACCTAGGGACAACAAGACCTTTAGGAAAAAATGGATACTTATGCTTAATGCTATGACATTTTCCCCACTTGATCTTTGAAAAGAATTCAAGTGATTTATCTGACATAAATTAAGTGCACTAAACAGAAGATCAGTAAATAAAAATATATCAAGGCAAGTACCAAGCTTCCCCTTACTCCCCTGTGTTCCTTCAAATGCCTAAAACTCCAGGATATGTCCTTGTAATGACTTAACTGGCAATCTGCATGTAGAATTTTAAGAAGGTTCAAATGAGAGGAAGAATTGATTTAGTGCAGAAGAGCTTGGCCTTGCGTCTAAAGAAATGGGATGTTATAGGTTAAGTTCAGCAAGACAAGTAGCTTTAAAACATCGTTATTATCACTTATTTGTATTGCAGTAGCACCTTCATAGCCAAGGCAAAGTCCAGGACATATTGTGCTAGGCTAGCACAAACCATTAGTAAGAGACAATCCTTGTCCAAATTACCTTATTAAGTAGGGCATTCATAGATTTAAAGTCCAGGCACACATGCAGCTCCCATCTCATACAGATACACAGCATCAAAATGTATTTGTAACACTCTGTTTGTGTTTCTGTTTAAAAAAAAAAAAAAATGAACTAGGCTTTACAAGACAGAAGTGTTGAGAATAAATGACTGTAATTAGTAAGAGGCAACTATTCACTACATAAATTCTGTGCTATGCAGAACAGAAAAGCAGAATTTCAGAATGACCTTGAACCTTTAGCTGCCAAAACACACAAAATATGTTTGAAGGTACAAATAATATTGGAAAGTACAAAGTGATATATGAAAGTACAAGATGATGTATGAAAATATCATCAAGACAACGTCTGGTTCAGACTATGTCTGGTTTAGACAACAGAAACATTCATTTTTCTTTATATTAAGTAACAAATATATAGGACAGACCATACTTTCTGATTAGGAGAATTCAGAACTTAATTTCTAACAAGATTTGAAAGTTTACAGAAGGCAAGCTTTTGGTCCAGGACAACTTCTCTTTAAAATACTGGTTTAAAAACAAACAAACAAACAAACAACAACAAAACCAAACAAACAAGAAAACCCAACCAACCCAAACAGGATAAAAAAATGGGTTTAAAAATCATGTGTAAGCAGCTTTTATAGTATCAGCAGCTATGTTTTTACAAAACAACAATGCTCATAGCAGTAAAGCCCAAGCATAGCAATAAAAATACTGAACAAGGAAATTATATTCAGATTTTATATTCAGATTTTTGGAAAAAAAAATGAAATACTGGTAGCTGCCTGTTGACTTGTCAAAGACTAATTTTATGAGTTAGTAATAGACAAATAGTCAGACCTGTGATAGCATAAATTTCTGAGGTTTACAAAGAAGAAATATTTCATGAAATATTTTCTTTGATTCCTCAATTTCTAGACCCTTAAACACTCTATACAGGGGTGGGAGAGGCCAAAGACTGTTGGTTTTGGTGTTTTGATTGCTTGTTAAACTTATGACTTTGAGTTTGTGCATAGAGGAATAGAGAGATTATGAAAATAGAGAACTTGTAGAAACAAATTCTGAGAACAGAGTGAAGGTTTTTATGCCAACCTATATATTTTAGATGAAACTGGGAAACATTTATTGTTGTTTTAGATATCCTAGAGTGTATTCTGTCTGGGCTCTATGTACCCTCCTAGAAGGATGCAGGTTTCTTGTCAGCCCTGTGACACTTTGGCCAGCCTGACATGGATGTCTTGGACGCATCAGGGCACCTGCAATGTCACTCACTACACATCTATGTCTAGGCAACTGAATCCCACCCTAACAAAGAGCTGTTCTTGACCTAAGGAACATTTTCTCCGCAAGTTCTTGTAAGTCATGCTTGCTCAGACTGAACAGCAACAAAAAAATGAACATATCGGTTGCAGTAGCCTGTCATGTTTCCATTAGTGGGAACAGATCATCATCTGGGGAGGCTATCATTGCTCCAGTGAACTCAGTGAAACTCTGATGACAATATACATGTACCACTAAAAATCTGCCAGGGATGTCTACTGATTTATTATTTACTCTCTACAGAAATAGGAATTAGGAAATAATAGCATCTCTCAGCTTATGTGATTCTAGCATTCAGAAAAAGGGAGCCACTTTGAGGCATGATCTCATGCTACACTGTGTGTCAGGGCTTTAAGAACAGGAAAATCTCTCAGCCTGAAAGCAACAGTTGGGCACTATCAGATGAATACTAACAGCAGGAGAGGCCGGTATTTAAGATATATGAACGTGTAAAGACATCTTAATCTAGAACAACTTTTGTCAGAGTGGGGAAAATCAGGGAGATAAGATGGCAACCCTGAAAATAGAGGTAGCCTACAAAGCTTGTACCATTAACTCTTTTCTCAGACAAATATATGAGAAGCAGCAGCAACTGTGGATGAGATCCATGGTGCAACCAGATAATTAATAGTCACATACCTGAAGCGCATCTTATATCCTCTAGTGTGAAAACACAACGGATAAACCATTGAGAGAAGACAGCATTGGGATCCTCTAGGAAGATCCTTATTCACCGCAAAGCACGATGAAACATGCTGTGAGAATCCTCTACTGCTTAAGGCAGGGTGTAACTGTGGCACGCAGCTCTGCGAGGCTTGGATGTCTTTTTGTAGATCTTCTGTGTCACGCTGAACAACGGGCTAGTTTGGGAGTCATTATCATCTTTGAAGTTTCTGATTCTGCAGATAAATTAAAATATTTAAAAATAAAACAAAGTTATGGGTAGTAATATGAATAATAGTGTGACCAGTATGACTAGATAAAAGCAAAAGGCAGCAACTGCTGCTCTTTCCTTTAATGAAATGCATGAAATGGCGAAAAGCTGCCAAAGACTGATTAACTGCCACGGGCTACAGACCAGAGTTCTTGTAGTGACACTTGAACAGTCAACCTATTTTACTGAGGGACAAAGATGCTCCATGAGGAAATTCTCACATATCTTTATCTTATGTGGACTTTACCCGGTTCCAGGGTACAGCTAATACAAGTATTATATTCTTTCTGTAGAAAAATAGATTTTTTTTTTTTTTTTCAGAAGGAGGATTGTGTTGATTTAATTGAATGCTACTGATGAAATCAAGGAGATTTAACCCTGTTGGATTTCTTGTCAGCTCAAATCACTTCATGAGCGTCTCAGAGACAGGTATGTGGGGTTCTGGTCTCCTGCTGTACAACTGACAGCCTTGGCTTGCATCATCTCCCTGTGCAGTGGGACTTACACTGCACCTCTGAGAGGCTCAGCTCAGGATCTCATCCTGTATTCTTTAAGATTACTAGGGTCAAGCAGCAATGGCAAGAAAGGACGAGTCTGTTAATGCAATTTTAAAATTTTCCCTTAAAGGCAAAATTACTTGTCTCAAGTGAAAAAATTCTAGCTCTTATATATTTCTGCCAAATGAAAATACCAGGTTAAGTAAAGACCTTATACAAAGAACCTTTTGTATAAATAGCTATATCAAGCAACAAACTGGAAATTAAGATTCTCCTTCAAGGAAACGCAAATGCATTTTAAGTTCATAAATATTTGCTTATTTCAGAATATAATTTACTCCAGCAACTAACCTAGAGTGTTTTTTGGTCAAGACTACTTCCTTTCCAGAAATATGGAGGCAGGGGGGGAGTATGCTCAGTACAATTTCATTTCTGATCTGTAGTTGTACATTCACTTTATGATTCTAAGCTACTTTTAAAATATCTTTTTCAAAGTTCATGAGAAAAACAGAAACCTATTATGCCTTCTTTATGTTCTGAATATATCTGTGTTTCTTTCTTATTTAATATTTTTACAAAATTTTATTATGAGGTTTTGTGGTGGTTTGTTTGTTTGGGTTTTTTTACCAACTCAGAATATACATCAATTGGGAACTGAAAATCTTAACATTGCTCGGATGCATCGCACAACATTTTCTCTATAGTTGACAATTTATATTTTACATTAAGACTATATTTTAGAAATAAGCAAGGACTTGAAGGCTTCAAAATATTCCAATGCATCCCTGTTTTATTCCAGACTACTTTTCCTCACTATGCAAAAATAATTGTTGATTTCTGGTTTTAATTTGACTAGTGTCACCTCCCAAAAAGTGGATCATCTACAGATCTTAAGCCTTTTCTTACCCTGCCCTGCATCCCTTGACTCTCAGAAACTTCCAAAAGAAGTTTCCATCTGTAAGGATGTCAACATTTGTATTTGCTGATCAAGGCTAAACATAATTCTTTGCAACACTAAACAGATCTAAACACTTAAGACAGGCAACTAAAGCTTCCACCCTGCCAGGCTTAAAATATTTTTTTTTTATAGTTCTCTTTCTAATTTTGCAATCTCATTTCAAAACTGTGGCTGTTCATGAACTCTTTAATAATTGTCTTACCTGTCATGTACAATGAAGTATCTTCGCCTGTTGTCTTCCATTTGACATGCCCCTGCTTGTACTCCTAAAGATTATGTTCAGAGTTAGCTACATCTTATTTCATAAAATGTATATATAATGATTATACACGTACACATATATATACATAAATACATAATGTCCTAAATCACTTCCATTTTATAACTGTCCCTATTACACAGAAATGACTGCTTATATTTTTTTTAAGGTATATGACTTTGTGTTTGGCCCTATTGTTTAACTGAGTTTATATTACCAAAGAATATAGTTCAGCTGGTACATACTTATTTTTGTTAATTGCCCCACCAATTTCAATGTGATGAATAAACATTACATGTAATTATTTATTATTTTTATATTTTTATAAATCAGTGTGGAAGATACTGGATTTAATGGGGCTAAGAATAGACTGTTGAAGGATGATTCCCTGTCATAATACCTATGAAAAATCCACTTAGTGTAGGTATATTGATATTCTATAGGGGTAATTTTTTAATCAAAATGTCATGCAAGAGTAACTCAAATCTCACATGATTTGCAGAAGTCAACATCAACATTTGCGTCTGACAACTTACAATCTCATAAAAAAATACTAACAAATGCGTTACACAGAAATCACTTCCTCAAACCATGATAGATATTAATCACACTAATTTCCTTTACTTACTACATCTAAAAAGAGCATTTCCATAATGCTATCCAACAATTCAAGCTAACTGTTCAATCTTTATCAAGTTGATCGTGTTCAAGCTTTTCTAGTGTTTATTAGCACAACGGTGCTTTTGCTTTGTCCTCTGGCATTTTCCTCAGTGTTTCAAGCTTTGATAAATATCTAAATGATGTTCAATGGTTTCAATCCACTTGGGAACAGTTTGCTTAATCCCAAAGATTTAAAATGATAAGATTAATTTGTTTAAACTCCTTTCAAGTTACTAATGGAATACAATGAATACCGAACTCGGATTTCAAATACACAACAGTTCTTTGTGAGTAGTCTTAATGTGTGAAGAAAAAGCCAACGATCTTAATGAGGTTCAGCCAGTATGTGAATCAGCCTATGATACACTTATTGCAGATAATCTGTATAGGATCTTTCTGTATTACTTTTATTTTCCTACTACGCTAATACTTATTTACTAATTTATTTATTTTTTATTTGAGAAATTCTGAATTTCACATTATGATAGTTCAACACACACACACGTATATATAAGAATTCTAGAAGGCTTTTTCTCAGTATAAAGTATTCAGTGATATATTTTATTTTTATATATGTTTATGTTGTTGCATATTTTCTTATAATATTTCATTCTATATTTTATTTTTAGTTCCATATGTTAAGGAGAAAAAAACCCATATTTTTATGTAATAAAAAGCAACACAAATTCTAGCCCATAAATTGAAACAAGTCCAAACTGAACTTTAAAAGCTTTCAAACAAACAAGCAAACCAAGACACTTTTTTAACAGCCGATTTCCATTTTGCATACATTTATACTCTCTGATTCAAGCTGAGAGTGGAAGTAAAAGTGCTGAAATATCACAACAAAGTTTATGCCTGTAGCTCTTCCAGCATGACCTGGAACGGTAGGTACCAATGATTTTGGGAGAGAGCCTATTCTCATGAAATTAGTTCAAGCCAGTTCTCAACATTTAATAAGCTCATGAAGTTCAGAAAATACATTTCTATTTTTCTGAGCATGTGTCTGAAGCAAATCTTTTCAAATTTCTATATTCCCAAGATTGAGAGGCCTCCTGGCCCCAGGGTGATCAGAAAGAAGCGTGTGGATGGACAAAGATATTAGGAACTTTTCCCCTCCTGGTGTTTTACCCTCAGTCCTTCAGAGGGGGCATTCGCACCTGCAGGTCAGACAGGGCATGCAACCCTCATGAGGAGAAGTAATTAAGGAGTGTAATTAATCTTTCTTTTTCTGTTCCCTAATAACAGGTATTACCCTACCAGTTTGGAGCTGTGAATATCCAACTAACCCAACCCAACTCTAACAGCAACCTAGCAACCAACCAAAGGAAGGAGGAGGGGGGGAAAAAAAAAAAAAAAAAAAGAAAAACTCCCCCCCACACACATTTACAGCCAGTACAGAATGAAACGTATCCAGCTATTTTCATAAGTATTTTGGGAATATCTTCAATGACAGTTTTCCTCTCTTCTTCATATCCACTATTACTAAAATAGCAAATCTGTAAGGCACGAGATGCAAGAGCAGATGCTCTTGCAATAGCCTGGAAATAGACTGCTTCTCACAACTCAGCCGAACTGGAAGTTACTCTAAATCTGGTAATATGGTAAAATACTTTTCCACTCCGATCTTGTCATTTCACACTCTCTGCATCAGCTTAAATTAGCTCATGGCAGTGGACAAAAAATACATTATCACAATCATTCAGGCCAAGATTATGCCCATTTGGGGCTCTCAGCTGACCACAATTTTTAATCAGATGGAATCTTGTTAATGTCTCTCCCAGTGTCAGCTGGCCTCCCTGAAAGCATGAAGTGTAGATAGTAGAAGTGGTCTGGAGTGCAGCATGCTCAAGGCATCCTAAGGAGCACAATTTAGACAGAGCAATCCTTAAAGGCTAAACTGAGAATGATCAGAAAGACTAGAAAAAATATGTAGAAAGATAGTGTAAGTGAATTTCAGGTCACCATATGTTTTTTCAGAGTAGCTGAGAGCTTGCTGCTGAATATTCTCCTGGTTTCACTGATAATATTCCATTTTTCCAGGATTTAGGGCAGGGATCAGCAGAAGATTGGGGGCGGGAGGGGGGAGTAGAGAGGCAGTAGTCTTTTTCAGTTTGAGGGGGTTTTTTTGTTGTTTTGGAGGGGGGAGGTGAGATAGCTGAGACTTCTAAATGGAGAAGTTATTGTGAAATAGGGTAAAGGTGTAATTTTTGGATTGCATTAAGTATTCCTGACTGCCTTCCTACCTAAATGCTCTGAAATTGCACATGGTTAGAATCAGATGCATTGCATGGTGTGTGCCGAGTCTGTCTTGGAGACATGTCTGGAGCATTTCTGAGGAAGAAGGATCAAACTTTGACATGTGGGGAGCCAGGACACAGCTGTACCACACCCCCATCGGGTAACACATTGCAAAAATGTTCTAAATAACAAAACCTAGAAGTACCATTGGTGTGAAAGAAGAACTGCTCACCAAAAATTTAGTAAAGAATAGTTATTTCAGGCATATTTATTCAATAGGACAAAACCTGCAGAGTTATGAAGTTTCACAAAACAAATAACTAGAAAAAAACCCAAAACATTAAATTGCCAAGCTCGCAGCTTATGACTAAATTAATATCTTAACCATAATGGACAGGCTCATTCACCAAAACTAAAAAATCTCCGAAAATAAACAACCGATATGCAAACATACAGCACAGAAACAAATACACAATATCACAAGCTGAATACACTCATTGAGTAATGTCTATGAGTGTGGAAGACACAGGAAAGCAAGAATAAGACAGTTATTGAGTATTCAGAGTGCTACCTACCAGATAAAAGCAAAATAAACTCGCTTTGGGGACATCTCTAAATTAATGAAGTGAGCTTTTGTAGTTTACGTTAAATAAATAAAATAAAATAAAAAAATAATTAAAATCTAGTTTCTTCCCCAAACCCATCTGCCATATAATCAGATTCTGTGGTCATCACACACAGATTCTGTAAAATCAAAGTACAGATGGTGGTTTATTACAAAATAACATAGGAGGCTTAGAATAGATGATACATTTGGTCATTTTTGCACATAAACTCCCTGATTAAGTATGAAAAATGTGAACATTTGTTTATCTTGGAAAAACTGCTACTACTTGTCAAGCATGACCAATTAGGTATTTCTAAACTGTTATCCATATAATTAAGAAAAACAGCCATCTGTAAAGTCAGAAGTTTGCATCTCTGTTTTTTGTGTGTTTGGTTTGTGGTTGTTCCCCCCACCCCCCACTATAAACGTAATTTCTCTAGTCTGATTTACTCATAAAACAGTAACAGAATAAGCACAGAGAATGCTGAGTGCAACAGGTCTATGGAAATTTCCTTAATTTTTGCTTCCTTACCTTTTTTTTGTTTTCTCCCCTTTTAAAGGCAGATGTTAGCTGGAAATAAGGAAAGAAAATAAGGCGGCTTCCAAGAAATATATGTCTTTTTCATCCTCTGCTGCAGTTAAGGGGTGCACAAGACCTAGATAACAACAAGAAAAAAAATGAAAGCTTCTTTTATTTTTCACTGTTGCTTAATTGTTTGAGTTTCAAAATTGAGAACAAAAAAATGCGTTTTACTTCTAGATTCTGTATGGTTAACGCAAAGCTTAGCCATAGAAATAAAGCAAGCAAGACTACCTGTAGTTTAAATGGATGTAACAGTGTCTGTAAAATGCAGGCAGGATCAATAAAAAAACCATTTAGACCAGCATTAGAATTAAGGTGTGGGCTAGGGATGTTCTCCCTGTACACAGTTTCACCAACTCAGAAATTCTCTTCAACTTAGGAAAAAACACATACCAACTTGTATCTGAAGGTGAAATAAGCATTGATATGAGAAAAAAACAAACCTGAATCTAACTCTGAATGCTCCACCACCACCCTCTAACCAGAACATTCTCATTGGCATTCTTTTTGAATCAGTTCAGAGGACAACTTTGATTAGAAGATAGGAGGCTATAAGAGAAGAATCTCCATAGATTTAAAAGGATTTAGTAAGGCCATGTGACTGGACATATAATCACAGAATAATAATTTAGGTTGGAAGAGACCTCTAGAGGTCGTTTAAGTCATCTCCTTGCTCCAAGGTTGCTCAAGGCCATATCCACACAAGTTCTGAATATTTCCAAGGGTGGAGATTCAACAACCTGAGCAACCTGTTCTTGTGTTTGACAACTGTCTTGGCAAAAACAGTAAAACAAATACAAACACACTAACCACATGAACTAGCATTACTCCTTGTATCTTCTCTGAAGTTTTTGTGTTTCAGCTTATGTCCATTGCCTCCTGTGCACCTCTGACAAGGGTCTGTCTTAATCTTCTCCAGAGTCCCATCAGAAAGTTGTAGACAAAACCAAGATCACCTCTTGGGCCAAATCTTCCCCAGGCTGAACAAACCTTGTTCCCACAGACTCTCCCCATAGGGCAACTGATCAACATCTTCCATGTCCTTCATCACCGAGTCATCTGCCATCATTGAACAGCAAGCCCACGTTTTCCTCCACCTTTCTCTTGCAGCTAATGTACTTAACAGACGCGATTTGTGTCACCCTTCACATCCCTTCCTAGTTTCATGACTAGTAGAATTTTGGCTTTCCTAACCCCATCCTTGCCACGCCCAGGGTATCTATACTCTTCCTGGGTAACCTCTTTCTGCTTTCACCTTCTGTGTACTTCGTTTTTGTGCTGAAGCTCAGTCTCCTGTTTCCCTATTCAAATTAAAAACTCATTTTTATCACTTTGTCTCAAGATATTTTTGTCATTTGCTGGACAATTGAAGCTTAGCAAGATAGAATATTTCCATTTTAAGACATTTCAGAAGTTCTACACTTACCTCTAGAAAAATATATGCAGGACTACAGGCAACTGAGTCTACTACCAATATTTAAGGTTGGAAGATGGTGATTCATTGTAACCTGATATACTGAAATCTTAAAGAGCCATTAGCTGAGAAGCAAAGAGATTGTTAGTAGGAACAGCAGTATTAAGTGAGTTAGATTGCAAATAACATATGTCTATACAAGTAACTCTGTTTTGCAGAGCTCTGAACCAGTTACTTCTAGTGTTTGAAGCAGAGGTAGCCCTGATGCCTCATTTCCTTATGCTTATTCTCAGAGAAGAGCTCATGTAGAGAAGGCCTTCTGAGCAATGGAGAACCAATACCAGAGATTATGCCTTGTGGGGGGAAGGGGGAATATATGTATATGTAATACCTTTATTAATTTTGCCACCCAAAACTGCTACATACATTGATATGTCCAATGAGAGATGCATTTTGATTTTTTCATCACTCTTGTGCAGTTAACATCAAAGAATACAAGCTGCAAGTTTACATAAGATGCCTACAATATCTCCTTAAAAGAGAAAAATGTAGTGTATAGAGTCAGATCATGGTGATTTTTGTCATGCACTGTCAAAAACAATTTAACTAGCACTATTCTCTCTGGGATTCTTATAAATTGATAAAGTTTAAGAAAGAGTCTCAGATTCCTGTGCTTCACTGGCACAGATGGTTCCTATGGCACTACAGGAGTTTGAAGAGAGATGTGCCTTTAAATATCCCTCCCTTCTTGCTCAATAAATTGAGATACAGAGGTTAGCATTTACTATGTATTAAAAGCAGTTCATTAAACAATCCAGAGTAACGGCTTGGAGTTTAGTTGGTAGCTATTAGCAATACTGTCTGCGAAACAGCTGCTTGATTTAATTGGCAAACACTAGTTCCTTTCATTTACAGGCAGAATTGGAACCTCTCTGCTTGCCAACAAGCTAAAGATTGCACCCATTCTAAAATAGACACTATTTAACCTGCCTTATAATTAATGCAGAAAAATCCCACCTCACAGTCAGCTTAGCCTCTATGTATTAAAACAATGCTCAGCTGACAGTCTCGGCTAACAGAAACCACTTTGAAAGATTTTTCTCACTTTGATTTGTTCCCATGCCTCACACTTCTGCTGTATAAAGCACCAAAAAGTCAGTCAAGTCAAATGTTGAAGATGATAGGTTAAATGGGGTGAATCAATCACGAAGTATTTGGGAACAGGGATGTGAATGGCGACTGATGCAATTCTACTGAATGGTGAGACACCACCCCCAAATTTCTTTGTGAGTTTACTAATGGTCTTTCTTCCATCCTGCCCTTAGCTATTCTTGTAACTCAATGTTTTCTTCATTAGTGCAGTATTTTCTCTTTGCCCTTGCAGACAATGCTGTCAGTGTCGTCACTGTGTAAAATTTAATCTCTGAAGTGAAGAAATTCTCTATAAAACTTAAGCTAAAATACGTAAACCTTTAAACTACGTTGGTGATTTTGGCATACTTGAGAGAGAAAAGTAACTATCTACAGTTCTGTCAGGAATATTAACTCTTGTCATCAGTAAATGATGATGTAGAAAATTGTAAAGAAACATTCCTTTAAAAGATGAAAGATAGAAATACTTTTAACTTTACAATCAAATTTCTGTTCTTTTAACTACATAAACAAGTACATATTGTTCTACATACATATCTACTGTGACCTTGATAAACAAAACAAAACAAATCAGTACGTGTGCATCTAACTAGGCAGCAGCTACTTAAAGAATACAAGAACAGAGCAAGGTTTTAGTGATACTTCCCCACATAGAACTATCCAGACCACAACGGTGAGCAGCTTAAGGACTTTCTGGGACGGATGTCCTATTCACCCTTCTTTAGTCTTAAAATAGGCATATAAAATTAAAACCCGACAATATCTTTCATACATTCTGTTCACTGTTGCCATATCAGGACTTACCGAAAGGTTTGCATATCTTAAATACAACTTTCCTGAGAGGGAAAAATTTATTTGGAGCAAGTTACTTGTGTATTTTCATAGAAGCGATGAATGTTTAAGGAACCATCATTTTCACAACTCCACAGCAGAAATGCATGCGAATTCTTCAGCCAGTTAATGCACAACTAACATACATAAAAGAAATGTAGCTAACACTTTTGTTATTAAAATGCCTTTGAAGTGTTGCAACTTCATTACAACATGCAGAGATGGTAATTTTGTGCTGCCTTTGTACTCCTGCGTAAGAAGCAAGTGTCCTGGTTCTTCACGAGAGTGAGTTTAGAAACAGTGCAGAATAATTCTCACTATTATGAAAACTTCTTCACTTAAACATACTCATATTAGAAATGTAAGTATTTTGTACTCAAGTTTAACCTCTAGGACTCATTACATTGTAAACATCCTTCTTGAATTAGATTTAATTTCATGTCTTTAGTGTCCCAAGCTTATTCCCATTTCTGGGATCAGTGTTTTTGACCTCCTTCCCATTGATAACAGCCTCCAGCTGGAAGGTTATCAGCAGAGTCTGGCAGGATGGCAACAGAAAGAAAACTTACATTTAAAATTCAAAATGGAATGCTATATTTTCTTTTGAGCATGACTTATCATGTAATTGAAGAAGTAAATTTCATCTCTGGCTTCTGCTAACTTCTGTATAGTTCCCAGTCTTCCATCTGACAGAATAGACAGCTAAATCTCCCTGCAGAGCTGACTACAATCTGAATATGTCAAAAAGAAGGCCAGGGACCATTTAAACATTGCATTTTCTTTTAAACAGCATTACACTCAAATGTACGAAGAGGCATCTGTCTGTCATTCCTTTCAACATCACTACAGGCCTTAGACTCACATGTTTCAAGAACAGTGCTGTCTCCCCTGAGGGCTATTCCATACTTCAAAATCTACAAAGCAAGACCCAGGTCAGGAAAACAATATTTATTTTGACAAAAAAGATTTTTTTCTCCCTCTAACATTTTAGATTACTTAGGTGAAAGGTTGTATCTACAAGTATTTTGTTGATACCATAATTATTGAAATTAGATTTAGCTTTTTTTAAATGTTATTCTTTCAAGCCACATCTCTTTCTCTAGGACTTTCAAGACTATTGCGTACTCATGCTGATGTTTGTCACGCTCCCCAGTAAGTTACAAGTTATTTTCAGAGAAAATTCTGGTATTGTTTACAATCACTGACTCAATAGATTATGAATCAAGTGTAATCATTTGTTTAAAAAAGAGCTTAAAATAACACCAGTTTCCAATGTCACTGTGCTGATGGACTACACAGCAGTTGCACCTTGCACTGTGCACTGACGTACAGTTCTAACTGAAAGCCTGCAGGGATTCAGGAAAAATTACCAGGGTTTTCATTTAAACTATAATTCTACTGGACAGCAAGGTCAGATATTGTGCTTCAAAGGCAGAATTAAAAAGTAGGAAAATAATTCAAATGCATTTAGAAGGACATGAAGTATAAACATTTTCTCTTTTTAATACATGCAAGTTTAGCATATATTACAATGAATACAAGGATTATATCATTATTTTGAAAAAGATAAAAATTATTTCACCTTATGCCCAAATCTCTGAAATGTTGTATACTGATGTTTGCAACATTGCCACTACAATGGACTTAGGTGTGTTTTTCTTGGATTATGAGCTCCCCTAAAGTCTCAGCTGTCCCACCATAGCCTTTGACAATATTAAGATTTATTATAGATTTCATACTGATAAATGGTCATCACTTTCTGCTTTACCATAACACTTTTGTAAATAGAGCCAGGACTAAGTACCTTCCTAGCTACTTTTATATATTTATATACTGATACTAACCTATACCATTAATTTTGAGTCTTATCTTAGCCACTGTCACACACCTTTGAAGTCAGAGGCAGACTGCACCCCTGGCATGCATAGTCATGGCCAGATTAAAATATTAGAGGACAGAGAAAAATCATATTAAAATTACTAATCTCATAATTAATACTCTTAAAATTAATAATCTCACATGTTAGGGAGCAGAACAGGAAACCAGGAGTTCAGGAGCTAGAGAGACCACAACGGAGCTTAGAGTACCCAGAGTCGGCACAAAAGGAAGAGGTGAGTGTATATACAGAAAATCTGGAATAAAAACTACAGTTCTTACATAGCGTAATTTCCTAGCAAGATACATGCCATATCTTGTGGCTGATCTTCATAAAGGGTGGAAAATTTACAACTTTGACGGCTTATAAATCTTGTTAGCTGAATAGAAAGAGGTCTGAAGTGTTGACTTGACTGCTCTAAACGGTAGCTGTGTGGGCCTCTATACTGTCCCCCATGATAGCCATTCTGAGTTTCTTTCAATTTACTGTTTAACAAACATAGCAAGTTACATGCAAAAATTCTGTTAAAAGATCATTAAGTCTGCAAAGTCAAGCACTGAAAAATGAAGAAGTGCTAGAATTAACACTGACTGTGCATCTTTAATTCCCTGTCCCCCCCTGCGTGTATGCATTTTGATACAGTTTTTAATTACTTAATTGCATTTTGTGTAGGGTGGACAGTGCTCGAGGGATGAATTAGGGCTGCATAGTGAATGAGGCTGTCACCTGTGGGACTTTTGCCTTAGTTGGTACAAAAATTGGAAGGTAGCAACTGAATATACATCCAGTCATTCACTAGGAGCACAGGTTTCATCAGTAATTTAGCATTCAGCCAGGCTGACTACTATGATGTTGGTCACTATACTGACATGGAGAATAAAGCCGTGAGTAATCTCTCATTGTAATCTCTCATCTTCTTAATAAAATGTAACATGAAAATGAGATAAATGGATTAAGATGAAGGAGGAAGAAACAATAAGATGTAGACAGATGTTAAGCAATGAAGAGCAATAATCATAATCAGACTCTTATGTTTGTTTACATGCAGATAGTCATGGGTGGGGTTTTTTTGTCTGTAAGAAAATAAAAGTACAGTTTGCTATTTTGTTCAAGTTTGCCATAAGTTTTGGAAAGTTGGTGGGGTTTTTTGAGGGGTGGTCTTGGAGTAAAATAAGATATTTTAAAGCCATATTTTGACTTCTGAAAACAAGTCTACATCTTCATAGACAACAGCAATAACTCAGAGGGTAGATTCCAATTACTGTAACTTGTATTCTGAAATCAGAATCCTAACCTTTGCAAAGGTTCATATGAAACATTTACCAGCTAAATTAATTTTGACCCTATGAGAGAATCTAAAAAAGTTCAGCATATAACAATGTCTGTGAACTTCATTTTGTAAAACTGGTGTAAGTCTGGGGGCAATAGGGTTGCAATACTCTCCCTTGTCAAAAGCGAGCAACTAGCCAACGTGCCATGAAGACAGAGGCAGAACTTCCAACATGCAGGTGGAAGCCAAACCAGAAAGAACTAATTTCAATTTCCCAGACTGCCAACAGAAGCAATAGTTAAAGCTGGAAAGAATTCGTGCTATCTTACCTTTATAAGTAATAAGCAACTTATTGTGCTTGACACCGCAAGATGTCTCAGACTACTCTGCAACTCTTACTCACCAACAAATTGCTCTAAGAGATATGACAGTAGCCACCTCAACTGCCTAACATTCCCCTCTTTACTCCATCGTGATGGTGTGCACACTACTGGGATGGTATAGAGCTGAAAGCAGCAACGTGGATTTCATGGGTAGTGTAAAAACCAAACCAACACAACTCCCCCAAAACCAGTTATCACGGGACCAGATGCCTTTCTAACTTCCAACATGTAATACAGCACAACATAGAGCAAGTCAAATTTGAGCTCGATAAAAATGAGGAAAAGATGTTAATATGACACTAATGTGATATTCAGGTAACTGAGATGTATCTAGAACAGTATAAAATGCTCTGAACTGTCTTATTCATCTCATGAACAACTTTGAACAAATAGCTGCTTCTTGGGTACATTCTTTTTCCTCATAGTTTTCTCATGTTACATGTCAATATATCTCTTAATAGTTTAAAGCACTTCTCTTTATTATAAGAATCAAAGAGCTATATCATTAGCAGCCTTTAAAAAAAAACCCAAACAACAAAACTTATATTCTCTGCTTTTTTAAAGGTTATAATATTCTGAGGTTCTGGAAAAATGAGTCATCTGATCAATCATCTGAGTATTGATCTTACAGCTTTTCATAAAACCTATGGTAAAAAGTTCTTAGGTAAATTAGGCACTCTGAGCAAAGTTCTGTGGGGTCAATCCTCTGAAATGGGGCCAAGCCTATGAAATGCAGACTTCTATGGCAGAACTACCATTTGTCAGTAGCTGTGAGAAGAGTAAGGATCATTTTGATTTTCTACAAAGGGAGAAAGGTTAATGGGATATATTTCGTACAATGCATGAAGTACTACCCTGAGTTCAAAGTGGCACTAAAAGAAAAAATGTTTTGGATAAATGTTAACATTACTCTCATCATATTTAGAAAAAAAGACACAATTGTGAGTCTCCTTGATTAATCTCCTAATGATGTTTTTCTTTTCTCCTTGCATCACTTATGCAATGTTATTTTTGAGTGCATTTATTATTGCATAGTATTTATTCTTCACCGATATCTCCTTCAAGAGTCTCCTCTCCCTGATTAGTAATTAAGGATTTTATTCTCCTTATATATAGGTGTTGTTTTTCTTTGTTTTTTTTTTTTTTTCCCTCCCCCAAACCAAAGTTTTAACTTGAAGGAGAAATGAATGAATGTCAGACAAAAACTGGGGAGCTGAATCTATTGTAGCTTTGGAGGATTTGTTTTTTTGGACTCTTAATTAGTATAGAGTAGAACAGTTTTTCTCCTTTAAAACAATTATTGAAATTCATGATGAAATAGAAGAATGCAGTACGTCAAAGATGTTCTTGCTTCCTATGGCAGACAAATGTGGAAAGCAGGAGAAAGATGTGGGTAAAAACATCCGTACTGATCACCAGGACAGATCTGTAATGCTGAGACAATTAATTACTGTTTAGAAACTAGCTAAACTTTGAAGGACCTCGTTAAAGGCTACTATGTGAGTACATGTAGTGTATCTGCATAATGATACAAGCATGATTTATCTACCCTAACTTAGAAATACAAGCTTTTTTTTTTTTTTTTTTTTTTTTTTTTTTTTTTTTGCAGTGGAGGTATTCTAGAAATTCATGTCTGTTGTTACTATGAAGAAAACTGAAAAAAAAAGAAAAAAGAATCCCAGTTTACTTTTTGGTTTACTTGGAATTTAAGGATTTCTACAGAATCACATTTTCAGTCTGGAATGCAAGAGAAACAAGAAATTATAGCATCATATTTGAAAAAAATCTTTTGAAAAATGGGTGTTTTGCTTCAATTTGATCTTTTTCTGAGGCCTCTAACAGATGCAGAGTACTTTCAGAACAAGAAGTAATATCAGAACATAAAATAAATCATTTTAAAATTTCAGAACTAGAGGCTTAACTAAATTAACTTATTTTTCCTTTTCTTCTCAAAACAAAACCACATTGATACTGAGATGCAGGTTTCAATTTTGTAGCATCTGCATCTTTTCATAGAAAACTATGCATGTTTATACCTCTGCTATGAGTATTATGTTCTGAACGTCTCCAATATCTTCTGAAGCTGTTATCACATGAAGTTGAAATTTTGTTTCTTGAATTTTCATCCCTAAGGATTTCACTATCAAAATTTGTTCCCAGAACTGAATAAGAAACCTGTAGAAAATTAATGACAAGATGAGGAAGAGACATACATCTCCCCCTAGAGAACGTGGCTACCTTATCTGCTACACAGAGCACACGTACGCCACACTGACATTGTCATTCCCATTTCGAAATCAATAGATATATACCTATATCATCAAGGACATGTGCTGGAACCTCTTCCCTCCTTACATTAGCCCTCATCAAGCTGCTTATGGCTGCAAAGATGCCAATCAGTTTCTGAAAGGGAAATTCACTGTGTGCCCATAATAGCTTCACAGGCCAAGTCTGCCAATCAATACAGACATCTTGCTGTGCATTTCACTTGACTCTGTCAATTTATGCTGATACATGGATGAAGCTCACTGACCAAGTCTGTGAAAAAAAATAGGGTGGGCTTGTTAAAATAGTGCTTTTTAAAAACCCTTTCACCTTAGCAAATTATATCTTTAATAACCCAGTAACAAATGGATGTTTCCATCAACTGAATGTCATCCATCTCCTTAGGATCAGCCTGAAGTTTATTGAAAGTGCTACTTATTAAAGTCTAGGAGCCATCTTCTGAGTAAAAAATTTTTCAGAAGTCTTACTTCTTCTATTAAGAATAGAAGCATGCAAAAGTAAAAGCCTAAATATTGCATTCCTTAAGCCATAGTTCATAATTTAACTATATAACTGAGAAATTGAGACTTGGCAAACATGACCTCAGGACTGAGCACACTTAAATAACTGGACAGACTTATTTCACAAAGATTTTATAAAGCAGCAAAACAGATGACAAATCTATTTCCTTACTGAAGGACTTGCTGGCACTTATGCAAAGTGAGTAGAAAGTATTCCCAAAGCACAAAGTATCAGACACTTATTTGTAGAAGGCTACTGGTTAGTGGTCACTTCATGGAGTTTAGTATGGGAAAATTAGGTTCAGGGAACTTTTGTATATTTTCTTTTTGCTGATCCAGATTTGTTACCATCCTGTTTGTAACAATAACTAGCTGTTCATGCCACAGGCTATGAACAGCAGATGAGATTGAGGTTTTAAAAAGAAAAGATCCTGGTTTTGTATTAATTCTCTTTTTGAAGGCTGAAATAGCAATAAAGTATAGAAAATGTGAATGTATCCAAAGAAAACATTTATAAAGAGAATATTTTTCAAACTCATCTGCCATCTGTCAGCTGACAATGATTAATTGTGTGCAGGCTGTGATTACGAATAATCAGTGTTTTCAAAACAATAAATAAAAAAAAGCATTAACAACATAGCATTGCAATAGCATAGGTGTACTGAAGGCTATGCTCTTCAATTTTTCTTCTCAGGAACACTGAGTTAGACTAAGAGAGCAGATATCACCTACAGGCTCTTTTTCCTAGGCAATTTGTCTTTCTCCTTGTCTTCTAGAGGCAGACAATGTATTTTTTCAATTGACTAAGGAACCAGCAGGATTCTATTGTTTGTCATAGAGCTCGTCTGCTGAGAGAAAGAAGCTCAAGTGAATCTATTTTTCTTTTTTAGTGATTCAAAAGAACGTGTTACAAGACCATCTGTTAGCTGCATTGACTATCCAGTCAGCATCTATTTTCAAAACTACTTGTTTGGCAATAGATATCACAAATACTCTCCTTGTTAATGTTTCAGTCAAAAGCAAAGATGAAGGCAGCAGATAGTTCTGCTAAAAACCATAATCGAACATAAAAAAAATTCAACTCTGAATGTTTGTGATGAACTAGACATGCAGCATTTGAAAGAGAGCATCCATAATCTCACCAACCTAAATGGGAGCTTTAAGTAGTGATGGGCTCTCAAGCAGGGTGTACTACGCTACGATGTGTGTTGCTCTTCTGGTGGCAACTAAAGTCAACTAAAGAGACTACAGCTCGCATTCAGAGTGTAGCAAGTTTCACCTAAAATGACTTGTGACGTAGTAGGAATTTCTAATATAGCATCTGGAATGAAGAAAAATACTTTTTTTCTTCTGTATGAGTGAGAGCAGTAACTATAGAAATCAATTCTTACCTCATTTGTAAATGGGGGAATACTTTGAAAAAAAGATTACCTAGCTGCTGCATTTTCATCAGATCATTCTGAAGAATATCTTAAAACTACTCTTTCATTCTAACAGTTAAAAATAAACTTAAAATCCAGTGATAGATAATGTCTTTTACTGGATGTATATGACGATATTAGTCAGAAAATAATACAGGGAGATACACACCATATCCTGTATATTTCATTAATGCTGTATCTTTTACTCATTTATTTCCCAACACTAATATTACCATTTGAACTGCAGATGTATTCACCTTCAGTTAAGTCACAAATACAATGTTCTTTCTGTCTGCTTTATTCTGCTTGATCTATTTTCTTGATTTTAAGTAACATATTTTGCATTGCTTTCCATGGCATCTTTCTAGGTATTTTCATCATAAATTCACTATTTTGTACCTTTCAGACAAGGAGCACAAATATTCAGTGGCAGCTACACATGCAATGTTGATGTTTTCTGTTTCTTACCTAAACTGTTTTCTGAGGAGAATACAAACCAAAATTATTCCGTACAGTTGAACACAAAGCTAAAACAAACCAACCCCAAAACCCAAACAAAACAACCCCAAATATAACCTGGACCTTTAGGGCTAAAATGGAATTCTGTGAGGATTTCTTTAGCCAAACATGTTCCAAAAAGTGAGTACGTACTGTCTCCCCTCCACACCTCGAAGGGTTATCCTCTCTTTGCCCATTTTATTTATCAGTTCATCAGTGTTTCTAACTTGTAGCCCTGAACAGTTCCAGTGCTAGAGCAGCACACCAACTTCTGATGGTCAAAGAAAGAGGTTTTAACTCTATCTCCGTGAGTCAGAATACACTTTAACGACGCAGTACAGTCTGTAGCTTCATGATATCACATTCAACAAAAGAATAAGTGTAACAGGGGAAAAAAAAAATGATCAAATAAAGTTAATCAATATCCTATTTTTGAGATATGGATTGAATCCTGCAAATACTTCCCATAGTATCAGAGAAAATAGTAGGCAACATTGGCTATGTCTAAACTGGGAGATCCAAAATCATTACCCCAGACATGTGCCTGTAAAATCTTCCTTTGCAGCTATACACTTATTGGAGCTCTCCCAGGGTGTGGTGCCGATCAGATTAGAATAGCTCTGCTAGGTACCATTCAGCATGACGTGTTTTGGGCTTTATTCTGCGTTCCACATGTTCTTGAAATTTCTATATATTCAGGTGTTCTCCCAACCAGAGAAAGTCTTCAGGATTAATAGGCTCTGTTACTCTAGAGAGCTTTCCTATTCTTTAAACACTTTACCCAAGGAAGTCTTGAAAGGTGATGGGGTATATCAAAACCATTTATGCCATGAATCACATACAATGTGACCTTCTATTGCAATGTAAAAAGATTGCAGTAAAGTGAAAATTTCTATTGTCCAACCACTTTGTAAAGAATTCCATTTCAGTCTTTACAGCTTGAATTTAATTTGCTTAAAAATATGCATGGTTGTTGTTCAACAGTTAGTCTAAATTGGCACCGCAGGCTCTGGGGAGTACAAATAAGATTTTCAAAAAGGTTAAGCTATCACATTTAACAACAGCTGATTTATAATAACTCCCAGCTGAAACATACTGAATTCCTGTAGTCTATAGCCTGTACTATAGCATATAATGACCTTGGTTTACAGCATTCTACTGTGCCTATAGGAAACTGGAAATCCAAATACGTTCCCTTGTTACTGTTAGCTAAACGTTGACTACCTACATGCTTAAAAAACAGCTTCTTACCTCCTTACAAGATACTCCCACTGTGAAATGCACACTTTTGAGTCTCTAATTTTGGATTTCTTCCTTAACAAATGCCTGCAAAACCACATATGAATCAAATAAACCTGTTTATACAGGAGCAGGTTAAGAGATTTTCTGTTTTAAAATGATACAAAAATTGGATCTGGATTTTTGCAGATAGACATACGTTGAACACACTTTTTTTATTACTTTACCATATCATACAGCATCAATCAAGTTTGAGAGGTGATTTCTTTAAACCAGTTATTGAAACACATGCCAAGAGAATCAAACATTCTTTCCATCATTGCAGTATTTATCTTGAAAACAGACACTCACAAGATCCCTTTCTTGTTTTTTTCATTGAAATATGTTATGAATACATAGTATTAAGTTGTTAATAGTTAATGCATTAGCTAGGGTTAATACTTTACAGCATATTTAGAATGCAATAGTATGCTTAGCTATTCCCTCTTACTCATCCATTTTCCTACAAATACATACATTTTGAACATTCAGCAGTCTGCTTCAGGGTTTCTCATCCTTTGAATATTGCTCTTTTCTGGTGTAGGTGTCTAAAAGGGAATGCAATCAAATAAGAAAGGAAGATAATGGCACTGAAGTCTAACTTACACCAGGAATATCCTAGTAAAAAAGGGTAGAAATATAAGGATACAGCTATTTTAAAGGTACTACTTTCTACTCCTCCTCTTGGTGTGACTTCTAAAATAAGTACACAAATGCAAGAGCCCACATGCACAACGTTTGGTTGCAAGGCCATCACTGTGCCAATACCTGGAGAAGCATATAAACTTCAACTAAGCGTAACATAAGACTTGCAGAAATAGCATTGATGAAATTTTTAAAAAGTTAGTTTAGTTTAATAAACAAAAAAAGCACAAGTAGAGAAGAGAAACAGAGGAAAAAAGTGAAAGGAAGAGAGCGCAGCAACTGTGTCAGGACACACAGTCCCAGAGCAGAGGGATCCTACATCGCTTCACAAAGTTTGCCCTAAGAGAAAACATTGCAAACCACATCTCCTTGACCTAAAAGCACACCAACTTTTCCTAGGCCCTACACATAGAAACGCTTGAAGTTGTGCAAAACAAACTTTGCTTTTTACAAATCTCTACACACGAGTTATTATATATTTGTCAACCCAAAATAGCCTTTATTTGCCACATCTAGGTACAGAGGCTAGATTTGTGCGAGGTAGCTATCTCAACAAAGTGTTTTGTTGATACATTTGCTGTCCTCTGAGAAACAGCTGTTTCATCTTCTTTCACTGACACACGAGCAATAGGTCAAGGGGCACTACTGGGTTTCTCACTCTAAAAGCCAGTAATGCACAGTCCATGTCTTCAGTGGATGAAAGAGCTGCTGCAGAAGACTGCTAATTGCCCCCTGCTCTCACAGCACTGAAACTGTGAATGGGGAGAAAGACATGGGCAAGGAGCCGGTAATCTGCAGCGAGCCTATGACCTAGAATATTTAATTGGGAAGAGTGTGAAGGAGAGAGAACTGCAACAAATCGAGACAGACGGAGTTTCATTCTATTTTGCAAAATAAATATGTTTGAGGAGAGTACAAAGGAGAAGCAAGGATGAAATACGCACAGTTATTTGACTGGCTTTAAATTGTCATATCCGAAGAAATTGATGGGAAACAGCTTAGTAACAAAAGCAAAGAACTAAAACAGGAGTTCGCAGTATTTGATCCCTACTGACACTATTCATCCACTCCAACTGTGAACAAGTCTTTTGGTTGCTGTATGTTCTGAAAGACGGTTACTAATAGGGCTAACAAATTTCTGTGACACATTTTGGAAAGCTTTATGAACGAATATGGGTTTTAAAACAGTAATGAAAATGCTATCTTGAAGGGAATTTCCTCAGGATTCAGACACAAGCCAATTTTTTTTTTTTTTTCAATTATTATCCATTATATTTTATCTTTCACAGCTACAGTTTTTCTACACCATGTATCTGAGAAAAGGCCTTTTCTTTTATTAATGTGCTCAAAATTTCTAAGAATTCCTTTCTACTTTCTTTTTACTTCTACATTTCTGTTTCTACTGCATCTAATCACCAGACAACTATATTAATTCTATCAGTAAAAAAAAAAATTGCATCTTATAATACTAGGTCTTATCTGAGTACACCTGGAAAAGTTTAAATGCTTAACTACAGCTCCTCTGAACTACCTGACATTTTAAGTCCCTTCTGCATGATCTTGCAGCAACAGGATTAATTCATCCTTTCTCCTTGATTGATTGGTTTTGTTTTGCTTTAAACATAATGCTTCACCAAATTTCTCTAAGCATTTTAAAAGACACATCTCAACAGATCCTTTCCCATTAATGACAAGAGAGTTAAATACATTGCTTGCTTGTTTAGCTAGCAAGGGCTTCAAAATGACCCACAAACCTCATTTGGCCTATACAACTATAAAATACCGCCCAACATCACTAAAATTTATGGTCCATCTCCTTAAAAATCCCTGTATAAAAATCATCCAGCCCTGTCAGTGAAACCATTTTAATTTAATAACATTTAGGAATTATAGCGTAAGCTTTTTCACGAGCTCTCTCTGTGTATGCGCAGAGGGAAAAGGGGCCATTCAGCCTGGCTCTGCCTGTGCCGCTCGTCCCTCTGTTCCACACGCTGCCTCAGTGGGTTGTTTTATTCAGACTGTTCACATGCATAGATGCTCTGGCAGAACAGATCCCAGCTGTCCTGTGCTTTTCTTTGCTATACGACCTCTACTCCTCAAGAGGGAACACAATGTTTTAATGACAGGCAGGTTTTTTTAATTATTTTCTCCCTTGGCCATCTACTGGAAGTGCAGCATTTTTGTTCTTTATAGCAGGTTTTCAGTCCTTTGGTGGTAAAGGAGCTGCTTTTTATTTATTTATGTCCTGGTTTCAGTTGGGATAGAGTTAATTTTCTTTCTAATGGCTGGTATACTGCTACGTTCTGCATACAGTATGAGAAGGATGTTGATAACACACTGATGTTTTCAGTTGTTGCTAAGCAGTGTTTAGTCTAAAGTCAAGGATTTTTCAGCTTCTCATGCCCAGCCAGCGAGAAGGCTGGAGGGGCACAAGAAGTTGGGAGGGGACACAGCCAGGGCAGCTGACCCAAACTGGTCAAAGGGATATTCCATACCATGTGATGTCATGTCCAGTATATAAACTGGGCGGGGGGGCGGCATGCAGATCGCTGCTCGGGAACTAACTGGGCATCAGTCGGCGAATGGTGAGCAATCGCATTGTGCATCACTTGTTTTGTGTATTCTAATTCTTTTATTGTCGTTCTATTATTGTTATTAATATCATTAGTAGTTTCTTCCTTTCTGTTCTATTAAACTGTTCTTATCTCAACCCACGAGTTTTACTTCCCCCCTCCCCCAATTCTCTCCCCCATCCCACTGGGTGGAGGGGAGTGAGCGAGCGGCTGCATCCTGCTTAGTTACCGGCTGGGGTTAAACCGTGACAATTTAATACAAATACTTTTAATACAGAATTAGGCGAAAAGCATGACTGGTACCCATCTCATCGTTGTCGTCTTCACACATGTAAGTGTAATCTTTAGGGAACTGGAGAGACTGTAAACTAGCAGTTTTCTAAAACTGTTACTTCCTTGAATTCTTATGTAAATTCTACAATATGTACTCATACAATTAAAGCATTTTCCATTAATAAATCCTTAACTTTCCTACAAGTGCAGTTCCTTCTAATTATGTATTTGTATTGCCAGTGCAATTCTGAACTAATTAGATTGCAACTAGATTAATCTCTTTCATACTTGCTAAACTCAATAATTGTTCTTGCAACAATCAATACACATTTAATTAATAGGAAAATAATTGGCTTATTAAATTAAAGTTACTTTCCCATGTTTTGCTGAGTGTTTGCATTGAAATGCCATTTTTCATCTCCTGCAGTAAATTTAAATTTGGAGATAAGGAAGCTAACTCCCTAGGCCATTTTCCAGGTTTTGAAATAAGCAGGACTTTTGCACATGCAGGAAATTAAACAATAGGCCAGGATATAAAATATTTGATCACGCTCCTCAGATGTAAATCAGTCCATCCTCCCCTTCCCTAGCAGTTCTGAAATCACTGTTACACTTAAGTCTAATTTGAGACAAATCTTAGTTTTCAAAAGATCTCAATTTTTACAGATTTGTGCAACATGCAAAGGTATTTTCTCTGGCTTCTCTGTCAAAGATGTTGAGCTACCAAGAGGAGCTATAAATTTCGTAACAGGAGGGAAAATTTCACTTCTAGTTCACAGCATACTAAACACCATAGGGCTCAGCCATAAGGCAAGAATCCACAGGAACTTAGATTTCAACAGATTGCTTGCTCATGGACTTATTTTGAACATGGAAGCCATCAAGTATAAGGATAGTATGAATTATTTTTTTGTGATGGAAAACAGCAGACTAAGACTACATTACAGATCTACTTGGATTCCACAAATATTAACCATATTAATTTTACTATTGAAATCACGTACACCACATAAGCAGTAGGTGGGCTCCAGCAGGCAGATGGTTGTAGGGACCCATACAAGTCCCAAGCATAACAGCAACCTGAGGCAATGCTGCAATATCAGTAAGAGGTCCAAATTTAACCTTGGTAAGTTTGAAACGTGGTCATATATACTCACTTTTATCCACAAGGGAAACAGCAGGGAACAGGAATTAGGAAACTGTGCAGTTCATGACATTTCCCTGGATTAGTTTCTGGAGCTTGTAGGTACATCCTTCCACAGACTAATGTTTCTGGAGGAATGCGGTCACCGTCATTACTTAATATTGAAAATGCAGAAGAAGAATGTTACAAGTGAAAATATGTCTATAATTCAATATTCCAGTTTCATTACTATTACCTCCTTTTTTCCAGTATTTGCACAGATGTTAAAATCAATAGTTTTTTCCTAATATTAGTTTTGAAATTTTAAATATCATAGCAATATTTCTCAAACTGGTGCTATTCTGATGTTTTACTTTAGATGAAGTCTAAACACTTCACCAAGTAAATAATAGATAATTCCATTTTTAAAGACATTTGGTTTTATGAATCACTAACATGCAGTTACTATGTAAGCTTGACACTGTTCATCATCCTCCATTACCTATTTTCAGAAAGGACACAGGCTGAGTCTTCCTCAATCTCTTTCTCAGCCACCAAATCTCATTGTCCATCTTTGTCTCTTCTGTCACTCTACCAAGGTCTCTAATATTAATGTTTTCCTTTCTGAGATTAATATTCAGTCTCTCACATTGTGTCCCTGAATTTTCAGTAATTAATTCATTTGGAGTTACTACATAGTACAAGAATTGATACTCATCTCCCTACAGCTTGAGAGCAAGATATATACATACCTTGAAAGGGTATACTAATCCAAAAACTTATGTTAGAGATTATTTCAATATTTCTTGCTAATGAAAACAATTCATTCAAAGAACAAATTATAGTGAAAATGTATTTTAAGGTTTTACTCGAGGCAACATAAATTACTTTTGACCCTTAATCCACTGATTTTCAGCACAAGTTTTCCAGCTGAGCAGCCAGAAAGGAGGATAATTTGTTTTTTCAAAGTACATTATTTCTAGACATCCCCTTCTAAAATATATTTAGTCTTTATGATTTTTTGTTCTAGTTTAGGATGAAATGATAAGTCCGTATCATTTCAGGAAGATTCTTCAGCCAGCTCTGTACATACAGACGTTTTAAAACAACTATTATTTGAAGTTTCCTTAAATATCAGTGAAAACAGAACTGAAGTATAGTCTCATGGAGAGTCAGATTGAACAATACAGGTGCTTTAAGTGCTAGAGAAATATGTTGAATTAAAACTGTTTTTCTCTCACTCAGTAGCAGCAGCTGGTGTAAAAGCTAATCCTCTGATCAGTTCCACAGGCTTTCTACTAGCACATCCCATAGAGAATAGTATATTTAAATACAAATTACACAGGCTGTATTCTTGTCTTGTCCATTATTTACATAAAAATAAAACTAGTCCTTGGTATTGTATTTGTTCTGCTAAGTTTTGAAATGGTACCGTTTTTCATAGGGAAGAGATGCGCTCACGTTTCCAAGAGATGTGATAACTTGGATCAAGTGACTGTTAAGAGGCACCCCACTGCATCAGGCCACATGATGGGAAAACATGCATTTTGGTAGAAGTGAGATTAAGATACCCTTAGTGTAGGATCAAAGAGTCCCTCGGCTTTTATGACAGAAAGATCAGAAGAGAGGCTGTGGTGAGGAAGAAGAGTTGCATTAAACAACGGTCCCTGATACCAGGTGCAATTTTCTGAGCTGCCATGATACACTCCTGCTCCTCCACGGCTCTGGGATGCCATGCACCAAATAGAGTTGAATTAGCTTCCCAACCACTTCTAACAGCACACAGCATTCTGGGGGAAGGAGAGAGGCTGTGAACAGGAGAGAGCATCCTTTGATCTGCAGGCATGTTGAACCATTCAGTTACAGAATAAATTTGATTGCATATATAGATATATGCGCACACACATACATATAACACCATACTTATTTTTTAGCTCTCTAATATCTCTGTTTCTAGAGTTCCTCTTCTTGCTGAGATATTCCTGTACAATTGCTAAATAACCTGAAATAAGAAGAAAACCAACTTACCTTCAGAAGGTCCTGGACATTCATATTTTCAAATGGGAGAGGAATTTTGGTTTTATGCTCTCTGCCACAGGCCCGTCAGTTTTCATAACGCACAGTGATGTATCCACGCAGGTTTCTTCTCTCAAGACAGACTTTGGAACTGAAGGTCTGGCTGCTACTATATTCAATTCTCACAGACTAGAAAAGCAGGCATTAGCTAAAATGAATCTGATAGTTAATACTGGTCCATCAAGGTCAAGGCAAATAGGCCAAGCAGGATGAGTCAAGGCAAAGCTCATGGAATGCAGTTTGTGCAATTCAAGAGAAAATCAAATGCACGTATGTTATGTCTTTGAACAACACTGAAGGTAGCAATTGCCATGAGATGCTAGAAAGACCTCATTTTCCCTGTTAATCTTATTTGGAATAGCTAAAATTCTTAACTTTTTTTTATTTAACTTTTTTGGAGTTTTTAGAATTAAGAGTATTTTTTATGAAGAGGCACTACAGCTTTGAAGGCCTTATCCTTCCTGTATTTTTATACTCCATTTTTATTTTCTCAGATAGACATATTTTACCTGAGATTTATCTAACATGTATTTAAAATGCCTCCATTTATCATTCCTTCATGACTGATGAATGGGTTAATTAGGTGCCCTCTATTATCACGAGCCCACATGTCACGCCATTCAATGTACTCATTAAATATTAATAATTATATGCAGTATATTTTCTAGACGCTCATTTTAACAAAGTAAATGTTATACACTAACGTAAACCTCTTGAAACTCACTGATTATCTAGTGACTATTCCTTGAATTAATGAAACAGACATTAATTTTTTTCTTATTCTTTGTTTTGCTCTTCTTACATGTACTAAAGATTTGTTTCTTCCATATTTCTTAGGCTTCTTATGGTCAGTAGTATTCAACAGCAACAATGATACTCACCAACTCCACAGAAAAACTCACTTAGCCTCAGATTTTATAGATTATGATCAGTTATGTGCAATATTAGAGAGCTCACATTTAAGGAAATGTCCTCAATGACTGCAGCTATAACCTTGTATACCCTTCAATAGCTCATTATATTCTGTGCAGTTGTGCAAGAACTTAGTCATTATCAGAAAGGAAATAGAAACATATCCCCTGAAGTATTTGTCTTTTATTAAAACCAGTGACAACATCATCTTACTTTCTTCAGAATTCATCACTTTCCTTGGACATCTGATAAAGGATGTTAAAACGTATTCAGTTGCTTGGTGATAGAATGTTTTATTAATAAAGCCAATCTTTAGATGCTCAGCTTTAAATATGTGTTGTCTGTGTACTGCATTCTTCCACATGCAGTGAAGTTTAGAGTTGTTCGAAGTGGAAGAAATTCAAGTAGGTATATTTTAACAATAGCTGGTATGTAGAATTATGGATTCCACTCTATAATAGCTATATAAATAATTTTTTAAAAACTTGAATATATTCCCATTTTGAAGGCAGAGAAAGTACAGCAGAAACATCATGTTCAAGGCTAAACCTTATGATTAGTGTCTAAGGCTCCACACCTCACAGATCAAAAAGGACAGATACAATCACCTGTATGATAAACAAAACGGTGTTTCTTACCTTAGGATATTATTAAATGCTGGCCCTCTCATAAATTATGTGTGGTGGAGAAGGTAAAGGGATTGGATTCTTTTCTGGTGTAGAGTTCTCATTAACTTCAGTATTGATTTTACACCAACTCAGGATATGACCGAATGCTTTTAAAATAATGCATTACAGTTCAACTGTCAAAATGTGTTCTTTTAAACAAAATAACATTTCATTTTGAACAGATGGATAAAGCTTTCTTTTATGTGGAACAAAAGAAAAACTTCAATTAAAATGTTTAGAACTGCAGGCACCAACAAGTAAAGGGAAGCTTAAAGCTGTTTAGTCTAGTTTTATCTCAAAAGGCATTCATTCTCCAGCAGCTCAGTTCTTGCTGGTATTCCAGAAACAAATTGTCTCACCTTGGTTTCAATGGAATGGCACCTTTCTAATTCATACAGGCACAGTGATTATTTCCTCCTACCATCTAAGGTGTTTAAAATGAATAACACAATTATCCAGAATTATAGGGTAACGTGGTCTGCAGGCTTTCATTCAGCATGAAAACAAACAAACAAAAAGCACACAGAAAAAAAAAAAAGCAGTGATGGGGTACAGGCATGAATCTGCAGTCAGGCACAGCTTAAAACCAAAACAGAAGCAAAATTTTTGCCTTTTCTTATCACAGGGAATAAGAAAAATTATGTATGTCTTGGATATCTTTTCATGCAGTTATTTGGAAACCTTTGAACTTCTGCAGGTAGTTAAATACCTTTAAAAATGCAGTGTATGTCAATATTTTGCATGACTGTAGGTATCTACAGGTCCTTGCATGTTAGGGGCACAGCAAATAAGTTAGCTTATAGAAGGACTAACTAATCTAAGAACTAGGATAACTATTTCCTAGGATGACCCCAAAACTGGCACCTCGTGGCAATAATTACTCATTGATGTATTCTTCCTCATAACATGCAGCAGCAAATTCGCACTATTCAACCAGATCCAAAAGAAGAACCCAAGAGGAGGGGGGAGGTAAGAGGTGGCAGTTTGTAAATGCATGACCTAACTCTGGCTACCACTGCAAAACATTCAATAACCTCTCATCAGGGCTTATTATCCTTTAAGTCAATGCTACACTAATACAGTCACTCAGAATTATTTTGGCTCAGAAGCCAGCTCACATCAGCCTGCAATGCATAGTATAAACATAGTCTTTGTTCGCCAAAGTCCAGTTAAGTCTCCAAAGCAATTATAGAAGAACATGGGAGTTGAAATGAGAATAGTCTCTTTAAGCAGTGTCTTTATTCCTCTCACAGTCTTTAAACATAAACATAGGTATTTTCAAAGGGTGATTCCCAGCCTCTCTCCCCAAATATGTCTTTTAAAAAAACGGACAGAGGAACATGGTGGCATGGGCTGTGTATTAGGGTGGTTCTAAGGTGCTGACAGGGTTTTTACAGACAAACAGTTAAACTAAGTCCCTCTTTGCTGTCTACTAACAGGTGGGATTCATCAGAAAAAGAGATTTTTCTTTGGCTGGCATTTTAACAAATTGCAATTTCAAGTCTATTAATTAAAACATTAAAGTAGAAAAAATAAAATAGCTCTCATGGGAATAACCACATTTCATTATTTATGTAAAACCAGCACTTTGTAAATATTGGATTGCAGCAATACATCCCCATATGTCAAGGTTTTTGTTCATCCGAATAGTCACTAATTATTACTAGAATTAGTTGTGATCTATTTTGATCATAACAAGAAACAAGGTAATTAATGCCCCAAATTCCCCAAATTAATTCCAATGGGATTGATTCACCATAGTGGCTGTAATTTTCAGCCTTAGATCACAATATCAGCTACAAAAAGGAGAATTCATCAACTCAAAGGTTGGTTTAGTTTCCCAGTCAGTTTCTTCCTGCATTTCCCAAACTTTCAGCAGAGTCAATGATGAAGCAACACTTTTAGCGACCACTGTTTGGTTTCTGCAAGCTGTCTTTACCCAATAGCACTGCTATGGATTTGCTACTACCAAAGCATGTCCCGGGGTCCAGACACCAAAGCTCGTCGAGAGAATTCTCTGTTACTGAAGAGGAGATTTAGGAATCTGTAGGCACCAATGTTTTTAATTTAGAGTTCCTAGGTGCCTCAATTCTGTCAGCAGATGCTCAGAAACACTTCAGCCTGAGCAGCTCAGCACCCACCCCATGCCCTCCAAGCCATGAAAGACCACTGCCTGCACATTCTTCTGCCTACCCCACCTTCAGCACCTGCACCAGCAAGCACTCACACCTGAAACAACGCTCTCCTTTGGGCAATTGTTAGACCAGCGCCTCACCTGGAATTGTTTTCTCTGTTCAAGGAGATTCAACCCTTTTCTCACCCCTTTCCATCTGTGCTTTATGAAGCAACACCTTAGTAGGAAACATATACACAGTAATGGGATGACACAGATTGAGAAGGATGTTTCTTCTGTGTCAGGCAAGCGACCACACTAGTAGGTTAGGTTGTTGCATTCATTTTCTTTTGGGGCAAAGATAAGAAACAGTTCACGTATTCAGACACAGGAAAAACAAGGTCCTACTTCTTGGAAAAAAGTTAATCTCCTTGCATGTTGCTGCAGTAAAGCATCTTGACATATCAACTACCTCGGAGTTAGTTCAGGTTATCTCTAACCTGGCACTGAGTTGCAAGGTGTAATGGTTATGCATCTATGTCTCTACAGAAACAGTAGATACTGAACTCCAAGTATTTATATACCTAAAAATTACTTATAATGAAATACTTTCTTTCCTTGGAAGACCTATCAGTGTGTCCAGCTGTTCAGTCTGGTTATTGCTACAAAATAGCTGAAAAGCATTCTTATATAAGAAATAATAGCAATATTCACATGTATCAAGCTGCACATAAATATCCAGGGCACAATGTCCATTATACTACAGGAATGAAATAAGGAAAATAAAACACATGCTACATATAAAACAAGAAGAACATGTGAAATAATATTTATCATTTTTAGATTTCCACTTTAGCTGTTTTATAGCTAAACTCCAGGGATACAATAATTGATTCTTTCAGAACTATTCAGAAAACTAAGAACTATTTCTGAATTGACACTTCAGTATCAGATTTTGAGTTTTATTATTTTTTAAAAATATATAGTAATTCATCATCTAATTCTGTAAAAGTTTACTGTCCAATTCTAAATCTGAAACATCAGAGTTCTGATAGTTGGAGAAAACCATGAATTTCACTGCCTGACACCTGGCTTTCCCTTCTATCTTCACATCAGCTGAAGAGAAAGAAAAAAACTTTTATAAATTTGTAGTAGCATTAATAATTGGCTCCTTTGCAGATAACAGCAGAAAAAGGTTCAGTTTTGTTGTTTGTTTGGTTTTTTTCTTTCCTTGTTTCCATTTTCATCCTCTGCAACTAAAGCACATACTTTTATCTACATCCAAACTGTTTCCCAACTGTTAAGAAACCCAGGGAACATTTCCAAATTCCGCTCAGCTTCCTTAATTAAACTTGTCAAACCTAGATGAGCATCCCTATAGGAAACAGACATGGTTTTATGCAAGGTCAACATTCTTTTAACCTTCTTCAGAGCCAGTCATGTTGCTACTGCTGGCCTCCACAATTTGAATGAGGTCTTACTAGCATTGATGGATTAGTCCAGCAAAATCCCTTCTAGTTAAAAGCATTTGAAAGACACTCAAGGGGAGAAACAGCATTAAAACAGACATCTATTTATTTATTACCAGGCAGGGACTCCCTCAAAGAAGTAAATCAAAGATATCTCACACAGTCTTAGGAAAGAGGAAAAGACAACGGAATGACATATTCTCCATGGCCCTTGAATCAAGAAAAACACTAGTTTGAAACAGAAAATCATAGCAGATTATTTACAGATGATTATCACTTCAGGATGCTTGCAGAATAGTGAAAAAGTTGGGACATCAGTGTATTTGTAAAAGTGACTGTCTTAGAGCCTGTATTTAGACTCTACTCAAGAAAATGCTTAAATACACTTGCTTAACTTACACAATTATGTCCTTGTGGGACAAAAATCATAGTCCAATGCAAATCATTACTACTGTGGAATGAGAAGTCAAACCAAAATAAGCCCCTTTTATTTGTTAAACAAGATAAATTAATTACCATAGTTACATATTTTAGGCTTAGTGAAAATGATGTTAACTTGACACAGTCTGAATTTTAGGAGCATACCCTTAAATAGAGAACTTGTGTAACTGTAATGTTACCCAGACATTGCAGCAAAATATAGCATAATTGGTGGGTTTCAACTAGGCCACATAGTACTTCTCGGGAAGACTTTGTTATGCTAGCTAAGCTCCCTGTGAAGTCATTGAAACCTTTCCATTGATTTCAGCAGGAGATGAAATGGATCCATCTATAATAGCTTTGACCTTTTATAAGCTTTGGAGCCAGCATTGCACTAGAATAATCCACAGCTAAAGGTTATCTATAAATCGCTTTTTTCTAATGCGGCCATCTGCTAGAAGGTAACATTCCTGAATGAAAATATAAATATGAAATCCCTCTCCCCTCAGAGTTAATAGTAAGAATTCTTTCTTGCAATAGGACTGGACAAACTCAAGATGGAAATCAAAGCCATAGGTCTCCCATAGCTTACAGGGACTGTAAGGACAGCATGCTAAATGTACCTCAGTGTCTGTAGCCAGTCTCATACAACTGACTAAAATCATATCCATCTGCTTTTGGTTCAACGAGCAGGTCAGCGAATGACTCAGGGACTGAGCCTGGTTTCTATAAGAAATCAACTTATCAGCTCTGTCACAGCCTCTAAACATAGTGCTGTTAAGCCTCAGACTAAGCATAGTAACTATTTCAAAACATCAGCATCTTCTTCCAGATGGAGACATCAGTTTTCACTTGTTCTATACATACATTAAAAAAAGGTTTCTCCTTAAGTAGAAGAGGACTGATTTTTAGAAGCCAGTAAAGTTTCAGAAGCTGACAATCAGCCCAGAAAACTTCTCAAAGTTTTGTAAAAGCTTCAGTTTCACAAGCCAATTTAAGGTGAAAACTCCAATAAAATTCTTAAAAATAAACCTGAACACATGAACTTACAATGATGCTGATATCAACATCAAAGATTGTACTTATATCAGGCGCACAGTACAGTTAGGGTACTTGACTGTGCACAGCAACCAAATGCCACTGTTTGTTGCGTTCCCTTAAAGACTACAGCTGGGCAGCAGTTGCTTTTCGCTGGGTACCACCTGGAAACACATAGCCATTGCTTCTTCCCTGGGGGCAACGAAGCATCTGCTCCCATGTGCCACAGATCCAAGGAAATGAAAGGGTACAAGGGTAAAAGGCAGAGAGAGACAGGAAAGGCGTCTAAAGATAAATCGGGGACCAAAAGCCTTATGAGAGGGAGCAAGGGACAGCCAGTCTTCACAGACTATGAAAATAAAGTCCAAGAAGGATCCAAAAAGGCAGCATAGAGTAAATTGCAATCTAGAAAGGTTTTAAAATATAGAATGAGAATAAACATGAAGCTTAGGGTCCACCAAGCAAATCAGCATTGCTATAATGAGACTTACTTACAACAATTTTCTAACATGCTTTTCCAGAGCTGCAGTTTCTCTGCGTAAAAGGTTATCTTCTGCTTTGGTCTACTGACTTTTCTGAGTCCTTCTGGAATTTCGTCAACTATCTTGCTTCTCTTTAGATCTGGTCCTAGAAAAGCAAACCAGGGAACATAATCCGTTACTCCATTTACACTACTCCTTCCTTAAGTCGATGCTCTCTGCACCCACTTCCAAAGTGTTACACCTCTTTCCTCTTAACAGCACATTTTTACCCTATTTTTAAGTTAAAACAAAAAATCCTGAAGCTAGGACCAGTTTCACAGACCTGTACAGATTGCCTTGCTAGTTGTATTGATAGATTGAATGAAGTTTTCAAATAGCTATAGTACTTTTTACACACAATTTTAAGTGCCCTTGATGTATGGTGGCCAAAGTAGTTACAGTGAGTTAAAAAGAATCACTAAGCGCATATCACAGTCCCTTTATAGGATGTTAGGAGTGCCAATTTCCCATAAACTGCAGGGGCTTGCAGATGTCACAACAATCTCATCACGCCGACACAAAAATTCTGTTGAGACAATGTGTTTGAGTGTCATGATGAAATGAAACAATGACTGACAGTCTAGAGACCTGCTCCTACTATATAAAATTACTGCAAAGATCTACTGGAATAGACTTTTATGTGAACTATTCACTTTAACATTAAAGCTAGTTTGCAATGATATAAAAGTATGCAAACCCACAAAATCAAAACTTTACAACCATTTGCTGTAAGGACCATAAACACTCTAACTACTTTTTGCTCCTTTATATATAAGCACAAATGCCCATTTTGTGAAGAAAGTAAATACTATATGCTGTTCAGTCTAACCAGAAAATAAATTTTCATCCATAATGAACTAATGTTATTCATACATTTTTGCAGTGCTCTTGTGTTCAGTTTCAAAACCTAGAGGAATATAGACATATTCATATTACAAATGAAGTATTTTAGTTTTTGGTGTTTTTTTTTTTTTAATTCTCAAGGTATGTGTTTATGCTTATATATGTATGCTTGTTTCGTGAGATAATTGCCGTCAACATTGGTAGTTACCACAGAAGATAGTTCCGCTATATAAGCGGGCACTTTTTAATCTAGGTTTCTATATTTGCAATAGGATTTTCATATTCCCATACTGTCATGCTTCACCGCTACAGCTCCACCATTGCCAGAGGAACTAAAGAAAGATGACTTAGTCCATTCTTAGAGACTCCAGCTTTTTCAAAAACCTTTCTCTTTCCAGCTTGATTTCAGCTGACATTGATATCACGGTGAACATCACGTGAGCTACCGCAACAGCCGGCTGCTCTCCAGCAATCAGGCTTCCAAGTTCTTCATTTCTCACCTCCGCCAAGGTGTGTGCCTGTTGGAGATCGCTGCAGCCGAGACGGAGCTCTGACACAGGGCAGACCAGTCGGGTGAGACAGGGCACAAAGCAGCACTAGGCAGCTTGGAAGAAGTGCTACTAAAAGGGTTTGTTTTCTTTTGCTTTGTGTTAGTTTTACTGCATCAAATTAATGATATACAATACAATGAAGAACTATTTTTTTCATGAAGCAAAAAAAAAACCCCAAAAACAAATGGCTGAAGAAAGGAATGTCAGCCTTTACCCAACAAAAACCATCACACTTTGTAAACAGATCCCTCAGAAGCTACATATATATATACACACACACACATATATATATCAAACTATACGGGAAAAAACCTTACGTAGAAAATGTCAAGTTCTCTAGAAACCTAGGCATAGAGAAGAGTTCTGGGTTTCGCACTTTAGCCCAGTGAACCTCTCCTTAAAGATGGTCTGGTTCTCAGAAGCAGAAAAATTGTACTGGACCTAAGAAAAAGATCCACAGAAAAAAATCTGGGAGGAAGGAAACTCCAATATTAGGTATACTTTTAAAATAAATAAATAAATCTTTTCTGTACTCTCTTAAGGAAAAGCAAGACAATAGGAGTCCCATGAGAGCTTTAGAAACAGTTGTCAGCTTTAAGAAAGAAAATATGACCTCCCCAAAGAAATTACTGGCAGTTCCCAGAAAAATTAATAGCTAAATTTTGCAGTTAAGGCATTCTCTTGCATCTTGTATTTCTCCACCTATGCCCAAGACAAAAGGATGATTCAAAATGTCAAGTGTAAACAGCTTTGCCTTTATTTACATTCACACCAAAATCATCTGAAAAGAGCATGGGAAGAGTGAAACTGCAAACTGGAAGAAAAATACCTTAGAACAATACCATGGAATCATTATATTCTGATCACTTTCCATCTGCTAATCATTTTCAACTGGACCATAGCTCTTAGAACCACAGAACAAGAATTTTTATTGGTAGGTTTTCTGGATCTTATTCTGTCCCAAATCATTAAAAGAGTTGTTAAACTTGGCTTTTTGGTTGAATATGTTTACGCCCCTTGTGAGTATTTAACAGTTAGGTCCTAGGACAGCATGCAGGATTATAAGTTTCTAAATAATCTTTTCATTTTTCAGCTGAGAAATTAATATCTGGAAGTCCTTAATACGCATGGAAGGCCCTCTGTTGTTGTTCTTTGCTTTGAGATTTTTGTTTTGGTTTTTTTTTTTAATATCATTTGCGTTAGCAATTCAGATCCACCCTTTCATAACTGCAAAACAAATGTTTGGAAAAAACTTGTTTATATACCTTAGCATGCAATTGCTTAGGTTTTTTGCCAGGTTTTAAGTTATATTGACTTTATTTTTCCGTAAAGTTAATCTTCCAGTTCTACTTGCAAAATACCAAAATGTTTTAAAAGCAATAATGCACAAAATTTAACTCCCCTGAAGTTAAGTTTTTGTCTTGAAATGTTACCCTCTGCTGTATCTATGTCTATTTTTGATGTTTCCACTTTTATCATCTTCAGTATTAAGAACCAATTTTGGAAATCTGTGAGGTTATTTTTCTACTTAATTTGTGAACCTAACTACCTGAGTGACCTCACTCATACCGGGGGAACTTCATACTACTACATTTATTGTATGTGTACAGGTGACACCAGATACAAGTAGCAGAAAAATATTCTTTTTTCATGTACACTAAATGGAAGTGATACTTCATATAAAGACAAGGAGAGAAAAAAAGAAAAGAAATCTTATGCTCTCAAATACCTTTTTTTTTTTTTTTAGAAGTATAATCACTACTACGTCTTTGTTTACAAAGATGGCTTCTGTCTCAGAGAGTTTAAAATCTGATTAGAGACAATGAGAAAGTGAAAGATAAATTAAAAAATAAATTAACCAGTATACTGTTTCTTTCTACTGAAACATATTTCTGGGATAAAGAGCACTTGGATGACATGGCATTGTGTTCTCCAGTGGAGACAATGGGAGTTACTTGTACCCAACTCAAGCCAAAGCTTATAATAAGAGGAATCCCAAATTGTTTTCTAGTTGTTAGTGTTTAACCCTATAAACCACAGGAAATAATGGTTGCACTGACAATTGGAATGGAAGAAAGCCTTTAGAACATTAGCATTTTATAGAAACAATGACCTTAAGACCAGAACATTTTCTGGGCATTAGTGCCAGAGAGCCACATCTAATTAAATTAAAGCAAGCCCCAGTCCAATTAACTATGATTTATAGGGTTTAATGTGCCTATTTTGCATATTTGTACTTTATGTATTACTATATTTCAGCAATGTTTTTCAGTTTCCCCTGCATATAAATTCTTTTGACATCAGCAGAAACAAGCCTCAATGGCCCAATGCTCATGTGCCTTTTTACATTGCAATTTAAAGGAACAGAACTTAAAGCCCAGTGGAGTGAAATTAATGTAATTTAATAAAACAGAAAGCTATTCCTCTTTTAAAAACTACTTTTTGTGTGTATTTAGATTTGGTTTGGGGATCAGAGCTGGCAGACCATTAATAGATACGTGGTCACAGAGCATTAAAAACAGTGCAGATTTTTCCAAGAAATAATTCACTCTTTACCAGCCTGCAAGCAAAAGTATTCATGGATTTTGTGTTTGAAATATTAGCGTGTTTATTTACACTTCTCAGAAACAAAGGATTGTTTCACATTTACAAAAGATCAAGCCTAAAATTTCAGGCTGGTTTGTCTACTGTTTTTTGGGGGCGGCGGGGGGGTGCGTGTGTCCATTTTGTATTTCAATGTTTTAGGAAGTGTACAATTTTCACAATTAGGTATCCTTACAAAGACAGATGGATGTTAAAAAAGGTTAATAACATAAAAATTTATCAAGATAGTAGAATACTATAGCAATAAAGAATTTCCCTATGGATAGCTCTGACAACCTGTTAAATTTGTATCTCTTATTTTAATTACAAGATTTGGGGAAAAAAAAAAAAAGGAAAAAAAAAGTAAGATAAATGTCTTTGTGCCTTCATAAATTCCTGAGCTGGTCAGAACAGTATCTTTTATTTAATAAAGCAGAAATTTGGTTGGTTTTGTTTTAATCAGAAAACATGACCTGTTGATATACAAAGTTCTCGTGGGAAAGCTCCACTAGTTTCAAAAATTTTGAACGCAAAAATTTTGTGAGGTTTGGGGAATAAATTTGGGGGGGGTAAAATTCTTAACAATGGTACACAGTCTGAACCCTGGAAGCAAGAGCAGATGTTCCAGTTCGTACTCTGAGCCATCTCAATATTCACTGTTGAGGTAGTCTCTCAAGTCTTGTAGGAAAACTACACAAATAACTCAATATTCACTGGACCAACAAGAAAAAGCCTGAGTACATAAACCTGGTGGTTAGATTACTCATTTAGGTTGTGGAAGAAGCAATCCCTTGTCTGGACCTCCTACGGTCATGCAGAATACAGAATTATCATTTGACTCTTCCACATCATAGGTGACTGCTTGGATTATCAGGAAAATGCTCTAAAGTGTGACTCATTTTTCTGAATAATTTGAGCTTGGGAGTATTTTGAATGTGCTGAACAGAAAACATTTTATGGAGTGGAAAAAATCTAGTCACAAATTTTCTGTGGGGTTTTTTTTTCCCATTATTTACATTTTTTAATTTATCAGTAGCGAGCAAAGTTCTATTGTCAAAAATTGAGTTCTCAGCTTTAAACATACAACTAGAGAGTAGAAGATTCATAATGTATTTATCTTGTATCTTTGCTAATAAAACAGCAGCATTTATGAAGTCCATAATCAAAACAAGAAAAGGGGAAGGGAAAAATAACTGTTTTCATTAAAAAATGGACTTAAACTAAACCCTTATGAAGCCTTATTTCTACTGATTTATTTTATTTTTTTTTTTTTTTTACCATTTTAGAGATTAGGACTGAATGCAAGTTTTTATGCAGGATAATTTGTAAAGCTGACAATCTCACAAAACTACTCAGAACTGTTAACATTAAGTACTCCGCAAACATATCCAAAACGCATACAAGTCAAACCTTTGGCAAAAAATAACGATGACCTCCTTAATGCAGTGCAAATAAAAGAAAAAGGATCACAGAAAGAAGAAAAACAGAAGGAAAACATATATATGGAAAACAACCACCAAAAAAAATAGAAACTATGGCCACACTACCATGTACAATTACAAATACCACCAAAACCATTAGCTTTCTTAATGCTTCATTGGATTATATTCCAAAATTGAATTAAATAAAACCATAAAATACATGTTAACAACTATAAGACTTGCACTCTGGTTTTTGGTATATTGTTACTTTTACATTATTAAAATGTTGTTCATATAGCTGAAATAAATCAGGCAAGGTTTTTGGTCACTTTTGTGGATTTAACTTAGAAAATCATGTCTAGACAGTGTAACCTGTCACATCTGTATGCCCAGTATAATCAGTATAACATCTGTCGTGAAGCAACACCACAAACTAATAAGCTAGCAAGCAAGCAAATTGCCATTCAATAGTACTATGTCCACTGAATTCTTTGGGCATTAATATCTTCTTTCTCTGCATTTCTATTTAGTACTTAGTACTTTAAAATGGAAATCTAACTTGCTAATTTTTAAAAGGTACAAATAGTTCATTGGCAAAAAGGATTCACAGCCAAATTAAATGGAAAATCCTGCATCACATTCTGTTAATATCAAAAGAAGATAATCAACTGATGTTACTGTGAGAAGGACTGGACTTCTAGAAGAGTTTAAAAGTGTTTCCACGTACTGGTAGCTTCAAGTAAGACAACAACAAATCAGCAAAAGTCATGTTAAATAAGTAGGTGGAAAGTTTTTGGGTTGTTTTTTTTTTGACTAATCTTATACTATTGTTCTTCAGTTATTGGAACAATGATAGAATGAATGTCAGGTGAGAAATATTCTGTCAACCAATTGTATATTTTTATATCTAGACTATCTGTATTGACAGCCATAAGAGAGAGTAATAGCCTACGAAAGAGGGAAGAAAGAGGGGGTTTTTTCATTGCTAGGTGGAACTTCAGAAATTGCTGCTTTTTATTTGTATAGCATGACCCTATTTTTAATCTAAAAATATATTGCAAATATCTGCAGTAGCCTTGGCTCTCAGGTACTTGCTAAGGTAGATATTCTTTGTCCTTCAGCAGATGTTGCTGAATTGCTAGCCTTTTTGGAGGTTCACATTATTTAGGTGTGCAACTCACAGTTAACTGTAGAGTTTAGAAAATGAACTTCAGACATTAGGTTTTGAAAAATAAGTTTGTTCTAGAGGCTCCTCAAGACAACAGGACACAAGTTATTGAACTTAATGCATGGGTAAGTGAGAAAAATTTAATGGCCCTCTGGCTATTAAATATGCAGGAGGTCAAATTGCACGATCAAATGACTGCTCAAGCCTTTAAGTACATAAAGTACATAAACCTCCCAGAAATAACAGCAGCTTGCATGTTATATATTTTCTTTTGCATTTACAAGATCCTGGAGATACTAAGATGTATCGTCTTTCCTGGAATAAGCCTAGATGTCACTGGGGGAACTGAAGTGAGCCCCGGGAACTCTGCAACTTTTTGCTGACCATTTTAAGAGAATAGTCAAGGGAGTCTGCTACCTCTTATCTGCAGTAAAGTATGAAGAGATTTATGGCATTAGCCTTATGAGAAATAATGGCACACTAGCAAATCAATGATATGATTTCGTGCACGGTGCTGAGGCTCCTGGCCCAAGACCAAAAAACCACTTCATTATGTATGGAGCTTAAAGCCAAAGGTATTTTGTTAGGCAAACAGTTACTTAAAAGCCAGATTTTCCTAAATTCAAGGCTAGATTCAAAGGTAGTCAGCTCCCATTTTGCTATCAAGAAAGATCATATATTCATTGAGTTCAGCAGTAGATCTAGTAGGAAATTCTCATGAGGAATATTATTCCACTTGAAAAGGCCAAGTCGCTGAAACTAAGGCTGGATATTAGGGAGGGGAAAAAAAAAAAAAAAAATGAAAAGGAGCAGTCTGTAAGAGCCCCCAGGATGTGTACAGGAAATGGGGACTTTTGAAATTCCCTGGAGAAAGGGGAGAAAGTAGAATGGGAGTCTGCAAACAAATAAAATCATTTTTCTTACAAAAGGACCTGCACACATAGGGGTGTTTCTCTCCAAAGAAAAGAAGAGATAAATGGGAAAGAATGGAAGAAAGAGATAGACTCTTTCTCGAGTAGTAAGACCCTGTAGTCAGAACATTTCTACAACGTAGAAGTGTGAATTCAAGAGCCTCCTCCAAACTAAGCAAATGTTTAGGGATTTTTGTAAGTCAAGGATATCTGATGGGATTATTTCACTTTAAATTATAACAGAATTAACTTCTGATAGGTCAAATATATACGAATAACTATAATAATATATTATCTTAAATAAGATTAAAAAAACTTTTCATTTTGTGTGTAAGCAAAATTTTATGAGACATGGTTTTAATAACTTGTACTGAATGTCTGAACAGGAAGGAAAAAAAAGGGAAAAAAAATCCCAAAACACCTTTATCCAAACCAAACAAAAAATCTTTATGGTTCAGCATTTTCAACAGTACTACTCCAGTTGTTTAAGGAAGTAAACCCTGATTATATCCACTGTAATATTTAATCTCAAATTATGTCTACTTCACAAATGAACCAAAGTTAATACATTTACTGTTTCACGTGAGCCAAAGCAGTGTCAGATCAGTTTTGTCCCTTCTGATTTTTGCCTTTCACTGAAGAATTATTACAAACCGCCTTGAGGCATACCTTTCCTTTTAATAACATGCAGAAAGTACAAGCCTTCAAGTGTAGTTATTGTTCAGTATTATGTAGGAGAATAGAAGTAACATGTAGTTATTAAATTGTCAGGCATTAAAACATGCACAAATCATAACAAATCCCATAAAATGCTGTGCACCAGCCAAAGTTTACAACTTCAGGAGAAGTTCCAGGAGACAGAAACACCTAAATGTCAGAGAGCCAACTGAACCATCTGCATGCATGAACATACACACAAAAAAATAAGGAAGGAAATCAGGGAAGATATCATGTGATCAACGATGATAGGCAACTCCAAGCATACCTCGCAACAGCCACAAACTGAAAAGAAAATTAGCTGTGGACCTAGTAAGAAACAACGGTTCATTTACCTGGCAGCGTTAATCAATTAAAACAAATTAACCTGCTTTAGCAGGTCCTAAAAATGACCTGTTCTTCAAATGGATTTGAACATTATATTGCCTTATGCTAACATAAGGAAGGACATTCTTATCCAGAACAGAGCTTTTGAGCACTAGCAAAATGAAACATCATGTAGTATAAGCCTGTATACATTCTACATTGCAAAAAAAGTTGTTATACATTAAAAGCATATATATATTTATACACTATAAATAATATTATAAAGAAATGGAGAGAATACATGCAATAGCTATTTAAAATTAATTACAAAAATATTTTATTCTACTTAATTGTTCCAAAGAATAAGGAATATTCCGGAAAATTTGAATAATCAAAGCTAAATCCTCAGCACAGAGAACCACTTGAGGCATTCAGGCAGCAAGTTGTGAATATATTCCAGCTTTTACTCAAGCTCCTAGTTGCATGTTTCCAAACTTACCATGCTCTACTTATGACACTCTTTCCAGACCTTTTTAGGAAAAGAGACCATCTCTTATCACTGGTACAGAAATTCATCACATATTCAAGCAACTCAAATCAACTCTACAAGAGTTTGCCACATAAACTACTTATGAATCAATGCTTATGGAATTTAAATTTTAGCAAAACATTTTGCATTTATATCATTCAGGGAAGTAACACTCTAGAAAATTAACAGAGATTGGAAAAATTGAAGAGGAGAGCTGTTTGAAATCAGTGTTGCCCAAAAGCAAAAAAACAACCCAAAACCAAAAACCCACCAACATTCAACCACATCATTTAAATAGCGAAGTTTCCTCATGTGGGTGGAGTGCAAGGGTACTGTGATAATTCCTTCACAAATCTTAGCTAAAGCATGGAATCAAAATACACTTACTTTTTCTGCTAATCACTGACCTAGTCTATAAGATGTAGCAGTGGCTACTCTCACTCACAGTATTTTAATGAGAATTAACATCCCAGACCTACCTAACAAGCATAAGGCCAGGTGAGTGACAGAGAAGTGCTGTCTATTCAGGACTGCAATCTGCTTCTAAACAAAAGACACGCGACAACAAGAGAAATTTTGTTCCTCCCTATGTATAACAACCTGCACTGCAGTATGTGTAGCAACTTTCAGCATCAGAACAATTCACATGGGCAGATACACACGGTTCTTTGTCACAATCCCAAAATCCTAATTACAAGCAGTGCTAAAAACATACATGTAGATTTGGATAACTATTTTTTTAAATTGTATAAAAACATGTTTTTCTTTGTTCAAAATATGAATTATTATTAAGTAATACTCTGCTGACAAAAACACTTTTTATCACAGTACTAAAAGCTGGGGAAATAGTCTTTGTGATTAGTATCTCTAATTTTTTTCTTAATTTAGACATTATTCCTCAAAATTGAGTTAAATGCAGTAAGTATCCATACATCACCATTCATAACATATGAAGTAGTTAGTGTGTGAACAATCCTTAGAGTCAACCAGAGTAGTTCTGAATAAATTATCACTATTCAATATAAATAAAACTGACACAGACTGGCTCAAGGGCAGTGACAGAAAGAATATTTTTCCAAAGAAATGTCAAATATACAGTAATGAATTAACAGGCTAAAAATACATGTCTATGCATGAGACGCCTACCCTGTTGGCTTGTATTATCCCCAAAGATAAGGGTACCTGAAATTTTAAAGTGATCTCCCAGCAGGTAACATTAAAATATGCTTTCAGATTTAGATTTCATCCATCTTAAACAACATATTCTGTTAATTATTTTCAGTAGACATATATAATTATTTTTTTATGTGGGCAGCCACTTATTCAAACCTTGTTTATAATCAAGATGGGAAATAATGAATATTCAAGTGTTTTAGCTGTTTTTCCACTTCTTCTGTATTTCAAGTTAATAGTAGTGCACTGTGCAGTACCTACAAATACAAGTACCCTTATGAACATTTGAAATATTTATGACTGTGGGCTACATCTAATAAATAAATAAAACCAAGTAATTTTCACAGTTTGCCCCAAACGTATCCACTTATTTTTATGCATGACTTACAGCGTAGATTCTTCCTATAAAGAAAAATTGCAGCTTACAGAAAAATACAGATAAAATATCTATGTATCTATAAAAAAGATTTATGAAACTTAGGGATTAAAAACCAACAGTTTTGGCTCACCTGGAGTTATTCACATGCCTATTATCAGTAAGTTATATGGGAAAAAAAGGTTTTATTCAATGTCCATTATTTTATTAAGGTATCTCAAAACACCAGTAATTATAATTAGCTAGAAAGGAACTGTATGTTACAGAGGTCATGAAACAGAGCAACTAGCAAGGAAGAAAGAATATAGTTCAAGTCCTGCCTGACTCCTATTTTGATGATAATCTTCATTAATAAAGGACCATTTTCCGCATGCGTTGCCAGATTTCCCCACCCAATGCCATGAACTGAATGGTATTTTACAAATTTGTATGCAGTAAACTACATTTTTTCTTTAAGGTATTGCACAAATTTCTTTTTCTCATTTCCTCAATGGTTAAGAAACTGAATAGTAAGATGATCACGATTCTTTTTTCCAATTTTAATGCGTTGAATAATTGTGTATTTACAACCATATGGAAGAAAAAAATTACATATGTGGTTAGACATTCACTTTCAATAAAGCTGTCAGCCTGCCTTGCGAAGGTTGCATCCCTGATAGGAAATACCAGACAGCAGAGGAAGTTATTGCACGCATCAGTTATCTCATCAAAATAATGATACAAACCCCAATATGTCCATTTTATTATATCACTATTATTCATTATTATTACATGTTTTTAAGTTCAGTTGACAAACAGCCTGGTTTTTTTCCTTACTACATTTTTATAGACAGAGAAAAAACAATCCTATCTCTATTCACTAGTTTTCTATTTCTTACCAGGGTGATCGTATTCTGCACATTATTGTTGGGAAACTGTCTTTTAAAGTGGAAAATACGTGAATAAAGAGAGTAGATTCATGCCAAGCCCAGAACGTACAACTCTGTTTAGTTTAAGGCAGCAAGTCTGCCTTAAGCAGTAGGAGGTACTGAGCCTATTCTAACGCTCTTGGAAAAGCTACAAAGATGGAATATACCCAGTGTCTGGGTTTTACCAAATCATGTTCAACACAACTACTCTGCCGCTTTTACTACTGACCCCAATCATAAGTTTCTCTGTTTTGCACATGGTCCATCTCTTTCAGCATTCAAAACCAGGGACTTCACAGATGTGAGCAGTGGAAGCTAGACCCAAACCAAAAGCTTTCCAAGCACCAGCTTTTCTTCTGCCAGTCTAATAAAACACAGCTATTGCTTTTTAATCAAATAAGGATTTCCATATGTTCCAGTGATTGCCCACGTCCTTTACTGGCAAATAAAGAAAGTTTTCCCATCCCTACATTATGTTTCCTTATTTAAATATGTACTCATCCAAATCCCAGAAGCACAAACAATGCATACTTTGGTTTGCAAAGAGCTGATTTTCTGGGTGAATTATAATAAAGAGTAAGAAAAACACAGTCTAAATACAAGCGAACACAATGCAGAGTTAAAAAAAAAAAGCTAACGTTTTACCTTTTCCATTTTATTTTAATGCTGTGTTTCATGTAAGTAATGAAAGGACATACAACATTGGTTTACATCTAATTACTGTAACATTCTGTTACATTTAGAACTGCCATTTTAAGGTAAAAGCTTATACAAGAAAACTCCAGGGAAATGGTTTGTCAGTTCAGTAAAGCTAAAAAAAAAATAAAAATAATTTTTTTTTCATAGTTGTGGTATTTAAGAAAGAGAAAAAAATTGTGTCTCTGTCAGCAGTAGTGAACTTGTGAAAATACAGAGATTGCAAAATCTTGACAAAGTAGTAGTTTATTCATTCTGATTTAGGTACCATCCGGTATGCACTTTTCCACCCTTTCTGCAGTTTCATCTTTAAATGGAAGTATCTACAAGAGTAATTCACAAAGAAAGGCTGAAGAGGTAAATGCAATTGAAGAAAGGTAATGAAAGTACAGAAGATATATTAGGTATTCTGAATGAACAGAGAAGGCAGGCAAATACAAAAATAATAAAGTAAAAATTTAGACTGTACTTTAGACAATGCAGAAATGTACAACAGTCAGCTCAGTCTGAATGATAATTGATAGGGTTTTTTAGTGGTCTGTGAGATAACAAGAGCACAGAAGAGTAGTACCGAAAACCTTTTTTTTTTCTTGGTATAAGGATTATGTGAAGAGTTCACTCTTTATATATACACACACCCCTATATAAACACACACACATATATAAATGAAATATATTTGTATAAATGCTAAATGGATAACTGCAAGTGCAGTTTTAATTAAGGGATGTGAAGACTCAGTACATTCATCAACTTCTAATTGATTTAGTTTTCAGGCTTGTCTGTAGGAGTCATCTAAACTGAAAACTGTCAAAGGAAGGATACCAGGCAAACTAGGTCACTTATTTCATCTAATATGCAATTTCCTACAAATTACTAAATTAATATGAAGATTAAAACTTTCTGGGAATAACATGAACCGCCTCCCCTCACTCCCCACATTCGGTTCCTGCCTTCCTCTATTTTTTCTTCTCACTGAAGTTCCTTGTCCTGCTTCCCCTTCAGTTTCCACTGCCCTCAAAATTTTTATTACCCTTCTCCGATTCAACAAAGGAAGACTAGATTAATCTCATTTGTCCCTGCAAGAAATTGTATGTTTTGTTTAGAAACTTGAATGAGCAAAACAGACTGACAGTAACAGATCTCTACATAACTTGCATGGTTTTAATACATACATTGACCGCTCTTACATATTTTTTTCTCTGATGTATGATCTCTTTTTAAAAACAAACAAACAAATACCCCCAAAACCACACAAGAAGTAACAACTTGCACAATTTCCACATCAAACCAAAAAAGTGAGGTTTTTTTATTTTTCTTCAATCAGTCCTAACCAATTTAGCAAGTTAATAGCATCTGGCTTGTGACTACTTTACCTTGCTGATAGTTTAAAATATTAGTTCAATGTAATGATACCCCCAGGACAGTATAAATGTAAAGATTCTGGATTCTGGACCCTTCCCTCTGAAAACGTGAAAAATTGACTCTTGTAGGTGTGAGATGCCAGACTCAATAGAACAACAATGAGAAAAAGAACAAAGAACTTCCTCATAACTGCAACTTCTTGCATCAGACAGTGAGAACTAGACAGCGTTTGACTTTTCTAACAGCTTATTTTCCTTCACGGGACCAATATTCCCATCACGAATCATTGCCATCCTAAACTTTCCTGTCTCAAGTATTATAGAAATGGTCACTTTGCTGAAAAAGGAAGTGGGCTTTATTAACCCACCAGAAGCTATATAAGAAAAAAACATTAATTGGAGGGGGAGCTTTTTAGAAGGCTTCATGAATTTGTACATGAATGTTGTCATTGCTATTATCATACATAGGAACAAGAGAGAAGACATTGCAGAGTCAATTTTTTTCAGTAGAAGGTACTTACAGTGGAGCAAAGCAGAAAGGAAAGATATTTTGGAGACATTAAGAGATATAAAAACATAAATGGAATAAAATAGGTAAAATATTTGAGGAACACCTGTAATAATTACACAGTACATGAAATAATAACATAAAACATATAAGATCTAATGGGGATGAAATCAGTGGTTGCTATCCCTGCTCACATTGAACAACAGACTGTTCCCTTTGTGACTTTCTGGGAAGGATGTATTTTGTTTCTTAAACTTAAAGTCTTTTATCACCACACTTTTAAATGAAATGAAACAGTTACCACAGGTAAAAATGTTGATCAAGGCATTGTGATAGAGTCCAAAATCATTTCACTCTGTAAAAAGATCAGAATAAGGAAGCTAACAGTGTTATTCAATCTTTGAGCCAAAGGTGTCATGAAACATCACAGCATGATGTGCCCCGAGGTAGCCTGGGCTGTCATCCTAAGCAGCTATGTGATATGGAATTGCCTTGTGGTATCAAAACTTCACCCGACCCAATACAATTTAGAAATTTTTTTCGTCTGTCAGGTATTAAGAGACTAGCATTAGAAACAGTTCAATTAAAAGATTAAAACCAAATAAAGTAAAGCTTGCGGATGTGTTGTCACTTGCAAAACTTAGAAGGATGCAGGTTTTAAAACCATTCAGGGCATGTTTCACGAGAAATTGTACAAAGGCCTTCCAAACTATCATGCAACAATGCTCTGGGAAGAAATTAAGTCAGAGCAGAGAGAAAGAATATTATTTGTTTCTCATTAATCTGGCAGAGAAGCAGGACTAAATAGTAAAGTGATTTATAGCTTTTATAATTCCATGCAACCTTTTCCGGTAAAGATTCTGATACCATAAAAAATTTAGGGAATGCCATGGCAAGAGTGAAAGTGTTGGGCCGGAGTCTGGGCTTATGTGAACAGGTGCAGAAATTGACAATGACTCTTGTTTTGGTCAGATACAACTAGGTTATGTTAGAAAAGATGGAAGTTGTGTATAATCATGACTAAGTGTCATGCTAAAGCATCCCTGAAGCAAAAAAAGAATCGACTTCATAACTAATGGCTACGTTCTGCTAGTCACTAACGAGTCCAATCAATATTTAGCTACATGATGCAATTAGGTTCAGAGGACACTTCATTCAGCGTGTGTTTTGTGTACTAATATTTCATAATTAAAATGTAAATTACCAACATTTACTCCATTCACAAATGTTGTTCAATTCTTCTGGACACTCAAATTTTGCCAAAGCAATTGCTCTCATAATAGACTATAGTATGCAGCAAAACATCAAATTAGGTTTATCACATAGATAAATCATAAAAAAAAAAACAGGCTATGCAAAAGATACCTTAAAGGATTTTACAGACAGAACATTTGAGTTATAATATTTACTCAATGCTTCATATTATTTTTTTATGCTACTTGCAAAATACATATGTAACATGTTAGTTAAATACTACAGTGTAAAATAATTGTCATAAGACTAATAAGGAAGACTGTTTTTCACAGACAGCAGGAATTTCTTCTGTAAATTAAATTTCAAGGCTTTAGATTGCAATCTGCAGGTGGAAACATGCAAAATAAATATGAATGAGAACTGCTTGAGAGTCAACTGAACCAAAGCCAATATATAAAACAAATAAGGTTGCTACTGGGAATGGAGGAAAAGTATGGAAAGCCCTCTAAGACAAAAGCAAAGACCGCTAAATGAAGTCTGAACAGAAATTCAGCTTAGGGAAGATGTCCCAAGAAGGAACCAGAACAAACTTAATCCAGGGCAGATATAAACAGGGAATTTTTAAAATTAAAGTCTAAAGTGAACTAATCCTTTACAACGACAACAACAACAACAACAATAACAACGTAATTGGGGTTTTGGTTTTGTTTTCTGGCCACATCAAAACTATTCTGTCCAGAATGAGGTTTCCAATGGTAAATTGACACCACCATATGTTGATTTTTCATAAGGAATATAATTAGTTTTTATCTTTTGAATTTGTTTTAAGCTAAATGAATATGAATATTGTATATGTTTATAAATGCATGATTATTCTTTGCATATGGACAAATAATCCTAAATATCAAAACAGACCTTGGAAAACTTGAGAAAAAATATGAGATGTCAAAAATAGACAAAATCCAAAATGTATACATATACAAATAAACAATAAATTCTAAACATTAACTAGGAGTTATAATTTGGAGTTTAAAGAGAGAAATCACCACTTCTAATTATTTCACTGCATCTCAAATGAATCCAACAATGAACTGTATAAATGTTTCATGTAAATAAAGCTAAATTTTGCTAACAGTCTATTTTCGCATTTGTGTAGCTTGCTTAGAGCTGTGACAGTTTTCAGCGACTGTTGAAAATATGTAGCGTTAAACTAATACCATTGGAATCATATTGTGCCTTTTCATCTCCCTCCACTGGTGATAAACTTGATGGAATAAAGGTGAGTTGCTATAACATGGGCATGATGCTTAATCTATATATATATCATTATAACTGGATAGAGCGGTTGGACATTGAGATGGGGCTTGTCCTTGGAAATAGTTAATTCAGCAAGGAATACTTCTTTCATAAAGGTACTGTTAAAAAAACTGGGGGAAAAAATAATCAAGGTGGGATCTTACAGAAGCAATGAAAAGGAACACATACGTAGACTTTTAATGCTATGGCATAATATTTATGTCAAATAACATTCCGTTCACATTTAGAAAGATGAATGCACACATAAAAATTACTGTTTCTCTTACCTGTGCTCAGCATCTAACTCTAAAGTGTAACTTCTGGTGTGGTGTTTTATGCCCATTATAATCACTATCATACAAGGTTCAGCTGGTCTTATTATTAGAAAAGATGGATTAATAATCAACTTTGTAGTTTCCACTAGGAACCACCTGCCCTCCAGATTTTACAGAAACAGCTTTCTTACTTGAAAAGTATTCCGAACCATGTCATGTGTCCCATGGTAGCCCCAGACTAGTTTTCTATTATTCTTATTTCTATTATTAAAAATGAATTAATCTTCTGCCCTTGGGAACGGCAGATCGGAATGGCTCTTGCAAACCCTAGCAATGTAAGCTAGGCTGGATTTAAAGGTTTGCAGCCAGAGGTTACTGACAAAAGGCAGAGAAACTCACTAAAAAAAGACAATTTGACCACTTTAGTTGCTGTCATTCAAACCCTGATGTACTAATGTAAATTGCCATTGATTTCACTTAATACACCAGCAGTCTGAACTGTGACAGCTGATGGCTTTGATTCATGATCACTATCAAAATGAACAGCAGTAGCTGAAGTGGATGCCACTCCCTTTGGCAATAACACACATTTGTCTTGCACAGTAAAATGCAAATACAACCAGTTAAAAAGAACTTTTCTAAAGATCTACATACACATACTGAGGGTGGAGGGAGGGGGAAAGAGAAAAAAAATGGTCAGACATTTATTCCCAGTTTGGTGCAAGAGAGATCTAGTGCAAGAAGCCTGGGATCTGAAGCTGAGAGCTAGCTCTGGACTACTACACAGTGCAGTAACTTACCATTCTTTTTACTATGAGCCACTTTCCATCCAAAAATATAATAAGCACACAGCCGTTGAGACAAAGAATAAATTACTTCTGAAGATCTTAGCTCCCACATAAATGAAGAATATATATCAGAATACTTCTGAAAGCAGCTTGACTTGCTCCCCTGAGTACCTGGATAATTCAGAACAAAGGAAGGTGTTACAGCTGTCCTATCCTTTCATATAAAATCTGTATCTATCTGCCCATAACGAAGACTACTGGAGTCTTCAAATTACTGTGAAAGCAGGTTACTTTGCTTTTTTTTTTTTTTTTTGTGGGATATGACACGACATGCAAAAGGAAGAAACACAAATGCATCCTGAAAACTTATTTTGCTTGATGACAGCAACGCTTGGAAGGACTGGTTGAAACAGACATCCTCTTTCAGGTTCCCCCCCTGCTCCTCCCAAAAACCAACACCTTTTCATTGAGGAGAGAACATAGAGTAATTAATCATTGTTACTTTCCCTAAGTTGTAACATCAATGGTTAATCTAAGACCTACTCAGCTATTTTTATTTCTCAATATCAATTGCTGATATCCACTTCTAGTTAACTTTTAGGTGAGCTGCCTTGTATCATGAGCAAGGTCCAGATAAAAAAACTGCCTTGAAATATGGGCAATGGGATGATTTCTAGGCCAAGGACTGACCAAATCATCAAGATTGAAGGACACAATAAATTATATGAGTGCTAATAACTTTTAGCCTGTTGGTTGCTTATACTCAGAAGGAGGAGATGAAGGACTGTTGTAGCGGAGTAACTATGAGGCAGCTGTGAGAACAGACTACTGAAGATTTAAGTTAAATACAAAAAAGTAATTGAGGCAAAATATCTCAAAATTCTGCTTCCATTCGCATACGAATGGGCATTTATATCTCAGCTGACTGCAAAGAAATTCACTGAGATATTTTACATGAAGATTGAACTTCTTGGCAATAAGATCAAGAAAACTGGTTGTACAAAGCAGCAAATCTCTCCTAGCATATTACCATGGAATATTTCTGTACTCACACGCTATGAACAGAAACGCAAGTTTGTGAATTAGATACAGACGTTTAATGAATGGAAGCTGAATTAAAAAACAGTTAAAAGGAGATAAGAATTTAACACACATTCTCCAGCTCTCTCTCAGTCACATTGAAAAGTGCCCTCTGAGTTCAGACTTACACAAGCCTCTGTCTAGTTATCCTATGAGGTCTACATTAGTTCATGACCTACAGCATACGGACAATGATGAGTTATTTTTAAGGTGTTCATAATATTTATCATTGAGAAAAGTGCTTAGAGGAAATTTCATTAGAGATGAATTTCAAGAGGCATCCTTTATATAATAACAAAAACTTGGTCTGAAAATTCAAGAATGGTACGAATATTGACAATCCCAGTCTAGCATCACCAAAAATTGGGGGGAGGGGGGGGGGTGGCAAGAGGATAATTACATAAAGTGTTAAAAACATTCCTTAGACATCCCTTCAATATTTCATAGAATGGCTTCTGCAAGGAAGGCAGTTTGAATATCATGACAACATAAAATTCCCAAGAGACACTTAAATGAAGAGCAGGTACACTGATCAAAGTTAACAGTATCTACTGCACTCCCTTTATCCACAGAGCAAGTAATCTCATCACAGAAGTCGATCAGGTTGGTCAAACGCTATTTGCACTTGGTAAATTCATGCTGACTTCTTCCAGCAGGAATTATTTGAGAGTTATGACATAAAAGAAGTATAGTGAAAGCTATAGATTTTGCCTGTGGCTCTCTGTTAAGTCCATGGGATACCATTTCATAGCTTTGTTCAGTGTTACCGTATCACAGTGCAAACCATCACATTAGACTTGTCTTCAAGATTGCCTCAAAAATATTTCAAAGCATTATGACAAACCTTAATAAATAAGAGATAAAATAGAAATGTTAAGGATCCAGTGAAAAAAAGGATCATTATTTTCAGACACGTAAAACAGAAAACAAGGATTCACAAAGGTGGCGGAAGGTGCCTCAAAACAAATTTGGAAGAGGTGCATTTGACCTGAAGTTATTGCAAACAAATCAGGCAAGCCAGCAAGCCTCTATAATTCAGGACTTTCATTTCCCACCTTCTCCAATAACTTCATATACTATCTACCTTCCATAAAAAAACCTATGAATTTTCATATAGATGGATTGTTATCATGTACGAAAAAAATACAGAGTTTATCATTTATCATCTGTCAGTATCTTAGCTTTAAATTTTAATAAGTGAAATATGTTTGCTTTTAAGAGGAATAAACTGACATGGTCTGTGATATTTGTGGGTTTTTAAAAGAAATTTTTCTTAAAAAAGGATAATAAATAATTTAAATGAGACAAATACTGTTAATGAACTGGACCCATTTTCTAGTACAACATCTGCTTAGCAATGTTTTTATTTCAATATCTTTAGTGATTGTAACACAGAGACAATTAAAGAAAAAAAACACCACAATGATTAGAAAACAGCAGGCTCACAATCTTGCTGTAAAAAAATAAAATAAAAAACCCCTATGCTGGCTTATACTGTTTCCTTAATGGTTCAGTTTCTTTATATTTATTCTCAGCATTCAAGAATATCCCAGATTGCTCTGACTTGGTTATCCCCACAATAATCCTTTGCATTTCCTTTTACTAAGACAAGGATAATGACCAGCAGGATGCTTCAAGTTTTCTAGAAAATAACACAATGAAATTTTAATATATTGCTTTAAAATCATTGACTTAAATGTGGTAACTTGCAATTCCATATTTAATATTCTAACATTGCCTTCTTGTAACAAAAAAAAGAAAAGATACCTAACATTTAAAGCAAGCACTGCTGCCACCTTTCTGAACCAAGTCTTTATTTGTCATTACTTACATATATATCGTTTCTCAGTAATTGAACTGTCATTTAGTATTTTTATTAATGTATTGCTTTTAAGTCAGTCAATTAGTCTGAAAGGCATTTTATTCAGAATGATTTACTTTCATTTTTATTGCCTTGTTCTCATCATTGAGAAACGCCCATAGTAGTGTAAGTATGAAGCACTACAATAAGTATGTGAAGCTGAAGTATTTTGTATTTTAATATCCTGTTTTTAAGGGTTAAAAACATCCGCCAAACAGAAGATCAACTTTTATCAAGATGTTTACATTTTTATCATAAATTATTGAAAAAAATGGTGCATAATTTTACTGATGGAAATCATGCTTTAGCATGTTCTCTTTCAAGTAAATTCTAGCTTAGCAGTCCTAGGAAATCTTTGATACAATAATTGTAGATGCTCCGTATCATTCTGATTCACTGATAACCAGGAGGAAACAGCTTGATAAACTAGGTTTAAAACTTGTCTTTCATATGAAAGCTAAGAGAGTCTGTCTGTATCTGCCAGCTACTCCAGGTCAACAGCATTGCTGGAGTTCTTTCACCCAATTACTTCACGAACACTGACACTCATTTATCAAGTCCCATTCAACATTTGTCTTTCTAGAGAAATTCCTTTCCAAGTAGCTGTTAGTTTGGAAGAGGCACTCTGGACATGGCAAAGCATAAATCCTTTTGGCAAAGATATGACTGCAGTTTAGACAAGCAGCAGAAGAAAGGGCCTTTGTAATATTGGTCAATCCTTTCTCAAACAGATTTTCCTCTGTTCTCTATTACAGCATTCCCCACAAGAAAAAGCAAGTTGGACAAAAAGAGGAGGACATGCTTTGGAACCAGCACAGGAGAGTTCAGGTGCTTGCTTGCATCAATATGGCACCTGTGGGTTTAGTTCTCTGCTAGCAAGCTCTTCTTTTTTTTTTTTTTTTTCCTCCAGGACCTTCCAAACAGCATCTCCTCACTGCAGATTTCAGAACAAAATCTGAAATCTACATATAAAAATGCAGCATACAATATTAATCAAAGTGCATTTACTACAGTGAAGTGAAAATTTGTTCTGTGCTTTTAAGACGACAACCAAACCCAAGACAAGCAGAAAGCCTTTGGATTGCTTTTGGTAACTTGAATACTTGAGAGCATCTTGACTATTTTTGAGTAGATAATTTGTTAAAGATGGAACGTGCTTCATAAAAGGCAGAAGAAAGAGAAAAGAACAGCCCAATCAAAACTAAGGAGCATATTTCTTTCAACCCAAAAGCTTTTATCACACACCTGTGCTTTTATAAACAGTGTCAGCAAAACAAACTTTGCCAACAATATGAATTTCTTATAAATATGTATTACTCATTTCTGAATTTTTATTTTCTATATGAATGTATTTTAACCCTACACACACATATCAAACAGCAGAGAGAGTATAATCGCTGTCACCTTAAGGGCAAAAAAAGTAATTCAAACATCTGCTGACCTTTGGGGAAAGGCTGGCTGCAGTTCTCTCGTGTCAGGATTTCAGACAAGGCTATGGTAATTGTGGAAAGCACCGTAAGTGTTATATGAAATTACATGTTTTGCATGTTAACCCATAAATAAGAATAAAGGTAAGATATAAAAAGATAGCTATTAATAACAACATCTTCTCTCTAAAGATTTCCAACACACCCTAATTAACTTTGATGATTTATTGACCTATTTTTATAGATGTAGTAATTGAGTGAACAAGCAGAGGCTGAGCTCAAGATAAGTGGCTCAAGGACACCTAGGACCCTGTAGTAGGCCAGAGTTAAATATTCATCTCCTTACTCCCTGCTTCATTCGTTAAGCAGATTATCTTCTGATTATGCAGCATTAAGACAAGTCTTCCACTTGTCTTCCACTTCAAACACTTAGGAGAGTTTTGGTACGTGAGAAATATGATGTAAAATATGGTTAAGCTCTTACCACATTCTGAAATTAGGGAACTGCCCTAAGTCAGTGTTGTCCCCTTCATACAAGCACTTCCAGCACAGATGTTTCTCCCTTTGTGATCTGATTAGCAGTACTGAGGTGCAAAGGACAGGCGCTGCAAGACAAACAGGGGGGCTGGGGAAGAAGCATGCATTGTGTATTATATGTTACATTATAATTCTTATGATATGACTATATACATTAGATATGTTGTAGTATGTATAAGTTATATGTATTTATATATAGTTAGATATTCTTCATCAACAAGAATATCCGTGAGAAGGTCCCTTCAAATTTCAAACCAAGCGGCAAAGTCTGTTCTAAATTATTCTGTAAAACCACTGTAAATTAATTCAAGCAAGAAGGGTCATCCCACGTGTATCAAAAATATGACTTTTTACTCTATTGCATCACAGGATAATTCAGGATTGTAGGGCAATGATTAAGCGACAAAAGGTTTCAGTTAATTAATTGTGTTTTTTTTAAAGGTTCACAAGGGAAAGGGCAGGAGAGATTAATTGATTTGTTATACAACAATGCTGCTACTGCTAATTAAATCTTTCATTAACATCTTATGAGAATGAGAGATATCCATCTCTTTTTTCCTTTTATCTCTTGTATTCATGGATAAAAGTAGTAGAATAAATTTGTGTTTGTGTTCTTCTGTTCCTAATAGTTAGACAAGCCTAGTAGATCTATTCTGCTCTTTTCATCTTACTAAAAATATGAAGATTATGGACAAAATGGAGCAATTTATAAAAAAAAAATACTCCCTCTTTCTTTGAAAGGAAAACATATTTCCAGTTATGCAGATATTTCCACCAGCTTCAGTGAGGGCTCTGAGATTTCTGGCAGATGGGTTCTCTTTAATCCTGATCTCTGCTGTCACAGAAGTCCCTCTCTATCTCCTGATCATAGCTGTCATCTTTTTCAACTCATTAGTTGACAGCATTGAACATGAAAATCCATCCAAATCAGATTGCTGGTGTGGCAGACACTGTTAACCAAAAGGATAACCCTGAAGTATAGAGAAAAACAGCAAAGAGAGCTCTAGGAATCCGTTTTGAATGTTTTGGCAGACAAACCCTTTGGAGACTATTTACCTGTGTTGACCCACTTTTCCCACTGATACAACCTTACTTTCTGCTCCCTGAATTCTCAGCGTTGTGGTAGTGTCCCTGCAAGCATCCTCACAATATGGTCTGTTATTGTTCTTCAGTATCAATCTTATTATCCCCTATTTAATTTTCACTATTACTTAAGTTGCTCTTTCATAAAGCCAGGCAAATGTAAGAAAACTAAACTGTAATGAGAATTTGGAAAAATAATGAAAAAAGCAAATTTCAAATGGTAGATAACTGATATATCTCACAAAGTCCTAGAAAAATGAGATTCTTGTCTGGACTTGTGGACACTAACCTAACAACTAGAGCACAAAAAACAGAAGTAGCAGCAAGCTGTCAAAATAATGGCTTAGGTCAGTGCTATTACAGGAAAAAGAACTTTAAATTGCTAGAAATAACAGTACAAATGCCCATTGCAAAATGGAATGTGCCAAGTTATCAACTTAGAAGAATGATCTTTAACTTACTGGTAGCATCCCAAGAAAGGCTCAAGTATGTTTACTTCAACAATAAAAAAAAATTCTACTCTTCATTGTAAAATAACTATCTTCAGCTGGAAGGATAATTTTCTGAACAGATAAGATCTCTCAAATAAGTGTAAAGATATATTTAGGTATTTGTTATTTAGAGATACATATGAAAAGCCTGAACAAAATGCAAGAAATAAACTAGAAAACAACATGCACACTCAGAAATATATGTCTAGAATGTGAAGTTACCAAACTAAGTTCCATGGAAATTAAATACCTGTTGTCTTTATATAGTAAATGGGAAACAAGAAATGTTAAGGATTATTGTTAAAACAGGCTTCAGAGACAGACAAAATAATGATTTTTTTTAAGCTCTCATTTACCTTGTTGTTGAAGCAAGAGCAAAAATAAGGAAGTGTTATCAACAGGATTATTATTGCTTGATACATTTTCACTTCCCCAAATATATGTATTTCATACACATAAACCTCTAAGTATTTCATGTTTTCTCCCAGGTGAGCCTGGGAGAGAAAGCTAATCTTTGCTGATTTCAAATACAAGAGTCTGCCAAGGTTCTCTTGGGTCAGCTTCAGAAGGAAAGCATTATTCTCAAGGAAAAAGAACGATTAACTTTTTTCTTGAAAAAACATTCCACAGAAGTTACTGAACATATTGCTAAATATGAGGATCCAAGCAATCAAGCCAATGTAAAATAAAACTAAACCTTCATCTAGATAAGATTTATAAAACACTTACTAAATTGGTTAGCTTTGTATACCTTAATAAAGTTGGGATTTCTCCCATTAAATTTAAATCTTGCATAGTTTGCACTTCACTGTATTGTCAATACAAAACAGGCATGAACAATTTCAATAACAAAGGGAATTTACATTTTTCAAGATCTTACACCTGAACGTTTTATCCAAGCTGTTTTATACTGATTACCATCTAGTTCAATTACTGAAGCGTTCACAAAAATCTCTATATAAACAAGGATGACAAATCCTTTTCTGGTGTGAATGTATATTAGAAATATATAACCCATGAAGAACAAGAGCTGGTATTTATAATTTCACTGCCTTTATTAACAGCAATATTAAGAGAAAAGAAAACCTGACTCAGCAACAGGTCATATAATGTGGCAGGTTGACCCTGGCTGGACGCCAGGTGCCCACCAAAGCCGTTCTATCACTCCCCCTCCTCAGCTGGACAGGGGACAAAAAATATAACAAAGAGCTTGTGGGTCGAGATAAGGACTGGAGAGATCACTCACCAATTACTGTCCAGGCAAAACAGACTCAGCTTGGGGAAAATTAACTCAATTTATCACAAATCAACCAGAGTAGGGTAATGAGAAATAAAACCAAATCTCAGAACACCTTCCCTCCACCACTCCCTTCTTCTTACCGAGCACAACTTCACTCCCAGATTCTCTAACAACTCCCCCAGCGGTGCAGGGGGACAGGGAATGGGGCTTACTCTCAGTTCATAACACATTATTTTCTGCCACTTCATCCTCCTCAGGGGCAGGACTCATCACACTCTTCCCCTGCTCCAGCATGGGGTCCCTCCCACAGGAGACAGTCGTCTGCAAACTTCTCCAATGTGGGTCCTTCCCATGGGCTGCAGTTCTTCACAAACTGCTCCAGCGTGGGTCCCTTCCATGGGCTGCAGTCCTTCAGGCACACACTGCTCCAGTGTGGGTCCCCCACGGGGTCACAAGTCCTGCCAGAAAACCCGCTCCAGCGTGGGCTCCTCTCTCCACGGGGCCACAGGTCCTGCCAGGAGCCTGCTCCAGCGTGGGCTTCCCACGGGGTCACAGCCTCCTTCAGGCACCCACCTGCTCCGGCGTGGGGTCCTCCACGGGCTGCAGGTGGAGATCTGCTCCACCGTGGACCTCCCTGGGCTGCAGGGGGACAGCCTGCCTCACCATGGTCTTCCCCACGGGCTGCAGGGGAACCTCTGCTCCAGCACCTGGAGCACCTCCTTGCCCTTCTTCTGCACTGACCTGGGGGTCTGCAGGGCTGGTTCTCTCACATATTCTCAATCCTCTCTCCGGCTGCCGTTTCTCTGTGTCCCAGCAACTTTTTTTTCCTTCCTAAAAATGTTATCACAGAGGTGTTACCGCTATCGCTGATGGGCTCAGTCTTGGCCGGCGACGGGTCCATCTTAGAGCCGGCTGGTATTGGCTCTGTCGGACACAGGGGAAGATTCCAGCAGCTTCTTACAGAAGCCACCCCTGTAAACCTCCCCCCCCCAAAAAACCTTGCCACACAAAGCCAATACATATATGAATACAAAACTATTATTAGAATCTTAAATATATCCAATACCAAAATTATTAGGCATCAGTATTACTGAAGTATTGCTTACATCCACAATACCAGCCTAAGCTTATATGCCCCTACACTGCTCTGCTTTTTTCTATACTATCGCTTTCTCCTGTCCCTGAACTGGGCTGGGGCCTTTTGCACAGATAAACAGCTCCCGTGACAAAGGAGAAATGAAGCTAGAGCTGGACCACGGTCCTTTAATTTTTTCCCCTCTTTGTGCTTGAATACACTGGTATGGGGCTAGTAAGTGTGAGTCAGTGGGCATATAGAAGCATGAAGGGATTTTTGTTTGTTTTAATCCTTCCCCCCTCCTATCATCACCAAGATTCTTTTTCTCCCAGGAAATGAACACCACTATATATTATTGAAAGATCATATTCGACATGTAGTAGATCCCTAAAACTGCATGAAGTGCACAGTGGCTACAGGATATCCATTTTCATATTTGTGCATAAATACAATACGGAAGCAGGCAGAACAAAATTACTGAATACTGAGAAATTTCTCATCAGCATGTAGTATAAATTGATAGTTTAAAGTGAGACAATAAAACATAAAGCCAAACATGTAAACATCCCTTCAGGGCTACATTCTGTGTTAGACAACATTTAGATGAGTCCTTAAGCATATCTTTTCTGTAAAGGCATTTGTGGATTTCCAGCCCTCCTACATATCTAGACTAATCTTAGTTTCCTAATCCCCCAGGACAATTAAGTCACCTTTTTTTCCTCCCTGCCTTTAGCAGTCTTCTCTCTTCTACAGGGAAAAAGGCTATTCTAAGTTGATGATCCTTTGGATCTCTCAGAAAATTAATCACTAGTCTAAAAGAAATTAGATGGCATAACCCATAAAAGGTGCAGTATTTTTACTGAAAATGAAATCACCTCCTCTCTAGGGACTTGCCATCACTTAAACATTTTCTCCAGAAGCACAAAGTGCTCCAGAATATGGTGGAATCCTCAAAGGTGTATATTATTCAAAATTGTCAGGAAGAAACTGCAACAAAACCCTAAAGAATTGCTTGATGCATTTTGTCAGATGGAGTATCAACAGGTGTATGTAACATAGATTAATGTTATTTAGATTTGGCTCTGAAAAGCACTTTTTATGATAGGCTAATCCAAATGTTCTTAACAAAAAGCGTAACGCAGTTAACTTTTCTAAATGCAGGAACCCTTTTACTTGCATATATTGAAGCTTATTAGCAATCTGCACAAAGAGAGGGAGGGGGAAATGAGAAAACAGGCCTTGTAGCACCTGTGAAGTCCAACTACATCCCTTTGCCAGTTTGCTATTGCAAAAACAGAGCTGCCAACACTTCAGAGTGCTTACAGAGACACAAAGATCTGCCCAGGGGCTGGTGGGCTCTAAGACACCAAGCCCTGAGGAATCCCTTCCACACAGCTGCTAGTAAGGACACAAGAAAATCCCTCTGAAAGGGGTGGGGGTGGGGGGGAACTCAAACCAGCAAACCTAGTCATTCTGCAACCTTTGAACACCTCTTTTTGATCCATAAAACCTGCCTAAATAGTCTCATTAACATTAAGGTAGACCCTGCCCTTCTGCCATTACTCATAACTCATTAACTTTAAGCTGACTCTTTCCTAAGCAATGAATCAGTAAAATTTGCTAATATCATCAATTCTCTGTCCTGTAACTTCAGTCTTCTTTTTATGCTTCTGTACCAGAGAGTTACTTAAAAACAGGACTACATGGTCATGCTAAGTAATCAAAGCAGTAAGATACATAACTAATATTATTTTTCTTTATTTCCCCTGCCCCTATTCTCTCCTTGTATCCCAGTGGGTTTGAAATAACTACTCCCTGCTCAGAAAGCATCATAACATAAAATAAATGAGAGCGCTAAAGTTGTAGTAGTAATTTTCATTTACGGAAAAAATTTACAGTAGTTGTAAATGCAACTATTAAGTGATTTCATTCCTAATAAACTTGTCTTTATTTTACTGTGTAAACAAACAGGACTGGTAGGACATCGAGCTTTTATTTTAGATGGCTGATGTTGTTTAATCTTGTTAAAAATAGAAAATAAAGTGAATATTCTATACTAAAAATTAGTACAATGTGTTAGTCCCCTACCTTGTTGCTTTGGACGCCATAAATTTTGAAACTACAAACCCTGGCAGAGATCAGATGCTAAAATTCCCTCCTTTTCTTAACATTAGCTATCAGGTTACAAACATGTACCCATTACTTTCTTACAGTCCTGTCCCAAAACTTCATATTTATCTGTCTTATGTCCTCCTCGTCTTCTGACTGTTTTCTGAAGGGATGATGTGAGTATGTATATATATATATATATACACACACACACCCCCACACATTTTTATGTGTGCACATTCTGAAATGCACCTAGACCCATGGCTCTTTTTACAGCATCTATCAGACCCCATTATGGCTAAGTGTATAAATATCTGTGTATATGTGTTATAAATAAGTAGATATACATCTATATAATAGGCCCATTAAGTATTTAAATTTCATTCTCTGAGTTCTTCCATTAAAAAAAATGAAAAACTGATTTGAGCTCTCCCACTTTAAGTGGTTGTATTACCTACCACAGTTTAACAAATACAAAATATGACCTTATTAGCAAGCACAGATCTGCACTGTATCTCAATGACACAAATGTTTGTCATCTTTTAGAAAATTTAGTTTCCATTGTTCCCCAACTTTTGACACTTAATGAATAATTGTATAGAGTTATTTCATTCACATTTGATTTTCTTATTTATACATAGTAATAACTTTGTTGCAAAACTAAATTGCTCATTCCCTTGTTGTCTGTCCCATCTTGCGTTCCTCAATAGCTTAAGCATCCAGTGGTAATGTTTCATAAAACTAAAGTAATGTATACAAGAATGTGCAATTTGGCTTTACTATTTTCTAGAGTGAGAACAGCTTTCCTAGTCTAAACATCAGTTTTACCGCATAGCGGAAGACATTTAATATTTTAAAACCACAGCATTTTACAGTAGTCTTACCAATTACACTTGTGACATTCTTTTTGTTGAATTTCATGTATGTTGTTTAACTGTATAAGTCTTTACGTAGAAACGTTTAGGTTGGAAAGGACCCTTAAGATCATCGAGTCCAACCATTTTTAAATATAAACTTTCTTAATGAAGAAACCAATTAAAGTGCACCTGAGGATGCATTTATTCTTGGATAGATAGGAAATTTCTGACAAGTCTTGGCATTGTGAAATAAAAATGTCAACAAGTTACTGAATGAGCCTTTCCATTTTCCTTTTTCTTAGTTTGGGGATTAATTCAAATACGAATACTTTCCACTGGCCTTATTCTGACGTCCAGCTAATCATTATTTTCATAGAAATAATTTTAAACAACCAAATGGTTAATATTTGTTGCATTACACTACTATAATTCTCTTCTACTAGAATCAGTTATGGTACATTTAAGAGGGGAGTGGGAGAAGGAATATTTTACTTGGTTTTGGAAAGGAAACATTTCGAGAAATACTGTTATTAAGAATCATATAGCTTAAAGACATCCTTGGTCTGGAATGGTGTTCAGTTCTGTCAGTGCAAAGCTAAGCAGATTGTTTCAAATCACTAGTAAAGATGAAAGTCTGTTTATGACTCTTATCATTTCCATTTTGTGGTTGTTAACATATACATACTGAAATGTATTATTTCATTGACTGCTGACTTAAGAGATGACAACAGCAGGGCTATCTGTGGCAGGAGACTGACATTATATGCATGGTTATACCAGGTCAGTTGCTGAGTACATCTGTCTTCCTATTTACAAAATGTTATTATTTTGTAATATGGTAGAAGTATGGATTACAGAAACAGTATGTGGAAGAAAAGGATGCAATTTAATACTAACCACAACCAGTCAGTCTTATTCTGTTCTGTCCCATGGCCTTTATCTTACTTGCAGGTCCATGAGCCTATGTATTTTTTGTCACAAATGATTTCACAGATATTGAGCAAGTTAGATCTCTTCTTCCCCTTAGACATAAAGATTAAAAAAAGATGTACTATAGAAACTTGTAGGTGATGAGTATCTTCAAAAATTAGTAAAATATTCATTTCATTAGTCATTGATGTGATCTGAGCAAGCAAAAAGGACTTCTCTTAATGGATTTAGAGAAAGTACGTTTTGTCAAGCTGTTAATTAGATCTTAGGAGACAGGCGACTCATTAAAGCTTTGTGTGTTCTAAATATTACATTTTTATAAAAGGCTATTTACATATATTGCTTTCACAATTAAATTCTAATGGAAGTATAATTTTAAATGGAAAATATTATTCAGAATTTATGTCTGAAATATTAGTGCTCTTGTGACAGTGCTAGGATTCAGAGGAACTCTGTCTTGTTTTCTTTCTCTCAAGTTTTAGAGTCTTTATCCTTGAAGATTGTCTTTGAGCAGTTAATTAGTTTTGTCAGTCAACTGCCTCAAATTGGCTTACCAACTTTTTTTTTTTTTAATTTTAATTTTAAATCTCAGATCCTTCTAACTGAAATGGTGGGGAAAGGACACGCTAAAAGCTTAGAGCTAGCTGTGGGCATATAAATACAATAAAATTAGAACACAGAAAAGATTTCCAGGGTTTCTTTTAATGTGCATATCTGAACAATATTAAAGGATCAAAGCTTTGTCTATCATTCCATTCCATATCTTTTTTTACCCATTTAAGATTAAATACTCCATCATTATCTGAATACACTAGAGAGCCATACTGAAATTTCTCATTAATTGCATTACTAAAAGGTTTCTGAAAAACTTGTTGAGATACTTGATAAAACATAATCTCTTTGGAAAGTTAGGGAGAGTTGATAAAAAATATTTATAAAATATCAAAATGAACATGAATATATTCATTTTATATTAATTTTAAACAGAAATCTGTAAAATTTTGTTGTATTACATCTGTTGCCAACAGAAGTAATTTAAGTGATTTTTAGCCAGCTACATTTGTTTCCCATCTTTCAAAAAGTCATATTCTTTACAGATCTGTTTGGTGGAATGGTACACCTGAGCCAATATAATTTTATGAGAAACTTTCAGATGCACAAACTTCACAGTATATTTGATAAGTGAAGTCTTCAGCAATCACTGTTTTCAGATGCATTGCTCTTTTGCATAAGAACTTATCCCTACCTTGAATCATCTGTGCTCAATTTCTTTTTAAAAAAGCAATGCTTTATTAAAAAAAATATTATTGCATTCTTTTTCAAGAATCAAAATATGGCAGTCAGATTGAATCCTGAGATACAAACCTGATGGATGCTTACCCTTGAAGATCACTTAGAAATGGACAAAGTTTCACATTTTAAATGCAAGCCTAACACAAACCTGTGTATTGTAAATCAGAGCAAAGAATACCTGCTACTGATTTTTTTATATGTATATATTTTTAAAGTCTTAAGCAAGATGCATGATTTCTTTGCCTCAGTTTATCCATCCACAAGTGCAGAGGCTTCCTTATCTCCCAGGGCTTTGCAAGGTTTATAAAAAACACAAACAAACAAACAAAAAAAACAAAAAACAAAACACAACACAAAAACACACCACCCACCACCACCCCGACAGAAAAACCCACTCCCCAACACCCACCCCCCCACCAAAACCAAGAATATTGATATACTTAGAAAAAAAGAGTCACACAAGTACAAACCTGTAGCAGGAACATCAAGAACTTCAAAGTCTGAAAGAAAACAGGATTTAGTCAGGTAAACAGCAGATGAATTCTTCTGAAATTCTGAAGAACAGTCATATTTTCTCTACTTGACAGCCATAGACTTATTCATAGATATATTTTCTGTTGGTATAGAGTTGCCAAATAGTAATGAATTTTCTGTACTTCAAATATCTACGTCCAGTGGTAAAGACAGCAATGAAATTAAAAAATTCAGTTTTAACTTGTTTATGCTTTCAAATGAGGTTGAAATAAAACAACAAAAATAAATTACAAGAAAAAAAAAAGAAAAAAGAGTTGAAAGCCTCTTTCATAAGCTCTTAGCATCCACGACTTTTTAAGCTTTCTTTAGTTCACTTTTCAAGAGCTCATGGGTATCTAACTCATTTCAATGGGAACAGCCTTTCTGAATGCTCCAGTAGGGACCAGATGGCAAATTATTTAGAAATACTTAACTGGTAAATGACATGAGCATTAAAACCTACAGCAATCTGAAATTGCTTCAAGTTATACCAGAGCAAAAATTTACCCTAATTGTTTTCTGTTACTAACCTAGTCTCAAAGACAACTATTGAAAAACTGGCTTATACTTTTAGGTTAGTGACAGATTTATCACTTCCAAACAGTCACTCTGTCATTGAGTAATAACTGAAAAGGACTCAAAAGAAAATGTTTCCTCTGGTGAAGAATTTTTTTTATGCTATTAATCATAAAAAAATTTAGAAGTTTATAAACCAATGAGTTTTGCCGCATTAAAAAAAATGCTCTTACCTGTGCTTTTATTGAACATTTGCATGGTTTAGCAGAATATGACACTTTTCAGGAACAACAGGAAAAATCTATGCAGTAGAATAATAATAAAGATGTTGGTTTGCAGTAAAATACTTAATTAAGGAGAAGGCTTTTCCTAGCCTTCCATAAGAAAGCTGAATCTGTTTTGGCAGGAACACTGACACAATCATCTGAAGAGGAAACAAAACCATTTGAAAACTTCTCATCTTATAGTCTATAACCTTAAGGAACTCCACTGAAGTTCAGATCCCCCCGAACATATTCTTCAGGGAATTCAGTAAAACTTCACTGATGTACTTTGGCCCACGGTGGAGCGTACCACTTGCCAGACATGTTTGTCTCCACTGTCCTCAGCTGAAATGTTGAGTGAAATGCACTGTAGCATTTCAGAGCAGAGATATTCAGAGGAAAGACATCAAGAACATTCTTTTTGTCATGAGTTTCGATAGCCTGAATCTTAATCAATTCGTTAGTATTAATTCATCAAGGCTGTTCAAGTACTTAAGGGCTATGTTGAACTGGGTCCAAAGGGCTCAGGACCGGCTGCCTCTCTGCAGCAGAGCACATCTTTCAGCAGCTAGTCATGCAGAGGCATCTGCCTTTGCTCTGCTTTTCACGCCTGGACCTGGACCATTCCCATTATGGGGCAGTGCCAGTGCCTGATGCATCCTCGTTGCACCTAAGGATAGCAAACTGAACGTCCATCAGCAGAAGCTGACAGCACGGCTGTAGCGTGAGAAACCGGGGACTGGACACACTGCTTGGGGAACCACTGCTCACCACATCAGTAATTGGGCTCGCTTGCCCTTTGGTAAATGCACTTAAAGGCATCTATAATCATAGATAAGCGTGACTTTGAACACTGCCAGATCGAAAATAGATGCTTATTTCCACATAATGGCCACTTACATTTCACATGAAAAAAGTCTGTGATTATTGAAATCACTATCCTCCCAAACCATTTTTTTTTTTCAAATATTAAAACAGGCTTGACTAAGTTATCTGCTTCACATCACATTTTCAATATACTTTTACAACTATGACTTAACATCATAACATAACAAGGGCTTCTTTTCCCTTTTTTTTTTCCTCCCCCCTTCTGGGCTGGGGGAACAAACAGCTGCTGTTTATCTTGGAATCATAATTTATTCAGGAAAGGAGAGCGGTCAGAAAAATAAAAGCAACCTATTACACAGAGTTGAATGTTAAATTTTAAGTGCTTCTCAGAAACACCAATTCCCTCTCTGACTTTTCACACTGTCATTCTTTCCTCTGCTACATCCTTACTTTCCCACTTGGAATGAAATGCAAGCCATCGGGAAAACATTCTCCTCTCAAGAGTTGACACAAGAGGTATGAACAGAAGTCAGTTTTGGCAAAATTACACAGGCCCTCCCCACTGCTCCCCCACCCTCAACATCCCTTCTAAAATCCCCATGCAAATCGCTCTCTTTTGGCACTTTCTTTTGTTAGTTTTAATGCTGCTAATCATGTTGTTAATATTCAACCTGAGGAAACCCAGGCATAGCAGGGAGAACTCATCCTCTAACCTTCCTTTTCTCTCAAGTTGCACAAGTTTCATGCTTACTTAACAAAATTCATTAAAAGATGTAAAATTTCGTTGTGTAATTTAAGCATAATACATTTTATCACAGAACAGCTTTAAATATTGAAGTTTTACCATAAAAGGCTTTCTGGGGAATATTTATCCATCACTATCCCATTTTTTGGCCTGTACCATGTCTAGTAACATACAAAAACTTTGTAAGCTGCACTGCATAATGTATCTAGAAATGTGTAGATGAAAATCATTGAGCTGACATGCTTTCAAAGTAGAATACTGTGTCTCCTATCTCCTCTCAGCCCTTTCCTCCATGCAGCAGTTTTAAACAAAGAGAAAAGAAGCTATCAAGGGGAGTAAAGAAAGCTCTAAGAAACAATTGTCAATGAAACCAGGGCAGCAAGAACTGCAAAGATGCCATTATCACAACATTATGGCATAATTTAGAACAGTGTTTTGCACAACACTGCTTCTTACTTTTCCAGACATCAAAACCAAGAATGTTTTAATAGACATTAGTAAACATAACCCACACAATATACTTTTTATGTTTTCTGTATGTATCTTCTATTTAAATAACTTCAGATCAGAGACCTAGGCAAGTAAGCTGATTAGAGCCATAAATGTGTCAAGGTTCAATATAAATTTAAGATTAAATTTCATGTAGGAAGATCTTTACTGGATTTAGATGCTCTATAGACATTGACAAAATGTGATACTTGATCCCAATCGCAGAAGAACCACTAGATCCGAGAAAGAAACTGAGAGTAACTTGATAGCTGAAGAAATAAGGCATTTCCACGTAGAAGTGCAACCAGGAGAAAAATTTCTGTTTACCTTTTTTAAAAGCCTTAAACACAGAAAAGACATAAGAGAAATTTCTAAGATCTTACAGACACAAAGTAGCATATAAATATCATTGATTCATATTGTAAATCAGGAATTAGAAATAAAACATGCACTAATTGCTCACTGCATTTTCTAAATGTATTCAAACAATCTATGTTTAATCCCTAGATTTTACATATAAATGCTTCTTTCTTAAGATCTCAGGAGTCCCCACAGATTAAAGACTATGTAAATATGGAAAAGAATAAGTATGAAAGTCTACCAGGTTACTGTTTTTATTTCTTCTTTCTCTTCAGCTAAGCTAACACTATCAGTTTTAAAGGGCACCACAGTTTCAGCAGTGGTAACAGGATATTCTTTCGTTTGCTGCTAAAGTGCACAAAGTTTCAATCTGAAAACATGCCTATAAACTGAAGGTCAATATACAGGGTAAGTAGACAAACCTACAAAGCAGTTCAGGATTTTCCAAGGTCAACACGTGTTGAGTGTGCCACCTTTCTCAGCCCTCACCTATTGAGGGTATCATTTTTTTTTTCCTCATCTGTCGGTTATATCCCTCCTTACTTAACCAGGAACACTCCTTGGCAATGTCCTCCATCCTTTATAAGCACCTATCAATACTTACAGGACACAGAACTCAGTTCCCTGATTTTAGTGTTAGTCTGGATTTCTAACTCTTTCTATTTATGATGTATTTCATTCCTATTCTTGTAAAGGCAGGTTCTCCAAGCATCTTATTTGCTTTCCCCTTTAGCTATCCTGTCACTCTCTTCATCCTTACCTTTCCTTCTCTAACATTTTCTCTCTTGTGTACTCAACAGCCAAATAATTTTTTCCTTTCTTTCTTTTTCCAAATAGCAATGAGCAACAGGTATGCTACTGAATAGAAGACATGAAAAATATCCAGAGTATTTCAAAGCTTTCTCCTTTACTTTCCATCCAAGTAAGGATATCACACAAGCAACAAAAAATCATTTGTGACCTTAATCAAAAGTTCAAGGTGGCTTGACAAAAAAAAGATTCCTAGCAGATGAAGAAATATGGCTGATTAGTGTTGGTTTACCATCTATAAAATGTGATACAGGACTCAATCTATATTTTGGACACATTCAGTACATTTTATATATCTCAAAACAACCTTCTACCACCATGTGAAGAGCAGCATAAAGTCATTCTACTTGGGGGTTCAAGTTATTTAGGTAGATGAATAATTAACAGTCCTTTACCAAGTGACTAAAACCCAGAGGAACTGCTCTTAAGAAGGATGACAAATCATAACTGAAATGATGTAATGCAGTTACTGGTATTATCCACAAAATTATCTTACCTGTTGAACTCTCCAAATGCCTCCACATGTGATACTACATAATTTTAAAAGGAACCTAACACTGCCATAGGTTTTGGATAAACAACGGAGACTGTCAAACTGGCAGAAAGAGAATAAAAATACACAAACTTAAGATCGGACATTAAAAGTGGCTGTTGATATTTTTCCACCTCTGCTTTTTTTTCAAAGTGCCATCAATGAAAATATGAACAATACAATTTCATTTAGCCTTACAGAATAGCCCTTACAATTTCTAACTTCCTTTTTCAAAAATGCAGTTTAATTAAGGACATAAAGGAATTAATAACTAAAATTCTAGAAGAAAATGCAGGGAGACATCCCCATTGGGAAAACCACAGGACCTGTGAATATCCTAGCAGCAACCTATGTGAAAAACTATAGTAACTATATCAGATAAGTATTTCTCTTAATTACTATCATGAGGTTTTCAATATTTTGAGAATTTACATGCCCTACAAGACTTTGCTGTGCACTTCTGTATCAAAGTTATGATGTAAATGGTAAATTTGTTGTATTCATAGACTTCACTGCTTTAAATGTACAATAGGCTTATTCTTGTAAAACAAAGATTCAGCTATTATATAAGATCCTGTTAGAAAGATTTGCCAGATATAAAAAGTTTGGACTTTCTGATCTCAGTATCTAAATCAGGAATAAAAAATAACCAGCTTAATCATCACTTTCTCCTGGAACAAGTTACAAAATCCATTTTTCTCATGGCCTAAGAGCATGTGCCATACTGATAGATATTGGAGAGCTCTATGCATGCATTATCATGGTTCTTAACCCAAATTATCAGCCCTGTTTCATAGCACAGATTGTTAGCTCACGTTCAACACTGCTCTTGTGGTCATAAGGCTTCCGGTTATTTTGAACAACAAGCAGATCAAGCTACCTATAAATGACATGCTGTGAGAAATGAAGGACTTGATAGATTATTAACTCTCTGTGTATGGCACTGTGACATCAGGACCAGTGGCTTGCATAAGGCAGATGGCTCATCCCAATCCTAAAAATGAGATACGAAGTAGCACAGAAACATCCTATTCCTATGTAATTCATATTTTCTGCCTTGTTATTCATACATGATTTCTCAGAAATAATTGGTAGTTCCTGCTTTCATTTTTACTGCTAAATCATCATGGATTGTGGGAATTCAAATGAACTAATACAGGAAGGACTGCTGATCAAAGCCATTCTGGCTTCTTATGCCCTAACAGCAATCTTGTCCAGCTGGTCTTTGGTCAGCAGTGGCAAGCCAAAACTGTGGTTTCTCAATTCATGTTGCTTTTGCTGGTGAGATCAGGGTCTTTGACTGGTGCCCTGTCTTCCTTGTACCCTTCTTTGGTGTTATTGCAGGTGAATCAGCTAACACATGCACAGACCTTTAATACTTTTCACTGGCTTTGTATCTTCGGTGGCTGAGAATACCCGAGAGTTTTCCCTCTGAAATAGGCTGCCTATGAGTTTATCTAGTTTCTTCAACTTCCCCATCACAGCTAAGAAAACAGCCCTATCTTCACTAATTATAATTTATGAACTGGCAGATATCCAAGGCAAGGAACAGTGTCTTGCATTGGAATCTGATGCCCTGTAAAAACAAATCTGAAAAAAAAGATGTCAGAGACAGCATATTCCAGAAAATATGAAGAAAGAAATTGGAGCTATTTCAGTCACAGAATGGAAACAGGTATTTCTTCTCAGAGCTTTATATTTCATACAAAGAAGAAAAATAAGCAGGCCAGAAATAAATTTGGACGAAGAGGGACTGAAGGAAGCCTTTCCAAGGAAATGTACACCTGAGAAAGGAAACAAAGACCCACATTGTCCAAAAGGACCACTAAGAAATGAATGAAGTTAAGAAAAGTTACTCCTCTGTTCCTTGTCACTACGTTCAATAATGGTCCTACGGAGGTTTGCCAGTTTCCCATATATTTGCATGAGAGATACCATATCATTTAACACAAGTAAAAAACATCTCCACAGTCTATTTCCTTTAAATTTTTTGAAAAATGTCATCATTTGTTTTCAGATTTTACAGTAACAGTAAGGTAGAACTAGATTTTACATATTGAGCAGGACAGTCTTTGCAATTAGGCTCTTATTAATGCATGGTTTTGATATGTTACTCTTTTTTTCAGAAGTAAATGTTAGTAAAATTAAGTTCTCATACATCTTGTCATTACACAATAGCCCGAACTCTGAGAATTGTTGTGCCTTTGAGGGGTATAATATATCATGCTCTGCAATTACTGGAGGGGTTAGTAATCTCCAGTTTGATTTTTCCAACTCTAATTTTCACATCAAAGGCAATATCTACATGCATTACAATCACCCTGGCATTGTATAAATTAATTGTTACTTATCAAATTCTTTAGTATAAACTTTCTGTAACATTTGGAAATGATAAAAAATAGGTTTAAAATATCTGGACCCTGAACCACAAAGATTTTGAGAACATAACTTTGGGTCATTTTGTACCAGGCATAGGCTTCCACTCTTGCAAAACAATAAAATATGTGAAAAAATTATACTTTTCAGACTCAAATAGTGAATTCGCCAGGAAAACAGTATTCTTTAAAAGTACTCGTGAAACTGAATCAGCAATATCTGCTTGACTAGAATGGCAACTAGTGCTACCTTTCTACAAACTTCTACAATTTCTCCTCACTTCTCTTAATTAAATGCTGCCATCCAAACACTTGGCAACTGATGAGAAGGTAAGAGCCATTGAAGCACATACTTTTGTTCAGTGAACTGATATTCTCCTTTGTATTTAGGATAGGATCACAGTATCTATCTTCTCTTAAAACATGCAACAGGACTGAATAAGGGACCTAATAAAAAAAAAGCGTTTCAGTTTTGTTCATTTTCTAATTCTTTTATTCTAATGCCTTTAAAAACTGTGCTGCAATGCATGATCGTTAGTGCTTAGTTTGTTCTTTACTATCTGTTTCTCCTGGGAGTTTCCTTCACACACAGACAGATGCACAGGCCAACAAAATATTTAAGTTTCCTTATTTACTCAAAAATAAACAATAAACAAAGACACAAAAATTTGTTGGTGTACACTGTTGAAGAGATATCCTCTCTGGACTGTTACAGTCTTGTCTGAAATATGAAAACATATTTGTTACACATGCACTCAAACACTAAAATCCAGGCTTTATTTTAATAACATTTTTTTTAATAGCATTCATCATTCCTCCTAAATTTTCTTTTTTTCCTGTACTTTTGCTTCAAAAAGTAAAGTAAATATTTCACTGACAAACTTAATTGCCTGTATTAGCTATGCAATCATGCAAACTTGCACAATGATTTCTAACTATTAAAAGAAAGATGTATTTAATGATGCTTTATTTTTTGTGTTAAGGATCTAAATCCGATCTGTAAACTGTCTCATTTTCATTTCAGGCGGAGAACATACAGGAACCAGTCTGCTTAATTGAATTTAATTTTTTTGTACAATATAAAGCTTTGAGCCATCATCATTTTGGGATTGAATTACTAAGGTAAGTGCTGAATTCAGATCCACCCCTTACTAGAAGAGATTTATGAAAATAGTTAAATATAAAACACAGCTCATAGAAAAGTGTGAATAGTTTCATTCCTAATAAGCACAACTTTTAAATTGTATGTGTGTGTGTATATATTTTCATATACACACTATGTTTAAATGTTTTTACTTCATATTCTTGAGTTAATTTCATTTTAATTTCTTACTAATGAAATTTATAATGTTAACATTTGTATTGATTCCAGCACCCTTAGTCCAGGAATAAATTGTATTGACTGGAAAAGAAGTTTAAATAAAGGATTGTAGGGGTTTGTTCAGAGCAGCCATGAGGCGAAACAAACATTTGCCAGCTTTAAGATGATTAATCTCTAGGTCTTCCCCCCCCCCCCCCCCAAGGTGAGAAATGACACAGTTGAAGCTGAAGATGCAAATGAAACACAAAGCATCTTAATCTGCTCTTCAGATTGATAATTACTTAAGATTAAATGTCTTCTGAGCCATGTATGGGTATTCTGGTGAAGCTCCATGTTTAATGGTAACAGATATCAAGGTAGACGTTTTACTAGTTACTTCTGAGACTACGAGACATTATATTACACAAACATGGAAAAATCCAAATTGTGAGGGTGACATTTTTTCAAGTTATGCAATAGCTATATATAAAATCACAATAAAGCCAGACAAATGTAAAGTTCCTTGCTTTATGTAAAGTATGCCTGCTTATTTAAGTTGCACTTTATGTCACTTACACCACTGAACTGTTGTTGAGAGATGTTTCTGTGTTTCCCTCCATCCCATTTAGATCAGTTATCTATAAACTTCATATGCTAACTAGATGGATAGCAAAACTAACACTCCAAGCCAAGGTGATTTCACAGCTTCTCTCAGCAAATTAAAGCAGTACAAAAATAAGTCAGGAATTTGCAATTTAAAATACTACTGTAGGGAGAGTGGAAAAAAAAAAAAATCCTTTAATTTCCTGCTTCCACTCTAGCTTTCTTACATGATCTTAAATCACATCGTATACAACACAGTATAATATAATATGGCAGAAGCTGACCCTAAGTAAGCCAAAGAAGGAAATAAATCTGAATTTTGCCCTCAGGACAGGATTCAGACTAGTCATTTGAGGACATTCACACAGGATCACAGAAGATTTGAGGTTGGAAGGGACCGCTGGAGGTCATCTGGTCCAACTCCCCTGCTCAAACAGGATCACCCCCTAACAGGCTGTCCAGGACCGTGTCCAGACAGCTTTTGAATATCTCTAAGGAAGGAGACTCCACAGCCTCTCTGGGCAACCTGTGCCAGTGCTCGGTCACCTGCACAGTGAAAAAGTCTTTCCTGATGTTTGGAAGGAACCTGCTATATCTCAGTTTGTGCACATTACCTCTTACTTCATCACTTGGCACCCCTGGAAAGAGACTGAATACATCCTCTTTGCAACCTCCCTTCAGGTATTTGTACACACGGACAAGTTTTCCCCGAGCCTTCTCTTCTGCCGGTTAAACAGAGTCCCAGCTCTCTCAGCCTTTCCTTGTACCAGAGATGCTCCAGTCCCTTAATCAGCTTAGTAGTCCTTTACTAGGCTCTCTCCAGTATGCCCACGTCTCTCTCGTATGTTTGAGTATTACTGGCACGAACTTTGCATTTATGCTCTGTACTGATGGCTTTGGACCACAAACACAGATCAGAAAGGTTATTCCCTGTGTCACATTCTATGTACTCATTTAATCTGCAGCTTCATAAAACTAAAGCCAGTGAGACCTTTGCTACAAAGTGCTTCTCAGTTTTGCAAGAAATTTTCATCTCTAGGCTGCCCATATTACTTAGTAAATCAGGGACATTTTATTGTAATAATGACCTCTGAATCACACATTAGAGATCTGGAAAGTTTTGTTTAGTATTCACAATACCTCACGTATATATTATAAACTTCAGTAACAGCTTATATTTGAAATAGCAGTGCAGGCACGAAGTCAAAGAATACACACCTTACTATGTGATGAAAATAATTTTGCAAAGATAGGGACAATTAAAAAAAAGTAGGAGAATAGGTATAAGGCTACAAAGTGAGTTTACCTGGCTGGTAGTTGGACATAATTTAATTTGAGTGACCAAAATCAATGAAATCTGATTTGCACAACATGCTGTCCATTAATTCACTGACTCTATAGATTTCAAAGGGGTCACATAGCCCAAAGGTTACAGTCACTTCACTCATACAATAGTCCACTGAGCATGACTACAAGACAAAGTCTTCCTGACTATGCAGGTCAAGACCAACTTTATGACAAAGCACTTCACCCCACAGTTAAAGAACTGCTCGCTCTTTATTTATAAGAACATTATTAGATCATTACATTCGCTGGGACCAACTATGAAGGAGAAATTCTGCTGGCACTAGATCAGCATAGTATGTGAAGGTCTTTACTGTTTGCTGTACTGTAAAATGTAATGAAGTGGTAAAGGAATAAATCCCTAATAGGAGAAAAATAAGAAAATGCTAATTCTTATTTTAAGTGTTTCCACAGTAGATAATCTTACATACCTCCTCTTCTACCCATCTTTTCAATAAGAAATGAATCTGTGAACATAACGAATGGATATGAAGCTGTTCAGCAATAATTTCATACAAAGTACAGATTGCTCAAAATTTGCCACTGTGGCCACCACCAACAACAAGTATTAAACTGGAGATCTAACCTTCTTAAATACAAGGACTTCTGTCAGGAAAATGGAGAACAATGATGGCAAGTCTCCAATCCCCAGGATACCAGATGAGAGTGTGAGTAAGCACTAGATAAAAGCTGAAAGGCAAGGTTAAAATTAATCTAGATAACACTTAATATAAAAGAGTGGACAAGGCAGAGCAAATAGTGAATTTTTCTAATGTTCCTTTTTTTAGGGTGGGTCCTTCCAAAATATATTTCAGCCAGAAAGTGACTTTTAATTTTCAAATAGATACAGATGCCCTGAACTTTAATGAATGCAGATGACATACATTGCCTCTAGCTGAACACTACAAAACCACTGTTAGCTTCATTTGCATTACCAACTACTCACTTGTTCCATATGTCCACATGATATCTATGAAAGCTTTGAGGTCTTCATTTTTCTGTCAGAGGCTGTAAAAATTAGTTAATGTGTTTTTTCTTTCAGCATAAAAAAAAAAATCCATATGCAAATTCATGGTTTATTCAAATTCATAAAACCAGCTACGGAGCTTTTGCTGCTAGTAGTAGAGCAAGAGACAGTAATGCCCTGCACTGTTTTTTTAAACTGCCTGGCCTCAAAATTGACATTCCTATCACCTCAACATTTGTTTTTCTGCTATAAAAGCAGCTACATGCTTTATAGTAGGAGGTACAAAACCCAAGTTTCTCTTTCTACATTCCTATTGTTTGTAATTTTGTTAAAAGTCCTTGAAAAAACCCCACAAACCAAATTTGAAGTGAACAACAGGGTACAGTTAAAAGGGAAAAGAAGCAACCAGCCAAGCAACAGCTACCAGCAGTCAACGACATGCCTTACTCTCATCTAACACTGCCTTAGGACTGTGACCCGAACATATATTTGTACCTGGGAAAAACAGTTTTTTGAAACTAGCAGGATTATAGACAGCATAAGGACAGGGGTTTCCAAGTGGGCAAGGATGACAGGTTACCTGCGATTAGGGAGACTGCAAGGAACACACTGTGCTTCAGAGCAAATGGCAACAGGCAAAGACTGTGGTTGAAACTCCATCCAAAATTGTGGTTGGGAGGAGAGTACCTGTGGATTAGGGAGCTATTTAACAAGTTTAGCTTCTCAAAGTGTTTTTCTGCTTTTAATAGCAACTTTGAAAACTGATCTGCAAACCTTGGCACAGTGGAGTGGGGGCGTGTGTTTCTGTTTTGTTTTTATTCCCTTTGGTACATGGTAGGCAGATTCAAAATGCTTATGAGATAGGACAAATAAAATGGATTATTGTTGTCTTTCTGCATCAACTGAATTTTTAACTAAGTTGTGATTTCACAGCCAACCATAGCATTCATTTATGTCTCTCCAGCCACTAACTACTTCAAGGCAGCATAGAATTTACCAGACAAGGTTTAATTTTAGTTGGGTTTTTAACCAAAAAAAAACCAAACAAACAAAAAAAACCCTAAACACACAAACACCAAAAACCAACCCCAAAACAAAACAAGAAAAGTACGAGCAAAAAAAACCCCAACAAACAAAACCACCAAAACCCAGGTTGTATCTTAGAAGAAAACCAACTTGACACTCCAAACTGGGATGAATTTTCAATGCGAAAGAACAATATAAAACAATAAATAAAACTAATAAAAGAACAAACCCCAAATAAAAATAAGGATGCTTCTATTTTCTGACAGGCAGGTATTATCTTTTCATTTTTGTGAATATTCTATTTCCTATTTTGGAAGCTTTAAAGATCTTTTAAAGATCTATTCTATTGTAAGGAAAAGAAACATAATTAGTATTTGTTAGAATCTGACTACTATGAATCTGTGCTAAATACCTACGTAATACGTGTGTAAAACTGCTTATTTTCCAAGTAACATACTTCTATTCTTATATTTTTTACATATGTACATAAATACGTATAATTATATCATTATAAAATCTCTTCAACTTTTTGAAATCCAATAAAATTCTAGTTTCTCCAGGCCTATAGCAAACTGTTTCGTAATAGACAAGGCTGAAATGCACGTAAATGGATTGTGAAACCCAGAGGCATCTGATTCTGTTGAAAAGGTCTTTGATGAGGACAAACTGTAAATAGAAAAAGAAGTTCCTTTTTTTTTCAACAGCCCGTGGTTTTCAAGACATTTTCAGATTCTGCTTTTCTGATAACATAAGCTGAAATTCACACCAGAAAATAGAGTAGACTCAAGTGCAACAGCATCTATTTAGGCACAAGCATCAGGCAGCTGAATAAAAGGTTCTTAAGTTCTGAAAACTTACCTCACTGAGACAGCAGAGAAGAATAATATTAAATTATGTTTACCATTATGTACCTAATCTATTAAAAACCACTTCTGATAATTAAGCAAAATATTCAGTATAGTGTAAGAGTCATATACAGGAAAATATGTAGGGCACTAAAGTGTTACTAGTTTTATTATTATCAAACTTCCATTGAAATTAAACATTAAAATTTGACATGAGAAGTCATTAGAAAAAGCTTAGTTTCTACATTAACCTGTTACTTAATGTGGCATGTGCTGCACAGAGTTACAAGAATTAAAAAATCCAAACAGGTGAGATAATTTTGACTTTCTAAATGCTTATCTCTGAACTTTTTTTATACTGTCATAGCCGACAGGTGCATTGGCCATCTGTCCTAGATCACGCTACAGAAATCTTCCCACATAAACACTGATTATAAACTTCCTACTCTCCCTTTGAATAAGTCTCAGGAGTAGAACATAACTCCATTACTACATATTATTGAATCAGTGGCTTTCCTGGTCTGCCTTACCACCCTATCTATAAGTGAAAAGCAAGAACATGCTAAGACATACCTGAAAAAAAGATAAGAGTGTCACTGATACTTGGACAGAGTTCAATTGCCAACTTAGTTTTTATTTATCTTTACATAGATTTGGGGTATTTACGAACTCTGACAGTGGGGATGCTCTGTTACACAGCAAAATCTACCTTGAACTTGAGCCTTCTCAGCTTCCTCCATCCTCTTCTTGCTTTTAATACTAGAGCAAAATTTTTGTGTTTCTAAAATAACATTATAGTGCAATTTCATAGTACACCAATTGAGATTAAAACAGCCCACCAAAAAAGAAATAAAGTTATGAAAGAAACATATTAAAAAAAGTCTAGTTGTCATGGGGAGAGGGGAGATTTTCATTCACGCTGGTATCTGTGGTCAGCTACAGAAATGTTGAAATGCTGCATTCTGGCTAGAATGACCCATCTTAGAATATAAAAGTAATTGTTCTTAACATTTCAAGAATGTTTTTATTATTATTGTTTTGGCTAATATATCTGGCAAAATCTATTCCAATTCATGAATTGTTTTGTATTCTCAGAAGGGGAAGCTTTAGTAAATAAAGAAAAATAAAATACACACTTTTTACACGCTAAACCAGGAGTTTGCTAGCTGCTATCCCACTTCAGACTCTCAAGCAGTACAGGACTCCATTATAAGATTTTAAAAAGCATAAGACTTTACAAAAGTGGTGTAAAAATAGGAAGGCTTCTCTATAGAATTGTGAGGGGAAGGGTAAGTCACTAGAGATGTGGAAATGTATGGAAAAGCGTGCATTTAATATGATATAAAAATACTGAAAAGGACTGAGGAAAGGAGTTTTAAAGAACAAAAAAATGTTATAAAGGGAAGGTAAAACAATTCAGGCGAAATATGAGCTTTTCTGCACAGAGCAAGAAATTGTTTCATTTTCAGGCTCCACTTGAAGTTGCAAAACCAATCTTTCACTACAAGAGCTTTTTTTTTTTTTTTTTTGAGAAAAAAGAAATCCAAGATTTAGACAGTTATGTAGTAAGTTCAACGGGTATTGAAAACGTGCCAGCAATTTAATCCATTTCACATTCAGAAGCTCCTGAAGTTTGAGAGTACATTTGGTCATATCTATATTTAAATTTGTTAGACTTAGTCATAATTTCTAAACATACTCTCCATAAGTCCTTTTTTTTTCTTGAAAGAAACATTTGCTTTAGAATAATGAATATGAATTATGCAAAGAAAATCTTTAAAGAGATTCTTCTTGCATATTTTAAGCCTGTTAAAAAGTTGAGTTTGAAAGACATTGTCATCCAGAGAGATTCATTTCTTTTTATAATAAGAAAAATCATCACAAAATTGTAGTACAGAACACGTCAGTTAAGTTACTCTAGGCAGAGAAATTTGTGCCACAGCTATTCTTTTGAATTTTTGTAAGGCTAGAAACCTTACACTATTCATATTGTAAAAAGTAAAAATACTTTTTAATTCAGTGCCTTACCTCAACTTGAAGTTAAGACAAAAAAACCCCAAAAGCTTAATGTTACCCATCTGACAAAACTTTTCACATTTAAGATGGATGTTAACTTAGAAAAGTGATTCAGCCATGGAAGATGGAAGTCTGCTGCCAGCCTCAGGATTCAGCAACAGTAAATTCAGCAGCAGCTCCTACAGGAACTACTGACAACTCTAAATTAAGCTGTTCCTCGAGAGTTCAGTTCAAAAAGGGAGAGACACAGAAACAAGCAAAGCTATGCCAACTCATTACACCATTTAATCCCAATGCAAAAAAATCTTGCCATGTAGGACCTGGATTTTGCTTCCTTTCCCAAAGTGAATCCTCTCCTGGATGTGGACACGAACACTGATCCAGAAGCTAGCTTTAGCTTGGTGACCTATTCTTTCTCCTAAATGTACTTTAGAGCCTACAAGTAGCACCAAGTCTTAAAGTCAGCCTTAAACTATCCTTCTAAATCTAGCTATAAAATAATCCTTGCTTTCAATTTGGGGCCCTTTTTCTAAGTCTAGCCGGTAATGCTTATCAGACACACAGACAAACTAACTGTTTTCCAGCAACATCTCTGCATCAAGAACTAACCTTAGTTCAACTTCGCCTCCCAGAAATTCAGCCCTAAATAAAAATTCAACCCAAACCTTGTTTGATCTTAGTCCAGAGGTCGTATATTGCACGACCTGATTAAAATCGTAGGAGATGGTGGTACTTCCTCTGGAACTCATCCCGCATCCAGGTTGTTGTGGTTTCAGCCCAACCAGTAACTAAGGACCACGCAGCCGCTCGCTTACTCCTCCCGCCCCCCTACGGTGGGATAGGGAGGAGAATTGGAGGAGAGAAAAGGAGAAAAACAAAACCCCAAAAAACCCAGAACCTCGAGGGTTGAGATAAGGGCAGTTAACTGGGACAACAACACAAAAAGAGAAGTTACAACAATAACAACGGTACTAATAAAAGAGTAGACAAAAGGAGTGATGCACAGTGCAACTGCTCACCACCTGGAACCTGACGCTCCACCACTTCCCCCACTGAAAGTCGAGAGAGATCCCTCCAGCCCGCTCCCCATTTATATACTGAGCATGATGGCACGCGGTACGGAATAGCTCCTTGGCTAGTTCAGGTCAGCTGCCCTGGCTATGCCCCCCACCTCCCAGGTTCCTGTAAAAATTAACTCTATCCCAGCTGAACCCAGGACACAGGTCCGGGCCTTTCTCTGACCCAAACGATTACTGAAGCGCCATGTTTGGTTTGCACCCCTAACTGTTGTTCACCCATGCTGGTAGATTCTTCTTGACTTACCGTGTGTTTGGTTGGTTGGTTGGGGGCGGGGGGGTGTCCCTCCATTTTTTTAGCACCAAACACTGACTTTCCACTTGCAAACTCAAATTCAGTTAACATCCTACACACAGTACAACTTCTCTTAGACTCAGCCCTCATCTGGATACAGACCCAGACTTAAGGTTAACAAAAGGAGAGTAATCATTGCCAGAAGCAGACCTAGAACCTTGCTTAAATCATTCTGTCTTTTTAGCTTAACATCTAGTCTTGCCTTCTGATAGAGCCTCCACAAAGGTGACCTGATAAACATGCTAACAGAGAAGGAGAAGGTTATCTCTTAGCTGAAGCCCAGAGCCAAAACCTCCTTGACGGAGGGTAGTTGGCAGGATAAAGAAACCCTGATAATGAATTTACCTCCCAGGAAAGCAACAACTAATGTCCTACACCCACTTAGGCATCTACACCAAAAAGGTACAAAAATGCCTGAACAACTCGCTAACTACCCAAAAGGAGACAGGACCATGGCTGGGGACACCTGGCTGACTCCAGCCTCCATGACATGGACCATCTTGAAGTGAGACTTTACCGTCATCAGTCAGATCCACTCCTGGGTGCTCAAGAGGCAGTAAAGCCAGAAACTCTTGTGAGCAACAAAGAATATATAACAATGGGAAATGGAGGAAGTTACCTGGATATTTTTTTTTTTTTTCCATTCTTTTCTGACCTTATACTTTATGGACACTATGTAGTCAGTCTGCCAAGTATCCCAAATACTTGGTACTTGATAAAAGAATGAGCTATTCATTTGTTACCTTGGTTTGGTTTTTTTCAATTTTTTAGTAGCTGTAACAAAAGTACTACACAAGGCAATTCTCCTTTTGTTCTCTTCTTTCAGTCTATGCTAACTGGAAGAGTGTTTTTACAGAGGCCATTTTAGCACACAGAAAAATGACACTTGTCTCCCAGAAGAACTGTAAATAAAGTTTTTATCCCCTCATTTTACATTATATTTGAGAGGCACTTTCATCCCATCAGCCTTGCTGTTTTTGTACATGTTGAGATTCTTCAGACTACAAATTTAATTTGAATTTGTACATTAAAATAATTTAACATCGAAGTACCCTTTCAATTTTATAAAATTTTTGGTCTACAGTTGTAAACAGGAACTTTGAAAACTGACTGAGTTTAAGCTTATTTTTATAATTTCATGGATAAAAATAATTATCATGAAGGTTTTTTATCTTAAACACCTTTAAGTATCAATTTGCATTTTGGTACTGACCCTAGTCTCACAATTTTGAACGCTTAATATGTAATAAAATTTCAGTAAGATTAAAGGAAGCTAGCAAGAAATACCCTCTTCCCACATAAGACCTTCCTGTCAGCACTGCATGTCATTCTTACATATGCTGTTATTCCTGAATATTTCAAAGTTGGTAAACTCAAAGATGAGGAAGGTATATCTGTCCTGAAAGAGATCTACTGATTCAATAGTTAACAGCACAAGAACTTCAGAACAATTGTTGCAGAATTCTAGTGAAACCAACCAGACCTGCATTGCGTCCCACCTGCAACCCACTAAATAAGAATCCGATAACTTAAAGAGTGCAGCGTCTTCCCTAATTTGCATTCTGTGCTCTGTTACATGCCTGGAGTCACTGTTAGCAGCCATCCCAAGAGCTTAAGGAGGTAAAAATTACTGTGAAATTCAGCACCTGGTTAACAATAGCACATTGTTGGGTAAGAGTTCCTTTAATCCAAAGTCCAGCTACAGTTCATGAAGTAAGAATACCCACCTATCTGCCATAAATTGACATATTTGGAAACAGTTACTCAAAATTATGTTATAGTTCTGAATCAACTGAAATTTATACACCAGAAACATAATTCCTGATAAATGTTCATAGAATTAGATAAACAATAAAATATTGTTTTAGCAATTTACAAGCTTTTCCTACACAGAAGAGGGGGAAAAAAAAATAAAAATAAAATCACTCTGTCCCTTATCAAATAATTTTTAAAATGTTTCTCAGTCATGTTTTCTTCACATATACCTGTGCAGAACAGGGCTTTTCCATTAGCATCACTTGCTTTTGTCATATTACCATTTGCAGTTTTTCCCACTCTAGAGAAACTTTTTTCAGGATTAAACATTTAAGGAGCTAATTTTGCTTTAGAGAAGTAGACCCTTTGGGTCAAATCTTAGTCATATTATAAGCATAGAAACTTTGTTCTTAAAAGCTCATTTACTTAGAAAGCAAATGGACCATTTATCATTTACTAATGGGAAATAATCCAAAATGAAAAACCTAAAATATTTATCGAGAGTCCTGCTGATTCTGCAGACAATTTTTTTCAAGTGTACCCATCATCACAAGAGCTGAGGGGAAAAAGTTTTTACTACACGGAGTAGTGCAAAATACTCTACTGCTACAGGTTAGCATTTTCGTATAAGTATCACAACAGTCAGAGACTTAACTGCAGGGGGAAAAAAAAAAAATACACAGAGCTGTAATCATAAACCATTATTAAGGTTTTCTTAAACAGTCCAGATTTATGAGACTTTGTGTAACATTTATCATCTTATTTTTCCACCCCAGCCCACCTGCACTGCTAGCAAAGTAAATGTCATTTGTGACATTCAGTTGTCATTACCAACTAGTCATACATAGTATTTTCTTTTATCATAACTAATAATTATTAGTTGTACTAAGCAGATAGAAAGCATGATGTAGAATTCATTCAGATCGAAGCACTTGTTCAGACCTGCTGTGGAACAAGGACATTTCATTTCCTCTGCACACATACGTCTAACTATCAAAGCATCTGTAGGATGCCCTAAAATAACAAGACCCGTATTCTGCAAATTTATATGCTGATTTTTAATTTATGAATTCACTGACCTTACTGAAGCTAATCACAAACACATAGATAGGCATGCATGTATCTGAAGGACTGGGAGTACTTGGCTTGGAAAAATGGATTTATAGTATAGCCAAGTTAAAGAAATGGTGATTCCTAATAACATTTAGAAAGGACAGTAATGGGTGAAAAACAGATAACCCTAATAATTTTGGAATGATAAACACAACTATATGCAGTATTAGTTCTATTTTGACAGTCTCAGTAACAGATGACCTACAATGCTATAACATATACTCCAGTTAATAAGAGAACAATGATTTTAAATTTCAATAACTTAAAACCAAAACTACTAAACCATACTGAAAACTGTAAATCTCTACAATAGTGCATAAACAAGGATAACCCAATTTTCAGTCATGCCATGTTGATATTCTTTATATCAAAGAAAACCATGTAATTAAAGCAAATACTTTAAAAACATGGCATTTACATCCATAAATACAGGTAAGCTAAAGTAACCACTCCTTCATCTCTTCAGAGCTAGCCATGAAAGTACAAAATTGGGAATAAATGATCTGCCAATATTAGCCCTAGCCAGCTGTTTCAAAGATCTTGACTTCAAGTCTTTGTTCCAATATACCTGTGTGATCATAGCTAATTCAAATAGACTGTCTGTGTTTCAAATACCATGTGCAAAGCCGACTTTTCAGATGATACTTGCCCCCACAATGAAAGAAAGGCAAAATAATGTTAAAATTCAGAATAAAACTACTTTAAAATAAATACTATTGTTTCAGATACTAGAAACAGATTTAGCCTAGCATGAGAAACTGGGTAATGTACAGGTCTTAGAAGGACTGGTCTCAGAGTATAGGACTTCTTCCGAGGCTGATTTGCTACAGGGCAATACAGATTAACGGCAATTAAAAACATTTCATTCATCCTCCATCTACTATTTAGTTCTGATACAAGACCAATGTACTTGATATATTAGAAATGTTTGAAAGAACAAATTTTAGACATATTAAAAAAAAATGAGAAAGTGACCATCCCACCAAGAATAGACAAAGAAGATTAAAAAAAGGGGTCAAGAATTAAATAAAGCCTCCAGATTAGGACTGAGACACAATGACAAGGTATTCAGGAAGGGTGAAAAAGAAAGCTTGCTTTCCATTTTCTCTTCTTAGTGTGATCTGTCTGGAGACTTAGCTATCAAAGGGATGTTCAAAGAACTGCTGCTTACTTGGAAGAATGGAACAATCCCCTTTGAAAACATTTGTAAAAGGAGTATATTTACATAAAATAAAATGATTAATTGCTACTGATTCCATCCCGAGAAAGTCAGATGACGACGTAGTAGCCTTTCAGCTTATGAAGGCCCAGAGCTACCAAAAATTCTATGCAACTTTAGACAAGAGAAAGCATAAAAAAAGCTCAGATGAGACTGACTGTCATCAGTGTGTTCTCTCACTCTCTCCCAGACAATCTCAGGGAAGAACAACTGTGGCCTGTTCTAGAAGAAGAGAAAACCAACAAACCTCCACCCAAGAGTCACGGTAACCCAGGGAACAGTTTTATTACTAGACCACATATATGCGACACCACTCTTTTTTTCCCCATTAATTCAATTTCTACCACCTCAGCCACAAAGGTCATCTTGTTTCTGTAAAGTGGTTTGGTGCTCAGGACAAATGTGTTTCCTGTGCTGTATTTTTATGTTTTAGTATGATAAATTAAAGCAAGTAACATGAAACACACTAGATCCTGAAGAAGAAAAGCATCAACTTCCTCTTAGCATCTAGCCAAATATATACTAGTATTAGTCTACTTCAAATTCAGTTGACTTGTAGAAGTTCAGATTTGCGTAGCTGGAAAGCAGCCAGAAAACTTCCATTCTCATAAAAACAAAGGACGTTTTCTCATGTCTTGCTAGAAATTCCTCTTTCTTCTTTTTCTGGCTGAGCCAAACAGTGTCTTTTAAAAGCTATGTCTTTAAAATTTGGGAACAGTAGGGAAAAAAGTGAGAAGGGAGTCTTGGATGTCTTTACTGGTATCATTTATGCCTTGCACTTACAGGAGCAGCAGTTCCTAAAAAGTAGAGTTGCAAATACCTAGCTTTAATTTTTCTGCTAACAAAAAAAAGAAAGAAAATTGAAAAGGACACTCAAGCCAAATTCTATTGTGGTAAATACAGAAAGAGTGCAATTAATGTTAGACCACATTCCACAGGGAAAGTACTGAAGAGGTACTTTTAGAGTAATCCAAAGGTGATCTTTTCTTTTCACATCTTTTCTAGTCCCTGGACAGATAATAGAGTAAATAACCATAACATTTACATAACAGTGTAACATGAGAAAAGGGTGCATAATATAACAATAAGGGAAATATTTTTTCTTGGGTGTCTAATGGGTTATTCCATTATAAATGACAATAAGTATATAGCTTACTCCAGACAATATATATTTACCACAGTAATAAACATTCCTAAAGGCACCTTAGTTAACTGGTAAGTTTGCAAAGTAATTTGTTCTCCTTTTGTTCTTCTGTTGGAACTTCCTACACAAGGAAGAATGATTTACACAATTCTTTGTGATAACATGTTGTTAAAGCAAATGTATGCTACAGAAATCTGTATCTGCCTTTCTTCTGTTTGCACATTTAAAGCTGCATGACTCTAAGCTCTCCCAATTCAGTAGCTGAAAGCATTTCTTGCTCTTTCACATAATCTGATGCCAGCACATCAAAAATTATTTCTACAAAGACTGCACACTTTCCCCAGTGCCAACTGCAGTGTTACAGGGGAAAAGTTGGCTTTTGAACACTCATATTTAAACTATTACATGCAAATAAAATTCTACTTGTGTATGTGAGAACAGTAAGCAACTTGAAACTTGGAAACAATGTTCAGGGTTTAATATAAATGAGAAAAGTTTTGCAATTGAGCAAAATAGCATAGATATGGGGATACTAAATGGAACAACACAGTAAAGTTATTTATATTAGGCATTTTTATTTATACACCATTTTTCCTACAAACAAGTGAGTTAAATAATCTTTCCCCCTCCCCCCAAGCCCATACTGCAAGAAAACAGATTTAGGGAGAGTCTATGCAAGTATCTGAGTCTCTGGAAGACTTTAATATTTCTGACATTTCCTGTTAAATATATGGCATTTACCAGTGCAGAATAATCAGTAGCGGTAAACTAATCTCATGGTCTACCAACAAGGTGTTTGTTGCATTAAAGCACAATATGCTTCCATTAAAAGTTTTTTGTACATCAAATAGATACTGTGAGAAAAGTCTTCTGAAGTGAGAAGAGAACCACTGGAAGATGTTATCTGCATATTTATTGGTTAAATTTTATTATTATTTTGAGATTTGCCATTGGAGATACTTCAGTTTGTTCCAAGTCATGAATTGCTACAGATGGAAACGGTTTTCAACAAAATATTTTTGCTAGAAAAAAAAAAAATTCTGGATAGATATTTTGAAAAGAATAAAAGTTCTGAACCAGAAAAGAAGCTATTCAGCCAGTACAGGAAGTCCAAAATAGATTAGTAACTCTGGCTCCCACATACTATACAAAAGATCAAATTTAACAGATGGAAGCAAAGAATATCCCATGCTGGAGACAAATATCATTATCATGAGGCTACTTAATTGTTTGGGATAAAGTAATGCTTATTCTCTGACCCAACTACCAGCTATTCCAGTTAATTTCTATTTCACTGCCAGTTAAATTTGTATTTCTAAAATAAAAAATAAACAAACAAACCACCAAAACCCCACCAAAAATTGAAATCTAAAAATTTAGTTTGCAAGAAAAATTACTTTCTCTCTCTGTAAAGAGCATAATTTTAGTTATGGATGCAAAAGCAGGTAATAGAAGCATGTTAAACTAACTGCTCAAACAGTGTTGCCAACAAACCCATGAAATTTGTGAGCATCGCTTTTTCAGAGAGTAGTTTTCCAGTTTGAGTAAATTACCGCAAAATTCCATTCTGTCCTGAGCTGGACATACACGTAGCTATATGCCATAGTTTATCTATGAAAAATGTTTGGTTTGTTTTCTCCATTTTAAAATCAATTAGTGCTTTTGTCATATATTTTAAACCTGGAAAAAACATAATGTGCTGCTAAGAGTTTTTCTGATCTGATGTCATTCAAATTGCAAAATAAACATTTGATAATTGACAAAAATACCAGAAGGAAACATTTACATGTTAATTATTGTTTGTGGGTGATCTTATGTATTTATACACTAAAGATTAAAAAAAATATTTTGAAACTATATAGCAAGTTTAATTCTAAATTACTATTTTCTTTCCATGTTCTTTTTCTTATAGTTTGCCTTGTTTATATCATACTTAAGTTAGATCGAAGGCTATTTGTAGAAGTGATCAGGCCTATTTTCACCAGCAACAGTGGTGGCTTGTCATTATCAATGAGGTCTCTGTTCAAGTTTAGTTTCTATGGAAACCACCACTGATATTACTGACATTTGTAACTTTTTTTTCAAGCACGTCTTTTGTTCTCATTGCTCATTTTCTCTGTACATTTATGTTGTTTTATTTTGCACATTTAAGGAATGTGGCAAAACCCAGTAATAAGATTCTGCACCATCTATTAAGATGTTATGGTTCTCAGAGGTCTGATCTACTGTGAAAATAAAGGGTATATATGGTAAATGATTTCTCAGTAAAACCTTTTGCTTTTGGAAGTGGCATCAACAATAGGAAATATTACAACAGCAATAGTTTAAAGAGACCAACTCACAGATAGAACACAGTCAAATCACATTCTATGGTGCAATAAGTATGTCAAGAACCACAAAAAGAATTTAAGACACACAATTGCTATAAAACGTATAAAAAAGAAGCTAACTACTGATAAATGGTGTTACTTGGCTAATAGATGGTACTACCTTGCTGAAAATCTGACAGATTATAGAAATATCAGAAGAGATTGTTTAAATTCAATAAACCAGCTGTAAATTAAACTAGACTATGTTGGCTGTGTAATCACTGAGGATGGCATGGTGCCAAATGTATCAAAAATGCAAGCTATTATTTAAATGCCTACAGTAGAAAGCATAAAGCAACTGGAATAACTCCTGGGATTTTTCAATTACTTGGCCAAGTTCTTTCCAAGCCTTGTTTAAGCTACAATAAAGTGCTGTTTCAACCTTTGAAGATAGGAGGTCCAAAAGAACTGTCATAACAATTTCCTCCCCTCGCCCAATAAAAGTACTCTCCTAGGTTATTTAGGAGATTCCATATAAAATTAAGGACAGATTTTTTGATACCCGATAGGAAAATGTGGTAGTAACCTGTTCTCAGGCTTTGTATCAGGGCGAGGAAGAGGTATTCCTTGGAATGATATGGCAATTGTGGGTGTCTCAAGATCAATACTGCAGTTTAAGAGAAAATGTATCATATAATAAAGCACTAGAAAGACTTATCACAAAACTGTTCCATCAAAACATATATGAGCATATCTGCTGAGGTTGGGAATAAAAATTACAGAATGTTGAGAAACAAGGAAATATACCATTAGAAAGGAAATAGCAATTGTAGATGCATTGACAAATTACATTTAGTCTCAAGATTTCATGGAATACACCACTGGTAAGTAACATACCTTCCCTATCAACACAACAGTGACTTATTTCAAGCAACTGTAAAAACAGAGATGCCAGCTGCAATTACTGTTAGAATCTGACCAATATATTAACCACCAGGTAGTCCGACAAAGGAAGCATTTGTAAACAATGGCTAGCTACTCCAGCTGCAGAAGGATGAACGATCTGAAGCATGGGGTATTACACTGGAAGGGAGAAAAACTGTAAAGGAACCTTAAAACACTTGACAGATACATTTAGAATACTATCATGAAGCCATGAAAGAAAAATCCTATCTTTCCAGGCAAATCTGGTCCTGTTCCTTTAGCAACACATCTAAAAAGACAACAACTAAGCATATATCCCACCACGGTATCACTTGTTCTCAAAAAAAGCTGAAGTGAAAAAAATCAGACTAGGCCTACTGAACAGAAAAGATGTTCACAGAAGCGTGGATCACATCAGCTACTGTTTGAAATGCAGAAGACTAATAAAGCCTATGTCCCTTTTCCCCATCCCCCAAAGGAAGTTGCTGTATAAACTTGCCTACTCATTACTTAAATAGGTCATTCAGAATTTATGGTAGACCTCAACCTGCAAAGAAAAAAAAAATAAATAGTACACTTCCAATAAAAATGTAAGAAGAAAAGATGTAACAACACATCCAGCTCATTCGCATTCAATTTTCGAAACAAAAAAGCATGAAATTCTAAGAACTTATAGAAAAATCTCAAGGTTCTGGTATAATTTTTAAAGTGGCTATTTTCTTACACATACATATAGCTGAGTACATATAGGGCTTGCACAGCTGTTAATGAACAGAAGGCGAAAACCAACTCCAACTAGGAAAAGACAATGGAAGTTCTGCCAGCTGTCTTGGCACAAGATCGGCACTTAAATTTATTGCTAGAGGCTCTAAGAGTTTTGTTGAGGCATCCCTCCTTAATTTGCTATAAACAAAAGGGAATAAAGATAAATAATAGAAAGTTCACATTATGCAGACAGTGTAAAAGAGAAGAAGAAATATTTCCCAAAGCTTCTAAGGAGATTCTACTACAGGAGTAAATCCATGTTCGAGAAGTAGAAGCAGTATACCTAACCAATCTGAACAGTAATGTTCCAGATGAAACAGACCAACCATATCTAATCAAATCAGCAGTTTAACTGTTCATCACATCAGGACTGCATCAGATATGATCCTCTGCAAAACAACTAAAGGAAACAAATAAAGAGATAGGAATTCCAATATGTAAGCATACCTGAAACTTTGCTAACAGCCTGTACTGTTGACAGGTTTACTAGATGTGAATGAAACAAACACATTTTCTTATCAAATCTCAGCAACACATTTTTTCAAGATAAACACCAAGTTAGGCTTGGCGTCTTCTGTAACTTCAAAGAATTGGCACATTTTGGATAAGTTTTCATTGATATATTTATTTGTAACTGAAGCCATTTTTCATTCCTACTACATATCTCTCATTTCCTGAAAATAAATTCATACTACAATTGCAAGATCATTTACTATCAGATTAACATTACATAGCTTTAATAACTTTATTATTCATTGTGCATCATATTAGTTTTGGCACTACCCTAATTTCTTCATAAGCAGATTAAAGCAGTATTCTCGACAAGGAGACACACATTAATGCAATTTGCACAGAGGTGTAAGAACATCTGACAAGTCTTACAAAAGTTTCCATTTCTTCTCCTCATAATGCAAAAGGCTTGACCTCATTTTCTTTCGGTGCAGTCTATCTAGTCAATACGACCCAGTCCCAGAAAGTTACAGTTTCACTTGCTGGGTGCTAGTAGCTAGACCACATAGTTTTACTCCTTTGATAAGCAAAAAAAAAAAAAATAATCCTTTCTTAAAATATTTCCTACAAATCCTAACTCGAACTATACCTCACGTAGTCCCTTCTTGTGGCATGTAATGTGTATACACATATACACACACGCATATATGTTTACACACACACTTCACAATTCTCTTGGGTAAATATCATAGAATTAATATTATGAGAATAACTATATATACATAAACCTATCATTTAATAAACTTTTCCATCTTTTAAGGGCCTTCTTATTTTACTTCTAAGCAATTATAGTGGAATTTGATTTACTTGATATAAGAACGGAAAATACAAGAAAAAACTGCATTTATATTTCTATTAATATGAAAAGCAATGAAATACTCAAGAAAATAAGTGGTTTTAAAAATCTAAATACCTATTTGTTTGTGACTTATGCTGCCATTAAGACCTGAAGAAGCCAGATCTCCAGAGCAAGATAGTTTCAAAAGATGCAATTGTTTACTGAGGTATGCTAGTTCAAGGTATGGCAACATCTGAACAAACTAGACAATAACAGAACACATCTGCTGAAAAAACTTAGAGGGGTTTTTTCTTAGCTCAAACTCTTCAAAAGCAAAGGTTACAAACCCAGCAACTTTTACCTTGACTGAACAGATATAAATGCAATAGATATGACAGAAAGGATGTTAACACTGACAGAAAGTCAGGAGAGCGGGCTACTTTTTTTAGCTTCCTCAGTTCAGCAAAGGGACAACTTGCTTTTCATTGCTTTATGATAAATATATGAATATAAAAGTGAATTTAGACTGATCATGGGCTTCTTGTAGACTCCACATTCATACATCACATCACCTCTGCTGCTAATTAAGACAGCTATGTTATCACACTGATATAAAAAATAGTTTAAACAATATTTTGATTACACTCAAATAACTTACCAGGAATGTTATACTGGAATTACTTGTTCTCCACTTATCCCAAACAATGTAAGCTCTGAACTGGACTGAGGAACTAAACTGTAGTTCTGCATCACATCCTAGATTATTTTTCAAGCACCTTCAGAATGAGTGTGTGCATGTGCACACACATGTGCATATGTACATCTATTTAATAGAAGCTGTTTTTACATAAAATGAGACTCCAAACAGTTTTCATAATACATCATGACCAATACCAAAATGAACTCTTGCCGGAATTAGAAAGCACACTTGCACAGGTAAACAATTGGGTACTTTACCCAAACATATACAAACTGACTTAATTTGAATCATCACCTAACTAGCTTTAGTTTGCATTAAACAAAGAAGGAGAATTAACATGTAATTCCTATTGCCTTTTATTTATACTCCTTTAGTTGCCAGATTCAATGAGGATGCTATGGAAATGTTTAGACCAAGACTGTTGAATTAAGATAGACACAGCCTCTAGCACTGCTACTCATTATGTTGATCTAAGTCACGGGGTGTCTTAATGATGGGTTGGAAAATCCATCTCACTTGAAGTGCACAACCTGAGGTTATATTTAATGGGATTCATTTCAATGTACTCTGCCTCCGCTTGGTATTGGTTTTCTTGGGAAGTGGAGATTTTCACTAGAGGAAAAATAACACTGAAGAGGAACAACAGGAGACTAAAGCAACCTAGTCCATAAGGAGGAAAGACATGCTTTCACTTTTAAACACATCATGTGCTGAAGAAAACCAGTTTCACTTCTTAGCAAAATAGAATTGTTGCATATATCTGTGTTTTCCAGGGTTCAGCTTTGGACCCAATATGAGATCCAGCCTAGAATGATTAAGCAGGATTCTTTTAGGCAGTTCTCTCACACATTTTGAGCTACGTTAGTTTTCTACAATATAGCACAAAATACTGCTACACACGTAAGATATGAAGACAGAAGAAAAGAATGTTCTGCCCAAAGATGTGTTGATTTCAATTAAATCACTTAATATACCCAACACACTTCTTTTTTTTGTGTTGCTTTTCTGCTTCCATTCACACTACTGCCACGTTTCCACTCCTCCCTACTCTTTAATTCTAGTTACATGCCATATTCTCTAGACGTCTTTGAGGCCAATCCTTTCTCAAGCCTTTTAAAAAGTAATGCTTCCTTTCAGACCCAGCATGCATTTCTAGAAACATATTCATGATTTGCGAGTACTTTGTCCTATAACGTGTATTCTAAGAGGAGTTAAACTTGAAGCATGTTAGCATTAAAATCCATAAAAATTGCTAATTTTAAGGATGACTGCAAAAAAGTATTTGCAAAAATTCTAAAGCAAGTCACCTCTACAAAGCCATCTATTATCATTGAGAAGCGTATTATAACCAAGCTTGCCTAGACTATCTGAACACTAGTCTCACTGCCCTCCGCCTCTCACCCCCGATATGCCCATCCCCTCTTTTTCTCCATTCTTTTAGTATCCCATTTTCCTAAATCTTTCACAGTCTAATTTTGGACTTTTGGACCAGTGCAAAGTCAATGACTGATTTATTTTTTTTTGGTGCATATATGAAAATAGTGCCAATTCAAGCAAGGCTGAAGGTCATACAGCAGTGAATACACCCAAAGTTGAATTGGAATACACCCAAAGTTGAATTTTATTTAAATTACTTAAAAATAAGAATCTATTCTGTACTTTTACTTCTCTGGCATTACTGTGGGGAATTCTATCAAATAATTTTTTAAATTATAGTTCAGGCTGATTTGCCTTGAAATTTAATGTAAGAAAGAAAACAAAAAGCACACACAAATTACCTGCTTTACGAATATGCTCTTCCATTAATAAGACAGCAGAGATTTCCATTTAAGTTGAGAGATTACATGAGTTCTGTGAAAGAAAATCATCCCTTAGAATTCTTAATATACTTTTCTTCGCAGAATACAATCCTCAGGATAGAAGTTTTTCCTCCTGTTTTTCCTCCAATGAACTAGAATTAGCATGCTCCTGTAACCATGGCAAGTACCAAGTCTACAGCTTTCCCCCTCCCTGCAACTCAAGCCAAAGATATTTATATATCTCTGAACATATAATATGCATTTATACTGTTTATATCTACATTTTACATTAATATTTTCAGATAAGGTCAGCATGATACTTCTCCTAGAGTCCAACTATGTGTCCTACATAATTTGTACATTTTTTTGTCCAATGAAGTGCTGAACTAAGATGTCCACCATTTCAGGAACATTTAAAAAGATGACAACTGTTGTGATCATATACCACGGTCTCTAGAGATACAGTCAAGCAACAAATATAATAACTTTGCTATTGTAATGGACATCTCTATGAATGTGGACTAAAGGCTTTGTATGTGCAAGCATAAGATATTTCATGTACTTTTCAATGGTGTCGTGTATGCCTAATAGCATTTGAATGCCCAGGGTATAAAAAAAATAAAACCTCTGCTCCCTTCTTCCTTACAGTTCTAAAAGATCCCTTGTAGTCTTCAAAATAATCATACACTCAGCATTACAAAATAAAAATCAGGAGAACAGTAGGCAGCTGGCAAAAAGAGAGCACAGAAACATGAATTAATAAAAAGGTGGTGGTTGCTGGTGTGTGGGCTACATTCAGAATAGCAAAAAAGTTCACTCCTTTTAGCAGAATAAACCTCTTCATATCGTAACAATCCAATAATTTAGTATTACTTGACATGAAAATAATTCAAAAAAGCTACTAACCTACAGTTAAGGATCTAGTTAAAACTTTAATATAACAGTTTCTGTGTTGTATCCATTTATGAATTGGAGCTCTCTCTTTCTAGTGATCCACATTGCTCCAATACATACATTAAAAGCTTATTAAAAATTACTTTTCTGTAAATTGTTATTGAAAATAAGTAGTGAAGGTTAGTTTTGTAATCACACTCCATGGATATTATAAATATGGGAGACCTTTGTAGCTGCATATTCTTTAAAAAGAAACATAAATAAAATCTGAAAATTTGTTTTGAGTTTGCTGAATGTCTTTTGAGACCTGACTCTGTGAAATGAAGGACAGTAGCTGTTCATTAGTTACAATCTCAATTGTCCTTACTGGTAAACTGTGCAAACATTTCAAAACCAGTCTTTATTAATTTTAAAGGGTTTAAAACTTTTTTTTTTTTGTCCCCAGTGGAATGGATTATTGAACAGTTGTATAAGGTATGAAAAACATTTTAGCCCAAAAGCCAAGATGGGAACCAAACAAAAAGCATTCAAAGAGTCAAATCTGTAAAAGCCCTTTAAATCACCTGGCAAGTCAGACATCCAGCTACTGAGTGTCAGGCAGACAGACTGCATGGTTTCAGTAAGTAACCTAATTCAGTAAAAGTCACCAACAGAGAATTGTTGTGAGTTGGATTTTCTTTTATTAAAACAAAACCCAAACAAACAAATAAAAAAAGAAACCTTTTGAGTACACCCATTAGAAAATTTCATTTCATAAAGCTGTCCCAATCCATGTCCTAAAGTGTATTGTGTTATTAAAAATAGAGTAGTTCTAGATAAAGAATAAGAACAAGGGTTAACCTTACATGTCAAGTCACTGAACTGAAGCAAAGACACTTTAACACAACACTCATCATCTCTGAATATCCCAACTGCTCAGATACTATTTCAGGATGTACAAATTCATGTATTGCCTCAAATCATCTTTCTAAAAATAAAAACAAAACCAAAAAATATTGTTTTAATTCTGCCATAGAAGGAAATAAACCTACTGTATTGCTTAATGGAGTTCTGATTTGCTGTGTTACATCACTTTCAAAAATAATAAAATAAGGATATTCAATTTGCATAAATAAAAGATTAATTCATCATTATCACTTAATCTGATTTTAGACAAAGAGTCTACAGTACAAGCACCTTCCCAGAATATCCATCTTAGACTGGACTACAAGAAAACTTAAAAATAAAACAAACAACAAAAAAAACCCTCCTAAGTTGTTGTTAACAAGGGCATTAACACAAACAGAAAGCACCTACTTGAGAAGAGTATTCTACAGTTCTATCACCTCCTCTGAATTAAAACATGACACTTGCCATTTTCTCACATTTACTTTCCTTTTCTTTCATTTGTATTTGCTTTAAAGGTGAATGGAAGGTAAGAATGAAAAAAGGCACCAGAGTGGAAAAAGGAAAATTGAAAGTAGACAAGAGAATTTTTTCTAAGCTTGACAAAATGAGGAAGAACAGCGTACACAAAGGCACAAAAAATTCTTTTCATTGCTTCCCTATCACACTGCGACAAAGTACAGTGCACAACTCTGTTCTGCCCTCTCCTCCTCTTCTAGGAAGCAAAGGCTCACTCTCTTCTGTACTCAGGGCAGGGCAGGAAGTTGTCAACTGGTTTTGAGACATTTAAAACAATAGAAGTAAAAAAATATTTTATGGTTTCCAACAACAGCCCAAACTGAAGGTAAACTCAGACTACAGTCAACGCTTTGCCTCTAACTGAAGCACTGAGCTGCTGTCTGCCTTTACTTAAGCCAGTACACAGAATTTTTCCTTTTATTGGAAGGGATGCAAGACCTCTTAAATTAGTTACCTCTATTGTACTCATAAACTGGGCCTAAAAGGTGTGAAAAGATACCTAATGATTCAGACTAAAGACAGCAGAAGAGGCTACAGTAGTGGCATAGCTTTTCAACATGGAAATCAAATGTACATAATTCCAGTGCTAACAAACTCTATACTTTATCTTTTGTTTCATTTTATTGTATCTGAAATACATACATAACTGCTTACACATAAGGAAACAAAACTAAGTAGCATCATAAAACAGGATTCCCCAAAATGGAGAAAGAGCTATGCTTGATAGATTTTGTAGACAGCTTTTAGTGTCCAATAAGAAGCCACTCAGATGTCCAGATAACCACAGTGAGCAGAATTATAGAGAATAAAAATAGGTAATTTCTTCATTTGCTGAGAAGTGTGACATAAACTAGAATGTGAGTAACATTTTACCTCGTGGGCCCTCCACCCTCATCAACATGCTTTCTGTTAATTAAGCCAAAGAATGTATTTTGCCATGGTTATGCCATTTTCTGGAAATCTGAGCTAGAAAGTTACAGGGCCTCTTCTACAAATGTTCACAAACTTGAATTAAAATAACATGATTATAATCATAGAAAGTAGAAAGACACTATAAAAAGGGAGAATTAAATAATAACAGCTAAAAGTCAGTGTTAAAAACTAAAACAACAACGTAAATCCAATTCTGAAAATCCTAAGTCCACCCTTCACTTTGTGAATATTCATAACTACCATTATGGCTCTTTTGAGGAACATCAAATTGGTTACCTACAAATAACACACTGTTAAAAACACAGTAAATCAAAACTTTGATGTTTAGGGTCTTGGGCTGGGGGGGGAGGGAATCACATCAGACCAAAACCCAATTCTTTATTCTAGACAGACAGTGATTTTGATTCAACACATGTTAGGTTGTCCATTTTGAACATGTTGAACTTTCATTTTATGTCTCTCCTCCCTCTCCCTCAACTGTGATGAGACCTGCTAGTCTTCCCTCTAATATGCAACACTATCACATAAAACTTTCTTCATGGTGAGATCAACACAGGCTGCTAGACAAGATATAGGGGAAAGAGAATAGATGGGAAGGAAAAAAAAAAACACCAAGGCTCAAAGATCATAAACATTAGCCATTAGTTAATGCATCAGTATTTGGCACATTGTTCAGGTGCTTGTTCATTTCTCTTGCTTGAAAGGAAAACAGCATACAAGGTTTTCTTTCATCAAGTTTCTACAAACTTTTTTATTTAAAAAAAATGTTTTTAGAAATGTTAACTATTGTCAAGTTCTTTAAAATCTTTTAGGACAGAGCTACTGTGATTTATTTTGATCGACAATCCTATAGGGTAGTAAAACAGTACTTTAGTACAACAGAACATTCTGTAGAGCTGTAGAAGTATGTGGGATACTCTTTAAAAGAAATCATATACTGTTGCATACATACTGAAACACACACCTGAAGTCCAGACATTCCCCTCCTAGGAGTTTAATTAATTTACTGAAGGCAAGTAATTAAAATGAAAGTGCCCTTGTCCCTAAAGAAGAGAGATTTATTTACAAACTTTTTTTGCTTTGTGTAGAAAAAGTTGGTGTTGCTAGCTAAGGGGGGTGTGTGGTTTTTAGATCTGTGGTTTTGGGCGGGGGGGGTAATTTTAGAAAGCTCTTGTTATGTTAAGATCTGTTCGTCTTCAGAGAGTAATACTGTGAAGTTTATTTAAAAATCAAAATGGATTGATTATACCTATTAAGTTAATTCAAAAAAGCTCCCCTTGCTCAAATGGGCACTTCACCAAAAGGACATCTTATGCTGGCTTTCCCCCTAATTGAGCAACATTGGTAGCTTATGTAGAACTGCTACTGTTATAACTATTCTGCCAAGAAATAAATTATACATCACCATTAAAAAAAATAAAAAATGCAACCCACCTTCCCTTCAGAAGAGGAAGGTCATTTCTCATCGTGGATGCCTCACTCCACAGGTAAGATACCCTAGGTATCTTTGGATGCAGTATTTCCATTGACTTGAAAGATCTTTGTACAAATTATAAGAAAGAAATTCATGAACATGTCATGAAAATGATCATTCACATGTGTAGCTGTTTATACGAGTACTCAAACATAACAGAAATAAAATCATAATATATATAAACATGAAAGCTCGCAGGATTAGCATATTAAATGGGTATTAAACAGCTAATATTTTTGCTATACTCTTGTTTCTTGCATTGTATGGCACATTTAACAGGTCCTGGAAGTCTCAGGATAAATGTTACTAGTTATAGTTAGCCATGTTACTAGTAATACTGTTGTAGCCTACAAAACATAGTTAAGGAATTTCTATGTATTTTTCAGAAGCAGAACAAACATGTCTCTATAGTACTGTAGAAGCTAGCTTTATCCCATCATAGAGGCTTTTTATGACTCCAAGTGCAAATAATGAGCAGGAGAACACTTAGGAGTTAATATACAGACTTATGAAAGTTTTTTAATGAAACAAGAGAACCAGTGAGAACTTGGTCTAAGTTTCACAGAAAGCCTACACCTCCAGGAATGCACTTAAATTGACATTTTCCTTAGAAATTATACTGCTATATAACTTCCTTTTTTGATTTTCTGATAAGACTATTTCAGATAAAAACTGCCCAATTTCTTTTTCATTTGTCAAAATTTCCAAGTGAAAAATATTTTATACGTTTTTGTACCATCTGATTGATCTGAAAGTCCCTCTATATTATAAACAAAGGATTTGAGGATATTAGGGGCAGAAAAACAACAGTAATAAAACAAGTTTACTTTTGTGCAAATGTTCTTTCTATAAAATATATATTACATAAAAACAAGTTTAGGTAGTTTTCCCATCTGTTATAATTTTTTAATATATTAATAATTTGTGTATGTGCATAAATAAAAATAATTACAACCTACTTCATGATGATGTATTTTCTTGGTTACTATGTGATATAGGAAGCTATTAAGAAACTCCTTAAAAATAAAAGTTCTCAGTACACTCTTCATTGATTCCTTTTACAAAAAGGGCCTGATTTTCCGCTCATGTCTATGGATTTACAGAAGTAAAGCTTTTTTAAATAGAAAGGACATGCTGGATCTGTACCTCCATTATTCTTTTCCATTTGTTCTTTGGATTAGCCTTCTTCAAATACACGTACATCACACAATCTAATAATTTGTGTGTCAAGTCCTCAAACTTTAAAATTCTAATAGATTTACATCTAAAATAATTTTTTTTTTTAAAAGGCAAAAGTGGAATTTCCTTTCGAAGCAGTACAGAGAGACAATAGCTCTTCAGGCAGTCCATTGTGTTTCACTGCACACCTTGTCCCTGAACAAGTCACTAATACTGTTTCCAATACAATACTATGACCTTTACTACAGTGAAAAATATGGAGCAGTAGTAAGAACTGTTAAATACATTGCACCATCAGTGAAGTAAGTTACAAGTACTGCAATAAAAGAGAACTATTTTTGTGGAGGGACAAAGAAAAGAGTTCCCGCAGACATTTATTTTTTTTTTTAAATATAGTTGTTTGCAGGATTCTGAACCTGATGACCTAGGTGGTTGTTTCCAATTCTTTGCAACATGTATGAGTAAAGCACTTTACATATTGAGTGATAAAATCTTCAAGGACAAAACCAGTCTCTTTGTTAGCATCTATACAGTAGATGGCACAGTAATGATCTTATAATTACACTATTTGTAACAGCAGTACAACAAACTTTTGTAAAGGCAAAGTCTGATCTGAACCTAAAGATGAAGACTAAAATATCACTATCTTAACTTTTATTGCAATGCGGACAGAAATATCGGCGGGAAAGACTATTCCACACAACTTTGATATTTTACACAGTTATCTGATGAACACAATAGGAAGACCTTTTACTTCAAAGTTTTGGGTTCTTTTGTACTTAAACTGGGGAGAAAAAAACCTAATCCTTAAATAATTCCTTTATCAAATTCTTAAGTGCTGCATAGACTACAAACTCTTTTGCAAATAAATCTTTTCTCCTAAAGAATAATCATCACATTGCCTTTTCATAAAAACAGAAATTTATAATAATAGTAAGAGATAAATCACTACATAGTCAGATGGACCCACAGTGCAATCAATCTTCAAAAATATTTTGTAACATTCTATTTCATATGCTGTAAAATTTAGCTGAACATCTGTCAAACATTAACATGCTTAAACTCCATAATTCTCTCATTAGTTCTATCAATATTCTCACTATAACAAAGCAAGCCATTTATTATTTGCAGGTTTTTAATCAACTAATAAATTAACTATGTTTTTGCATCCTATTTTTATTTAATCTCTCAGCCTTTCCAACACTATTTTCTGGATTTCTTTCTGTATCACTTGGTTGGCTACTCCAAAAAGGCATGAAACTACTGAAAGCACAAACGCAGTTTGTAATAGGCTAAAAAAAGTTAGAATTTGGGGGTTTGGGGTGAAGGAACAGGGTGCCAGTTATACACTCACAGGTTGCAGAAATCATGATGAAGTACAGAAAATTTAAAAAATACATATTTTTAAAGCATTCTCACACCATCTATTTCTATTAGCATGCATTTTATTTATAAATACCTTCACTTGTTCGTTACCTCATATTATTCAGACACACAAAGCTGTTTCATCCAAATTCTATTCCTGGTAGGCCTCCTGTGTGACAAGTCTGAAGACATGACAAGTAATAGTTAATTTGGGCACATAAGTGCTTAACAAACACAACAAAAAGCTGGGCATTTGCTAGGTACCGGGATTACTTCTATGTTTCTGTAACATTCCCTTTTTGAAAGAAATGGAATATCACATAGTTGTGTCTTCCCTTCAAATACTGTGGTATTAAAGAAAGACTCTTTGCATCATTTATTTCCAGAAATACCTTTTTTTTTTTTTTTTAATGTATATGGGCAATTCTGGTCTGCTAAGGCAGTAAGTACTCAGAGTTACTTTCAAGAGCTATAGGATGAAAGAAGTGGGCATAAGGAAAAGGAGCAAGAAAAAAGTAGAAAGGAAAATGGGGTTTAAATTGGTAGTCATTTTGTATCAAAGTCTGACAGCAGATAGTTTTTAATATTTATTTCTTACACAAAACATCATGAAGTGACAGTGAATAAGGAGGCTTTCTACCTCTAAGAGTATCCAAATTAAAACCATAGAGAAGCATACCATTTTATGAGGGAAAATTATTGATGAAAAGCCACTCAACGACAAAAGGCCCTTTTGCAATGTACTTAACTGCATACAAACAATTCCCCACTAGGCAAGAAACTGCATACCAGGAGCAATGATCAAAAAATTTAATTTGCAGAGGATTAATTCTATACAACAAACTCTAGAGGCTTAATGCTACAAAACAATAGGAGGAAATATATGCTTAATTCAATGAATTTGATAGGACAAGCAGCTTATTATCACTTGAAAAATAAAGATAAGATTAAGAGCAATGTGCATTTTAAAAAACAAAGCTACCTAAATGCTTTCCATAACAAAGATGGACCCTGTGCCTACCCTCTCCCCTCTCAATTTTCAGAGGTGGTGGTGGGGGAAGAAATCAGGTGACTGGCTCCTCAGGCAGTGCTTTGGCTTCAGCAGCTGATCTAGACCTTCGCTCATTATTTTCCCTAAAGTAGTTCTCAATTTCTTCTTAAAGCAAAGAGGTATTGGCTTATTTTACACTTAACTTATACTTATTGCACTGGTCATTTCCATAATCATAATAGAGCCTGATCATTGGCTGTCTTTTGTGACATAGCAATAATGGGAAGGAGTCTTAAGGCTGCCTTAGGCAGCAATCTAGGGATATTAGCATATATCAGGTGCCCTGGGCTCACCACTTTGGAAGTTTGCAGTAATATCAGGTGAAGACAAAGCAATAGGCAGTTATGAGATAACTTGTCCCCAGGGAAAGTTTTATTCCAGCTTTCCATAGTTACTGGTTTGTGCCCTGGAAGAAAAGAATTATATTCCTTCTAAAAATCCATATATATTGTTTTCTTTATAATTTTTGTTTAATATTATAACTCTATGCTCTTGTTATTCAAATAAATGGATGGGTCTGTTGTGAAAAAGCTAAGATGCCAGTAATAGTGAGCTAAGTGAGGCACTTCTACATTTATACTGTATTAGTGTGATGATTGAACCTGAGTTTCCCCAACCCTCTTTTGGAACTTATCTTTCAACTTCTTATGAAAAGTAATAAGACTACAAGAGTGTCCAATCACCCTCACTGAAATGCTGAAAATGCAAAGCCATACAATACTGGAAGTCCAATATTATAATCAGTAATGAAATATTAGCACCACGGAATTCCATAGGTGGTGTTACGACAGCTGAAGGAAGCGTACATGTCACTTTCTAATAGATGATTAGATGGATCCCTGAAATAGATAAGATGGGGAAATAATAGGTACTGTTAATATAGCATTAAGGGTCAGGGAAGATAAAAATACATTACCGCATCATTTTAATTGGTTTCATAAATTGTAATGTAAAAAGTTAATCCTTGAGCTTTCTGAGACTGTTAAGATATAGAAAGTCAGACTATAACCCACAAAAAGTATGCAGTTTTATCTTATATTAGTACCAGTGGGAAGGGAATAACATCATTAAGGACAGCTTTTATCTTTATTCTTTCTTTTGCAGCTCCCACTGTATTTTACTTTATTGCCTCACTGTGGGTTTTCCTCTTCAGACCACTCACTGACACATCCTTGGCAAGAGGCAGGACAAGTAGTAAGTCACAGATAGATACACAGCTCCCCAAAATAAGAGATAGATAAGGAAGACTATAACCAAGACCACCACCGATGGCTGCTTGCTGAAGGAACCAGCCAGAGCTTTGTAACTGATAGGAAGGTGGGGAACAAAGTGACAGTATTATACGTCTCATGAGGAAAAGTAAACTTCTTATAGGGTGTTCAAGTGAATTTGTGGGGTCATGTTAAATATGGGATGTCTTAAGGTGATTGTGGGAATGTATACAACTTACTATAAGGTGTTTAGGAGAAGGGCCAGAGACAGGGAAAGGAGAAATGACAGTGAACGAGCAAGGAACGAGCGTGGGAAAATGGAGAGAAGGAAGATAAAAGGGGAAATGTTACACCTAAAGAAGCTGCTGGTCAGCACACTTACCTAGCCATGCCCTGCATCTGACCAACTCAGTCTATACCAGCTGTTCAGCTTTAATCCCAGCCAAATTCTGTGACAACTACCTCTGTTCTCTGTGTGTGCAGGTGCATGTGATTCACTACAGCAGGCTTTAACTGGACTCATCAGGAGGAGACCAGCACCTGGAAAAACCCAAGGTTTGAGCTGGAGACTAGATAAGCAGGACCAGCATCTGCCTGTGGATTCTGGAGAGCCTGAAAGTCCAAGAGCTTACAGAGAACAGGAGAGGGATTGTCAGAGCGGGGGGGGGGGGGTGTGTGCACGCACATATGCACACATCTCCTAGTGAGCTTCAGCCCACATCATCCAGCGAGCCAAGTGCTGCCAGCGTTTTTATGTCAGTGTCAAGAAGGGCTGTGTTGCTTTGTGAAGGCACGTATGTGCTTGTGCCTGCCAGGTATGATATACGCTGCAAATATAGTCCTGCTCCTGCCTAGACCTGGAGATGCAAGAAGCACAGCAGGCTGGCGGTGTCAATGAGTACCTTTGACACCCTAGCAGTCAAGGAAAGCCCAAGGGATTCAACTACCCTTAAAATTAACTTGTTTCGGTATTCTACAGATTTACATGCCAATTCCTTGCTTCAGCTCTGATGACTAGATAGCAAAGGCAGTGGCCATCTTTTGTCAGGTTAGAGTGCTATCTCAGTCCCATTGCAAATACGATGAGGCAGAGACAGCTCTGAAAGGGATCGGGTTTTCCAAAGCATTATTTCTTGACGCTGCCATTCAGGGTTTCTCTTGCTATGAAGGAAGAATCTTTTGGCTATTACCACCAAGGGCAAAATGAATGTCCTCACAGAAACCAAGCAGTAGTACATCTACAAACCTTTAGAGAACATTAATAATAAAGGAAGTCTAAAGCATCCACATATCATTATTAAAATTACTGGAAGCATAATACTCCAGTCTGACATATGGCACTAAATTTCTTCAAACATCCATGTTAATCCAATATTATATCTTTGGACTGTTGAATTATGAGAAAAGCTGTATCATATCAAGCTGGAGTATGACAATTATTCAGGATAGATTTTTTCATTATTATTGAAAAGCACGTAAAAAGCAACAAGCTCAGTCCTCTAATATTGTTGTGATGTTACATAAACTTCAGGTGTTAGGGTGGCAATAAAAAAATTGCTAAACCTGCTCTCTTGCACTTTAAGGTGCATGCAAAACACCCACATTGGTATATTTTATGGCAGTGTTTGTGCAACTTGTAGACTAAAACCAAAGAAAATTCAAAAACCAAGAACTCTTTTCACACCTTGTTGCACATAGCGGAAAATACCAAAAATTGGAGGTATCTAATCCGAGTCTGTCAGTGCTCTTTACATGTAAGTCTGTACATCAATGCATGACTTCTTTGGTAGCTGCTGTCTTAAATCTGTACTAAGAGCATATATCAGTACCCTAAGAAACAGTACTCTCAAGTTTCTGGGAGCAATATTTGTTGAGGACAGCATTTATTTATTTATTAACTACTGAGACAGGATCTGCCAAGATTCTTTTTCTCTCTGTATCAGCCTCATACTTTTTCTTACCCTCTATAGAAATACTAAAAAAAAAAAAAAAAAAAATAAATGGCATCAGCAAGCACATTCAACTTGGAATCACTTAACATTTCCTGACACTACCATGAAGACAATTATTCTCTCGATTGTGCAGTACAGTACGCACAGCCTTTGGCTGTTCTGTGAGTTTCTCTTACACAAGTATAATTACTTCAGGGGGATTGAGTACATGGAACTAATTGATGTTTAACATTTAAGAAATGTAACACAATTTTATGCCTATGTAAAAATGTCAAAAGTAATTTATAGGATTTGAAGAAATTTCACTGTTGGCAGAATCAATAGCTACACATGGGAAATTATCCCAAACAAAAGTGTCACATCTAATATAAAAGTCTTACCGAAAAAGTAAACTTTGTGGGTGATATTGATACAGCTACCTGGTGGCAGCTGAGATAACATCCAAGATATAGAAAAAAACATACATTTAATGAAAACATGCGGATGCTTGTTGATAAATTAAAATTATTTTTGCTTCTCTTTGTGCATTTCAGTATGGAAATCACTTCGAATATGAACAATTAGTATATAAATAATGCAGGTGTAATGTCAACCCAGGAAGAAACATGAACTTTAATCAACAAGTACATCGATGACATGCATCACAATCTGGCGTTAATAAAAAGTTCATAACAAAAAAGGGGAAATAATTCAGATTCTGCAGTCCCCAAACTATAACACATCTTTGAACTAAAGAACATTTCTCTTACTTCCGGCAAAGAACAGTCACACACATATATCAGTGAAATGAAGGCAAGGTAACCACATTTCCTGCTTCTGCATATACGACCACTAGAAACCTGAATAATACAATATCAATAGAATCAACTTTGCATGATGAAAAAAACTTTTTAAAAATACTTCAAGCATTATGCTAAAGAGCATACCATCAGAAACAATTCTGCAATTTCATCATATAAGAAATTCCAATGTTCATTAGGGAGGAAGAGGAACAGAATTTTATTTATTTTTTGAATAATAAATTCTGAAGTGGTGTAGTTTGTGTATTTTTTATGAAAATACTAATACCATTCCCATTAATCCACAAAGTCAGACCCAAGTTGTGTTTCAACAGTTTATCTTACCCTTTCCGTTCCAAATATGTGCATACAAGTTGCAGGAGAGTCTAGTTTAGCTTTGACAGAGATGGTCTTATAGGATGAACCTTCATGAGCATTTGTAATGGGAGTGTTTCTACTGATTTTCATGAGGCTAAAATTCACTCTAATGGTATAAGTTTCTCAAGTTTGTGAACAGTCAGCCTTTATGGGCAGACTTGCAAAGTAAAGCAGCACAGATTTTTATTGATTCTAGGAGGAATAATCACTGGCTTAAAATTAAGGATAGCATCACAATTATTCCAATACTCAGAATTGTCTTGTGAGACTGGTTTCAGAGAGCTCAGCAGCTTGCAAAAAATCAAACTCAATGGGGCACAATGACTAACAGAACATTGATATAAAAGTAATATGGGATCTTTTGATCTGCTTTTATTCTGGGCCAAATTGCCTTTACACAAATGAACACCTTTGATTTATTATATGTAAACATAAGAAATCTACATTTACATCAGTGTAGCACTGCTACTTTCAGGTTCAATAGAGAGAAGAGCATAGGTAGTGAATGAGACAGGGAAGCAGAGTTTCCCATGCCTATTCACCATTATCTTTGAGACTGCAGCAAATGAATGAGGGAGGTATTCACTCATTAAACAGTGAAAATAAAAATAAATATTGAACAGCTGCATCATTAACTGTGTGCAGTTCAATCTGCATGCTAAATGAGGCAAAGATCCCATGGAAATAGCACTATGTCATGTAATTAATAACCGTATTGTACTGTTTATGCACATGTGCTAGAGATAGTATGGCACAGGTGATTATATATTTGACTTTTATTTTTTTTATTTGTCATTCATTTTCAGGAGTTGTCCTACACAGATATTGTAGGAAATAGTGCTTAAGGACAAAAAGGTAAAAAGTTTTTATTAAGCTGAGGCTAGGATGAATAAAATGCTTACAAAAAGCAACATTATCATCTAAGGTAAAATAACAAGTAGTTAAAATGATATTAACTGTCCTGGTAGACTAAAGGTAGCATTTCAGAAATTATTTTCCAAAATATGTTTCTGAAATGGTATGTATATTTTATATCAGTATTAACATCATTAAACTTCCTCATGAAATGATATAATTCATAACTCTTCATTTTGAGCAACAGCAAGTATCATGTGTTACACATGTACAGATTTTTAAGAGCATAATGATTTATTATGAATTTCATAAATACTTTGAGTGATAAACCCAGGACAGTTTAGACATGCAAATGACTAACCTTCTTGGGATTTCACAATATCTGACCAGTGCTAGTTTGTTACCAATGTTAGAAAACTTTTGTTTTGAAAATCAATTTTTACAGTGTCTTGTTTCAAGTGGGACTTATCTTGTATAATTTTGCTAACACCACCCTCTCCCCCCCTCCAGGATTATCATCATGAGATGATCACTGATAACTAAGATGCTGGTTTGGCCAATAAATATGTATATATCCTGAATAAGACAACTACCATCATCCAGTTCCATGAAGAGTTATCTGTGCTTCCTTGTCCTGACATGAGTACTAGAGAGTCCTGGGATTAGGGGTCACAATTATTAATGCAGCCATCTCTTCTTGATGTGAACTGATTTTATACAATAAATTTCAGAACAACTGCAACAACTTGCAGAAAAAAAAAAACTTCAGGGAGACATGGAAATTGACTTATGGCATATGTAATATTGAAGAAATATTTTGAATAAGATTAGGAAGTATTGTTAGTACTACTTTCAAGTGAAGGCAGCTTTTAGCAGGCTGTTAGCAGCTATAAAGTCTTGCTTAAATTAATACTGGTCATACAAAAGTTGTGGGGGCATTGGGGGTTTTTGTTGGGGTTTTTTTAATGAGTTTTTTTGTTTGGGTTTTCGTTTTGGTTTGGTTTTTTGTTTGGTTAGGTTTTTTTTTAAGCTTGGCATACTCTGGAGGGAAAATTTAAATAAAAGTCAACTGTTTGCAGTTTACTATAAAATTAAATGATTCACAGAATGGATTAGCAGAAATATACGTCTTCAGCCAATATAAATAATGAAAGTTTTATTGGACAGCTCTGACTACAGATCTCGCCTTCGTCAGCAGATAACTTATGAATATATTTTGGATAAGAATGAAAAATCCACTGTTGAAAATACATGGACTGCTGTGACATTTGTTTTTAGGCACATAAATGGTCTCAAGTGATTCATTGGCTAATATCTAATTAGCTCTGCTAATGGTTTCTGAAAGACATATTCAAACATATATTCAGAAAAATAATTCCAGTGGTCCTGAATCAAGCAGCGTGAACAGTAATCTGAAAGCAACAACAGCAGCATTTCATATTAGCACCTAGCAGAAAGCAGCATCATATCTATGTCAAAACTGGAAATCCCATAAAATCTAACCTTCAGCTAATAAAGTTGGGTGCAGCTGGGAATTTGCCTTGCTAGAATAGTTTAAGATTTCTTTCTTTATGTTGTAATGACACCTTTGAAAATTATTTCAGAAGCAAAGAGAGATCTACCAATCTCTACCTTTTCCTCTACACTCTTCTAACTTGTCAGGACTTCAGTATTCCCTTTAATCCATTCTTCTAACTGAAGAAAATTTCTGTCTGAAAGAGTCTGAAATTTGTAAAGGGACTGACAACCTTGCTCTCCTAATTTCCAGTTTTAAAAAGTCCAGCTCATGAGGGATAAAGAAATACCATTCATCTTATGCCAGTTTGATGAAGTAGAAGAAATGAATTTCACAGATTCATACCTTGTCAAGAAGTAGTCACGTCATAAAAAGTGTCATCACAACCAGTATTCAACCTTAGCAGGCTGGTTAAGGCTTTAATATGTGCCACAACACACAGCTTACCTTCAAGTCCCAACAGTGGTCTGTCAATACCAGGTTTTATGGACTTTCCTAAGAGTCACTAAGGAAGTTTGTACCATTGATAAGAAACATTACTTTTTGCTGATTGAGCAAAGGAGTTTGTTCTTTGAGAGCCTAATTCTGAAAGTTTTAGAAAAAATTACTTCACTCAATTGACAACACTTTCCACATCTCACAACATGTTTTGGGACAGTGAAAAATAAATCTTCTTCCACATCTATTGTTGATGTAAAATGATAAGAGAGCAGTTGATATCAAAGTAGTGCCAGATAGCAAAATAATACAGACTTGTAGCGTTGTGAGCAAAAGTCATTAGCTATTTAATCTAAAAATTCTTCCAAGAATAAGGGAAAAAGCATTTACATACAGAAGATATCATAAAACACAAAATGAGAGGAAAAATAAAAAAGTCACCAACAAAAAGGCCCACATGAAAAGTTTTATATCCCAAGGTAAAGCTGCCTTCAACATTTGGCATAAAACTGCTATACTGGCATTTAAATTGGCATAAAGTTAAGAGTTCCTCATTTTTACATTGTGAGGGCATCATTTGTTTTCACAACAAATAAAGGGGCTATGGTGTTACAATCTCCTTTTCAAACAAGGAAATAGTACAAGATTATGAAGCTATTTTTCAAAGTGCAGGTAACAGTTTGGAACACTCCTTTGTACAAAAGAAAATGGGAATGAACCCATAACCCATTTTATACCAGTTTATAACAAAAAGTCTTCCATTAAAGGCAATGACCTAGCTTCCTTCCCTCACGCGTACCTACAAGCTGCGGTTTTTGAGGGTTGAGTGGGGGAACTGTTTGTTTTGTTAAGATGAATTTTTTGACTACAGATTAAAACCAGAAAGCCTAATCACTGTCGCCAAGGATAAACCCCCGTTTTTCATATAAGAGCTTGAACTGATACCTCTCAAGTATAATCCATCTACGACTGCTAACATCAAGAAGTAATATATTTTTAAATGTTTATTATCTGGGCTTTGCAGAACAATACTTCTATCAATGACAGCAAACAAAAAAGTTCTGAAACATCACTAACAGCAGCAAACTTCCTTGAAAATAAGTGTTTTATTTGAAATGGTAGTCCCTTGAAGTATCATTGCCACAAAGAATTTCAAGGCAGCCTGATACCACTGCTCCTTACTCCCAGTAAATTTCCAATATATCACACAAAGCAGTAGAAAAAAGTGGAACCTAAAAACGTCACCATTTAGCCTGTCATTTTCATGCCAAACCTGGAACTTGTTAACAAAAGGGATTGCAGCAATGTTTATTGACTCAACGAAACAATCAATACCTTCTGAAACCTCTCCTATGCATCAAGAAAGCTTTTTGTTTTTTTTTAAATAATCTGAAGCAGCAAGTGTAAATGTACGTTATTTGTCCTGACCAACTAATTATACCACCAGATAACTTTTCCAAAGTAAGATTTAGGGTAAGGAGGGAAGTATTGCAGCTTCAGTAGGTTCAGCTGAATTAACAGAAAAAAGAAAAAAGGCATTATAAGATCAACTGAAAAACTAATCTAATGTATCTAAATCAAATCCAATTCAAAACTTGAATTAAAGATGCCACATTTGACTGCCATTTGACATATATACCATTACTGCACAGGCAATCAGTTTTATCACTCATGTTGTGTTTTGATAAAAGTGATTTGTAAATACGTTCTAGAACATCAGAAGGCAAAGATTGAAAGGTTACTTTCATTTATTCAGTGTTACATTAAAAGGTTTTTTGCTTATAGTCAATATTCAGGAAAGCTAAGCTTTTTCTTCTGTTGCTCCTTGTTTGTATGCAGTATGACACTGATGACTTTTTAAACAGTTTTAAAAATTGTTGGCAAGTATTTGCATCCAGATGTATAAAACTGAGCAGAAAGCAATGCCATAAATGCATAAGTTACAGACAATTAGTAGGAGTAAAGTGTGTTTCCTACTCTAAACTATATTTATTAGACAAATTAAAACATTATGTCATGCCCACAAGGAACCTGAACTTATAGATATGAGACAGAAATCCTGATGTCAGAATTTGCAATGGTAAGGTTATTTCAACACATTTGACTAGAAAAAATAAAGGTACAGGAATAATAAAGAGATGATTTATACAACTAGAATTTAAAAAAAAAAGTAGAAAAATAACCAGTCAGTTTTCAATCAGTGAGAACTGCTGTATCATCCTAAATTTTAGCTAAAAAGAATTGAAAATGACAGATTTATTCCTATGGAACTTTGATACTACTGATAAGCAAAAGTTCATTTGGTTTGAAGATAAATTTGACATCATTATTTATTAGTAAGCAACCCACTGGAGGAGGCTAAAGTTTCTGATTTTACTTTAAGTTCTGCAGGAAGTTAAAGTCTTCTTTTCTAATAAAACAGAAAACTAAGACTTCCAAGTCTCTTGGGAAAGTGTTAATAAGTATATAGGAAATAATTTTCAAGAAAAAAGATATCATTGAAAACCATGTCAATTCAGCTGAAATGGAAGCCTTAGCTTATGAGGTCAATTTATTATGTCAGATTTTAAAAGTTAGTGTTATGTAAAGTAACCATAGCAGGGTTTTTTTTTCTTTACAAGCAGTGACTAAAGTCTACCTTTTAAATCTATTTTAAAATCCATATTTGAACTCTATTTGACCTTGAAAAACCACTGCCTTACAGTTCTACCCTTGAGACAATCAATCTGTTGCCTTAAAGCTATATAATACTCTGATTAAGTCTTATATCCCTATTTGAATGCCAGGGTATCAGAACAGTTGGACAGAAACAGAGGTTTGGAAAGAAAAGCAAAGAAGAGTGAGAGGGAAAAGTAATTCAAGTAGTAAAAACTTCTAGAGAGATTTTAAAACTGAGCTTTCTGCTTGCCTACTCAGCCATTTCTTGGCTTCTGAATGCCTTGTGGTTCAGTCTTTATGCTCAGGTTTTGCCTTTTTTTCTCTTGGCTTCATTTTTTGTTTGAAGATAACAGCTGATAAAAAAAAAATATAGCTACTCCTATTACTTTCTCCTCCCTCATTTCAAAGGCTGGATTTCAGTGATCCAGAACACTTGTTTCTTTAACCAATTTTTATAGCTAGAGAAGTTATTAAATTTAGACAGATTTGATGTCTTTAAAAGTTATCCAAAAGTATTGTTATCTCCAAATTTGTGCCTTGTTTTCTATCAACTTAACATTTACTACACCTGTAGTAATTCCAACTGCTAGCCACAAATCTATCAATAAAAAAATGAAATCATATAATTGACTACATATTTAGATGACACAGAAATGAAAAGTAATTTTGAACTGACTGTTAATAAAAATAATTGTATTGAGCCAGCAGAGTACTCACTCTTATGTGAAAAGCAAATGAAGAGCAATGGATCCAAAGTATACAGGTTTTCCTAGCGACTGAGCACACATTCCAGCAACATGACAATGTAACCATACTTAATGGTGATACCACTCTGTAAATATTTGTCGACTACAACTGGAGAAATGAAAAAAAAAAAAGTGTGGGGGTATCATGTATCATTTCAAACACAATTTATCATACTTGCAGAATTTATGTTGCAGCAAAAGTGTCGACTCTTTCTAGAAAGGATACTGCAAGAAAAACACTGACAAAACCAGTTTTTTCCACTAATGTGAACTATTATTAGATTCTTCTTTGGGGAAATGACTGATGTGCAAATACATTTCATTCAGTCAAACATGCACATTCAGTTTTTAGTTTGTTTTTCCTTAACATTCATAATTAAAGCCACTTACTAGCTTAAAGAGAAATGAGTCATTATTATGCAATTATGTGCAGGGATAAAATGTAGATCTCAAATCATTATTGGCATGTTCATAGTTTTTGTATGTGGTTTTTTTTAAAGTATAACACAAAATACTTTCAAAATACTTTTGTTTTGTTAGTTAACACGTGAATAAAAAAATTAAAAAAGAAATCAAACAAGAAACAAACAGCTCCTCTACAGGTGTAAAAATAATTTCCATTGAGCTACTGAAATTTGAAACATGAATCTGTTGCCCATTTAATATAATTTTTCATATGACTTAGACACACGTAAACAAAAACCACACTGCACTTAGTACAATGAAGCAAGTCCTAAAGTATGTCTAAATATATTTGCAAAGCCCTAAGCATGAATACTGTAAGAGCCAAAACTGTTTCACTCGTATACAGCCTTTGTTCCAGATTTACTAAGCATCAGTGAACAGAATCATAATGTTGTACTAACCTAGTGAAGGGAAGCAAGCCAGAACCAGCTCCAGAAACACTCCCCATTCCACCATAGGTAAACCATGAAAAAGACTGACTCTCATTAACTTCCCTCTATTTCACGTTGCTCAAAGTGGCCAAGCATCAACTGTACACACATCCGCACACAAAGTAACACCCAGTAAGTAGCGGTAGGGCTATGCAGGACTTTTAGTCCTGGTTTGAAGAAAAAGTGTTTGGAAAGCAGTTGGCTTAGTCCTGTTCTCCTGTGTGTTCAAGGAAGCCAAGGTGCTGAAGGTTGTCCCCATTCCATCTGAGAGGGTCCTCAGAATCCACCAGCCCCTGGGCCACACTGGATGGCTCCAGCAGCGCTGACGGGTATTGTGGCAGATGGATGGCAGAGCAAAGGGGACAAATACTATTCACTGACACTTTAAGTTAATTGAAATTTTCTGGTTCCTTAATTATGAATATACAGTTCACAGTTGTGAAATATTGGAAGTTTACCCCTTCTGAAGGGCAAGTTAAAACGGACGACCAACTTCTGCAATGCTGAGCTTCAGAGGATCCGTAATATCACACTTTATGAATGTAAAGTGCTGCTTCAAAGCTATTCATTCCAGAGTATGATATATAGGTATTAGAATAGCATACATCAAAAGACAGACCAAAAAATTCTCTGATTTAAGATATACATATATTCAGGATATAGCTCTTTCTAGACAGGTTCATTATAAAAAAATAAAAACAAAAAAACTATGCAATAAAACTCGATTTGAGATACTAAGTAGGTTACAAGAATGTTACATAAGATTTATGTGGGGGTTTTTAATGATAGTAAAATTATTTTTAATTAGGACAAAATGTAGGAGGAAGACAAACTCACTCAAATCCCTCCATAAATTATTTTCTGCAGCTGTGCTCTGTTTAGTATCAAAATCTGTTTTTAAGTAAACTCAAGGGTAATCTGAGATGCTATCAAATTTGAGAGTACTGCAATGACCTACTGAAAAAAAATTTTCTACTCCATGGTCTCATCCAGAACTTCATTTTCTCTTTGTTAAAGCTTCTCTGGATTGGCATCTGGGAACCTATGACCCTCTTCAGTCATTTGTTGGAAGAGAAGCTTAAAACTGACAGCTGAACTATGCATTCACATCATGATTTAGGATTCAAAGTTAAGCTTAAGCATGAAAGGCAACTAAACCGGCCAAATCAAAGGTTAATTATGTTTCCATATTGAAGAGAGGCATATTATACTTCATGATAAATCAAATTCCATTACAAAGCCAGGGTAGGGTTATTTATCCTGCAGCTGATTTAACCCTATAAGAAGGGCAATAGGAATACAGTTGAAACAGAAGCATCCCATGTTTATAAAATACACTGATCTTGCATATGACCTCTCTTAACAAGTCCCCATACTTCTCTTACTATGTTGACCTTTTATCCATCAAAAGATTGTGGCTACTAAAACCCACAGTTCTAAATAAGTAATTTTTACCTCTACAACATTATAGCCATAGAGTTGGGGTTTTTTCTCCTCTTTTCTCAGGAGGGAAAGCCATGACTCATCACTAGAAGTTACTATAACCAGGAAACTATCCTTAAGAATTTGAGGCATCTAAACTACATCTTAAGGCAGAAGATAAATTTTTGCACTATTTATGGGTTTATAATTTTTCAAGAAGCAATGAAAAGGGAAGGAATGGAGAAGTTTTTTGTGGGGGGTTTTGTTCTCCCCCCCCGCCCATTTTTTCTTTTTCTGAATTTTTCAATTTGACTGAAAAAAAAATCAGAGATTACAATCCTTTAGCAAGCAGATTGTCTATTAGTGGCTCACCTGTATGTACTCAGATAACTATGTTTTCAATAACTCTTTGGTTTTTTAAGTTGCATAGAGTAATGTCTTAAAATAAAGGAGATCTTAAAATTTAATAACAGTTACTTAAAGAATAATTCAGAGTTAAGAGCACAGGAAGAAATAAATGGCTTTTAAGGACTATTAAGCAAAGTGAAACTCAAATGTTTCATAACTCCAAAAGCTTTTTTCTGTAAGTATACTCAACATCAAGAACATTATTATTATGAACACCTTGAAATGACATTCTGTTCATCCCCTTGTAATTTCTGTTTCAGTATCCATGAAAGATGTTGGTCTAAGAACAGCCTCTATTTATTATTTATGGATATTCCACCAATGGGTGATGGCAAGAGACCAGTTTGTTCTCTCTGAATTTATACTCATGTGTGTAATGCAGCACGTAAATGGAAAGTTATATTTACTATGCTTTACTAAGGCTTTTAAATATGCGAAAAAAGTCTCTAGTCTTATAACTACTGAATTGAAATATACAGCTTAGAAATAAAGATTTCATGTTAGTATTAATCTTTTTTAAATTTTTAATGCAACTTATAACCTCAAAATAATGATTCAAGTTGACCTGAGTAACAAATTTTTTAAGTGCAAGTTGTTCTTATTTACCTGTATGGTTTCCAGAATTTACCCAGGTGTGGCTGCCTAATTTTGAAGTCATTTTTTTGCCATTTCAATACCTTTTGGCAATTTGAACAGTTCTGAGTGCTGTTCTACACTCAGTTTACAGAAGATTAGATTACATTCAATGCAAGGAAAAAAAAAAATCCCAAAGGAACATTTACTGTCAAAGATGGAAGAAAATCTATTTCATTGATGTAACCTACATATAGTCATAAGATCATAATTTAAAGTCACTGTGTGAAACAGACAAGGCACGAACATTTTGGAATCAATAGCATGAGAAACTGTCTAATGAGAAACTTTTCTTTCAGTCCTTGCTTTATAGAAAGTACTTGTCTGGTACTTCATTTTCTGATGCATCCTTATCCACAAGGATACTTGGTCATTTACTTTGATCCAAAACCACCTTCCAATATTCAGAAATTAAAATGAAATAATGAAATACCCAATTCCTAGATGTCTCATTTCTTGACTACCTTTTTAAAGAAAACTTTGAAAAACTTTTCTCATTAAAAACTAATATTTCAAGATAAATGTTATTCTTTTCCTTAGAGAAAAAGAAAAGTACAACTATTATTTTCTGCTTTTCAGAGCAACTAGAACATATGTGATGGAGATTCCTGAATAGGGCAGACAGTACCATGAACACAAGTTATCCAGTTTTTTTCACTCCACAAAGACTGAATTATAGCCCTCATTTTGGAAAACACTACGGTCTGAGCCTACGACTTAGTAATTTTTAAGTAATATCAAAGTATCTTTATAGTTTTTTACAATGAGAACACAGCTGAGCTTTACAGATGTGCTGCATGGCTTGAACAATATCTCCAAATAATTACTTTGGATTCTGAAGTTTTTCCACATACAGTTTTGGCATGAAGGATGTGAAAATTACCATTGACTTTCAATAAGACTTAGGCTCCTAAATATCTAAATGTCTGACTTTTACTTTCCAAAAATCTTTAGAAAGAGGCAGATAACACTGGTGACCTAAATTATTAGGTCTTCTCTTTCCTTTCTTAAAAGGCAATCTGTTTAGTGTAGATTCTCAAAGAAACTACAATGGGACAAGGTTTTCTTCACCACAATTATGATCATCATAAAGACTGTCTTTATAAAAACCAAGCATTATCAAATGACATTCACCACGCTTTGCAGTAGTGATGAGCACATAAATATCACTGTAACAGTCAATTTAAACTACTGTTAAAAGCCCATGTTCTACTTGACTCTTTCCAGTCATACTCTCTGACTTGCTGTGGGAGCTTCTCAGGGAACATTCTCACTTAAAATAGAAGCTTTGACAAAGAAAGATAGAAGAGAATACTGGTTTCGGGGGGGGGGAAAAAGGGAGGGGGAGAAGAGTCCATTAAAGAACAAATATTCCTTAAAGATGCTGGCTTGATCGCATGTTTAATATTGAGGTCACTTGTAAGCACTTGTTAACACTCACTACTAAAACAAAGCAAAGCGAAAAAACAACCCCCCGAAACAACAACAAAAAATGGAATGTCAACAAGTCCAGGCATACAAACATCCTTGCTTAGATTAGTTTCTCCATGCTGCTTCAAGTGCAGATACATGTCTATTTTCTCTTCAGTGGGAAACTAGCAAAATGCACATTCATATTTCAAATATCTCACAAGATCCTATTATAATCTAAGCCTTAGCATGAGGATAAAAAACATTTTCTCTGAAGGGACAAATTTTGATGTAACCAAGACATCTCAGATGCGTAGGAGGCAATGACAAATGTAAGATTAAGTTAGATTGCCAATTAAACTTTAAAGAAAATCTTTGACATTAACCTGGGAACAATGGCTTTAAGAAAGCTCAGAGCAAGTCATGTATTTGGTCAAAACAAAATTGTTTATTGCAGAAACAGTGAATTATAGAGAAAGGCAGTGGCTGCAAAGCTCATAAATTAGCTCAAGAGCAACCTAGATGTATTTCTGGAGGGAAAGATTGAAGGAGTAGTAAGAAAACTGAAAAATGGATTGAGATCAGCAACAACAACAACAGAAAGAGGCATGCTGTGTGGATAACATTTTCATGTTCTTAAAATTTCTGATATTCTTATCTTGGCACAGCAGGATTATGTTGTACTTAATTGAATTCTGAAGACTTACCAAAAAGGTACGTGCAACAAATTTGCATTGAATTTCTGTTAAGCTTGTGAAACAGAATAGGACACTTCAGTTAGAATGGACCTACAAAGATCACCTAGTCCAGCTCCAACTAAAACACCTTTCCTCTCTTCACTTATTTCTTCACATGACAGTATATTTAAGAGTATCCTTCTCCTTTGAGGGCTTGATTCAGTAGCATTATTTGTCCTTCTTAACATCCACTCTTAGTATATGTAACAATCTGAAAAACCTTGGGCATGCATCATCTTCTGAAGGGTTATTTGCACTGGGATGGTGCCAATGTCATTGCCCTAGTGTCAATGTCCCATTGCATTTGTCTCATACCTATAGGGGCTATCTACAACAGATATCTGTTCAGGTATCTGAAGACAGTTCCCGAACTGGCAGACCAGCTAAAGTTTTAGTCTGTCAGGTCACTCTTGAACCTCTCCTGTACTGCACTTCATTTCTTTTTTTTATGTGGATTTAAGGCAGTAGTTTGAGAGTCTGCGGTGTTTTGGGTTTTGGTTTGGGGCTTTTTTTGTTTGGGTTTTTTTTTCATTTTGTTTTCCTGGCAAAATGGAGCAATAAAAGAATATTTGGATTCAGAAGGCAGAGCAGAAAAGACTCAAAAGGTCATCATACCTCTCTAGAAGTATGTGAAGAATGAGAAGATGGTTTGAGCAAGCAACCAATTCCTGCATGGTTTAAATATAACTAAAGTTACAAAAAAAAAGACTAATAAGATCCACGTCCAAAGCTGGAAGTGCTTCTGTAGCTGCTCCTCAAGGTTTACACTAAGGCAGAAAGTAGCACCATATGAGTTTACACATGTGATCTCCCATTCTAGAAGACTGGTACTCTACCTATGCTAGTCTGCAACTACTTATAAAAGATATCAGGTTTGGAGCAGCATGGCTAATACAACACACTTCCAGTTGTGTCCTCCACTCTGAGCTGCATCATTAGCAATACAACTATTTCAAGCACACCTACATTTCCTTCACCAAAAACCCTATATGCTAAGGTTCTCTCAAGAAAACTTGCTCTGTAACAGATTTTCTTTTCCTTTGTTTCTACGCAACAGTGACAGCAGTGCAGAAATTGGATGAGCACTGATGTGATGTCACTTGAATAACTAAGTTAGAAGGGAGGTCTAGCCAGAAAGACTTGTTACTAGCTGGCAATCTTTTTCATTTGCGCCTATGATTAGCTACTGGAATGTCTAACGAACCCTGTGTAAGCAGAAATTATTTTTATTTGTGCTGCCCTACTATATTTCTTTTATGAAACATCAGTGCCTCTATCCAGACTCATTTAGCTTGCACAGGTTGTTCATATTTTACCTTTTCTGATTGATTGTTGATTTTCCCACATCTTGCCTCTAACCAAGTTTAAAGAAGTCAGGTCAAGCACGCCCTCTGTGACTGCAAGGGCTAATTAGGAAGGAATGCCCTTCAAATCCTGAGCATTACGCAAGTTTGAGAAAATGTAATACTGCCTGAACTTGTAGGGCTTAATTCATTATGTATCTTTCCACTCACTTCTTAAGAGCAGTAGTGATCAGACTGTGCAGCTCCATCATGAAGCCCTCAGACAGAAGGAGGAAACAAATCCACAGTGAAAATAGAGCAGCACAGAATTTTGAGGAAGATGCATGACTTCTGAGTGTTAATAAGGACCAGCTATTGCATGAGAGTAAGACAACACAACTGCGATTTCAGTAGGAAAACCTATATTACCTACAAAAGAAAATGTATAAAAAGCTTGTTTCACAATATTTTCCCCCCAAAAGGTCTGTAATACCCATCGTGGTAAAAACTGCAGGAGGAAGAAGAGGAGGTGGGTGTCCCTGAGTCTTAAGCACAAGATGATCAAACAACAAAGCCAGCTTGTTTTAACCTTTCAGATAAGGATTGTTAGAAAATTTGCTGTGGGGAAAAACATGTCCAAAGACAAGGCACTAAAATCTCATCTTTAGCTGCATACTAAAAGAAAAAGAATCTCAGAAAGTGGTAATAAAAGTACACAGATGTTTTATTTATGGTGGGAATACACCTGAGGTTCAAACACTACTTTTACTACCAGAATGGCAACTTCAGTTATAACCACTAATAACAGTTACACATGAGAAAAGTCACACTAAATGAGAGGTCCAGGGTTCTTGCCTTGCACCATGGAAACCACAAAGTAACAGCATCTTACTGAGATTCTAATTCACAGATTCCTTTGGGTCCAGTGGCCTCCAGATCAGTATTGAACAAGATCTATCACAGCTATTATAATGCATGCTAGATGAAGTTTTTTTTTATCTTTCTAATAAAAAGCCAGGATATAGATACACTGAGCTGTTGTATATACAGCTCTGTCTCAGTTTTTGTGTTCTCATCTGGGATCAAACTTCTATAAGTAAATGGAATTAAATATTAACTATTTTTGCCAAGAAAAATTGCTTTTGTTCAGATTAAAAAGACAGCAGTGTGGGTTTATTCATGCTCCATCTGTTGTTCTATTCTCTCCAATGGCAACTTCAAAGCACTTTAGCATTATCGAGTGTTTGCGAAGGAAGGGCAGCACAATAGTCCTCCCTCAGAGAGAAAAAAAAAAATCAGAAGAGTTCAGAAGTGAAAGAAATTCTTAGTCACTCAGTTGGCTGTTTAATCCACTATTTAATTGTATGTGTATTTATTTCTATTGATTTCTTTTCTTTTTTTTTAAAGACTGATGGAGAGAAAATAACTTGCAGCCTTCTTAGCACAGGAACAATTACAGCAGGAACCCATATCCTTTACCAAATGAACAATGCTATTCATAAACGATGCAAATTTCAAAGGCTTGTTTCCTGCTGCTAATTTTGCTAGTGAGTTGAATTAGCGGGGCACTGCTGGGAACAGCAGGAGATCTTTATGATACTTTTTCAGAAAGGGAAAGATCTGATGACTAGTGTTAATCATTAAAAAGCAGTTATTGTAGGTGTCAAAAAAAAAAAGATCCGAAATACGATCCTTTTTTTCCCTTCCAGCCTTCCCTCCCTACCCTCTTAAGAATTCAGCTGTATGTAACTTTAGGAGAAAAAAAAAAAGTGGGTGATTTAAAACATGGTCTTGCATATTGATTAGGTGTTCCCTTTAAAATTACATTGCACAGGACTTGAACAAAACAAGACAAGCAGATTTTTACCTCCCTCACTCTCTATCTTCACACTGGCTGTTAAGCTATCTCAGTCCTCTCTTTTTTGGTTTCTTGAATCTGTCTGATTATAGGCATTAACAAATAAATCTGCAGATTTCAGTCTACTGTAGGAAAATTTTTAATCTTGCTTGACACTTTACACAAGTCCTCATCCAGGAGCTGTTAAGGAGCTTAGTTCAGAACTATATTTCACAGCTCTTCTGGAATGCTTTAAATGACCTCATTTCCAACCTTGCAGTATCACTGTCTTCCTTCACGGTCAGGTTTTAATTCAAATTTGTTGTATAACTTTTTTTTTTTTTTTTTTTTTTTTTTTTTTTACACACATAACACTTTAGAACTCTATAATACTCCTAAGATTATTTTATTGTTACAGTTAAGAAGGCTAAAGACTTTCCTGCCCTGGTCACTCACATCTGCCCCTAGAGTTGTGCTAATACAACTATGTGTAGGAACATGTTATAAACCAAGTGACCAGAAATAATCGTGCGGTGGATAAAACAGTCTTCAAAAACATTGCCATTAAATATCATTGATGTGCTGTGACAAAGTGGTGTTTCACAAGCAATAGAGTCAGTACAAGTGAAGTAACAGGGAAAACTAACAGATAGTAATACCCTTTTAATGATTGTTTTACCCTAGTAAAACCCAAACATATCACAGACTATACCTTAAATACACCTGTGTTTACTAGGAAGTTCATTTACACATGTTCACATGCCCACAGCAGTAATTAAAAAGCTGCATTTTTTTTGTAAGCAAAATAAAAATACCACCTCCGCATAATAAAATTACTGTTTATACCATGCATGGATTAGGATTTCAGGGAGAATGCAGAGAGGTTGGCTTCGGTTGTTCGTTGGGTTTGGTTTTGGTGTTGTTTGGTTGTGTCGGGTTGGGTTTTTTTTAACCCAAAAGCCAGCAACAGAAATACACAACCAAACCAAACCTTGATGAGAAAGCATTAAAAGTAAAATGCTTCTAGTCACTCCTTAGAGTATAGTAAGGGTGTCATGGTTAAGATCAAGAGGAAACAGTCCTATGACCTGCCCAGCATCGGGTTGATGACAAACTCACATGTGGAACTGAACAGGAGAGGGTTTGGCCATTAAGCAGAACTGAAACTTCCCAAAGCATCTCATACTTCCCCCGACACTGTTTCATTTTAATCCTAAATGGAGTATACTGCAGTACAAGGCATGTTTCCTCTCCCACCCTCAGTGTGTGTGGGAAGAAAGTGGGAAAATAAAAATCAGTAGTTCTTTCAATCATGAACAACCCTGTGGCATATGTCATGTACTGTTTTCTTCATGCCAGCCAAGTATCCTGGAATTAAGAGCTACTAGGTTGATAGTGTGGTCGAGATTACTTCAGTAACAAATATGGTTTTAGATCTGCAGCCGTGAAAATTCTGCCTACAGTTTTCCTTCAATCTGAGTTACAATAAGTGATGTCTGTACCCCTCAGGCTATTTTCAGTGGGTTAAGGTCTAACAAGCAAATCTGACTGCTGACCCACTCCTACATTATAATTAGTTCTGACAGAAAAAATCATGATGCAATCATACTACTTCATAACTTTTTTTTTAAGGAAAAAAAGCTTTAAATTCTGTAATCTATACAATACATTGTCACAAACAGCTGCTGATTCCTGGCTGCCAGTAGAAGGCTGTGGCATTTTAATGTGCTATAAGACAAGTCAGAATCCTTCACGAAGGAGTGAGAGGTAACACATCAAAGGTCTTAATGGCCCTTTTCAGGAGCTAGACAATAAAAATAAAAACATTCAAGTCAAAGTCTCACTTTTCCAGGGTGTGTTTTTGTGTTGTTATTAACCAATAAGACACCCTTAAGTAGTCAGTATCTAGCCAGCATCTGGAGACTAGTTTTATTGTCACAAACAGAGACCTCCACCTTTGTCAGACCACTCCACCATACGCCTTCTGGTCAGTAAATACACTTCACCTTCATTTTGTATACACACTGCCTCAAGTGCCTGGGTGCCTTGACTGAGATCAAAGAAAATACTAGGCACATGCAATTAGCATTACCTACAAAATAAGAAGGTGGCCCTTGCTTCAGAGAGATTTCAGTCCAGTAACTATTTTCACCCATATGGCCTATAGTTTAATCAAAGCTAAACACACACATGAAAAAAACCCTTTCAACCAGCAGTATGATTTTTATATGGGAATAATACAGAGAATCTCTTCCCCTTTAGCTGTTTCATGCCAAGACATCTCTTGCACACTTCTGAACCACAGAGTCACCACTCTGTCCCCCCAAAACTGTTCGTTTCTTTGGTTGTTACTACTTAAGTCAGTTGTCAAATTTCTACACATGTACAACATTGAAAGTCAAAACTGAATATAACTTCAAGCACTTAACACTTGTCTAATTTTTTCTCTCTCTGTCTGCACTTGCTCTCTGTAGGGCAGAGTAACCCATACCGATTAAGAGGAGAGCAGCTTCAGTGGGGTACTGACAGATTGATGTTCAGCAGTCTCTGCCAAACAAAATAGCACCTCTGGGGCGAGGTCCTCCAGGATTATAGTGAGGTAATCAACAGATCACTGCCACAGCACTTCTCGCTCCTGCTCTCTTATTCACTCCCAGCTTCACAGTTCTGCTTTCTCCCTTGGGAGCAGTGTGACACTTCCTGCTCAAATGACTCGGGTCACTTCTGCCAGAGCAATACACCTTATTTTTGTCTTTCCTCACACTCCCAGGTTAGCATGCTGAATCAGCTCACAAGGCTCCGGTGAATGCCAGACCTGACACTGAGTAAACAGTGAGAGCACCCAGCCAAAGCAGAAAGCAAGCCAGCATTTCAACACAAGCCTAATTCATCCTCAGGGACCGCAGGCTGAAACAGCACATCTGTGGACATAGATTATTTTGTTTTCAAAACAACAAAAAATAGGTGGAAGTTATACATCTACAGGAGATCATCAGCAGTATAAGTCGTCTCACTTTGGGGCTCATAATACTAGACAAGGAAAATCAGTTGTCCAGAGAGAAGTCAAGTTTCTTCAAAATACTTCAGTAGGTTACCTTTATACCATTGAGGATCTTCCTCCCATATACAACAAAATCGGACACAAGTACTCTAAAACCCATAAAAGTGTGACTGATTTATCAGACGTAGGATTACAAAACTGGCCTGAGTGTACAACCTCATCAGCAGAAGAATTATACTTCTAGAGTCACTAAACTGAGGTCAGCCTATCAGAAGCTATTGTGGTTATTCCTGGTCACTGACAAAACTTTGGTTCCACAAAAAGAAAAAAGAGGTGTACGAAACAAGTATATCAATATTATCCAGCATGCACTATATATCTTCATCTTTATGTTGGGCAGTGAGTTCTTGCAACATTTGGAGTCACATTCATGTTCAAGATTTTTGTCTAGCTTACAAGGTTTTCAAAAATATTTGTCATTAATCCTGGGTTCTGAAAACCTAGCCTATTCCTGCTTCTTTTTGCTAAAGCTGGCTCAAGTACAGATCAACTTTCATTGAAGAAAGTGCGTACTTCATTCCCAGACACTGGTGAGTTCTTCGGCACTGCTATTCTGTCGAACAAATAATTAAGGAAAAAGGACATTATGGGCTCTGCACTGACTTCAGACACACTTAACTAGATTATCTGGGTCTTCTACTGAGTCTATTAGGGCTAGCACATTGCACAGAGCACCTATCAGCAAACCACTCATCACAGTATTGATTTATACTCAGTTAGCACTTAATTGACATTTGTTTCTGACTTTGAAACAATGAGGGAGGGAAACGTATTTTAAGGGATTCCGCAACTCTTTGGTAAGTTATTCAAGAGAAAAGAATTTCTAACGTGCACCAGACATGTGAATTCATACAAGAGGAGGAAAAATTGCATCATCTTTGCCACTCTTCTTTCTCTTATGCTACCTCATTTATGTATGGATCTTGAATACAGGAGGATGACTCCTTAGGGTCTTCATGTGTACAAGGTGCAAAGAAAGTCTGGATCCTTAGCACGAAAGGTTATATTTCCTCTCAGCTATTTCTAACTTCATGTTAACAAAGCTTTTGGCTTATTTTCATGTTTTGAAAGATTGCTTCCTTACTTTAAGAATGTCTTATTGTTCTTCCATTTCTTTTCACAAGCATATTTTCATATGCTTTTCATAAAACATGAAATAGAAGGTGTATCATTCCATTGGATCAGTATTATTCCAGCTATTCTCTTACAGTATAATGGCAGTGATGTTATTTTCATACACAACTTTAAATGTTTCCATTTTTTATTCTTATAGTATTATCTGGCAATGCTTACAAAATGTAATTAATTTTATGTGGCCTCATAAAAACAAATTTGCACTGGGGGGAGGGGCAAGTTAACCTTCTGAAATATTTGGATAAAAATAAGCACCTCACTGAAAATTTGTGTACCATGCTTACAGTTTGCCATCAAGCATAATTAGCATTACTGTTGCACCGTAAGCCATGATAAATCACAAAACCCAGTCCACTAATCTTCCTTCTGAAACAGGTCACATGGCAAAACCAAATTATTTTGGGTTTGGACTACACTGCTTAAGCTTAACAACTTCAGTATAGGTATCATAAAGAAGTAGGTACTATTCTTTTTTCTGGAAAAAGAACAAAACCCTAATTTTGTCATTAGCCCTTTGACAACACTATCCAAAATAGTGATAATTTCGCATAAATCCATGAGGTTTAAAAATACTGTGCCATCTCAAACAAGAAAGGAGTCTCCACTCATGATATTGAATGATATTTTGATAAATGTAACAAAAACAAATGTGAAAAAGGTTAAATTTGTTGTAAACATACCAAGGAAGTATCCCAATGCTACTACAATAAAAAGATACTGCACACATGAAAAAGGAATTCAGTAAGTGTTAGTCTGCAGCCTGTCACCAACTAGCTGTCAGGGACCTTAAAAAGCATAATCCTTTTCGTAGAAAGGTGCTTTTTTTTTGTTTAGGTTTTTAATTTTGTGCACTGCAGCCATAGCTTTTTCCCCTCCTCATCTCAGTTCTGTTTCCTTTATCTAACTTTTACTGCATTACTAGTGAACTAACTGGTTCTTCTCTTGGATGCTACCAGATTGGCAATGCAGAAAGTTCCCATTTCCAAAACAGTAGTAGTTCCGTAAATAGAAAAAAAAAAATTAAGGAATTACCTGGTACAGGATATCTGAAAATATTCTTATGATGCACTCTGCTTCCCAAAGCTTCCTAGTCTTTGAGCTATTGTTAGTCCCAAAGCAAAACTTAACCCTGATTACAGTTCAGTGGTTTTTTACTGATTGTTAAATAAATACTGATTATTTCATACTGGTTCTTGTGTTTATTACCAATTCTTCAAGCTTATGTCATATGCCAGAGAGGCTTTTACCTTGCAAAACAATGAACCACAACAGACCTTCAGTTCCAATAAACACAACTAACTATTGAGTATAGGTCTGGGTAAAAAAAAACCAGTCTTAGCATGCAGAAAGCACTTGGAAATACACTAGACATGAAAGTCCTGACTTTTAATGAAAAGTGTGTACACAAGTTTTACAGAGTTTAATCTCCTGTTGAGCTTGTGAGATTCTGAGCACTGAAGTCCGGACTTCAGACTGTCTCCAAGGGGTAGAAGACAAAGGTTTAATTTGCACTTTCTACTGAACACCTAAATGGAATTCAGATTGACTGGGAGGCTTGAATTGGATTGAATTCAATATTATAATTTGCAGCTACACTAGGAAGAACACTAACTATGGTGGGTGTACATATAAGGATCGTAGCTGCCCAGAATAGCTTGGTTTAAAAACACAATAAAACATGCAGCATACTGTATGCCGTGAGCAGTGGCCACAAAAGACTCAGGCAGTGTTTAGTACCTTCCCTCTACTGTCAGAGATTGCATATGTGTGCAAATGGGGCCAGACTGGGCATTCTGGCTGAACCTAGTCACAGGTGCAGCATGTTCACCTGCATCACTTGGAGACCAAGTGAAGTAGCATCTGCCCTTTAGCAAGCACCTGATTTTCTCAGTGTTTAACACTGAAAATGGACACAAGAATCATTCACCATCTACTGCTTCACTCTGAAAATCTGTCAACCTCTCTTATTGTTATTTCCACATCAGGGAAAGTAGAACAATGACCTCTAGATAAGATTAGATGTGGCCATACTGCATACAAGATATCAACATGGTACATATTACTGTAAAATTTCAGTTACACTGGTGGTATTTATGAAGCAATATATTTCAGCCTTTGTTTACATAAAGGACACAGTCTATTACCACTTGTTCTTCCAAATAAAGATCTATAAATACTGAAGAAAACCAGAAGCAGATCTATTTGAACATACAGTATCAATATATTTGGAAGAGCCTTGCTGTTCTTTTTCTGTACCTCTGTCTATAAATTACAGACTCATGGTAATTCTTAGGACTGAGTTTCTTTGTATTAAGGTTAGTATACAAAAAGTCAAGCTACTTACTGGGATCCACCTCCAATCACAACCCCCAGGAAAGCATAATGAAAACCAAAAACAAAACCAAAAACTAAACTACAGCAGTAAATTTTGTAAGAATAGAAGAGTTACACTGGCCTGCTGTAAGGCAGTTAACCAGAAAAAGGCAGGAGAAAAATCTTGAAGTATATTCTGTCTACTTATTTCTCTCTGCCTTCACTCATGGAGACCTGTGAAACATTATCTTTAGTCCTCCACACCAAGCTGATCTTTTTGTCATTAAATAGTTTAATCCAAGCCATTTACAGCTTTAAAACATAGTATCATATGTCTTCTATCAGATAATCCATATGAAGTGAAGATTTTGCTGCTTTTGATGTATTTGTCAACTATACTTAAAAAAAAAAGTAGACATGGGATAGGAAAATTTATCATAAAATTACCTGCTCTCACCAATAAACTGCTAAGAAAAAGCTGGTTTACAAGCTAAGAAGATCACGAAGCCAGCACACAATTTAAAGCTAATGGTTTTATAGGCCAAAGCCACTAGCAGGGCACCCTTATCCTGCAGTGTGAATAGGATTATCCCTACAAACATTCCCCTAACATAGAATTAAGCTGTCAAGTTTACTTTGCTGCTGCATGGACATATGCACAAAATGAACACAAGATCAGGTCAAGTGTAATACTGCTCTACTATTACACACTGCTCATAAGGCAAGAAAAACAGGAGGAGGAGAAATAAGTCAAGAACTGAATTGCTGCTGCTAAGCATATTTTAGGACATTAGCATTATTAGTCTTAAACAGAATTACTGGATCATGCTGAAAAGATTGTGACAACTATTTAAATGAAACTTTCTTTAAAATATATATATTTTGCACTTTAAGCTCCTCAAGTATCCTTGATTTCAAATCCTTTTAATTTTATTCCCAGAATTACTGTCACACAAACATGCTTGCTTCTTTACTTAATTATAGAAAACTATTAAAGTTAGCCTAAAAATACATGAAATTACAACTGAAAGAAGTTGAATATTCATGAATTCTGTTACGCTTCCACAGAAACAGTCACAAAGTAGGTTATGTATTTTTTTTCCACACACCATAGTTATACACATGCACATCAGCAGCCTAAAGGGATTTCCTCCCATCTGCAAAGGTGTCTACCTTTGTCTATCACTGTTTGCCCGTTGGAATGAAAAAAGAAAGGACTGTTATCACTCTGTTAAACAGAATACTGTATTGAAACAGAGGAAGAATCAATCGCATATAATGTCTGTAAAATCACAAGCAGCACAGAGGCTCACCAAGCATGAGTAATTTACTTTCTTCCAATACAAGTAAGTCACCAAAACAAACCATCAGGAAACAGTACCAGAAACACCAAATAAGTTAACACAATGCATAATTAAACCAAGGAGAAATTTGTCTCATCCATGCCGAAAGGCCAGTCTCTCTTAAACCTTATGTAAACATGTTGGGGGGGGGGGGGGGGGAGGAAAAAAAAAAAAAAAAAAAAAAAAAAAGATGCAACTGAGGTTATTGAAAACACAGAAATCTGTCGAGATGACCCTGAGCAGTGAGTAGCTGGAAACTGGAAGGATACTAGAGAGAAAACATCATATACGCTTTGCTTCATTCCTGTATTCTTTTACATAGATCATGTTGATTTTCCTAGTCTCTAGGCAATTGGAAGAGAGTTAAACTAACCTAAATTAATTTTGTGTTCTCTTTGATGTAAAAAACCAAAGTAAACTGCATTATGTATCAAAGAAAATGTTCTCTTTATTAAATTTCATGATTGGGGGGGATTGTTATTTTCAACAGCTATTCTCTGTTTGAATATTTACAAAATGCAAACATAAGCAGGAACAATTTAAACAAAAAAAAATCCACCCTAAGTGATTACACAAGAAAAAAACACCCCATAATTTGACAATATATTCTTGTACAAAAATGAAGCCAGTTCTAATTATAACCAAACTTAAAGTTTAGGGCATGAGCTTTTATACATTAGTAATATCTCAACAAGGAACATTACGGAAATAGATGTATGGTAGATCAGGCTTTCAGTTACACAGCTGAAGATTTCTAACTATATATCAAAACCAAGAAAAGAACATCTTCAAATGTTTAAAAAAGTTTTGTAGCACAATTTGAGAGCAAGATAATCTTACCTGATTAGCAGAGACTTCTTAATGCTTTCATACGTTATCCATCAGATGACAAAAAAAATTGTAACACCAAAGAATTACTGCTTCAAATACGTATTTGCCTTACAAAAAAGCATTACGAAATATGCTTTCCCCTTTGTTCCCTGCTTTTAAACTTCTTGCATAGTTTATTTATTTAAAAATTTTCTATTTTGAAGAATTTTGCCTCTACTTTACAAAGTACTATTATGTTCTAGAACATTTTATCTTTCAAAAGAAAATTAAACCCACAGATTTTACATGCTCATATTACTTTTAAGAATTACTGAATGTTACTGAAATAACAGTGTGGAAGTTATATTGCAGCTTATGTTTTACAGGTACTTTTACATCAAAGCATGTGACTAACAACTAAGTACAAAGTGACTTAAATACAACAAAATAATATAAGCAAATAAAAGATGTGAAATGGACCCGAATATCTTCCCACTATATGAAGAAAACACCTATCAATGTATCAAGTTATAGTATCAGAATATATTAGACTAGTCAAATTACACTCAAAGTTGGAAAAAAAAAAACGGGGGTGGGGTGGGGTAAAATTTTGTATATATTCACATCAACCTGAAGTTTCAGCTTCATTTTTAATGCCCTGGTCTGACAACTTCTATTTTTAATCAATTATAACATAAATGAGCAAGACTAAAGAAAAGCAATAAACTTGTGAATAACTTCATACTGGAAGTTGTTTGCACAGTCATATCAGTAAAACTACTAAAAATTACTAAACTAGAATTTTCCATAGAGCAGATTATAAAGATGTGCAATACTCATTCTATCAACTACATTGAAGTAACAACATAACTTTTTTTCCTACACCACCACCTCCCTTTTATTTAATAAAGATTATCACTTGGGTGTTTATTTTCACCATTTCCAACTCCATTCCATGCTTATCCCATTCAGTGTATGCAAGGAAAAAAAACAAAACAGTGACATCCGTTGTGCAGTACATATCCAGCATTTTATAAGCATGTTTCAAATAGGTACCAATAGATCAGATCTGAGATCTGATCAGCAGGTCTTCAAATAGGTCAGATCTCAGCACAGAAACCCTTGCAGTCTCTGAAACTTTTAAGACACATGTTATTGCACGTCTAAAGAAGGAATCAGAACTGACTTTCCATTTCAGCTGATCAAAGTTGCCTTGAAGATCACTTGGATTTTTCAGAAGGCAAGTGGTTTTAACGGTACAGACCCCCCAGAAAATACAAAAGTATTCATACTATACCTGTTTAAAGTTTTCATGAGAGACTCTAGACTGCCGCTTGAATTTTACGGCTCTTCTACCACAACTGCTTTTACAAAACCAGGCTGAATCAGATACCATGTTTTGGCAGAAGTTATTGTCAAAAATATTTTTGGTATTTCCAAAGTACAACAGACATGAGAGCACACAAGATGCCGTGTAGCGTTTGGACACAGCATTTATGGTTCTGCCTACAAATACATCAGGCCTGGAAGCTTTTACATCCCTATTCACCTGACAGAAGCTATAAGAAGTAGCAGAGTCCATCCTGGACATCAGGACTCGTTCATAAGCCTGAGACCCACCCCCCGAGAGATCTCCAGCTCAAAACCACCATGAAGTCATGCCACCCTAGCAGCTTCTCGCAGTGAGAACTTCTAGTTGGATGAGAGAACAAGGTATAAGGTATTCACTGAATTGCCACTAGTTCCAAAATTGGTCCAGAGCCTTTCAACAAGGCAACCTTGATAAACTGCTAAACAGTGGTACCCTGCCAAGAAATATCAGTTAAGTCCCTTAGCCCTCCCTGTCCTTTCCTCAAACAGAACAGCCCTGTTCAATGGAATAATTTAGAATAACAAGTATACTGTAACTCATTGCCACAACTGAAGATCATCCTCCTAAAACCAGGTAAAGCTTTTCTGTAGGTCTGTGCAATCAACGGCTGAATTTTTTTAATTAAATATTCGGTCATCTTCCAACATACTTTATCAGTAACGAGCTTCTAGTGACAAAGCAAGTGAATTTTTAGTGACTTTTATTTGAATTGACAACTCATGCAATATTGACTTCCGTTTACAACCCATGTCAAGCTGAGCTAGTGAAATGGTGAAGCTCTCAGTAGCTGAGAGTCTTTCCACTGCTGCCATCTTAGAAACCACACTCACTCCATTTGATAAGCTTGCCATGCCCACCTAGTAGTAATCTAGATTTAATAATCAGTTTTCAGTTGTTATCCTTATTTCCTGGAATATAACTCCTGCACTGCAGTTAGCCTGAAGGAGATGTATGTATCAAGCAAAGGACAGTCCAACGGAATCTGCATGGTCTACCTCTATACTATCGTGCTCAGTATATGTTGATCACACTCCTACCCTTAAGATGCATCACCTTTAAAGCAGTAGAATAGGCAAGAAGCACATCCAATCTCCTATCACAGTTTTTTCAGTATTTTATCCCAACACTAAAGCTACTGTGATTTTCAGTTGCAGCCTGAGCACACTGACACTGGCTCTGCACTTTCTTGTCACAGGCTCTACAATTTAGTAATCAAGTTATATTCATTTCTTTTGCCTCTGGTCTTTCTGAAACTGTTATTACTGGCCAAGATGCAGAGTGGATTTCTGGAAAAATCTGAACTACTGATTATAGCTCATCTCTTAAATCAAACCAGTTGAGGGTGTAAGAATGTACAACTTTGTCAGCAAGAATGCCATGGCTTGATCAGATATTTAAATATTAATACAATTATTCCATAACTCTTATACTGCTTAATTTAATCTTTTAAGTATTTTACTTTTTATTTTTATTCTTTGTGTATTAGCACAGTAATTCTAGTGGATGAGAAAGATGCCTCAAGAAAAGCAGATTACTGTTCTAATGCACATAATCATTGGTCATTTTGCACCTTGAATTAACTTTGTTTGGCATGTTAACTATCTTGCAATGTGGCCCTTAAAAAAAAATCCTTGTAAATGAAATTGACTATTTTTTAGAATAAAGGCTAAGCTTTCTTTTTAGTTCCTAGGTAATTATTTAATCACACATTCATTACAATGAAGTGTATGTTTGCAGTTTAACAGTTTCAATCAAAGACCATAATTTAGAGCTCAGTATGATATGTACAGGTTTTCCCCACCCTGCCCCGAGCTTCTCACAAAATATGAATCTTTGGTCAATATGGATACCTACTTCCACAAACAGTTCCTCGCTGTCAAAACAAAGTATTGCATAACAAATATTTTCCATTACATTTGTACTAGATTATATAACAATATTCATAAATTCGACATTTTCAGAGAAGACACTTTCAACAGCTCCTTTATTAAAATCGACTTGCTTTTCTATTTAAATATAATATTGTGTACAGCAGAGTACTTAAGATAAAGGTGTTCACACTCAAATGAAAAGATATGGCATTCTATAAATACTAAAATTCAGCCCTGATGTAACTAGTATTCCAATAAAGTTTCATCATGTACCATTTTTTCATGTTAGTTTTAGTCAAACTTTTATTCCATAACACACTTATTTAAGAGAAAGTTGTATTATGTTCACAGAATGTAATTTACAGAAGGCATGACTTCATTTTGATCCATTCTGTCAAAGGCTTATTTTTTTGAAAGGAAAAAAACCCATGCATGTGGCACCTAGAAATAATATTCGTGAAGAGATCTGCAGTATAAGACTTCAGTTTAAATCAAATTTCACACCATGAAAGGGATTCACAATAGCATTAAATAAATAATCTATTTTTTTAACTGCCAGTGATTCAGAAAAGTCAATAACATGGTGTTTGATAACAGATGCATTATTTTATTTAAATGGAATATAGACCCAAAATTGAGGGATTCATAAAATAAAAGCCTCCTAAAAAGATCTTTGAGGCATTTCATTAGAACTGTTCAGAGCAACAAGTTTAAGTTGATAAAATCAATAATAAGCTTAAAATATTGCCTGAGTTCTCTGAAGAGATAAGTTCATGCTCTCTAAAAAGCTCAGTGCTAGCCATATATACATACATAGACACACAATTTTAAAAACAGATGAGTGAAGACAAACAAAACAATGAGGGGGGAGAAAATGAAGGTATAAAGAAAAAGACTAAAAATGCTGAAAACCATGAAGAACTGTACTGTCAAGGAAATAAAAACTAAAAGGAAACAGTAAGAGGAAGCTATTAAAAAGGAAAGACTAGTACACAGAGAGTACAAAAAACTTTGAAGACTTTTGAAATTTTTCTAAAGAGCTTTCACATACACTCAGTCATTGTTAGCTTTCTGTTATGAGGCATTTTTAACAAGACTTTTAGCAGGTAATTAGGAAGTCAAATTACTTGCTTTTGATGCTGTACTTCATACTACTGACAATATTCTTCACCATAGTATTACGCATACGCACACTGATAATTTTCAGTGAGACTGCCTCCAAGTTCCCCCATGATTGAAATGCAAATTGGAAAGTTCAATTTGTTTGGTTTTCATTATGCACCTCTGGCATACTTTGGCATACAGTCAGTACTGACAGGAAGAACCTGGCAACTACTAATTTAGAGCCCCACATTTGTTTCTTTATTAGAGGATTTCATAACATTTTAGTGGTTCCATATTTTACTTCTCTCTAGCATGCATGTTATTATAACATAGTAAAATTTTACTTATCTTACTGAAGTGGGTGACCATTTGTCACCAGACCATTTCGTAATAACCTAGAAGCTACTGTGCTCCTAACTTATTTTATTGGATCTGAAGTACTTAAAAACATCTTATTTTAATAATTGGAGGCTTCTTAAATCCAGGATTATATTGAATAATTTATATGATATTCTTAATTATAGCATCCCTATAACATAAAAAATGCATTCAGCTATAGGCTTTCAGGATGTAAAGAAAAACTTAAAAATTAACTTTGAAATTAATTCCTCTCAAAATATATAATTCCCACCTTGCCTTCAAGGAAAGACTTTCTCAAAGACTTCAAAAGATCATAAACCTTTTGAATGGATTAGAATTTACATTACTACTTTACTGAAAGTGTTTTGCCTTCATCTTTTCAACAGAAACAGTAAAACTGAGCATTTCTGCTCTTCCCAAAGTTGCCAAGATGGTTTACAAAGAAGCAGACCTGCAAGAGTCTAACAATAAACAACTCCCACAAATCAACATCAATAGCTTCAGCTGACACCTAAACCAACAGGACACTGAAGGTTGTAGAAAGGCAAGAACCAGATTTTGTTTCAGTAAGGTTATTAGACAAGGCATCTCTCATTATAAATGCACAGTTTAGTCCTTAGAATTACATTTCAGAAGATCTGAAGAACTGTTTAAAGCACCTAATGCAGTTCCAAAGTCCAGAAGAAAGTAACCAAATGTCCTGGTTTCAGCCGGGATGGAGTTAACTGTCTTCCTAGTAGCTGGTACAGTGCTATGTTTTGAGTTCAGTATGTGAAGAATGTTGATAACACTGATGTTTTCAGTTGTTGCTCAGTAGTGTTTAGACTATAGTCAAGGATTTTCAGCTTCTCATGCCCAGCCAGGGCACCTGACCCAAACTGGCCAACGGTGTATTCCATACCATGTGACGTCCCATCTAGTTTAGGAACTGGGAAGGGGGGGGGAGGGAGTTGTTTTGTTTTGTTTTTTTTTTTTTTTTTTTTTTTGGCCGCTCGGGGACTGGCTGGGTGTCGGTCGGCGGGTGGTGAGCAATTGCCCTGTGCATCATTTGTACATTTCAATCCTTTTATTACTTACTGTTGTCATTTTATTAGTGTTATCATTATCATTATTAGTTTCTTCTTTTCTGTTCTATTAAACCGTTCTTATCTCAACCCAGGAGTTTTACTTCTTTTCCTGATTTTCTCCCCCATCCCACTGGATGGGGGGGAAGTGAGTGAGCGGCTGCGTGGTGCTTAGTTGCTGGCTGGGGTTAAACCACGACAGTCACGACAGTGAGCTAAAATAGTAAACTGAAGATTTTTTTTCCCCATCATTGCTTTCAATATGACTACAGTAGCATATTTTTTCAGCATCAATTAAGATATTTTCCCTTGCAACTGGCATATAAATTCAATTCACGTTTAGATTTTGTTACATCCCATACATAGAAACCATTTCCTGAGTATCAGGACTTTAGAGTAAAACAAACAAAACCCCCACCACACCACCCCAATGTCAAAATCTAAAGAAAAAGCAGAATATTTTTCCTAGTATTTTCCTTGTAATTCCTGGAAAAGTAGAAGGGTATGAAATTCTAAACATGACAAATAAGGAAAATTATTTTGATGTTTATTGGGTTTGAGGAAAGAAGACTGCAGGAATCAAACTATATCTCAGAAGGACACGAAAATGTTACCCTATAAGTCCACAACTGCTGTTTCAGTGACTCTTCTGTGACAGCAGTAACAACAGACACTATGCAGAAAAATACGTATAGAAGGACTTGGTAACGGTATTTTTTAATCAGGTACCACAATTAACAACTGTGTCTATTGAACAGAACCTAACAATCACTTTGTAGGAATTTGTTTTATCCATCCACAAGATAGCAGATTTTTGCGTCATGTTTTTCTGCCTTTTCTCAGAGGATAGGTAAGAACAAAACTCTTTAAACTAGGAGTGGATAATGTTTACTTTCTTTTCTCATTGCCTTCACAGTGTTATTTTATCATATCAAACTGAAAACAGGTTTTCATTTTTAAAGCAATTACCTATATTTTAATAAATGACTTTATTTTTACTCAATTTTATTAAAATGCCATGAACATAGGAGGTCTAAAAAGCATTAGATGCTTCCCACGTATTTCCATCCTCCAAAATAAATTCAATTTCACTGACTGAAAGCAACACTTCTTATCTTCTTCGGATCCACTGGAAACCATACGCCTTCCTCAAAAAGGACCTTGTTTCAATGATCATTTGCTCCTGCCAGATGAAGCCACAGCACTGAACTGTCTCAGACTCTGCCTCTTCACACAGAGTGTGAATATTTCTCACATCTCCCTCCCCCTGCCCCACTTCTCTCCAACAGCACAGGGTGAAGGCTGTAGGTTGTCCCATCTCTCCTACTGATACTGTCCCGCTTCTGGCAAAGACTTTGAGTGCTGGAACAAGGCTGGGACCCGGGTGTTGTCCCACCCACTGGTACTACATATCCTGGGGTTCAGAGTCATTGTTGCAGGCCCCAAAGCAACCCAGGCAGATATTTGCCAAGCAAGAAATTGAGAAAAAAACCACCTTGGAATGAGGAAGATTGTGTAACCTGAACATAACCTAGCTCAGTGACAAGTTGAACTGAATTAGGGCAGTAAAATAACTTCGACTTGGAAGAACAACAGAACAAGTGTCAACCATCCCTAGCATGCGATGAAGCCTCTGAAGCCTCTGACTCCATGTAAGAAATTGGATCTACATAGCAGTTTGAAGCCATTAAAGAGTCTGACGGATTGGGGTCAGGGTGGAGGAGAAAACGGGAAGGAAAGTCCTACCTGAACGAAATGGTAAAACACAGGCGTGCAAAAACCCACACAAGGTCTGATCAAGCTCACTGAACTGCAGTTTTGTGTATCAGCAGTAAGTAAACTCAGCACATCTTGTAACTGTTAGTAGTAAAGGCACACACAGCACGGCCAGCGACAAGGCGTCAATCATGTTGTGCTTTAGAGCCTTGCAGCTTGCCAAGGAGCTGTCTGCACTTCCTGCTACATCTTGGGGACAGGTTTTCCCTTATTCTGCTGGCTTGGCTGGTGAGCAGCAGTGACATTCAGCCGGCATTTAACAGAGACATAAGTACAGTGAATAAAAGTGTCAGCAGGAGAGAGCTCCTCCATGTCACCTCCAGACTGGTGGCAAGCTACTAACGTGATAAGCAAAGCAAGAAAGCGTAGTCTCAGACGTTTTGGATAAGTACTGGGCTCCTGAAAACTTTGGGAAAGACTTTCTGTCATTCCTGATAGAGTCTCTTTTGCAAGCTGCAGGGAAGGCTGAATATACACTTTTCAGACCCAGTTTGGAACCTCTTTGCCTTTACACAGTAGTCAGCTGAAGAAATAAAATTACAACTTATTTTATAATGTAAGGTTGTGACCTCCGAAGATGTTGTCACTGCCTTATACTTGCAAGGCTCTTCACATGTTCATAACCTACAACGTTGGTATGGTACTCTGTCTACAATGCGTCATTTCTAAACAGATCAATTAGAAATAAAGCCTGCCAATGCTGTTCAAAATGAATACTCTGCTAGTAGCCAAAATGTTCATATGAAAGTTGATTTACTAACCATTGTCTAAGGGAATATGTTGTGGTTTAACCCCAGCCAGCAACTAAGCACGACGCAGCTGCTCGCTCACTCCCCCTCCCCTCCCCCCCCCAGTGGGAGGGGGGGAGAAAATTGGGAAAGGTAGTAAAACTCATGGGTTGAGATGAGAACAGTTTAATAACACAGAAAAGAAGAAACTAATGATGATAACACTAATAAAATGACAGCACTAATAATAAAAGGACTGGAATATACAAATGAGGTGCAGTGCAATTGCTCACCACCCACCGATCGACGCCCAGTTAATCCCCGAGCAGCAATCTCCCCCCTTCCCCCCCCCCAGTTTATACACTAGATGTGACATCCCATGGTATAAAATACCCCATTGGCCAGTTTGGGTCAGTTCCCCTGGCTGTGTCCCCTCCAGCCTTCTTGCTGGCTGGGCATCAGAAGCTGAAAAATCCTCACCTTAGTATAAAGACTACTTAGCAACAACTGAAAACATCAGTGTGTTATCAATATTCTTCTCATACTGAACTCAAAATACAGCACTGTACCAGCTACTAGGAAGACAATTAACTCTATCCCAGCTGAAACCAGGACAGAATACTAGTCAGTTATTTGAAAGATCCATGAAGCAAGTTTGTCCTTTAAATTATTGGCATTCACAGCCCAAACAACTTATAATTTATTTTTTTTTTTTTCATTAACACCACTTTAAATGCTTGAGCTTGTTCCCTTCTTTTTTTGTTTGGGTTTTTTGGGTGTTTTTTTTTTTTTTTTAAGTTTTCCAAAATGCACAACATACTCAGGGGGCTTACTGAATGGAACCAGAATGACCCCTCTGAAACAATTCTACTAGAAGTCTATTCCCCTAATTCATTTTGTCCTCTTAAATTAACATGAGCACATCTCATCTTTGCTTTTCTTCCCATGTCCTTTTATTAAATACCTGTTCAGACAGAAGAGTTAAAACCTAATGAAGTTTCTCCCCTCCTTACCCACTCCTTCAGCTATATTGAATATGAATTTTGGTTTGATACAGCTCTTTCACAGACCATGTAAGCTTTCTTTCATTTCTGGAAAGAAATAGAACCACTCCAGAGCCATTCTTGAATTACATTTTAGTAAAACAGTGTTAGAAGCTTTAGTGGCTTAACTGTAATCTAAACCATATTTTGCTTGTTTGTTTTGCTACAACAGCAGCTTTCCATGTAAATATTAGCACAATTTGCATGGTTTCAGTATGCCATTGATTTTTTTTCACCCTCCTAACTTTTATTTTATAGGTAAATGGGAATACTGACATTGTTGCTTTTCAAGTCTTGGTTCTATTTTTAAGCTGTATTGTGCAAGTAAAAGAAATATTGCATTCTTCTACAACTTCACTAAGGTACACAATACACCTCTTTCTGAGCATAACTTGATGACATGTTAGTTACCTTAGCTAACTCATCTGCTATCCTTGTACAACCATTATAGCAGCACAGTCAGTTCATGAGTATCCAACATAGTAGTGCACAGGCAACTGGAATTTCACTGTCCTAGTATTTACGCATGGAATACCTAAAGTGTCTGTATCTATTTAACTCCTGTAATCAGTACATTTTCAGAGATAACTCATTCTGAATAACAGATACAGAAAATGGTTTGAATAAGTCCTTATTTTCTGCAAGTTTTCCAGTGTAATTGCCTTTCTAAGCTTGAATACATCAGTTCTTTCCAGGGAAAGCAGCACATTCCTCTTTCTCCAATGAATTTAGGGTTTGAGTTAAGGTTTCTAGATGTCTAACAAAGTATTTTTACGGGCTTCTTAAAATAAATAAAATGCATCATAAGACTAAAAAAATTACCTCATATGGTACCATTTAAATGAGAGTCTCGGAGACATTATTCGTAAGCATTTAAAAGATGTACAAAAGAATTTGATAAGAAACATTTCATGGCTATCTATTTCTATGACATTTCGCTAAGACTTTGAAGAATAGGAATTTCAGAAAGTCTTCTCATAACACAACCTCAAGTATTAAATAATAATAAAAAAATACTAGAGGTCAAACTTTCCATGGACTTGCCAAAGGTAGTGTTCTATGTACATCCATCTTTGAGGTCTTAGCAAGTTTTCTTTATGACTGTTTTCTACTATCTTCAGATTACTTTCAGATTTCATACAGGACCTCATAAAAAAAGAAACCACTTTTAAACAAGCTAAACATTAATCTACTGGATAAGAAGCAAAGTAAATACTGAGAATATTATCTGAACAATGGATATGAAAGTTCCGAAAGTTTCTTCTTTACATAGGCTTATCTTCTTCATCATCGTCCTTGCATTAATCCATTCAGAAAAATCAAGCAGTATTAATGCAATTCTCATAATTATACATTTTACTAGTCGACTAGATCACACTTGCAAGCCACTGCAACAGACGCTTCAGAAACAGCGCTTCCTGCCACTGTTGTATTATGGAAGCAACAGATATTTCTTTCTGTGTTGGCATGGAAAATTGGCTTCATAAAGCCATGATTTTGTTGTTTAGGATACCAGGAGGAGGTTTAGATTGAAACTGGAAGTATAGTTTTCAATTTGTATTGTCAGGAAATATCTACAAATTTGAGCTTCAAGAAAGCTTTTAGGAATATGCTGAGCTACAAATTATGCAGACCTAAGTATTACTATGCTTTATAGACTTCTCAGTGCCAGGAACGGGAAAACTGAATTTTTCAATTACTTATCTCTGAGGAAAAAGTTTATCAATTTCCACACAACTGGCCTTCTAATCTCATGCTAAACAGAAACAAGCAGAACATTACTCCTGGCCCAATCATCAAGAGAGTTAACATTAACTTAATCCTAGTAAGGACAGTAAAGTACCAGCTACAAATGAGTTAGTAATTTGGTCCAAATATCATACAAATACATGAGCATAATCAGAGTTCAAATTCCTGGACAACATTAGAATCATCTCAGAGCTTTTCATGCCTTTTAATAACACATTAGCAAAATCACTTTGGCTTTCCTGGGCCACTTTCACAGATTGCTTTACTGAATTTCTTAATTTCATCTATTTTGTTTTTCAAAACAGACTATAGAGGTAGTCATCTTGGGTACAGCCTGCAGTAACACTATTACAAATAGTGTTACTACAAATCACTCCAAAAGTTTAAAAGTCTCCTTCAATGGTAACCAAGACACCTATAATTATAAAATGGGAGTACTACAGTACATACCACCCTGAACCAAGCCTCCCAATTTACTGTATTGAGTAGTTTCCTTCATTTTTAATAAGTCTGAGACCATCTCAAAAAAAAGAAGATACTGTTTGTCAGCATTTTACGTATAGAGAATAACCTCACATAAAAGAGAAGTAAACAAGAAGAGTTTCTTAGTTAAATCCTTTAACTGGTGCTGAATGCCAAAAAGTTTAAATCCCCCTTTCATGACAGAATCCCTGGGTTATCTCAGCAGGTTAATTCTCTCTACATAAGATAGAAGAAAGCAGTTATTATGGTAAAAAAGAAAGGGGTGGTGTCAGTGCAGTGGTACCGATCCTGCTTGTGTGGAATTATTACTGTATGACAAGATAAGCAAACAGTGGTGAGATAACTTGATATGCCAAAAACATGCAACCATTGCTGCTTCCCTCATGATAAATACATCAAGGTATTCCAGCAATCAGTGGTGTAGCCTGTTCTTCTTAAACAAAGCAATACATAAAGGTTATAGCAGAGATTTAATTTCCATTTCACATGAAATTTGTCTTTCATGCTCTGTGAACATGTAAGGTAGAAGCTTACATACAGATATGTAGAAGCTTATATATATATATATAATTTTTTTTTTCCCCAGTATATTCCTCCATGGTAAACAGCATCACTCAAGAGTAGCTTAGAGATACAGGAAAATGTCACAGCAGGAGATATATCACCCAATACTCCATATAAACAGCTCATAAGCCATTTCTCACCTACCCCTTTCCCAGTTACTCACCATATATATTAAGTTGTCCCAGCAGCTAAATTGGCAGTACCACCTTGGGGACAAGGGGTCAGCATAGGTACTACTGTGAAGCCTAAAGTGGTTCCACCATCTAAAGGAAGATTGACTGCATGGCCTCAGAAAAGGATTGCCTACTCAGAGGAGCATTCAGCAGCACTGGGGAATCCACTGGGGAAAGAGAGAAAGAAGAAAAGCCCGAGTTCCTTTGAAGACACTTTTTCATGAAAATTTTAAAGTTTAATTGATACCTATCGATTTGTACGCATCAGGAATTTGCCTTGATCTGATTTCCCATTCTAACTTTGACAGGTGACGGAAACATTAAACAAAAAAGTCTGTCTTAAAGCCATTAGTAATAAAAGAAAATAGCTACAATTACTGTTATCAAATAGGTTTCCACATCACCTGCCTCCTATGTTTACAATGTATTACTTCTATTTACACACAGAAAGGAGATCTAGATAGAATGCATTTGCTCTTTAAATTCTGGAAAGTAGTAGGGGGTGCTGAGTAGGCAAGACTGATTCAGCAAGCAAGCAGAGACTTGAAACTTTCTTACAAAAACACAATTTAGAAACGTAATGCAAGCCAGCCTAGCTCTGCTTTGCTCTTTCGACTGTTTTTGTGGACTGCCCCATTAGGCAGAAGACCTGAAACTCTAGTTCTATTGAAATTATGCTGCAAGGGAACAGTAAAAAGGGGAGAAGAGAGGCAAAACTAAGAAAATCTGGTGTATACTTCAACAACTGCTGGAGCATTTATTCATTTCAGTGCAACAGATCAATTAATAGCTTAAGAGAATAAATACTCCAGGGAAAAAATTAGTGATTTTATGTTTTAAAAACGTCGAGGTAACGAGGCTGTTACTCTTACTGTATTTAGAAGTTAGAAACTGGGGATATTGTTCAGTTTTAGCCACAGAGGGAGGTAAAAAGTGACATTTGCAGCTATTGCAGTAGTATAGTATAGAACACAGCATTTACAGACTGATCAGTTATTTAATTTATTATTTGTGGGTGGTAAGGTGTACATGCAGATGCAATCCCGTATATACCAAGCACCTAGTCTAAATTTCAAGACATTAAAACTTGTAATATTAAATAGCAATATATATATTAAAAAAAAAATCCTTGCAAATCAGGCTGTCAAGAGACTTTTGTTTAATACGCTATTAGCCCAGCCTTGCAACTGAACTGACATTGCTCATTCTGGAGTACAGTGCTGCACCGCAGTTGCCCTCTGGCTGTGCAGATACAGGAATTCAGTTCTTTGCTATAAGGTGCTATGATGAAAGGCTAATAGTGCTGGGTTTCTGGCAGGGAAGCAGAAGCCAGTCTATAGCTTCTTCTCAACAGAAACTCAGTCCCCTGAAGTCCACTACTATGCCAGCACTACCATTTTTAAAAAGCCAGTGTCTTCCATCATCATTGCAGTGGCCCACAACAACTTCCACACAGTTGAACTACACAGGATCCAAATCTGAGGTACGCTGGTTCAGCTCCAGGCTTGAAGCCATCTCCTTCCCCACCTATACCTACAATTTGTCGTTCCTCACCATCCTGGAGATAACTTCCCAGATGAGTCTAGAGAAACCTTATTACTTATTATTTAAAGGAAAAGGATCATTCAAATTAATATTTTCCAAGTACCTAGTGCAGAAAAATCTGAAACACATAGTTTTTTCATCTATAAACTGCTCTCATAAATAACAACTGAGAACCTTCCTTACGGTTTCATTTCTAAATTCAGCATTTCAAAAGGCCGCTTGGAGCTCTGCTTCCTTAGATAATCCTCAGTCATGGTAACTGGCTTTGAATTTGCTTCTCTCTTATTCTTAGATATAGCTATGACCTCATACTATAGTATGTGTTGATTTTATTGAGCTATTGTTGATTTGCCTGTTCTAAACCTTATGGGGATTTTTTTTCCTTCTCTTGAAATATCAGTTGACAGGCTTCATGCATACTGTTCACCTTAGTATTGCTTCCTCATAATAAAAATAATTTTCCTTTTAATCCTTCCACATCAGAAAAATATCAGGTTTATTATCAGGTTTGTGAGGTTTAAGTAAACACAGAAGGAAAACAAACATTTTCTCTGCTGCAGCTTGTCCCACTGGGAAGGCCGCCTACTACTCCAAAATATGCTGCTGTCAGGACTGACAGTCGGGTACAACCACTACCGCTGATGAATCAGATGGTGGGAATCAAACCAGAAAGCAGCCTCACCACCTTAAATTTGGGGGACTGAGCAATAGGCTCAGCCTCCTCAATGTCACAGCCTCAGGGACACCACACTATTTTCCCCCGTCCCAGAGCAAGGTCCTTTGTTCCAGCCTTGCCAGGCTTTGGCACAGCCCTGGAGTCCCCCCCCGCCCAGCTCCCAAGGCGGAAAGCAATACTGCGTAGCGCGCGCACGACACGTTCTTACAAGCAATTCACTTTGCTTCTTCGCTGGCACAATAGTGTAACACCTCTTTGGAGCCTAAATCCAAACAGAGAGTCCTCCAGGACTACTTTTACTGTTGAACTGTGGCTTCGCATTTTCTAAATTTATTTTGTGTGCATGTTGCATTCATTGTTTCAGTACTGAATCAAGAGCAAAATCCCCGCAGATCGGTTTAGAGAGCAACAAAAATTAAGAAAAAATAAATCCATTTCTAAAGCTTTAAAAAAAAAGAAACGAACGCTGAACTTACAAAAAAAAATCTTTTATATATTTAAATATGCAATATACTACAGAAGCACGAATACTCCGGAGTATGAATAAAGCGTGGATGAACACAGGCGTGTAAGCGGCACAGATGGGGAGCAGCCAGCTGCGCGGCAGAAGCGCAGAGCGATGCTACCACCTTCTGGAGAAACTGAGGCAGCCCCTGCCCGGCCCAGGCGGGACTCCCCACCTGCTTGTGGTACACGGAAAGGGCAAGGAGATCCGCCTAACAAGAAGGTATCGTTGAACCTTCAACACGAGAAAACGCGCTCCGACGCTATTGTGTTAGCACGCCTCATTGTTTGAACTCGCCTGGCTCGTTTCGGCGAGCTCAAAGCGGTTCTTCGTTTGCCACGCGTTATCGATTAATTTGTCACGCTAAGTTACGAGGAAAGCGCGTTTACAGGTTAATTCTGAAGGAGTCCCTGCTTGGGAGTTTACATGATTCACCGAAAGGCATATGCCTGTTTTTAGACGCTTAACGATTTTGTGCGGTGATGAGGCTACGGCGTTAGTTGCTCACTGTAGTGGATCGCTGCCTTTCTGCGGACATATTGTAACTTAGCAGCCTAATGCAACACCGTGGAATTTCAAAACATCTGTTGCTAAGCGTTCTGCAGAGGTATGAAGGAGTTAGCTGTCAAAGCCCTTTACTGCTCGGAAAAATAGTGGACAAACTGGAAAGGAACCTGTACAATTATTTCCGTGCCAGGAAGAAGTAGCAGTGAAAGAGACACATTCCTGCAATAATTTTTCCTGTTTGTGATAACGCTGTCTCTTGACAATGTATTTATTCTGCAGAACAGAAACAAGCATAAAAGAGGAAATACTACAGACTTCAACAAAAATATTTTCTAAATTCCAGATAGAATAGGAAAAAAAAAAAAAGAGCAAAAGATGAATTTTAAGTTCTCTGAGCTACCATGACTGCTTTATAAAGAACATATACTTCCAGTTATGTACTGCAAAAAACTTAATGGCAAACCACATATCACGTTTGATTACATTGAACTGTATTTCTCTATTTGGTAAAAAAAAAAAAATATCCCCCCTTGGATAGAAGCTATTCTCCACAAAACAACTGTTTTCAGGACATGACTGTCATTGAGCAAGCTATTCATACACATCAATAGAGGAATATAACCTTCAACACATGTGATGGATGGCATAATTTGAATTCGATCTAAACTTCCAACAAGCAAATCCAATTCTTCTGTTCCAAAGTTTAGGGTTTGCGCGTAGATTCTGAATGACTTGCATGTTACAGAAGTGAGGGTTTGCACTTTTTTTTTTTTTGGTCTATTTTTAAGCCTTGTACTTTTTAAAGGGGCATTAGAGGCCACTTACAAGCATGTTTTCCTGGGCAAAAAATAGAGAAACGTCACTGAAAAGCAGTGTTACACCTTTCTGCCAGATAAGCTGGCACAAGAAAAAAAAAAAAAGGAAGTACAAAAATATTCTTAGATGCTACACCAAGAATAGTAGTCCTAAAGATTTTAAAGTTAAAAAGAACAACAATGCTGGACTGTATCTTCACATTGAGCATTTCTAGTAATTTTTCCCCTATGCATTTTTTCTGCCTTTCTTCCTATTTCTTAAATCCTGTTGTCATCTTCCTTCCCTCCATCTTTATCATCTTCCATCAGCCTTCCAACAGCTTATGTGTAATTTACTGCCTCTAGTTCTTTCTTTCTCTTTTACATCTCCTTATCTCCATCACATTCAAGCACCCCAAAAGCCTACTGGCCTCTGTCCAAAAATACTTAGTCACAGATTTCCAAAAGAACATAAGTCCCATCTTACAAACACCCTATCTGAACAGATTCTTAGCAGGACACAAAGTATTTAGGATAGCAAATTCTTTAATCTGCTGGTATTTGGCACGTCATGTACTCACCACATACATAATAATCTAGTATGTGAATCACCATAAAAAAAAACTAAGAATAAAAATGTATAGTAGGAGCCAGAAGTGAGCAGGAAACACTTCTCAGAGGGGACAGTGAACCAGTCAATATCCAAATGCAAGGCTAATGATGCATTTATGTAGTGAAATTTCAAAAATCACATACTATAGAAGAGTTACCAAGATAATAATTAAATCATCATGAGAGGAGTGCAAAAGGAATCCAGGTTACCAATACAAATCATGAACTAGGGGGAAAAGAAAAACTGTTTGCAGTTTGGTGTCAGATCTAAAGGGGTAAGCTTTTGGGTTTTGTTTTTAACTAGTTTGACAGATTATCTTTCTAGATAATTACTATGGAAAACTAAGTTTTGTTAACAAAATTCTTGGAACAGGGTCAAGTATACATGTTATGAAGAAGCATTATTAAACAAAAAGCAGTAAGAGCTCTGAAGAAGGCTGTGTGTCATGTTTGAAACTTATCCAAAAAGGTTCTTAGATAATAAAAGAAATACAGATATTTTACAATAGAAGTCTAAAAGATTTCAATACAATACACTAAAGACTGAAAGATTTGGCCTCTTAAAATTCCTTAGAAAAATAAAATTTAGGAAGTGCAAAGTCTTGTAAGTGGGAAAAGTATGTAGGAACTGGAAAGTAGTAAATTGAGTTTAGAAATTGAAAGGTGACTTCTAACTGTCCTAGGAGGGAGGATCTAGAACAGCAAGAGAAACTAGCAAAACATGCTGGTTTACATTAAGCAGGAAGGTAAGTTTTGTTAACACAACATCAATTTCTATGACAGAAGAGATCTAGATTTGTTACCCAGCAAGTCTTTCCCTATAAGCTCACTTACTCCAATTAGGGAGATGCTACAATGCCAAGTTACAACCTCAGCCTTTTAAGCAATGACAAATACTTGGAGAAGTGAGGTCTTTTCTCCAGACAGCTTATTGTCTTAAGAGGCAAATAGCTGTAGATGTTGCTCATTTTTAAGTAGAAGTTATATTCAGAATGAAGGCTACTCATGAGATGTGAAACACTATGTCTATCTCAAGACCGCAGCTCCTCTCTGAAGGGTTTAACACTTAAAAGATAGGAAAGAACTATTGTAGGGATACATGATATATTCCATAAGCCGGAAGAGTAGCCCGTTACTCTAATTTCTGCATGTTTGTAACTGTACTTTTGAAATGGGGTAATTGCATCCAGTGTGTACTATGTTTTCTCCTATTAACCAAGATTAACATCTGCCTTCTCATGCAAGAAGTTCTTTGCCTTTTCAGTTTTCTGTCGCAAAACTTCAGGTAAACCAAAGGCATATGCCAGAAAGATGGCAGAGGTAAACATTGTTAATCTAAAGACACAGTTAAAATTCAGTTTGACAAAGAAAAAGTTATTTTACAGTGCAGTCAGAAGCTTGGTTTAGGTCTCTGATTTAGTAATTTGAGATCAGTTCTAAATATCCTCAGCAACAGTGCTAAAATTCACCACCAACATAATTTTGAAGTATTTAAAATTCAGTGCAAAACACATGTAGAACCATGGGAATGACTATGTTCAATCAGATCAGCATGAACCATGTAAACATTCCATTTGGTCATACATTTAACTTCACTAAGAATTAAATGCACACTTACAATTTTCTAATAAAGAAATTCAAGATATTATTACATTTTTAAAGTGTCATTTGTTAGACAGTAGATTCGTTATAAGGCATTGACTGAACTTTAATTCCACAGCACGGAACACGTTCAAAGATTCAGTATTGCATTCAGAAGTAATAATAGATTTGCAAGAAATCCAGTAATATTAAATGTTCTGTTGAAATCTAAAATACAAAGATGATGAAGTCACCACACACACTTATTGGTAACTATGTTATGTTTTTACTTTAATTATTAAAACAATTAGTAATAAATTTAAGTAATATTTGGCACACAGACTAATGACATTGCTACTGTCATGAAGGAATAAATTCTCCTTCAGCCCTGATCCATCAAATTTCAAATAGCCATCTGAACTTCAATGGTTTTCAGATTGCATTCAATTCTAAAACTGTTCAATACAAAACTAGATACCCATCATTTTTAAGAAAAGCTTTTATTCTTTCCATTTATCCATAGCATCCTCATTCATAAGCTAAACTGAGGAAGAAGGTCAAGGGTAAAGGGAAAATTTCTGTGATAAATTGAAGACCTAAAAGTCAGAGCACTATTTTGTTACTAGAGCAGAATTAGGGACCCAAAAAACTCCCCCACCTCCCAAAAACTAACATCCTAGTTTACAAGCAGGTACCAGAATGAAATCTACACTCCTAGAAATCAGAGGTGTGTGGACTTCATGCTTGTGGAGCCAAGATTTTATGCAGGAATGATACTCTGGGTATAAATACACAAAGGTCTAAACCATCCGGTTTCTACTTTGTTGTAGAAAAAGGAATAAATTTGACAGCCATAGAACTGATGCAGGTGATACTAAAATCTGCAGGCTAGAGAGCGCCTTCCCACACCTCAAGCACTTAAAAAGTTGGACATTTCCATGTATGTTACTGATATTTCATAAAAATAAACTAAAATAAAAAGGATGGAGGAAGAACCACAGGAAGGGAGAAAACTCCCCAAACCTGAAACTTGGTTATTTTAAACATCGTTCCTCACAATTTCGGTACTGCTCACCTTGTCTTTATGTCTCACATTTACCTGGAAAAAGTTTTAAGCAACAATTTCAACTTGGAGCTGCAAGCTGAAACAAAACAGGTATTGACAGCTTTAACTAGAAGATTTGAGCTAGTGCTTTCCTAGCAGACACTTACAAAAAAGTTGTTCTAGAGTTTTCTTATATCATTTTTGTCTCTAAATCATGACGGCATGAAAACACACTCAGATTTCATTGATTTCATTTTAACAGCAGCAAAGGCTGGAGCACTTGAAGTATTTCCTCATTTTAATTAGCCTTCTAATTCAATAAAGGCAAATAAATTTTTCAATAAAAGCAAATAAGTTTTGAAGATGGGTTTAACACAGATAATTTTCTCTTTTAAGCAATGCTTTGAATTTACTTCTGAATGAAACTGAACTAACTAGTTCTCCCAATGTACCTTTTAAATTCCTAACCAGGCCAATATTGGTTTTAGTATATACTAAAACAGAAAAAAAAAATAATTCACTAATCACTACTATCAATTATATGAACATTAAAAACAAGGAGACTGGTAGAGAAATGTTTTTATCTAGTAATCGAATTGCTGTTTGATGCAGAACTGTTATAAATTAGCGGCAGAGTGGCAGAGAAGTCAGGCTCTAAAAGTTACAAATATAAAGAGAGAGGAACATGGAAAACACTGTCAATATTATATCCTTATATACTAAGATATAACAGAAATTAGGATTATAGTGGGGTTGTTTTTTTAAAGGATTTTTGTAATATCTGCACAGCAAACAAGAAGTAGAGTGTAAATGAAATAGCCTAATTGAGGCTGTGATCTTTTTAAACTAACACTATCATTAGTGCCATTTTCATTCCAGGATTTGTTCCTCAGATTAGTAATAGACAGTTTAACCATTAATTTTGTTTTCTTTCATTTTTACAGACACAGACTTATGCTTCAATAAGCCTCACAACTGAAGGTTTCATTTTTTACATGTGTGGTCCTTTTGGTTTTGTTTTGTGATAGCTGGGGAGGGAAGGGGCATGTTTCATTATTATTTCTTAAAAATATCAAGACATTGAAAATAGGTCTAGAAAAGCTCATAAAAGTTGAGGGACAGGTTAACATTATTTCTATTCAGCTTTTCAATGATTGTGAGCTACATAAGTCACACAAAAAGTTAAACAAACTCTATTATTACATACATACATTCCAAAGAAATAGATGTTCCTTAAAAAGAGGAGAAATCCAATAAAGGATTTTACTATTTAATACTTCAGAAGATAGTGAAATTCAGTGGCCCTTAGATCTAGAAGAGGCATATTAAGAAAGCATATGCATACTTGTCAGAAATTGCTACTCAATAATACTGGATACACTGGAGTTACAAAAAGTGGCATTTATTTGAGTTTACGTATATAGTTTACTTCCCTCCAAAAATGACTTCAGTTATGCCTCCTAAACTTTTTGAAAGGCAGTATGTTCATGTAAACCAAAATACTTCCAACTGAAGAGACAACCCCTATTAAACTACACTTGAATTTTCATGAGGTTTTCTCTCTGAAAGTTCGCATTGGAAATGTAATGCTATCCATACCCACTGCCTCCCTAAAGACAGACATCTACTTCAGAGATTATTTGACCTTTCCTTTTAAAAATTATGTTCAGAGAAAACAAACACACACACCCCCTCCCCCAGATTTAAAGAGGAGGAGTTTCAAGTCCTCTTTGCTTCACACAATTTCAGCACTGTACCTCTTGACAATCTTAGCAAATTTTCCCACCATGAGACCAAGTGAAGTATTCACCTTTAAGCATGACAGTAGCCTTGTTAAAATGAGCAGATGCTCTCTCCCTTAATATTAAGGATATGCTTCATTGTTTTTGTCGAATGGACTTTTGACTAGTTTAGAGCCTTATACCCACCACTGCGTAAGGGAAACTCCCTAGTCCCACTCAAGTCAATGTAGATTTTACCATCAACTTCAGCAGAGTTGGAATGTCACCCTAGGGTGACTTAGCCTTTATGCTAAGTTTTTCAAAGCCACTTAAGTAATTTAAAATTAATGGAAATTGGGCATTCAGAATGCTTAGGCAGCTTTTGAAATTTCAGATTTATGTCTCAGCTATTAAGTTAAAGAAAGAAGAAAAAAAATCAAAGTAAAATTATTCTTAGAAGTTTCATAGCAACTCTTAAGCAAAAAAGCATGTCGTGTTTAAGTTACGAGTACAAAACAAAGAAACATTTCTGATGGATGTTAAACTACAATAGTCACAAATGCATTTGATTAGATAATTCTTCTACCCAATAGTATCCAGTCATTAAAGTGTAATATCAAACCCTGCATTTTCTACCTAAGAAGGTCTGTGGTTGACCTGACTGGAAATAATAATCCACTGGAAAACAGCACAGTCAGAGAATACTTCTAGGAAGCAGATTTACTTAGAACTGGCTCAGTGCTAGCACTGTCACACAGGACCTTTTTGGTATGTGTATTGTGATGTTGTGAGCACCTATGTTACAGAAAGAAAAAGTGTTTTGTGACCTGGTTTTAGTTTCACAAAGTCGAGCGCTGTACTGGAAGTTATGTGAAGACATGAAGACAAATGCTGTGGCCATACAATGTGTCTCTTCAATATCCATTGAAGGAAGGGAAGGAAAGAATAACCCTTTCCTTCCATTTACCCAGTGCTAACTCATCACTGGAAAGGAAATAACAAGGACTATTAGACAAATACTGAAAAAGTAGAGTTTCAGGCCTTCACATAGCTCTAAACCCATATATAATCTCAACTTCATACATGAGGTATTCTGTATCAGGAAGTCCAACAGATCAAAGAAGAATATTTTAAAGAATGACTAAAAGAAGCTTGAACCCAAAACATACAACAAAAACTTGACAGAGTTGAAATGATCCATTCATCCCTTGTTAAAAGGTTTAACAGGAAATAGAGTTCTGCATTGAAAGATTTTGAGAAAGAAACAGTTCTCTAACCCAGCCAAATAACTAATGTACCTGCATGTTCAGGGAGCAGTGGAAAAGCTTAAATTAATAAGTGTGTTTACAGATGATTTACATCAGCTTCAAAGGCATGTATTTCCCATGTTAAAAGTTGCCTTGATTGAGATATTTAAGGAAATAAGGAACACCTCATGTCTGACTCTTATTCCACAGAAAATAATCCTAACAAAATTTGGAATTTAAAAAACATCCCGAAGACTTATCTATATATTTCAATATATTATTCCTTATTCAGTTGAAAACTTATTTTCCTCTCTTGATTTCTGCATTTCAGACAGGAGAGTTTGCATATTTAAACTATAGTTGTTTTTACATGAGTAGTTATGGATAGCACAAACATCTAAAAACCATCCCAGTTTGCTTAAGTTTGATCCAATTCTTCATTGTTCAATTAAGTAGTCCTAAAATTTATGTGGGAAGACATCAATTATATAAAAGCCTAGAATAGGTGGGGTTTGGGTTTTTTAATTAAGCCTAACACCATCACAACAGAACCTACAGTTCAAGGAAAACTGACTTTGTCATTGTATGTATGCCGACATACAACTTGGATTCATTTCAGTAGTTATGATATCTTAAGCTGAAATCTCTCATCACTTCATTAGAATACAAGCAATGGTAAAAGACAAAAAAATCCAAAGAATTAGTACACATAACCTTCTGAAAAAGAGCTCTTCATCTGAAAAGACATGAGTGAAACTTCATGAACCTTAACTACAAACTACGCTAAAGGACAATGGTCTGTCCAAGTGGCAGTGCTGCATATATAGTATGTTACACCACCACATTGATTTATTGTAAATCAGAACTCAAACTTCAGTACATCTATAGCGTTAAATATTTGACTTCTATGTGCTGAAGTCTTTAACTTCCAACTAGTGAAATGTTCCCATATAAGACAGTTAGGAAACTGAAGTCTAGTCTTACTGAAAATAAGGATCAGCAGGAACAATCTCTTCACAGAATGTTCAAATAAACCAGAAAAAAAAAAAAAAAAAAAGAGTTTTAACAAAAATTTTCAGAGTCTCTCTCCACCTTCCCATCTTTTTGAAGTTCAATAAGACTTAATCTTAGCAACGATCAGAACAGCAAAGGAATCTGAGGTTACTTTACCAATAAGATCTGATAGTGATAATCATATTGAGGAACTTGAGACAGTAACAGAAGTTGCCAACTCACTCCCCTCTTTTAGGCATATATCCTTCCTGTACATGCAGTTACTAAGTCACATCTGTAAAATGCACTCAAGTCTTTGTAAGTGCTGTAACCCCAAATCATCCAACTGCTCTGTTCAATGGGCAATACCTCCCGTGACATCCGAGAACTGATATTATTTAGAAAAGAGATGAACTGTTGAAAAACCAGTTACTTCATTAATAAAGACCTCCGAGAAAAGTGGTATTAAGATGCTGATGGAGACAGTGACTCAGACACTGAAAAATACATGAGGATCTACAATGCCAGGGGTATGTTCTGCCCCCCTTCAACCACAAGGGCAAAACTGCACTTGACATTAAGAAAGGCTTAACAAAGGCTTAAAGACAAAGGACAGAAACAGCTGTGGTGACTGGAATTTGGCCAGAGCAGCTAGAGCATCTCAAACCTTTAAAGACCTGACTACAAAACACAGAATTCAACCATTAGTTAACAGGAGATGCACCTTAATTGAACATTGGACCTCTGCCATCATATTTATGTCAAAAGCCGAATTAGACACCAGACTTATGAAAGAATAATCATAAGACAAAATGAGAAAGTGTGCCTTAGCAGTAGTAATTAATTCAGGCAGTGCAGAACACAAGTCAGAACACTGGCTGACTAACAAGGAACAGGTGCACATTTTGCCACCTGTGGCACTAAGTGCTAGATCTTATTATAAAGCAGTACTCTGTGGATATTTTTCCAACAGGAAAAAAGGAAATACCAACCCAAAACCTAGGAATTTGGCACAGTTCTGTCTCATTAGCACTTTCCAGTCACAAAAGACCAGCAATAGAAAAATTAGCTATTCCAGGTCAGTACTAACAGATAATAGAGTGACCTGCAAAACCTTGCTACTAATTTCTTGCTTTTTTGACCACTAAATTTACTTATTTATCAAAAAGCTACAAAAAAAGCATGCCTATCCTCTAATTCCAAAAAAAAGTATTACCTTTACATTTATATAGCCTTCTAAGTCAAAACTAGAACATACTTAGAACTGAAACATACTTCATAGCAAAATTTCAATATGGAGAACTTTCTCCCTTCTTGTATAGGCTCTTTAGAACAGTGATTAGTAGTTCTTCTAATTCTGCCGCTCTATTACAACAGAAATTCCAGCTTTTTCACCATTCATTTTAGATGGACTACTCTTTTCCAGAACAACCCCTCAAAACTTCTTGACTTAAACCAGAAACCTAAGAAATTTGTGGGCTATACTGACTGAAACTCAGAAGTTGTAAAGTTACGATGGGGTAAGGGTGGGGAAGACACCAAAGATATTTTTGCAAATTTATATAAATACTGTAACCACTTGTATTACAAAAAAATCTGGCTTCTGAAGAGTTATCTGGCCCTTGGTTTTTGGTAACTCGTGCTGTGGGATTCCATCCCATTTCAGAAGTAGAAACATACCAGAAAAAAAGAAGAAACAACTTTATTATCATTAGGGAAAAGTGTTTGAAAACAATTAAGAGAATTCCTAGAACTTCCACAGAAAGCTACAAGTCTTAATCAATTTACATAATCCTTGTTATGCATAACATCCTTTCAAGATTTTACAGTTCTGACAGCCAAGCAGCCAGCAAGTAAACAGCAGGCAAGTACAAGAGAAGTGATCTTCAAATAGACGTAAAGAATGGTAGATCACCACAACTAGCACTGAAAATTGGTCCTATAAAAATAAACACTTTTACACTCATTCTTATAGAGCCAGATAAATTCAGAGAGTCAACTCTTACTGTATTCCTAGGTGTACCAGTCAAACACAAGGATGATACATTCCCAAATGGGCAGTTTGAAGATATTCAGTGTTCAATGCTACTAGTTTGTTATTCTGAGAATAAAATATAGTACTCCTTCATCCTTGGAACCTAGACTGAACATTTTATGTGTACTACATAAAAGCAGTTTCAAGGAATTTTGCTAGGAAAAATGTCAAGCATGTTATCTGTGTTGCTTCCTCTTCTTTCTAGAGATCTGTTCTTTTCATGGTTTTCCCCTACCTGTTCAAGAATTTTATTCAATCTTAACTACACATATACTTTAGTTTTTTTACCACCCCCCCACCTAAGATACTTCTCATAGATTAAAACACCAAACATTTATCCCTTATGCCATGCTCTCAGAGCTCTACCTCTAGTATTAGAACTATCATTCTACCCAGAAAATCTGGCCCTTAGTCCACATTCAGAGACTACTGTACCAAACTATACTTGTCTCATGAAGACATGTTAGAAAAAGGAACACTTTGTCCATTTCTCTGAAATGTTTCAATAATTAGTGTCAGCTGTTTTGAAATTCCTGGCATCATCTTCAAGCAGAGTCAGTAATAAGCCTTTAGAAGGCCACATCAGAATTACAAAGAAAAACTTAAACAGATTTTTGCTAGTGGCCAGTGCTCTTAACCATTCATATTGAATGGCTGAAATAGCAGCTGCAGTAGCAGCACCAAGGTCGTGATCAAAATTGATAATGATGCACATATATTAATTTCTTTTCTTTGACACCAGAGTTGGTTATAATTGTTAGTTGCAGTGAAATACTAGCACAGCCACATGCATTATTTACATATGTGCATAGTTATTGCATGTATATGCTTGTGTAGTCATTTGATTGACCTACAGAAGTATATTAAATATGAACATTGAGATAAGAAACTAATCATTCCTTGTGTATATATATGTATATATTAGTTGTATAAGATACTGTAAAACTACATTACATCAGATCACAATCTTAATGATATCCAGGTAAAAAAGGATCCCAAGATGCATGAAAAAGAAATGTGAAGAGCAAATAAGTGACAAATTGCGCCCTGAACAGCCCACCATCTAGACTGATGTATATATGTAACATGGAGGTCACAAATGTGTGACCATTATTAACTGTCATAATAAGAACAAAGAACAACAAGGTTATCTCAAACATCATTGCCTTCTTCCATTTTCTAATAAACTGAGCTAGACACAAGACATTTAAGATGAAAGAAAAGACTATAGTAAATGAACATCTTTCATAAAGAAAATTTAGTATTTTATAGAAGTGTATATTCAAATATTATTCCTCCAAATGGGGGTGCAATTAAATGTATAGAGAAAAACAGAACATTCAAGGGGTAGAAGCTAACAAATTGTGAGTCTAGACCGAGGATTAGGACTAAAATTCGACAGAAAAACACAACCTCCTAATAATACACACCATAAAAATGTGTGATCTTAAAGAAGATACCAAAGGTGATCTTAAAATAAAGAATACTACTCATTCAGTGAATAACTTTACTACAATGCATTCAGGATTATAAGCAAGTCCAAATTTAGTACTCCTACAAATCAAATTAACTTTCAGGAATTCAGTCTCAGCCTTATGGAAACATTCTTCTAGTATCACGTAATCCTACCTATTCACATAGTGAGACAAGTCTGACACACAAAGAATATATCCAGATTTTCCATTTACCTTTACACCAAAGGGATAAGAATCAAAAACATTTATTTTTTCTTTTGAAATGAAATCACTATTAATCTCACAATCTTACCCCCACATCGTCAAATCCCATCAGAAGCATGAATCAGGGAACAGTTCAGATGTATATTTCAGGTCTACTCAACACCAGCTGAGCCAGGACAAAAGATTAAGCATCCTTCCTATAACTGTTCCCTAGATTACATATTTCATATACAGTTTGAAAGCTGCAGCAAATTGAAGAAAGCACAACAATGCCTAGAACCCGAGAAAATTTATTATTAAGTTATAATTTTTGGTTATCGTGTTCATCATTTCTAAGAATTTCCTATAAAACAAAATAAGCTTGCCTAAAATTGCTAAAAACAAAAACATTTGCTTGGAAAAAACACTTGCAAAAAAGAGACGAAGCACTCCAGGCAGTCTAGAGCTTATGTTCATCTGCCAACATATTATATCAAAGCACAACATTTTCTAACCTGAAACAACGCTTTAAACAAAGAATTACTGCAATCTTTACTTGTTACAAATTACCAGTGATTTGATGATGAAACAATGTACAAGCATTCTGCAGAAATCTGTCCATCACAGTGTCAATGAAAACAGATAAGAAACAGGTGGAAAGCTACCACTAGACACACGACTTCTAAACAAAGCACAGATCTAGTCCTCTCAAAATTTTGAGGCTACTTAGGAATTAAAATACTATGGAAGCATTTAATTTTCTTTCCATCAAATAAATGACTTCATAGTGAAATAGAAACATTTTGCTTAGGTTTTTGCTGATATCCATACTGTTACTTTTTTTTTTAAAATATAATTTCTGACTAAATAGGTATCAAGAGTTTCTCAATACAAACCTAGATTAATCAACATACAGTCCTACTTCTGTAGGGGGATACACAGAACAAAACCAAAGGGTAAGGGAAAAAAGGTCCATGTATGTCTTTAACAACACACATTCATGGTCACTAACTGTAAAATGGAACTGTCACACTTTACAGTTTCACATGAAGAAATCCTTTAGGCAGCCTCTTATGAAGCCTTTCCTGCATTATAACTGTTTAAGCAAACATTTTATATTGGTTCAGTCACTGACTGGTAAAAATACTGACCAAAACAGGACAAACTGCCAATATTCTGCATCTGAATTGTTTTTGAGAAGATGGGAGCAAGACAAGCAGGAAACTAAGGACAGAGCTTTTTCCAGGTTTGTCTTGCCAGTCTCCTTAGTACTATTGGTCAAGTAGCATTGACTACTCACATTACAGATTTTACATAAAGTTTATGTTCATTTGATAATGACAAATGAAAGGGTTATTTAAATGTCAAGAAAAATTACTGTACACCTGTCTCACTGATGCAAGGTCCCAAATACAAGCAGTATTTTCCACTAGTCCAGTGGGGGGGGGCTGGGGGGAATATCATTTGATGTTGTGCTACTCCACAAATATGACAAGACCTGATATAAGGCAGCCCAGAAATTCATCACAACACTACTTAGTTTCTATATTTATAGTTTCTTAATACAGAAGTAAACTTATCTGAGAAATTTTCAGCTTGGCAGTCCAGAAGAATACAGAAAGAACCTACTTTTAAAAGTATTTGTAGAAATACCATATTTCTTCAAAAAGAAGTCTGCAGAATCCCATAGTGAATATTCAATATCTACAAGCTAAGCAAAACATCAGCAGAACTGGGCAATCCTAGAACTGCAATGTTAAAAAAAAAAGAAAAAAAAGAGAGAATTTTCCTCTTTCTTGTGAATCAAAAAGCATATAGCGTATGTCATGGCTGTGGCTTGTTGGAAAGTAAGGCTGCTTAAAATGGAGGACTGAAGACCAGTTCTTCATAGACCTTAATATCAAACAAAACTAGTTTTTCCTACCAAAAGCCAAGGTTTAAGTTTTAATTTTCTCTTCCTTCTCCACATCTGATGTTTAATGCAAGTGAAAACACAGGAGGGTTTTGACAAACAATACAGACAATGAGTTTGGATAAGCAACAGTTTTGGCTGGCCGACGGAATTTAGTAATTTTCTAACATGCAAAGTAGGAACCAACATTGGTTTAGACCTAAACCCAAGTTTACCAGCAATTCAAAACGATAGATAAATTCATCACACATGAGCTGAAATTCAAGGATCAGTAGGTGATACATGCAGTTTCACACGGGAAATGGACATGAACAAGAAAACCCAACAAACAGGTTAGATGAAAATACTTGTACTCCATATCTTTTAGAAAAAGACCTTTTTCACAGCCTCTGTGTGAAGTTGCAGATTATTTGAAGTGTTGGAAATAGTAATAAGCATGTTGGCTCTATTCATTGCTTTAAAAGGGCCACAAATTTATTTCTCCTCAATTCCTCCCCCGGAAAGAAGTCTGCATTTCATCATAGATCACGACCTGATGTGACTCCATTGGGTGATGACAACCCCTCTTAAACTTACTTTATATTTTCTCCAAGACTGAGCTCAAAGCAAGGCACATAGCAGTTGATTCTTAGATGTGCTGATGTGGAACATATTATTCATAGACCTGAGTATTCAAGGGAGGAGGAAGGGGGTCACCAGCTCCACAATAGTATGCTAAGCAAAACACTTGATTGCTTTTCCGTGAATAAAAAAAGCTAAGTTAAGCAACTAGATGGTCTTCACAGGGATACTTAGATCTGCTTACAACAGATTATCCAAACACAAAACTGCACAAACACTAATGACCAAAGCAGAAAACACCAACTATCATCTGAAAAATAGTATATATTTTAGGCACACACACACAAAAAAAGACAACCATCTTTCAAGCCATTATTTGAGTATTAGAAAATTCTTAATTTTTCATTTTACCACATTCTTGGGTTACTTTAGACAGAAAGCAAAGAATACATTTAACTCAAGTGTTCTATAACAAATGTACAAGCTTTTTGCAACAAAAATTACATACCATTATGAAAATGTCATATTTTCATAACAGTTTTCTACAGAAGACTGACTTTATTACCTCTCTGCTCTTGAAGGACGCTCAAGTTGCACACAAATTCTGTTAACAAACAGAATGTGCTGTTTTAATTCATTTTTGGAAAAAGGAAGTTTCAGCCTCTTCACAGTAGGGACAAGGATAGCAAACACATGGACAACTGCTGAGAGTAGGTTCATCCCAAAAGTCAATGCATAATTTCCATATAAAGTCAATAGGCAAATATAAAAATTAAACCTAATTCTTGCCAGCTTTGAAAATGAATGCTAGAAATAAAGTTGCATTGTTTTGGGTTTGCTTGGGTTTTTTCCCGTCTGAATAGTTTTGGTCAGACAAGTGTCTTCATGGTGACAGTTCAAAAGAACAGTTTACAAGTCATTTAAAAGTTAGCTTAACTATGTACAACTTTGTAATACTGAAGAGCATTCAGTTTTAATATAGTAGAAATCTGTGTCAACAGGAACTTTTGAGATGTATCTAGTCTTCTTCGTGTATGCCTACAAATAAATCATTCTTTCGTAATATTAACATGTATAAAGGCCAAACAAACAAACAAAAAAAAGAAAAAAAGAGTACCATGAAGAATAGCCGTTAAAGGAAAAGCACACTGCATTCTTACAGCCCATGCTAGCACAAACGCAAACAAGGGAGCCAAACCCATACCAGCTGGCTGGTTAGCAAGTTAGCACAATGCTTATAAGTAGATAGATATTCTAAATGTTTGTTCTCACTCAAAACCACTTTGTGCTCTGCTCCACGCATAGCTCTCAGAAGAGAGCAGAGAAAAGGCCTTATGACAAAGTTTGGAGCTCTCCTTAAATGTGCACAACTAAAGAAAAATAATTTAAGTAGTGAAGACTGAACCAGAAAGTAATAATAAACACATTTCTTTCATGGATGCCTTCTGAAACAGTTTAAGATTTTTTTTCCCTAGCTTTCCAGCATATGAAATATAAAACATGTCCAGGGACTCCCTAACCCAGTAATTCCTTTTACTAAAAGTACCACCTACAGGCTGCTATTGTTGAGAAGAGCTACAAAGCTTCTGTAAAATATGCTTTTAAAAACATATGATAAAGATTTAACAACAAATATATTTGAACGTACTGGACACAGCAGAGGAAGCTTATTTCTTAATCTGGATATTAAAACTGTAGGGAAATGCTTATGTGTTTAATAACCATACAATGAATTAGTGAAATAGATGCATATAATTTCATATATTTAATCTGACATATAACTTTCTATTTAGTCATAGAATAGCTTTCCAGTTGTTATTTTGCTGATTAAGTACTTAAAGTATTAATAAGTAATGCAGCATTTAAGGTATTAAAAGTTATTCCTACATTCAGGAAGTAGAAACCAATGTGGTTTTCATGCTTTTGTAAGAGCATAATGAGTACTCAGGAAAATAATTCCTTATTTTGTATTCTGATTTATATCACACATAGCATAAGAAAGCAAATACCAAGCTGTAGCATCAATAATCACTCCATCAGCCAGTAGCTCTACAAGACCATCTCTGAGCACCTTGTGCACAGCAGAAGCAGCAGCTGAGCTGTTTTTTCTGGGGCATAACAGTACTACCCATTACAGCTTAACAAGCTAATTTACCTGAGACTGGCAAACTAACTCCATTCTGCAGTCAGTCAAAAAAAGCAACGTTGTCATCAACTTCAGCAAAGCAAGATTTTAGCATATTACAATCCCTTCCTGAATCTTCAGGGAACTTTCTCCTGTCCCTCCCCCCAAAAGGGAGTCTACAGAAGTCACACCTACTTTACTAATTTCTGCAGGACTTGTTTCATTCAATTTTGACTGTTGGAACAAGCAGAACCCATAGGCAGTCACACTGTCAGTTACTTCAGGAGTTGTACTCGACAAAGTATGTTGAAGATCTGATTTACTATGATTAACAGACAAAATAAAGTTCTTTTCTGATTAAAAAATAATGTTAAATTGATATTTTGTATTGGGATTCAGCAGAAAGAAAAGTTTAACAACAGAATCATCATGAGTGAGAGACAGACACACGGCCATCTGGATAATATTTTATCAGTATGAAGGTATAACAGATGCCAGTAAAGCTGCTTAACTTATAATTGTTAATGTTAATACACAATTTAAGAACCACCTTCCAAAGATTCATAAATGCTTATGTCAGTGTTTAACGTTAAAGCTACTATCTTGAGTGCCCTCTGAAGAAGTCTTGGACTAATGTCAGCAGTGACACTGTACTCAAATTCCCTAGCTTAATCTTATGAATGCATTTTAATAATCAAGTTCAAGGCAAAGAAATTACCTGCCTTTATTTTTTCATGCAGTCACTAACACTTAAGAGTGTGGTAATTGGGAATGATACATAGATGTCTTTAAAAGCAAATAATACAGAAACAAAACAAACACATGTCAGTATTATTTCAAGAAGCATATTTCTAAACACACTAGGAAGAAAGCTTCTATAGAAAAAGTAAGATGCAGAGAGTGCCACATCAGACATCTCTGACACAGTCTTTGCTGATGCATCACAGAAAGTTCCATTGTTTGAACTCAGTAGCAACATCCCTGTCTCATATGTTCTGCTTCCTAGAGTTACATACTGCATACCAGCTATATATGTGTAAGAAAGTGCTCAGGTCACACCAGTCAGGTCCTAGAATCTAATGCACAAGGAAACGAGAAATGCATCAGCTTTTATGGTTAATATCTATATAGGCCTTGATGCCCATCTGCAACATTCTACGCCAGAACTAGATTAATTCTTACATGCTCTGTTTTTTACCCTATATAGATGTGATTAATAAAGGGCAGGTTCTCTACCATGTGGGAAGAAGTGGATTAGTCAGAATTAACTAAAACATCATCCAAACTACACATTTCTTTGCATGAAGCTAGCTAGACATCAGAATGAAAGGAACTGATCTTTATGCCCTAGAGTGTAAAAGTCCCATCAATTTCTTTGCTGCAAATCTTTAGGTAGAAGCAAAAATTAGGAAATTAGACTAAGTTTACTGAAAGCTAGTGAATCTCCACATTAATGCAGGATATAAAACAGAATCTATCTTAACAGCAGAATTAGCAATTCAGGTCAGTTGCTGTGCATAATATCTATTCTTTACTTCTCTCGTGGTGTAAATTATTCTTAAAAGGACTATGATGGGTTTCATAAAAACTATAGTTGATGCGCTATAAGCGGCAGTTATATTCTTTCCCCTCACCATATCATTTAATACTAGCACAAATACACCTTCGCACCAATAACAGTTTCTTTTTCTCCTTTCTGCATTATTGAACAGGATTGTCAAGCAAATCTGGTATTTTGGCAAATGACCAAATACTAAATGCTTTCTATTTAAATTAAAACTACATAAAGTCACAAGGACTGAAGTATATTTTGTTGAAGGGTCTTCATAGCATTCTTGTAACCATTTTAGATGCTATCTGTGACAGAACTCAGAAGTTTTACTTTTATGAATCGTATTTTTATTTTTTTCTCTCTCTCCAAAACAAAGAGCAAGTTTAAGTGTTCTGTGAAAGCAAACATATCTCTCTCAGGAGAGAAGGGAAGAAAGGACTTCTTGGACTTTTATTGTCCGGGTTTGGTGAGGGTTTTGGGGGGTTCTTTTTGGAGGCAGGGAAGGGGTGGGGAGAGAATAAGACTGGAAATAGGTACTAGGATTTTAAAAAGTCTTTTCTGTAATTCAGCCACACATTGTTCCTCAGAGTATCAGTCAAGAAATAAAGATTATAAAGAGTTCTAGTCCTGTGGAAACTAAATATACACCTGCCATTTTCTGTATCAACATGATAATACATTAGGTAGACTTAACTATGTAGAAAGACTGGAAGCAGCACTCCAGTGTTTAGCAGCTGGCAAATTAGTTTTGTCAACTGATCTGAGCCTCCGGGTGGTGGGGAGGGGCAAACAAAGCACTTGACATGTTCCACAGAGCTTGCTTTATCATGCTAAAAGCCGCAAATGCTTCAGAAACCCAAGATTTCTGGCAGCAGGCATACCACCACACCCTTGAAAAAATGACATTGTGTTTACCAGCACACCTCATTAGCCAAGTAGGTAATTAAGAACACTGAGGATATCAAGTCAAGTCAGAAATTACCTACCAATAAAGTTAAAGCTTTGTGGAAACACAGTGTTTGCCTAGTATAGGATGGATGTTCAGCTCAAGACCAGAGACCAGAATGACAAGTGTTTCTTTATGATACTTCTGTAACAGCACTTACCTGGGGTGAGGGAAACTTACTTTGAGCTTGTAGCTTTTTTTAAAAGAAAGTGCCAGAAACTCTGGAAGTTGTTGGTTGTTGGGGGGGGGGGGGGTGTGTGTTTGTTTGTTTTTATTTTTTTTTTATTCACAAGGGTAAATAAAGCTTCCAAAAACAGTCTTGTTGCGGGGGAAGGGTGAACACACCGAATGTTATTAAATTGTCTGGAAAAGCACTATCCATCTATTACTATTCCTAAAACCGTAAGTCCTGCAACATGGATAAATGAGAGTTAAGACACAAGCTTTGAACTTTAGACCGTGTTATGGTTTTACTCTAGCCAGCAACTAAGCACCATGCAGCTGCTCACTTAGTCCCAACCCCCCCACAATGGGGTGGGGGAGAGAATTGGAAGGAAAATGGTAAAACTCTTGGATTGAGATAAGAACAGTTTAATAGAACAGAAATAAACTAATAATGATAATAATAACAATAATAAAATGACAATAATAATAATAAAAGGATTGGAATATACAAAACAAGTGATGCACAATGCAATTGCTCACCACTTGCCTACAGACGCCCAGGAAGTTCCCAAGCAGTGATTCCCCAAGGCCAGCTCCCCCCAGTTTATATACTGGGCATGACATCACATGGTATGGAATACCCCTTTGGCCAGTTTGGGTCAGGTGCCCGGGCTGTGTCCCCTCCCAACTTCTTGTGCCCCTCCAGCTTTCTCACTGGCTGGGCACGAGAAGCTGAAAAATCCTTGACTTAGTATAAACACTGCTTAGCAGCAGCTGAAAACATCAGTGTGTTATCAACATTCTTCTCATACTGAACCCAAAACTTAACACTATACCAGCTACTAGAAAGAAAATTAACTCTATCCCAGCCAAAACCAGGACAGACAGATTATTCATCAAAATGTCTCAGAGAAGAAGGTATCTCAAAAGTAACAATGATAGCTGAAGAGAACTGATGGAGAAAGGGGCGGGTGGGGGATGTGGAGAAAATTTGTGAATGGCAATCCACAATGTGGAGAAAATTTGTGAATAGGAATCCACTCTCTCTACAATCTCCTATTTGTTTGGGATAAATCTGACAGTGTTTTGGTGATTAAGTGTTTTCTGAATTTTCCGGGGGGGGGGGGGTGGGGGTGGGGTGGGGTGGGGGGTGTCAGATTTTAAAATTACATTTCTGCTGTCAAAATTCTAACTAACATCCACAAGTAAAGCTCATTTTAAAATCCAAAACAAGACCTACAAATTTCAGATGCAACTTTGGTGTATTGATGGTGCCACATACTGGCTGTAGAAGGGAGACCATGGCCTTTGCTGCATTTTCCTTGCCTTTGTCTGTTCCCTGCTGACATCAAAGGTTAATGTTCACAACCTATTTCCTACAGTAGTCTTAACCACAGCTTACAACCCCATACATTATAAACCATCACATTCCAACACTCCATTCTTAATACAATTATACATCACTCTAATGGGACAGACCAATCAATGTATGCTTTTATTATGCATGCAGATATTGCTCTTAAAAAGTATATCAAAATAAACAAGAGCATGCAAAAATGTCAATGGATACAGTGACATCTTTCAAATACCTGTCTTCTTGCATTTCTAAGTAGACAAATATTTTAGCTTCATCCTACGCTTCTCTTAAAAATTCTTAGGGTAACTTTTTTCAACTTTTTTCTTCTCTGTTGGCTCTTAACATGTCCTTACTCTACCAAACAGTTCATGAAAAAGGCAGTAACAGGAAACATTAAACAATAAGATTAGGAAAGATTCCTCTGAAATAGAGAGGCTATTACTTCAAGAATTAGCCTCAGATTTCTGTTGTTTTATTCCTATTAATAGAATGGGGAAAGCTAGGTCCCAGCAAGAATTCAGACACCTAGATTCAAATTTAGTTTAGTATGACTTCCAGTGTTACACCTCCTCTGTTGAAAAGTTTTGCTTATAAAGAATATCCTCCATCCACAAAGACTAAATATCATTTTTGTTCAGCTGCCGCCTACCCACAGGAGATATTACACCTCTTCAGTTTTTCTTTATTTTCTGTTCTGTAAGTATCTATCACAAGTCACAGACTGATTGTTCTTTGTAAATGAAAAGAAAATGTATGGTCTGCATACCTTCCATGCTTGTAAAAATAAAAAGTTCAAACACAAAGTGGAAGGGTGATCTGCTATATAAAAAAAGAAAATTACTACACAGCTAAAACACATGTTTATGGAGAAGAGATAAGGTCTTCTTGTGTAAGAGCATATCTAGGTTCAAAACAGAACACCATAATTAGATCGGAAATACAGTAGGAATTGACAATATTAATAAACATGAGTACATCTCATAGAATTTTGAGGCATTCCGGGAAACAAGCCATTGTTGGTTGGTTTTCTTGGTTGTCATTCTTCTTGGTTTTATTTTTATGATTCACTATCTAAGAAACAAGTATGCTAAGAAAGTGGCTACAGAAATGTTAACCTGCTACTATTTTCTTCAAAATGGATCAGTCTCCCATAATTCCACATGTGGACACAGAATAATTTTTAGCCAATCAAAGGAAAAAGCAAGCAACCACACATGCCATGCTATGGGTTTTCATAGTAGTAGTAAACTCACAACTTTCTGACTTTGGCAAGGACCTGTTACAGAATTCAAGTGACACGCTATTGCCAGAAGTGACAGGAACTGGATTACTAGGGACAGTTTCTCACCTATTTGGCACTGACAGGTACAAACTTCAGGAATTAGCAATACTTGTACATGTGTCTGGCACTTCCCAGTCACTAGGGCTTCTTGGAGACTTTGTCCCTCTCATCCACAGAAAGATCTTGATCAAGCTAAATAGGAAGCCGTTAATTAGTATGGAGGGGAATTAGATAAGTAAATTAGACCAAGACATTCTCATTGGTCAAAGTCATAGAGCATTAAACAATTTCTTTTAAAAGAAAGTTGATTCTCCACCGCAATACTGCAGTATCAATGTTAGCTCTAATCAAAAAGTAGATTAGACCAAAAGCAGCTGCTTAATAGCCTGATCTGAGTACCTAAACACACTTCTCCAAAAATACCTGACAAGTTAAATTTTACCACACCCATTGACTTCATTACCAAATAAGGCTGATTATCATGTGATGCCTGTAGTTACAGAGGCTTTCCCTCAGTGCTTTCCTTTCCACACTTCCAGTTCCCTGTAAGACGCTAACCTGATATGCTCAAATCAGATGGAAATGTTATCAGTATTTGGTGGTTTGAAAAAAAATTTTGGAGTACAAAACCTGATTATAGGCAAAGAGTTGCCTGGAAATATATATATCACTCTACCCAAGAAATATGAAACTCTACAGACTGCATTATTGACCTCTGAAGACAATCTAAGTCACAAGATCCTCTGCACTTGCAGTTTGTTCCTACAAAAATATCTGACTTTATCTTGTAATAGATATGAAAGTCAGGGAGGCTTTAAAAATAATCAGACATGTTCGACATCATATATGAATGAATACTTTGAGACACTGCTTCCTTGCACTAGGCACCATAACCAAGTTTCTTGAAATAAGTGATTGCCAGTATAGATTTTGAGAGAATTTCTATAGACAAATCTCAATGCACTCTGCAAAGAGAATTGGAAGGAAAGGGGAAAAGTAGTAAGAGATGACCAATTTAAGTTATAGTTATTTGAACCAAAACTTTAAAAGACCATTAGACTGTAAAAATGGCAATAAAAGATCAGTTAGAGTCAGGAGTGGAGTCATTCTTTTGATCCAGGAATACGATACCTATGGAAAAGTAACAGAGCTAAGAAACTGGATTTGCTTCTTACCCACACATATAGGTTGACAAAACACCTGCTTGTCCAGCTATGTCTCTTCTATGTCTATTTTTTAACCTAAACAAAACTATTTATTTTATGTAAAAAGTATTTCCATTGCAGTAGTCACTGCTCCAAGAAAAACAGAGTTCTTTGACAACTTTAATTCAATATCTACTTGCAAAAATTGAGTTGCTGAGTAGAAACCCTGATGTTAGAGACACTAGACTTACCTGATAGATCACAGCCTGGAGGTCTGAGAAATTACTCTCTGCAACTCAGAGGCATTTGATTCACTGAGCTGTGTCAGGAAATTTTACTTTTAAATAAATAACCTTAATTAGGAGTTTGTTAAGTCACTTTAACTCTCACCTATCAAAAGTTATTACCTGTTACCTTTTCCCTTCCACTTTGAAGTCTTGGTGACATTTTTCATAGAGCATTATGATACTTACAATAAAAAAGTGTTTCAAAGCCATCTTGGTTCCCCACCCACCCCCACCCCTTGCCCAGAGTAATAAAACTGCACAGCTGAAAAAGAATGGTTTCTGTGTAAATGTGGCTATATTGCAAGTCTCTCACCCGAAAGGAAAATTCAAAATAAGTTTACTGTTCTTCAAAAACAGATTACCTGTGCAATACTAGGATACGTTAACACAAAATGTCTACATCAGTAATATGGGACCATTTTTCTTGCTCCTGCCCCAATGATATTACAGTATCTATAGCCCTATGCTATAAATCTCACATGAACAGAAATTGTCCTCTGTCAACTTTCAAACCCGCACAGATTACTAAATACTTGCAATACATCTGGAGAGTCTAAAGTTATTTTCAGTTATTAGTATCACGAAAGCCAGCTTCTCAAACGTCCTCAGCTCATCAAGCACAGGAAATTAGCTAAAAAAGCTTAGGTGACAGAGGCTAGAAAGTGAAAATATGGTCTCAGTTTAAAATAGAGCCCTCCTCAGCTAAGAAATAATGTTTTTTTCCTATTGGGTTTCTAGATCCTGCTGAAATACCAGTCTGCCAAGACCCGAAACTCAGTGTTGGCATTACTAATTACTTTAACTTGCTACTTTTGACAGAATTACAGGAAGGACAGAAGTGGCACTGCCATTCTAATATACTCAGTTGCTGAACAAATCTGTTCAGCCTCCAAAACAAATGAGTTTGTAGCAAGTTTTTGTCTAAAGTACCTGTTGCAAAGATCAAATGAACCTACTCTATTTTTCACAAGTTATTTATTTTTTCTATGACTAAATATTGAAGATAGCAGCATAAGGAATAGACAAGCTTACCTGACTGGAAGAAGTACTATTTTGTGGCTTAAGTTTAACAAACATCTTTGAACATCCAAAAGTTTTATCCCACTTATACCAGATGTATTTCAGTAGGGTAGTACTATTGATTTTAGTATATTTCCACTCAGAGTGCTGTGTATTTTAGTATTTCCCAGAGCTGGGGTCTAAAATAACTAAATACCTACAGACAGAAATTGTTCTGTATAACAGGATTGGACACTACACATCTTATTTCTTCTGCTTTGTTGTCTCTGAAGTAATGAAATCAGAACCCAGAGCAGATGTTTTTGCACACAATCATTCACACTACATTTTCTTTCCCCCTTTGTTCATCAAAACTATTATTCTTAGAAAGGAAACAGATACATATATGCACACACTCACATATGTAACACATATAGAAAAAGCTTTCTCTGCCAAAATATCATTCCATTTGGCCAACAGCTAATCAGTTGATTTAATGGTTGCCGCAGAGTTAGGTCACTAGGAAGAAAGGCAGGAACAATTCAAACTACATGGGGAATGTGCCAAGAAACCTTTGTAGCCACAAGTACCATCCTTTTTTCTTGAATGAGACACTTGCCTTTAGTCTAAAGGCAAACCTGCAGGCTATGAAAAACACAGAAACTAAGAATCAATAAGGGGCAGAGAGAACAGAAGTGGTGATTGAAGCTTAGCGAACAATTTATGCATCTGATTTAGCCATATTAAGTGCCCATAAAAATAACTGTTTTCTAATACATTATCATTCAGTGATAACATTATTTCAATGTTTTGGTATTAAAAAGCATGAATAACCACTCATATTAGAAATTCAGACTATGCAGTTTATTGCAATTGGTCAGATAAGCTGCAAAATATTTCTCAAGTATTCTCAAATCAAGTTTGGACACAAGCATTCCCAGCACTAAATACTTACATGTGATCTGCATTACTGTGTCACTTGCATACAGTCCTGAAAAAATCCCCCTCTCAATGCTTGGTCAGTATAACTTGAAAAAATAGATTATCAAACAAGATAAGTAAAGGATAAATTTATCCTGATGTTTAGAAGTGAGGGGTTTTGTGGTGTTTTCCAAAAAGTTAGGATGACTAAATCTGGGAACTCAGACTGAATTGGCACCCTTGATCTGATCCGGCGCAAAATCCCCATATCCAAAACTAGCAACACAGTTGACAGGCAGACCAAGAAACCTGTAAAACAACTAACCTATACGCACATAACAGTATTTGTTCTTTATTTTATTCCACTCGGAACAGATGGTTTGCTACATCACTGGGAACTTTTGGTATGTCTACTTTTTTCAAAGAACAGATTTCTGATATAATTAAATACTACCAGGAAAAAAACCCCAAAACCAACAAGCAACAAAACCAAAACAAACCACTTGGGATAGCATAATATTGTGCATTTTACGGGAGAAATGGAAGTCAGTCCTTCCATTCATTTGTAAGGCCAGAACTTCTATCACTCAGAGTAGCACAGCATGTGAATTCCTACAGTCACAAATGCTTCTTTTGGAAAAGGGCTTAGAGTGCGTGACTGAACAGACCTGAGAAAACTTAAGGCCAACAGACTTGACTCCAAGGCATTGTCCTTAGTGTCATCACATGCAGGTGTTAACAGTTTTGTTGAGCTGTCATCCTGATGCTGATTTTGTTATGCCCTCCATTTATTCCATAGGTCTCTACCTCAACAGCCCCGAAGGCTTGGGACCTGCACCTAATCCCAGACTGTACACATGGAGCCACAAGAACTTCATTCCAGCAAGAACAGCTGTCATTGACTCACTAAATTTAAGACCTCATAATATTTCCCATCCCCCACCCACCCCATTTGATAGGATTTACAAAGAGACATTAAAAAAAGGTACAGCCCTACCTATGTGTTTAGCAATGTCAAAAGACAGCAGGTGGGTCTTCATTCTGGTATACTTAGTTAATTAGATGCAGGAGTTAATGAGTTCAAGGTGCAGAGTACCTTAAAGCTATAGCACTTCCTACAAAGCATAAGAAAGTGAAAGAAAGCTTGTCAATGTTGAAATCAATGTATTTATATGAAGCTTTATGCTACTTATCTTTTAGCTTTATTACCATGAAGTCAGACAGCAAATATAATTTTAATTTATTGGAACCGTTTCATCATTTAGATAATGTATTCAAACACTTACTTGCTGAGAAGCTTAAAATTATCAAAGCCTAGAGGACATTTACAAAAGATTTATAATTATCTTTTTAGTTATGAAAAACTGTTTTAGAGAAAGCTAAGATCTGTTTTAAAGAATTTGCAAACAGCTAAATTCAAAGAAGCAATTCAGTTTGACTGTCCTAAACTCAAGGTGGCGTGATCTACCTGACAGTTCTTTCCTGCTCCTCCACCCTACCCCCTTTAATTATTCTTAAATACAGGAAACTGATAAAAATATGCACCATAAGAGTGATGATCTAGTCTGAATATAGAAGAATCACTAGTACATCCCTAGTTTTCATATTAGGCCAAAGCCAATAACACTACTTTAGTCACTTTTAAACACAGGTTTTTACTAAACCTGTAGATATTTCAGCCACTTGATTTTTCACTGCTAATTCAACAGATGCTTCAATGTATTTTGTTTCATTTTATACATACAGACTCAAGAAACATGAAAACTTTGCAATTTTAAAATATGCATTTAGTTCAAGAAAAAAAACCCCAAAAACCCAAGAGGTGAATGCACAGAAAACCAAAACCCTTTATAGTTTTCTTGTTTTGAATAAAAGTAACATGCATAATTGCAACTATTATTCAATTATTTATTACCACCTGCACACACCATTTATTGTAGCACACCTACAATAAATTAGGCAATGATGCCAGAGCAGTTGTGATTTAACCTGTTCTTAGTCAGAATGGCTTTCCAGTTATGAAACTGCTCAAAGGGGAATGTTCAAAATTTGGGTTTCATTGTCATCACATACAGTATGAAAGAAAATTGTATCTCTGTTCTTTTAAGTAGGTGCCTGAAGTGTAGCTATGTCTGAGTACTATTTACACCAGCTACAGCTGAATTAAAAACCCAGTAAAAATAATTCATACAGAGACTTTCCCAGGGGGACAGGTGTAAGTTCTCCTTTCCTCTGTAAATTACAACTACTTCAATCTCATCTTTAGCTGTGCTTTCCATCTTTGTAGAAATATATTAGTCAGGGTGACAATTGGTTAGCCACAGGGGTAAACCTTCAACAACCAGGTAGTTTCATGGGTTAGATAGCACATCTCTCCTCAGGTGTGCAAAAAACCCAAACCCCTCTCTCGTCTACCAAGCTCACTGAGAACTGGTCGCTCCCCATCATATTTTTTAGAAGAAAGGAACAGAGAAGAAGGTTCATTTGTTGGTCCCTGAAGCAGAACACACTACTCAGGTGTTGACTGTAGGGATTCATCCAGCAGTAACACATTCACAACTGTACTAGAAGCCACACTACTAAATATCATGTACTGCAAGTTTAGCAACGACTCTTCACTTCTTCTATCTAATGATGTGGTGTTTTCTTTGATTTTATTCTAATTTTTTTCATTGTAGTGTCACGCTATGATGAGTGCATGTTTCCCTATATAAAATGCAAAACCACTGACAAATCCAGATGTCAGGTTATTCTTGATATATCAGAGTAAATATTCGTTTCCATGGCACCAGTATGCGCTGGGAGCTCTCTCTTGTTTTAAATACTCCAGGGATTTTATACATCATCCTCAGTGTCAAGAGAAGATTGCTACTAATATTTGACTGTCGTAAGTAAAATGCAGTGATAACCAATGGCAATCAAAGTAACAAAATAAACCACGATCTTGGTTTATTTTAATTGAAATAATTTTGAAAGTCACTGTTTAAGTAATCTCTCTGTTTTAATTAAAACTAACATTCAAAAACTCTTATTAAGGGATGGAAAAAAGATATAGTCCCTCCGAAGAGATCGGAAAGATTATTTTTCTTTAAATGCATGTTAAATGACAACAACACAGTGCAGAGTGTACTTCCAGAACTCTTCTGGGAATATCGACATCCCTCTAGCTGTAAATAATGTCACAGTTTTAACCTTGAGTTGAATACCAAAAGTTAGCAAGCCTGTACATGTTAAGGAGTGAAAGAAGAGCTTCACAAACTCAATATTAATTCACCACTTTGTTTCTAAATGTATTCTTTTATCAGATACAATTTAGGATGTATCTCTTTATGAACAGTTTCCCACCACAGAAAAAAAATATTTGTATGCTATAGTTATTACAATAAACTAAGCATCTGAGCTTATAACTTCTGCATTTGTCATTCATAAAAGTTTTTTGCTTTCTTTCTTCCCAAATGCCTCTCTGCTTCAGCTAATTCTTTCACATTTTGTGAGTAATATGAAGATACAGGTTTACAGTTAATTAGACACAATCAATCAATGATGCCATATTGAACTACAACAGAAACATATTTAACTTGGATCCAGGTGTAGTGAAACAAGCATGGCATTCGAATTCTTCACTTCAATTTTCATCATAAATCTAGTACACAGTAAAGATGAAAAATATGCACAAAATTGATATTTTATGTGGGATTAAAGGAAATTACACAGTTACATCTCTATATGAACACCTTAAAGATACATCAAAAGCTACCAAATTCAGCTAAGGCATAAACTTAATTCCTAGTGGAAGAAAACTCTCCCTCAAGAAAGTAACTCAATTATCCTGTCTCCTTCGGTGATCCCCAACACAATACATCAACTAGAAAACTTCAAATTAGGCAAAGCAACAGGCAAAAATAATTAAAAAAAATAGAAGGTTGAAAAAAACATAGCATTCTAATTCTTTTAAATGGAGGAATAGAGGAATATTTTTCCCATATTTATACTGTTCAGCACATTATATTTATGTATTATATTACAAAGCAGTATTGTTATTACCTCAGAAATGCATGTATATTACCAGAATCTTGCAAAAGGACCATTTTGAGTATTCAACCAGCTTTTAAGTTCTGGCCATTTCAATACCAACTCTTGGATTATACAGGATCCCAAATTCAGATACTAAGGTACATCATTCATCCAAAAGATGTTTATCTATTTAGCAAAAAAAAAAAAATTTCTTCTGATAAGTGTATACACATCACCAAAATGCAACACAATACCAGGTTCCAGTTAGGCCTCCCAGAAACAAGTACCCTCAGTGAGTGAGCTACTACCATAAAAGTAAGTGTGGAGACTTATGTATGAGGGAGTTCTGCATCAGATCCTTGGCTAAAGGAAAGGAGCTTTCTGTAAGGCTCTGTTTTCTGCCTCTCACTATATATTCTGAAAACCTCTACCTTAGCTAGAGCTTCATCTTCTAACGTTTGAAAAAGCCTAAAGTAAATAATAATAATAAAAATAATAATAATACAACTCTGAAAAGCCCATAGAAGCACTCATTCTTCCTGTAGAGTGCTGAGTTATTGGAACCATAAATCTACCTACAGAACTGATTCAAAGTGTTAAAATACTTATGTTCATTGCTTATTGGTATTAGGTAACAACCACACATCCTCATACTTGTGACATTTCAAATATGTCAACCTCAAAATACTTTGAAATGAAACAATTTTACACTCAAGTTCTACCTCATACTACATTTATAAGCTAGAAAGACACAAATATATAGATACATATACATACATACAAACATGTCAGCATAGAAACTGAAAAGTAAACTATCAAAGCAAAAAAAACCCCAACTCCATAGATAAACACATTTTTCTAGCTTGACCTCAATTTTTTGCAGTATCTTACCAACATCACAGGTTTTTTCACTATTTATTTTTCAGAACTCAGCTTAATTCATTAATTTTACCACTACCAACTCTTTTGAGTCATCAAACTCACCTTATAGAATGCTTTCCAGTAAACTTGGAACTTCTTGTTATTGTTAGCTAACTGCTTGACAGACAAATACAAGAACCTTCTTTCTCACCATCATATCTCCTAGAAAAGCTTTTGAGGGTCTATTTAAAATTAACTGCCTGATCTGCTAATTATCCTGTTCAGGTGGCCCAACTCAAAGCACCTGTGATAGATACACTGAGGGGAGGGTGAAAACAACAGGTTGGCTTTAAGGATATTTCCTACCTTAGGCCCTATGCCATAATACGATCTCTTGTATGCTAAATTTTTCCATGCCATGTTTCCTTCCATCAATTAAAAAAATCCAGTTAATATTCTACAGACAAAATGAGCAGGGCCGCTGCTGGTCCTTTTTGGTTTTTGTCCTCCACAGACTTCATTCTTCCCATACCAGAAGGGTTACAGCATCTAATCCCTCATTTCACCCCTCCCTTCCCCTCCTAGGGGTTGTATGTATTCACAGTCCCTTCTAGTATCATATGAGGAACATCTGTGTCTACCTTCACCTCCACTACCTTTCTGTTCCAGTGTGGTCCCTTTTCCTTCAAGAGAGATTTTACATGCTTTATTTGTATTTCTTGCTTTTATTCAATTTTCCCTACATTTTTCCTCATCAAGATTTTCTTTTTCTGTTTTGAGAAAATAGATGACAATATTTTAAACTCTATATGGAGAACGGGCAGAGAGGAGTTTTGGGTGGCTTCTCTACAGGCAGAAGTTGAGGTTGAATAGGCAGTAACTGAACAGTATTCTACAGATGAAAGAGACTACGTAGACCGTTTTTTGAGGTCCCAGAAGTTCAGTGATTTACCCAGAATAGCTCTAACTGAACTAGTAGTGAAGTAAGAAAACTTGAAATACATTGCACAAACAGGTAGAATAAACCTTATTGACAAATAACACATCACACCAGAGAAATCCTGAAGCGTGTCCCATAATAGGGCAACTAAGAATTGATGCTCCAACCCTATGCCAATGGCAGATACTCTTTTCAACACCCTGGCTCTGCTCACCGAGCTCAGACCCCAAGGGCTGCTCCGTGGTTCCTGGCTTGCTGCCTCCCTGCATGGAGCAGCCCTGCTCCTGCTGTGCACTGCCATTGCAGCAGCCTGATGAAGAACCAGCTGCATCCAAGGTAAAACTAATTTCTCAGATGGCACAGGTGTTCAAGCAGATCATGCAGACTTCAATTCCGCATGTGTAGTAGGGCTCCACTTAATTCTAAAATGTTAACAAATGTTTCTGATGTTGGAAGAAGGCATATAAATGCATAAGTATCTTGAAGTAGTGTTAAAACATAACTGAACATATATGATGATATTTTTTCTACTCAGAAGAACCTACTCGAAAAAATTGCTACTTGTGGGTTTTTTTTACTTCTATAAAGAAATTTTTCAGTAAGAAGAGCTTATTTCTGAGAAAAAAAAAAAAAAAAAGGTTATTTTCACTTTTAGAGGATATTCTACCTGGATTTCTGCTTAGAAAAAAACCCATTTTTTTTTTTTCTTTTTAAGCTCTTTCTAAAATAAAAAACATTACAGTATTCATATAAATAAGTAAACCAAAACATTTTTACTTATTTTAATTAAATATTATATAATAATTGGAATACTACTGGAATACACTAATTGTTTTCTGGACGATACTAATTGTTTTCAACCATGTTATGTAAGATTTGAAAGCACATTCATTTTCATTTGGTTTATCATTTGCCAACAACCTTCTTTTCTTTAGACTTGTAATCATATATATTAGTCCTGCCATTTATTACCTAAAATATCTGTATATTAACTCACCAAGTACCATTGTCAAATTCTGATCCTTAATGTCAAGATGTTGGACATCTTTTAAGTGGTACATACAGTTGAAATGGCAGCTGACCTCAATACTGTGATACTGCTGGATTCCACACAACCTGATTAGTCTCTTTATGCAAAAAAACCTCTCTTTGGTTTGCAAGACGACTCTTATTCTTCCTTCTGATGGGAGCAATAGATTACACAGCAGCTTGATTTTTCCCTATTTGGTCTTTTGACTAAAAAACCCTAAAAGTTACTTTTGACTTAACATGGAAGTAGCATCTTTCAGAATTTCTCACCTAAAAGGAATGGGAGTTAAACACTTGATTTGCAGAATTTTAATTGAAAATGAGCAGCAAGGTTTAAAATCTTCAAACGACAGCAGAGAGAAATGTCAAATAACACACTCCCAGAGAAGAGGACAGGACAGTTAACTTGCAAAAGGAGACCTAAGTTCGTGTTTGTCTGCTTACTTGCTTCACAACAGAAATTGAGGTCTGCCACTTTACTGCTGAGTGCTAATGGACTATAAGGTATTCTGCATGAGGTCTGTATTGCATAAAGTGTTTTATTACTAAGTTAATGTAAAAAAGAGCCCAGGGTTTCACCTCTCACATAGGTGCCCTAAAAAAAAGGCTACAAAGTAATTTTCTCTGTCTCAATGAATATTCATTTAAGTAAAACAGTTTCTGCAGGCGACACAGCATACTAATATTCTGTATACCCAAATAAATAAGACAGTATTATGGCAGGGTAAAAATCTTGGTTCTATTTTCTTTTCCAATAAAACAGAAGGAAGATTTGCAACTATGTCTCCCAAGCTCTAAGTATTGGAACTGTTAAATAAAATAATTTAAAAATCGCCAGAGACCAGATATTTCCAAACAGACAGGCACCAAAGATTTCTCTACCTTGGCAACGATCTTTCCCGACTCTTTACAAGATTTGAGTCTCTAGCTGAGAGTATCTCTGGAAGTCCTTGAACAACTTATACAGTTTCTGTGTCTGCAACAAGATCTGTCTGGCAGAGGGCTTTACCAAGTACTGTCCTTATCCTTTTATGCCCCTTCCCATTGTTCTTGTCTTCTGATTTGTTCAAAATGCTTCTTTTTATTTTTTTTATTGTCCTGGGGGACACTGGTTATTTTTTGATGACACAAGCCCCTGTTGCCATACCAACTGAAGTCAAAAACAATGCCCTATTCAAGTATCCCGTTGTTACAAGCAGGAGCTATATTTACATGAATTTCCCTCACAAAACGCCAGCAACCTCAAGGAAACATCACCACAACTCTCAAACAAGTAGAAAATACTATCAAGTAGATAACCTTCAGGATATTTATAAACTCACAGTTACTGTTTCTTTCACTGTGGCTTATGAAAAAATATGCAAAAATATAACCAAAAAGAATTCAAAACAACTAGGCCCAGTAGATCAAAAAGAATTTAATAGAGGTCACTATACAGGTTTATTTAAATTTGGAGGTGTTCACTGGGCAAAATGAAGGGAAAGAAAAAAGGTAACAAGAATTTCTACTTTGGAAATTATTTCCAGTGTACATATAAATATCTCTGGAGACAAACTGCATGTGGCTTTGTTAATCCTAGTATACATGGTTATCTGAAAGATGCTTTTAAATATGGTTATCTTCATAGCAGCTTCTCTACAGCATAGTAGGAAAGTGAGTTTGGTCTTAACTAATGTGGACTTTTCGCCATCAAGTTTGAATTAAAGCCTTATAATTAACATCAGTAAGAAAGGGCACAGATTTGGGGGGGGGAAAAAGACTGAAAAGGAATTAATAAAAATTATTTAGTCTGGAAAAACATGATTATGTAATTTAAACCCTATTATTTAATGAAATATAGAACAGAGTAAGAATTCAGTATTGCAAGATCATAACTTACTTGGCATCATAGTTGAGAAAGACTAAAACAAAAGTCAGCTCCTGAGATACAGCATTTGCACAGATTAACAAATGGGTCTTTTACTCAAAAGGAAGTTCACAGAAACTACCGATATTTACTCATAGATCTCTCTGATATCTTTGTCCCTTACTAGAAACAAAACGTGAACAAAAAAAAGTCTTGAAAATAACATTATATCTGTGAAAAGAATGGGATTGACACACAGAAGCCTTTTTAGCTATAAGAAATGTATCCTCTGGCCATCAGTGTCTTCCTGACATTTCTGCAAGTCTCAACCTTACCTGTCAGGAAAACTCTAGGGGAAAAAGACAGTTCGTTCTCCACACACATTGTCAGCTGTCCTTCTTGTTGAGAAAACAAGTAACTGTCAACCTGTGTCAACTGTCATGCTAGTTCTTGCAATCTGGATACCAACCCTGTAGTAACAGGACTGGGTCTCTTTCAAGTAAGCATCCAGCAACCCTTTAACATTAATAGGTTCATGAGCAAGGTCCCATCTTTGCTCAGTTGATGCAGCAGTATCACCTTAGAAATTAAATGAAATACAGATAATTGAGAGTCACCACTGTCTATAGTACTCTTATTTCTTCAAGGTCCTTTCAGAAGAAATGCATTCATTTTTATTTTCTTTTATACGTAAACGCACTGGAAGGTACGCACTGCAACCTGATGATGAGTGAAGTCTGAATTGTAATACCTGTCTTTAGATATAATATGTCACACAGTTACAGTCAAAGTGTGTAATAGGAAGAGGTAGGAAGGAGACATTAACTGCATACAGACTCGGATATAAGCTACATGGCTATACATTGTTTTAGAATCAAAAGAATGGTGAGCACCTCAGCATGTATTGATCATTTTTAGAGCATTTAAAACTTGATTGAATGAGGAAAAAAACCCGAACAGACTTTTGAGATAAAGTATAAAGAGAAAGGTTTTGAAGAAAGTCATGTAGGCTGGTGAAAAAAAATCAAGCCATGTTTTCAAGACATATAACAAATAAAAGCAATTATAAGCTAATTGTAAATTATAGACACTTTTCCATTAAAGTTTATACACATTCCATTCATTCACATTTCAGTGAGGTAAGAGGCAAAGCTCTTCCCCCCACAAAATACAGAGAGAATTCGTCCAGCTAATAACAAGTAACTTGGAGAATATTTGCTAAAGATGTATGAATATTTTTCATGCACGTTTGTGGAAGAAGATCTACTTTATTCAGATCAGTGAAATAAAAATTATGTGCTTGAATTAATCCTTGCCATCTCTGGTCTACTGGTTTTGGACAGTCTCCCTTATAAATGTAGAAACCATATGGATATATTCTCAAATTTGCTGCTGATATAAGTGGGCACAACTCCACTTGTATTTATGAAATCATGCCAACTTACTCCAACACTGCTTCTGGCCCCTCGTATCTCAGTTGGAAGCAGCCCTAACTCATACAGCTCTATATGCCAATGGCAAGTCTCCAATTTTTCTTGCTTCAGAGATAAAAACTGGTATAGCTTTATTGTATAGTGTCATTGATATTCTCCAGATCTAGCAGTGAATTGTCTATTAAATAAACTACATCTATTTTTCCATTTGTGAATTGGTTGAAAATAAGCTGGAGATGTCCACAGATAAATTATTGATCCAAAATGTAACCGTGCATAAGTTTTAAAGCAAAAAAAAGGTCAAGTAGTGTTTTAAGGGATGAAATTCCTCAGTGAAAAGTTTAGTGGATTTTCTTAGAAGAGATGTATGCCTTGTAGAAAATTGCATAAACTTGCTTCTATGAGGAATATAAAAACATGATTATAGGTTTAGCAGAATCTCCAAAATTCTGAAATCTAAATGTTAAGTGTTTAACCCACCACAGTCAGTAGTTGCTGCTAGACTCCATGAATAAATAATGGCAATAAGTGAAACAAGACTGTCCAACATTCTGAAACAAAACCAAAACCTAATATATCTTTCCTTTTTTTTCAGAATGTAAATAATGTCAACTGCAAAGAGTTTGGTGCAGGTTTGTGGATTGAGAAATATTGTTTCAGTATTGGATCTTGGGCACTGCACTCAGTAACTGCAAAATAAATCTCACACTTCTTTAAAAGTCTACATTAAAAGTCTTTCCTCTTAGAGTTTGGCACACCCTAAAACTGTGAATAAATCTTATCTGAAAACACCACATTATGCATGGATTCAATGTGAAGCATAAGCTCTTTCCAGGAACTTGTAAAGTATGGGTTGGTCCTGGAAACGGACTGATATTCATACAAAACGTTTGAGCCTTCGATCAAATTTTTCAGAAGCAATTGAGTTCCACATTTAAAAAAAAAAAAAAAAATCGGGAAGCTTTGCAACTGAAGGCTTCACAGGTGTCTGGAGATGTTTCAATGTTTCATACAGTATTTGCTAGCTTGTTGTGAATTGTTTACATTATGGCTCTAGAGAATTTAGATTCTGACAACCTGATTAAAACTGGCGACAGACTCCGATAGACTAATTAAGTCTGGCACAAATGTCATCTGCATAACATAAGTAAAACATATTTTGTCTAACAAGCTGAAAATAACTAAGTGATACAACAGGATCTTGTGAAGAAGCCACCTATCTACACCCCTTTCCTGCTCTTTCTTTTTTTCCTCTTTTAGCTTTTCCATTCCTCACCCCCAGTTCACTTCTAAGGAAACTTCTGCCATCGTCTGTTGTAACCTGCTGTCTTGGGATACAATGCAAGATTTTGAGACCTCCATTCCACTTTACACTTCACTGAGTTCATCTTCTATTCTATATAAACACAATTGTATATCATCCTCCGTATCAGATTCAAACAGTACCAGAGCCTTGAAAAACAATGACAGTGATTATGGGAGGGTGGTCATAAACATCACAAGTTGGAAAACTGGGGAAAAAATCCCCAAACAATGTACTGGTGAACCAATTCCTACAAGTGATAGATACTTGACTAAATAGAGCAAAGTTTCCCTCACTGGGTAAAATTGCTGATATTGAGCAGTTATGCACTTAAATTCCCAAGGCAGGAGAAAAAAAGGGGAAGGAAAGTAGAATTCATAAAGTAATAGCCTGGGCTGGAGAAAAAACAACGATAACAGAACAAACCGAGAACTCCTCCTTCAATGAATAATGTGATCATTTTGCATATTTCATATATTATTTTCACTAAAATAACCAGGGAACATTTTCTGAACAATGAGGGGGGGACTTCTCAACATGGCATTTAAATACATTGCCCAGAGAAGGTGAGTATGCTCCATCCCCAGAACTGTTGAAAGTCAGGTTGGACAGGGCTTTGAGCAAGCTGAGCTAGTCCCGGCCCATGGCAGGGGAGTTGGACTAGGTGATCTTTAAAGGTCCAACCCAAACCATTCTGTGATTCTATGATCGTGGTAACATCATCCAGTCTCTGAAGCATATTTGTACAAATGATCTTTTATGTCAGAGTGTTTCTCTTTCAGTGAGATTTCAGGTTGGAGAAGCTATTTGAGCACTTTTTCACACAAGAAAGATGGGAAGATTAAAAATCAGGGTAGGACTGTCCTGATGTCAAAGGACCCTAACTATAATAAAATTACCAAGTAAAAGGAGTCAGATGAGATCTATCCACATGGTGAAAAATGATCTTAGAAAGTGAAGCAGAAATAATGACTTGAAAACAATAACCCTTTCAGTATGGTTCTCAGCTATGGAGTCTTGTACTCCTCTTCGGTATGATGAATTGGAAAGAAAAAAATCCTACAAACTGGATTTTCAAAGACTTCAGTATTGTCAAATTAAAATGATCATTTTTTTCCCCTCATGCAGAAATGAATATATAGCATCATTAACACACTTGCATTTGGAATGATCAATGACAGAGTGCTTTAAGCAACTTTGTAAAAGAAAAATAGCTTAGCCTTTGAATTTTTTATTAATGAGGTCTATAAGCAGAACTTCCTGTTTCCCTTTCCATAATTTCTGGCAATGTACATTCTTACATTTGAATTTCATAGGTAACTCAGAGACCAATTTTTTGATAAATGTTGTGAAGTTTATGCCTTTGGCAGGTGAAATAAAAGCCTAGCTTTCTAAGAGAGCAACCTGTTAGGCTGGAAGTTTTTTGAGGGAAGAATCTAAACCTTTCTCCATTTCTAAAAAAAAAAAAAATAAATAAAATTAAAAATTGCTATTCCTTTAATTAAGATTTTCCTGCGTTTGGGATTAGGAGCACGATGGAGAAGCATAATTAGGAAGACATGAAGACATGTAAACTAATTTCAGTATAGGGGGACCCTAGATGGCTAGTTGTTTAAAGAGAAGCTACCAAATATCAAAGCTGTGTTTTTAATGATCTTGAGCATCCTCTCTCCATATACCCAGAAATTTCAACAAAGAAACTGTACCCATTATGCAGCATGTAAATATGAAGTTCACCTCTTTTCACTAAAACCTAAGCAGAGGTTTCTATGAAAGTAATAATCAGACACTAAAATATTTTGACTCAAATTTTAACATATACAACTGGGTGCATGTTTTCTTTCTCTAATGTAATAGAGAGAATTAAATGTTTTACTTATTGCATTTATAGTGCAAATCTCTTTTGTCAATTTCTGCTTCACTCTATAGTTTGTTCTAACTGCTTTTTGTTATCTGTCCTTTTTTTTGCATAATAAACTGGTGTTTAAGCAACTGAAACTAGATCTGGCAAAATTAAACTTAACATTGCAAAGCTGGACACTTCCAGTATCCTAGGCAATATAGACACTAACATACTGTGAATAAAAAAATGACATATTTGCTCTCATTTATAGACCTAATGAGAATTCTGAGCTCAGAGAAGGATTTTGAAGGAAGATGCAAGGAGTGGTATTAAAGAGATACAGTCTCCTTTTATACATTTTAGAAGGAAAATTCTAATATAATACAGAATAAAGTCATAAAGGAAGAGGGAAACTAGAAATGTTCTTTCTTTTTCAGGTACTCTCAGTATTTTACAGGAGAATTGCATTATAATATTTCTAACAGCATATACAGACTTGGTCCATTTACCGTGCTAATTTACTATAGCTCCGTAAACCCAATGTCTTCCATTTAATTTCTGGTGAACTCCTTCTCCTGTCTTTGCTCATTTCTTTCACTCTGCTAAAAAAGATTTCTGCCTCTTTTCTATCTCATTCTTCTCATCTTTCTCCTTTTCTCCTGTTAATCTTTGTTCCCAGCTGCATCTGACAGGAACATACCCTCTCTTATAGACATAGTTGTTCATTCATACACTGCTCAGGATATAAAAGTACTTTAAATTATCTTGTTAGCTAAGTAATGAATAGAGAGATGGCTAGACTGATCAATGTAGTGCAAACTGGGAAATGAAGTATAAAAGGGGCTTGACTCCACTGGTTTGGTTTGGAAGAAGAGGGCCTGTTTTCTGCAAATGCCAATTCCAGTACCTTTGCTAGAGACAAGATTGAAAATTTGATGTTTCACTCAGTTTACTAATGCAGCTTATAGCATTGTAAGATGAAATAACAGACTGAGCCTTATGTCACAGCTATGAAAATGAGAACAAGAGATAAAAACACTCTCTATAGGAAATACTGTTCCAGGATCATCAATGGTATTTCAACATTAAGGGGAAATGCTGTTCAGCGTTCAGTAAAATTCCTTGCAATGAGAAAAGCTTAATGCTGTTTCTGGATAATATTTGTGTGCTGTGCCTTGTGAAGGTAGGTTGGGTCAACCCAATAGACATGCATCTGGAAGACAACACTACTGCAAAGGACAGATTGATGAGCTTCTCTTGCATACATCCTGCTCTTAATTGTTTTTCAGGTTTGTCCCTGACTTGGGGACAGCAGGGGAGAATATATAGAAAACATGCTGAAAACCTAATACATACATAATTAGAACAGAAGCATTTAGAACAGTAAATAGAAGTTCTGTACTGATAAAATCATAGACTGCCAAAATAGAAAGGTGAAACAGTGGGAATATGAACTGAAGAAGCAATTTGCCTGAGGTCTTGTAAGGCTGTTGTCCCCAAAAGCTGCCAGCTGTTCTAAAATCAACTTCACCCTTTGCTATGTATCATACTAACTACATAGTACTCAGCATATATCTGCTAATTTAAGGGTTATTTCTGCAGCATCCACAATAATCTTGCTTTTAACTGAGAGGGGGTGTAATAGGTTAGTCTTTTTTTATTATTATATTTATTGTAATATTGAGGTTGTCTAGGAGCCATCTGTATGGATCCTGACCAAGAGACCATTGCACATTTAGGAGTCAGTGATCCACATAACGCTTAACCTGAGCAGCCGCAGGCCTGTCTGTGTTGTGCTGCACAAGCCCTCTGGCCGCTGGATAACATCACCTAGCTCCTTGTAGCAGAGGAGCCTGCGGGCAGCTCCTGTTGGGTACCAGCCATTACACCACCTGCCTGGCCTTGCATTTAGCTAAAAGCACAGTCAGAAGTTCTCATGAGAAGGTTCTTAAGGAGTAGGGTTGCTTTCTTGTAAGGAAATAATATGTTAAATCAAAGGACCAAAATGGGGGAGCTTCTCTCCACAGACAGGATCTACTCTGGTCTGTGCAGCATGCCATGGGAAAATCCATCTGGTCTCTGTCCGATGCTGCACGAGCACAGGGTGCCCAGCATCTGAAGGAATGTAAGATTTACTCACTGTCTATATTCCTCTTCTTCTTCTGTCTTATCAAATCAGCTATCTTATTAAGCCATTTGTTTGGGAGCCTTTCCTATTGAGATACAGAAAGAACCCTGCACCATGTCTCTCTCTCTCTCTCTCTCTCTCTCCCCGCCCCTGACCCCAGTGCAGAACACCATCTAACAAGTCACCTCACAAATAAACAAGAAAATAAATAAATAAATGACATCATAAAGGTTAACGATGCCATTCTGAACTGCCTTAAGCACTAAACTATTCCAGTGGCTATGAAACAAATCATCAGAGGTTAACCAAAGCTGGTCATGGTGAATTCCAAGCTTTACCTTCTGACTTTTGCAGAGCAGGCTGTATTTACCCCCAAATGGAAGACAATTTATATGGTACAATAACCATAAAATGGATGAAGGTTTTTCAGGGATATTGGAGGTTAGTAAGCATCAGGTTTTATTCTTAACGGAATACTTTTTTAGAAAGATCACAATTTCTACGGAAAATAATGACAGAATTTAGTATCAAAGATGTCAGGAATGAAGACCACATGGTTATTGTGAGAAATAACATTTAACCTTTCTCTTGTGGCTGATGGAGGCCAATGCAGTATTTTATTATCAACATTGGCAGGTGATTTATTACCACTGTTTCTACTCCAGTAAAACCACATTAGGCTGTGCTTGATGTATCATTTGTTATCTTCAAACTCCCTACACACTTTCTGCATGCATAATCTCTTTCTTGTAACACACTTCAACAGAAAATGGTAAATATTTAAGTCATGATTCCAGATTCATCAAAAGCTTAGGGACTGAAATACAGTGGCTAAATGGATTGTGCCAGACAATACTTGATGCCAACATAAAGCTTAAGTCTTGCAAAAAGTGATGTAATACATCTGAAACATCAGCCACGCATAATAGCGCATTAAGGTAGATTCAGGAGTGACAGAAAATAAATCATTAACAGACTTCAAAGGAGAACAGAATTTTATAGAATAAATTCAGGCCAGCTACCACAATGCCATTTGCTTGTGTAACAGTAAATTTTACATCAAGAAATCTATGAAATAACTTTTCAGATACAACTATAATAGGATTTGTGCCTGGAGTCCTTGGAGCACAAAGGGATTAACGGCAAAGCTTCCATTAACTTCAATAGGGCCAAGTATTTATGTTATATTTAATAGTCAACGGTTGTTACTTGAGTATTAATGGAAATACAAAACCATCCAGCTAACTTTTCTATCCTGTTCTGGTGATTACCTTAATACTCCTCATATACTCACACATATTTTTGTAGTAAAATAAAAAAGAACTACGGGAGGATATCAGGAACAGAGCATGAATACTGCTGGTTGCTAGAGATACGCCTTTTTGACACTCAGCATTTTGCCTACTAGGCACAAAAGGATAAAACAAGAATTCTGGCAATTTTTGCATCACTGTTTCCACTTCATTTGACTTTCACCAAATTGCATCATTACATTTCCCTGCATTTCATAAGTGAGGACGTATGACAAACATTTTAATCAGTACAAGGAGAAGAATATAGAAAACTTGTTTTTACTGTTGCAACTTTCTTGCAAGACCTTTGGTTTTAGCAGCTTAATGTAACATACACAGTAAATTATGGGGTTTTTCCAATTAGAAAGTGGTTTACTTCTGATGAAATTTTGTCTGTTACGCATCTGAATTGTAAACCCATCTGAGGACTCTTGACTTCAATGAAAGCTCAGATCAGAATCAACTCTGACACCCACTCTCGCTTAGGAAATGAAATGGATATTAGTAATGATAAAATATGCATATTTATCTGATCAGCTACTTGTAGGATTTGTATAGATCTCAGGCTGAAAATTCAGTCACATTGCCCTTACATATATTGCGTTAAATATCATGGCAATTCAAAGGCGACTGTCATTATAATGCCTCCTTTTCTTAGGAGGAAGTTCAAGAGTCACAACAAGTGAACAAAAAAAACCCTTGACATCTTTTAATCAAAGACCTTTCTTATCTTGTCTAAATTTTGTTGTTGGATATGCAATAGAAAAGGCCAGGGTCTCCAAATGAAAATGTAGCAAGTTGTGTATTATCACAGTTCAGATCTCATAGAGCTTTCTTATTTCTCTAGATCTTCAGGATTAATTCTTTTCCACATCTCTGGGAAGAACTGCATCCATGCAGATCATTGCTAGAGAGTCTGAATATTAAAAGTAAATGTATAAAATTAAATTGAATAGCAAGAGGCCATAAGATTATCCTATAACTGAAAGGGATTTATTGATACAGAAAAATGTTACAAATATTATCTGGTGTCTGACGCTCTGAAGAGTGATGCAAAAGGTTGAGACCCAGGTGTAGAATACAGAGCATTTTAACTTGGGGGACAAAAACCCTGTAGGAAGTATATGAAGAACCAAAGTCCTGAAAGTGATGTAGATCTGCATTGCAGATGATAATATTGCTTCACCAAATATTTTATCTGATTGAACCCTTATAAAAGCCATCGCATTTGTATAGAGATTTTTCATCTGGTTTCTTAAGGAAACAAGTTTTATAAAAATTCTCTGTCTCTTCTCTGCCCAATAACTTTTCAATCTCTTGGACAATTTCCTCTTAACTTGAGAGATGGAAACAGATTAGTACTTCCACCAAGGAAAATTTGCAGCATGTTACCCTCACATTTTTCTGTATGTCTGCAATGTGATGTCAGGTATATTATTAAAACTATACATGGAAGAGAGAGATTAGGAATACCTCACTGAACAGAGTTCATCTCTTATTAGATATAGGGTAACCCAACCATGAGACAAAAAGCAAAACCCATCTTCTAAAAATTTCATTGCTCAGTCAACTACTTGTCTAGTCATATCTATCCCAGGAAAGTCAAATGAAGTATTTCTTAGTTTTGCTTGAAAATGTGCAATCTATCACCTTGAGACTTAAGATTTTTGTCACTACGGCTAAGAAAGATAAACTTCTTTTTCTGAAAAGCGCTCAGGAACTAAAGTTCATACAGTTAAAACAAACAAAACACAATGAATATTGTGTAGTCTAGGTAATAATTCCTTCAGCTTTTCCTTTTGAAGTGTTTTATCTCTTCTGATAACAAAAATTCATTACCTGTCTCATTAATATAAAGTCTTCCTTGATAATCAAGACATATCTTTTTATATGTAAAAACAACAATTAAAATATTTGTTAATGTCAGCCAAAACCCTTCATTAGAATTCCATGGCTATGAAAAAATAATTAATGGAGATATTCCTCTTCTAACTATCACAAATTAAAAAAAATAAAAAAATCTTATTTTATAAGAAAAATATTTTGAGGGCCAGAAGAAGGTGTCTGATTTTGTTGATGGTAAGGAATTAACTTTGCTTGTAGCTTTTCTTTTTTTTTGTCTTTTCAAAGGCTGCTAAGGATATATAAATTGTTGAATAACAAGAAAACTTCAAACAGAGTAGTCTCTTTTACCCTTGTCTAACAGTTTCTTCTGTTTGGAACAGTTCCTACTACACCACACGCATGTACTATGTTTTGCTTTGAAGTCTCATTAGATATGTATGAGTTCATAGTTTAACAAACTGTTGAAATATCTTTTTCAAAAGCTCTGCTTGGCAGTGTGATATTTGACTAAACAAGTCAATTAAACTGAAGAAGATAAATTGCATTCCAAAAGAAAGGTACCATTAGATAACTAGCACATATTCCTAGCAATTCATTAGAGTGCTCCTGAGTTTATCTTTTCAAATTTAGTATGCAAGGAAAATGTGATACTAATGAAAACAACACAGATTATTTATTCACTTAATCAATCAGTTTCAAGCTTTTGAGTGACAAGTTTACTTAAGTTAATTGAACGCATAACTTGGTCAAAGCCAAGCCTAGTGTAAGCACAGACAAATCATACCATTCTGTAATGCAGCACATAAAGCAGCACTGCCACATACAGTACTGTTTCTAAGGAAGGCTTTTCTCATGACAATCAGAGACAAGCTACTTCATTATTAAAAAATAGATCATTACCATATCCTCCTGCCTGTTCTGTTGTATTGAAAGATAAGTATTACGGTAAACAGAAAATATATGCAGTCACATTTTGAAATTCAGAAGAAAATAGTCTCAACTTCAAAAAAATACAATTTCATTTCTTAACATTAACTTACTGCTGAGTGGGAAGAGATTTGTTTCAACTTCAATCGTTTATAACTGTTTTAAATCATGGGTGTGTTTTTGAACTAAAACAGATTAGTCATATGCAATCATCTTGAAACAACCATAACCTCTTGTTTGGGAGGAAAAATAGCTAAATTATCTGCAAATTAATTCAGCGACTGAAAAATTTATTCAGTACTATTTAATATTAAGTGAAAAAACAGGAGAAAGCAAATAGGTGTAGAGTCCAGTTCAGCCATCATGTGGCTGGCTGTACACAACAGACTGACTTCTGACCACCTTACTTGTTATCTATCAAGAATAAAAGCTGGGGGGAAAAATGAGTACAGAGGAAAATCTTGTTCATTTTGGTTGGTATAAAGATTGTACTTCACAAATTCTTAACCATTTCTTATGTGTTCTTGGTGGTCTGTGTATGTCGTGTTTCAGCTATAAAACACAATAGCTGAGTGTTTGTGACCCTAGCTATCCTTGAATTATAATTCACATCTGCATTTTTTCCTACAGTTTTGAATACTTCAGTGTTTTTAAAGCTGTTGATTTTACTTTATTGTCTGTAGTTGTAAATTCCAGCACTTCTGTAAATCTCATCAGCAGTGCTGCTGCTGGAGACATCTGTGTAAGTCTCATCCTTCGGGGGTGGCCTTTGCAGGATCAGGGCTGCAGTTTACAGTTCAGGCATTATGGGGAAGACCAGTTATTCCTAATACAATTCCATAATAATTTTATCAATTCAGTAACACAACCACACTTTGAATTTGTTGTCTGTTGCCACATTAAAATACAGAAAATTATTTTTCAGATAAATAAGAATTTCAGCTTTCCCAGCAGCATGCAATACTTTACAAGGGTTCACTGTCTGTCACGCAGTTCATATTTAGCTGCATGGCGTGGGTTCTACTTAAACAGAATACAAATGGAAAAGAACATGATCAAATGGAATTGGCTCAGCCACATAAAATAGATTGTATTGCTGCCTTTGAATTATTCAGATCAGTTCCATGAATTAAAAACAAAAACAAAACTCCCAAAACCTCAAGAACAACAACAAAACCAGCAAGGGAGAGAAAAGATAATTCTACAGGTTGTTATTTCATGCTGGATATCTAGTACTAGAACTGAGATTATCAGATGACTCGGTCTCTCATTATGACAATAAATATTCACAGTGCATAGGGATTGCTGTCTACATAGACTGCAAGTAATGATAGCTACTGTAGTGATTCACAGCAGTCTGCTTTCAATATAAAATTTGGAAAGCAGATAATCACTTGGTTGGGAATCCCCTTTGCTGATGAATATGCTGCTTAGTTCACTTCCCTGCTGAGTTATTATTAGATGGCACATTGTTATCAAATAAATAGTTCACTTTTCAGCAGGTACTATCTATCATTGTCACATGAATCATGAATCAGTGAAATCTCCTTTTACTCTTATCCTCCCAAACAAAAAGGAAATACTGTCAGTGTAGGGCTTCTGAGCTCCTGCTGTGCACAGTTTCCCCCTCTATTAGGTAGGGACAATAGGAGACAATAACACATAAACGAGAGGAAGAATATATTGGGGAACAACAGAAATAGGCTGAACTATCTGCCTATCCCAGTTACCTCTGCATATTAAGCAGTAAGACAGACCTTTTGGTGCAAAGGCCATGCAAAACTATGACAGGAATTATTTCATTTGCAGTGAGCGATGCAGCATTGTAAGTGCAAGACACACATTTAATATCAGCTAACATAAGACCAAATGTTCTTCCTTCTCTCTTACTAGTCAAATATGCATCTGTGTATGAGCCACAGAAATGCTGCAAGATAGTGTCTGCACAATGACATATGATATTTCCATAAACTCTCTTCCTCTTCTCATAAAGTACAGTGATATTTGCATACCACTTTTTTCACATTTACCTTCCATAACAGATTCAATTTTAAAGTTCATGAAACTTAAGAGTTTTAATGTGGCAAAAATAGAGACTAATTGTGTCAGAGGCACAAAAATAAAAAAAGGTATTTTGTTGATTATAATGAAAGTAATATGAAAGAATTCAAAGTTAGACCTCAAAGTCCTTTTGCCAAACTTAGGCTTACTTAGTCTGGCTTTGGGATAATTAAAATTGAAACCTTTTGCAATAGCTTAAGGTTAAGGTGTCTGAGATGATTAACAGGCTGGAGAACCTCCCCTATGAGAAAAGACTGAAGGAGTGAGGTCTTTTCTCTCAGAGGAGCCCTCATCACAGTATTCCAGTACTTAAAGGGCAGCTACAAAGAGGATGGAGATTGTCTCTTCACAAAGAGCCACATGGAGAATACAAGGGGCAACACGTACAACTGGCACTGGGATGGGTTTCACCTTGATATAAGACAGACATTTTTTACAGTAAGAACAGTCATTCCCTGCAACAACCTCCCCAGGGACATAGTAGAGTCCCCGTCACTGGAGGTTTTCAAGATGTGACTGGACAGGGTGCTAGGTAATCTCATCTAGGTTTTCTTTCCCATGAAAGTTTCAATCAGGGGATCTTTCAAAGTCCCTCCCAACCTGGACTATTCTATGATTCTATGAGATAAGATTTATCTGTGTTCCAAGCTGTACTGGATGCTAACTTGGATAACATCTAACCAGAGAGGTAAGACTCCATTCTGCTAAACACAGGCTTGATAACTTTACACACACAGTTGGGCAGATTTTAGGGATCGTACAAGATACACTAAGTCTGTTTATGGTTTTTGCATCACAAAAACGTCAGAACACATCCACTAGTTCAGATCAAGGTCTATTCCGATATCCTTCCCAAACATTACCCAAAAGAAAATGTCTAAGAAAAAGTAAGAAGGCAGCAAGAATATATGGTACATCCCCTCTGATATTCTGCTAACCTCTGATCATCTTCATCTCTAGGAATCTGATGATCCTATTTGCGTTTTTTCCTTTTCTAAGTGACTGCTTATTCTCCTCCTGAAGCCATATACACTTTTTGCATCTACAACCACTTTGGCAAGGAGTACCAGAAGTCTGTGATCTGCTGCTCGAAGGACAAAACTCCCTTTGCTCATTGTGAAGCTGTCTGCTCTCAGCTTCCTTTATTTATCACCAATGGAGGCCTCAAATACCAAAGGTGGTATGAAATCCCATGTTTTCACTCCCATATAGGAAAATAATTTAATACTAAGTGACCCATTTATGCCTTCTGCCTCTCTCCTTCTCCTACTAATACTCCTTCAATTTCATACCTCAAATGAAAAGTCTGAGTATGGTGGGGGTTTTGGTCATTTTTTTAAAAAAATCACTCTTATAGAACTGAATGGTTTTTAAGTCTTTCTAAAAAGATTGCAGGCATACACTTGTGGTAGACATATACCTGTACTTCACTCATTCAAAAGTAATATTGACTTTACAACCCTAGTAATAATCAGTCATGTATTTTAATTGCTTTGGAAAAATGATAATTTTCCTACCTTTAGAGTGATGCAAAATATTATAAGAATCTCCCACCAAATCATAATTTTTTGTATCAACCTGTGTCAGCAGAAAACAGACATCTCTCAGCACTCCTTCCAGAAGTTTATAAACAAAAGAATTGTCTTAAATAAAATATCATTAATAACAGATAATTAAATGGATTTTCAATGATGAGATTTGGAGGTGGAAATTTGGAACAGTTTCACAGGTAACTTTTTGTAGATTTTTTCTTTAACAAAACCCTTTATTGTCAAATTGCTGGTTTTGTGAGAATCACTATTTTCCCATGTGCTTCAGTTGCATCAGTCAACATCTGCTTTCTACTCTATCACACCCGAGACTGGCTCCAACTCATAACTCTTGTACACCTTTGCTTAAATATATCCTCAGCATAAAGGCTTCCTTTTAAAATTTACTCAGGTAATGCATAGAAAAACTTCTGTCCTTTACTAGCAACAATTAACATCTCATCTATCTGTTACGCATGCAAAGTGAAAAGAGCACTTTGAAATTCTCTGCTATTGCTGCAGCATTTGTTTTCTTGTCCTTAAATTTTTTGATACTGATGTTCGTATAGCTGGGCTTATGATGAATAGCTGACATGAACAAATAAAAGTATGGATTAAGAAACTTTAGCATGTGACAGCCTTATATGCCTTGAAGGTTTTACCGAAAATAATCTTGGTCTACCTTAAATTGGCTTACGGCCCTGCCAACACAGTTGGAGTGTTGGGTACTGATAAAAGCACATGATGCACAGATATGAGCCTCATTGTGTGGGCTCATTTTCCCTAAAAAGGTGGTAAGTTACCGTTATAGAACTGTTATGATAGCAGAACAGAATGTTATAGCAGCCTCAGTTTTTATCTGCTGATTAGTTTCACAGCATACTTTCCCATTTCTCAGTCATTTAAGAGTTGCATCTAAGTTATGAGCAGTCAGACAACATTAAGTATAAACTATTTTATGACCACATATAAATAGGTATAATGAACATATGTTACTTTGATTTATCAAACTATGATTAAATATTAAACTTTTATAGCTTCATCCTCCATACAGCATAAATTGTACATCATATTCTATGTATGTTACAGTATAATTTCAGATAAGAAATATTATGAAGTGGGTAATTTTGCTGTTGGAAAATTGTCAGCAGAACTAATCAAAGTATCCCAAGACATTATAGAATAACTTGATTTCTCTTTTTTTAAAAAAACTATTTTCTATAATATAGCAAATACAGGGTTGCTATAATAGATCCTGTTCCCCAGATAGAAAGACAAATTAAACATGATCTGTGTGTTCTTAATCTTGAACTACCTACCACTTGTATTCAATACCTATAAATTCAACAAAAGCTGTGAATAGCCCTTCCCAACACTTAGAAACCTGATGGAATTGTTAATCTTCAGAGGAGGCAGAACTGCTTCATATACAATCTAGATACCTCTTCCTGGACTTACAGTTTGGAATATACCTACCTTCTTTGAGGATGCTTAACTTAGGAAAGCTAAGCTGGAAGGTATGATTTCTGATGCCCTTTCTGACTTAACAGCTGTCTACACTCTGGCAGCAAAAAGTGTGGAATTTTACTCTGTAAAATTAAATTGTCTTAGATTCAACCAAGAGCTAGGCTCAGCTTCAACTTGGTTTAAATTTTGTCCACATGTTATGGAAAGGAGAAGCATAGCATGAAGTTTGATAAGGTATATGCACAATATTTGTTGTCTGTGAGAATGAAATAATTTGTGGAGAGAAGAAAGAATGGAGGACAGTCTGCTAATATGCATTTACATGCCCCAGATTTCCATGCCAAAATTACATATGCTCTAGATGCTTTGAATGACCATGTTTGCTTCCAATTGTTTGATGATGGCAGAAAATATTATATACTGAGTAATCATACTCAGTATGAGCCATCAGAGACATATATGTATATATCTCTTGGTATGGGTCTCCTACATGACTTCACAGGACATGGGCACACTACAATACAACAGTATTTACAGTTGTTCAAGTATGAGAAAATACAGTGTTAGGGATTATTTTAGTATTAATGTTGGCTGTGAAGAAAATTATGAAAATTACTGAATCCCGATTCATAAAGCATCAGAGTTCAGATTCACATTCTGCAGATTATGGAAACAAATCAATATTAGATAATTTTTCAACTTATTTCTGTAAGTGGTCTCATTAATAACTAAAAGGCTAAGAAAAAAAGAAATCTGTTTCTAATGAAAGCTTATTACCATTAAATGAATAATACATTCTTCACTGCAACTTTTTTTACTTGTATGTTTGCTTATATTTATATGTCTGTTATCAAGGTAGAAACATGAAACAGAACCACATGATAGCTGAAGATCCCCAGAGAAACACAGGAAGTCCATGGATATTGACAGCTCTGGCTGCTGGCTTGCTTTGAGCTTTAGAAACTGGCTGTGTGGAAGAAAAGAAGAGAGGTAGTACACCATGGGATATTGGAAAGATGAGAGTACTAGATATTTAAGCAAGGAAAAGGAAATAATTTGGAGATAAGTATGTTTGGCATTCTCCAGAAGACCAACTGTACTCTTACTCTTTTTCAAAACAGGAATATTGCCTGCATTTTACAGGCCTGTGGCATTTTACAGATTATGCAACAGGTATGTTAAGTTATTGCTACAATAATATCTCTAGCAGTTGGAGGAATTTCATCTGGGAAGTTTGGGGAGTACAACCAACACTGCCAAGAGTAAAACATTACTAAGTTCTTGAGGGTCTTTTGAGTTCTGTCTCAGAGATGTAAATCAACCTGAATGTTTCTTTCCAAAGGAACAGGAGATGAAGAAAACCAGAATGCTTGATGGTAATCCCAGACAAGTCACTGAAAGCCTCTAGACTCCTTATTTCACAAGAAATACCAACCTATGCCTTCAACCAGCAATCAGATTCACCTGCATTTCCATTCTCCCTTGAGTTTCGCAGACCTGGGCATCAAACAACTGGCTGGTCCTACTTGCTTTGGAGAAACCAAAATCTCAGTGTGTGTTTTTCATTCTGTTTTCTGTCCTCATTGATTTTCATCCCATATGCTTCTCCCTGAACAAAACACTTCTTTGAATTTTGAGATTACTTTGCTAACTCACGGTATGGGTTTTATACAGGAAAAGATTGGGATATCCTTCTTCTAAAACACTGTATGCTTTCCGGAGTCAAACTTCTGACAATTTTGGAAATAATCAGCAAGTAACTAGCCTGTATTTTCCACTTGTCAGATACAGTCTTAAGAAAACTTAATGATGAGATTTAATTGCGCAATACCAATTATTTCTGTATCAAATTGCTGAAATAAACCTGGAGTCTTAGTGCTTCCATGTGCAATAGCTAATAGGTAAGGTTTCCTGAATTTACCTGGTGGGTAGGCAGCTCCTTAAAAAGAGATAGACTGATAATTATGTCAATGTCATTCTTTCATCTCTTAGAAGCCTTCTGAAAAGAAAAGTCTAATTAGGATGACAAATAAGGAAAGGCCATACTGGAAAGATGCCCTTATGCAGAGGTAATTGTTGATAAGGATGCTGAAAGTGATGGACTTCATATGAAAAGATAATTCTCATTAGCAAGTAAAGAAAAGGTCTCATTATTTCCATTCCAACAGAGCCCTGATAAAAAAGGTAAATAAACACTACAAAATACACTATTTTACAGTAATTAAAAACATGATCTAAGACTATTAAAGATTGTATTGAATGACCTTAGTATCAGTAGAGTTCTGGTTTTAGTTGGTGGTGGGTTGGGTTTTTTTGCTGCTGCACTGAAGTCCTACTAATGGACAGAGGCACTTGAAACTTGCTAGCTGAGGGGATTACAAGTTTACAGTTAATTCTCCAACCTCAGAATGACTGCCATTGTGTTACTTATGATAGTGAGTTTGAGTGGTTGTCTAAAAGTCACTTTCCAAACCTTAGTCAGAGTGAAGCTTATGTTTTTAACTGTTTGACCTTAAGCCCACAGGAAAAAGTTCACAGTACTCAGTAATCTATTGCAAACAATGTGGGTGCTCAACAGACTGTTCCGTGTGCTGTAGATCTCCCTGTGGAGCAATGTTGAAGAACATGGGTATAATTCACTGCGAGTATTGATTACAATTGACTCATTAAGAAGCAAATCAATTCCTCTGAAGTATATAAAATGAAAAGTGGGAAACAAAAGTGACTGGAGATAGTGTTTTGGTATTCATGGAACACTTTTAATAACAGGTTCTGAAGAATGAAACTAAAATGTTTTGCCCTAGAAAAAGACATGCTTATTCTTAATGCCTATGTTTCCTATATTGCTGGCATCTGTCTCTTTACTACACATTCTGAATTCCTGTTTAGTAAACAAGATTATTATGCTTTGTAGTACTGTTTCAACATATTGACAGTGCTATGAATGCCTCTCTCCTTCAAAAATCCTCATCAACCCTTAGCAGTAAATATTCCTCATTCTGGCTTTTACCCACAACAGGAAATGCAACACTTCAGGAATATTTGCGATGTTTAAATTAAGCTATTCAGCTATCCCCCACTCTGTACTTCATATTCCATGTAAATGTATGATGTAATGAAGTGAAATGTCATTACAACACCCTTCACTTAATTGTAAGCTATTATTTGGAATGATTGTAAAATGGAGAAGGGGAGAAAGAAATTTCTAGCAAGAAATAACATGAACATTTTCTTTTCAAGAAATATTTTCTATATAATTTCTAAAATGTTCTACTTCCATTTTTTGAGACCTGATTCTACTATCTTTATGTTTCTATATGGAAACACTTCATTTTATGTATATTCATGATAAAGAATCAAAGCTCTTTAAGGTAAAATACATAATTAAAATATAAAATTTAAAAAATTGTTTTGTTGTACCCTTAATTTTGATGAAAGCTTTTTCTAAGGGAAAAAAAATAGGGGGGGTTCCAAGTTAACTTTGGAGCCTTTTTGCTAAGACTTTCTAAAGAAAAATTCATCCTGTTCCTCACCATCTTATAATTGACATGCTTATCAGTGTTTTCTCCAGTTCAATTAATTAGCCTCCAGTTCAATTAATTAACCTACGCTGGTTCTGCCAGAAGTCATCTGGGCTGTGGAGGGGTGCACAGAGGTTGTTCATTTAGATCTAGTTGTGATCCTAAGGCCTAGTCATCTTTACAAAGAAATGGAAAGAAGTAATTCTGTTTTTTAAGCCTGCTAGTGGACACAGAGTTTTGGTCCCCATGTGACTGACTGCTAAATGCTTCTGGATAGCTATTGGAAAACACTGACTAGATGGGGTGAGGGGATGGGATGACATACAGTAATGCAAAACCAGATCTGTTTTGGGTAGGCAGAAAGAATTAGAGATTTTATCCACCACTATTAGTCTTTAAAATCTTCAAATATCTCCACAGCCACCCAGCAGACACGTGACAGACAACTCCTTACCCTTAGGAAGACCTTTCCTGGCGGGTATAGAAAAGCATTTGGAAGGAATTCCAAGAAAATGAGTGCCTGGAAAGAGAATTAATGTTAGACATCTATCCTATGCAATAAGTTAGGAATTTTAGACTTACCATGTTTTATTTCTTCCAATCAAATTAGGTTGGTCATTCTCATGGCAGAATGAATGATACTCGTCTGTAATACAAATGCAATCTATATTTATAGTACTTAACTTCATCCCACTTTTCTTACTCAATTCCTCTAGGTTTTTTATTTGACATTTTCATTCTCTTCTGTCAAGGCAAGGCCTTCCAGCTTTGTGTCATTAGTAAATTTCATTTACACCATCCTTCTTCTTGTGTGCCAAGATAACTAATTAAATGACTTAAGATTTATTCCAGTAACATTCCTGCAGCCTGATATTCTCCACTTTCAACACAACCAGTTGCTATGTCTGATTCATCCAGTTCCTTACAGCCTTACAATTAATATGCCAATCAGTGTTTTCTCCACTTCAGTTAATTTCTCCCTTGTGACTATTAAACATGTCTGGGTTACTACTGCAGAACACTGAGGAACCAGGCATGGAAGTGCAGAGCTTTAGCAACATCTGCTTTTCCCTAGTCATACACGACTGAATAATTTTCATCAACTCTGGCTTTTGTCATGAAGAATGGACTTGTAAAACACAGTGCAAGTCCACAGCTATGTAATGTAACGTGGGCAACTCTAGTGCACACAATTATGTTTAATTTCTATGATTTGTTTGCTTGTTTGTTTTTCAAATGGCATCAAATCTAACTGCCATGGGAGTAATGGATTTCTGTATGCTGAAATTATACTTCTGGAACAAAATAAACCAAAATAACCCTTGGAGGACCACTCCATACTTTGCGACAGAACTTTTATGTCAAAGAGAAATATATAAAAGGCTTATCCAGAAGAAAGCATCTATGCCAGTCTGTATCTTTGGGAAGATATCTCCAGCAACTGCTGCCAAAGGCGCACAATAGCTTTTCACTGGGGCAAATCCACTGGAGTGATTCTCCATCTCCATTGTCACCCATCTTATATTTCCATTTACATCTTTGCAAATATTTTAACTCTAGAACTTTCCTGAAGACTGGCTTGTGCATTCACTTTGCAATATTGTAAGCAACAAGGATCACTCCTAAAGCAGCCCTGCTAACAGAAGTAGGTCATATTTCCATCAGCCATTACACCCTTGTCTTACTAGTTTATCCAAAAAAAATCTGATCAGCTTTCTCTATAGTGCAGCACTGAAAGCTGTTACATTGGTCGTAGGGGATGGCTACTGTGAGCATAAGCCTAAAGAGGTGACAGGAGTAGAAGTATGTAGCAGCTACTTTCAGCAATTGCTGTGTCTTGCTCTTCCAAAGTGTGTGCAACTCAAGGGGTACAGGCAGCGAGGAGCATCCAAGCTGTGGCTGCCATGCTGCTGTTACACAAGGCCTTACAGACCTCTCTTACTTTTTGCTGGTACCTGTATGCTTAATATATGACAGCAAGTATTTTTTTAGAGTTAGTTTCAAGCTGAACAGGCTCTTTTTGTGGCCAGTGTTGAAGAAAAAATTATGAGGTGAAACAGGAGTGGAGGGAGAAAAACAGGGAGAAATTGCCTTGTACTGTGGCTGACAAGGTAGCTTGCATTCTGCAACTCAGTCTCTGAAAGTCTTTATCTTGGGGCTTTGGAGCTTCTATAAAATAGATGATGTTAAAAAGTCCCTAAACTTCAATCAATAACACTACAATCTATGTTTATACCTGCTGATGGCTTGCCTTTAAATATTTACTTGTAGTTTGGGATGAATTGCTTGGGACAACTGCTAGCACAACGAAGTAGTAGAGCTTAATTCACAGCTATGTTTTTTCTACCAACAGTGTAATTCCATTTACTTCAGGTACATTTGCAATACAGTCAACTCAAACATTTAAGATATTTGCCTGAAATTTCACTGCAAATATTTAACTTATTTTATTTTAAATTCTTAAGACCTTCTGAAGTCATGAAAATCAGTGAAACTCTATCTGAATAAAATACAATACAACAGCAATGAATATTGTGCAAGTCAGAAATATTGCAACAAAGCATTTCTTTCTTGAAAACATGGCTTTTCTCAAATTGAGAACTGGGGCCTCTTAGAGATGCTAAACGTAAATATAGCATAATGGTTACCTGAGACACAGGAGATTTTTATTTATTTTCATCTTCCAGAGCTTCATAGAAATAACAGATTCATAGAAACCTAGTTCAGAATCACCAAGAGGCTACTGTTATAATGTGATGCAATAGAATCGTAACAGAAAGATTTACCCTGAATCTCTTTAAGATAAATATATTTGGGATGGAAGAGAATATCTTCTACCTTAGCTCAGCAGTTATGGTTTTCATCCCAGATGTGCCAACAGCCTAAAGATGAGATAATTTTGTAGTTAGTGCATTAAGTATTTTCATTTTGACTTTGGACATAGGTGTTAGTAGGCTTACACGGTGTTCAACTTACAATCCTCCTGACTTGACATTTAGCTATAAACCCAGAACAGGGCCATGATCATCTTATTGCATTACTACAATGTTAGATTTTGGTTATATCACCATAACTCTAGCCAAACTTTTAATACATTATTTTGGATGTATCAGGAACTGTTTATTTTATTTCTGTTCCTTCATTAAACATACCAAGCTGAATGACCTATGTCTTGATTTATTTTCAGCAGCTTTCAAAAAGACTGCCTGAAAGCCAGCAGTGGTCATCCTTAGCTCATTCATCAAATTTCATCAGTCTCAAATATTGGACAACCAATACAGGTAATCTGTCAATTTTGTGCTGGTGAGGTTCCAAAAGTCAATGGACTTCATGCATTTAAGGTATTAATCTATAAAACTTCAAGTAGTATTTTCTCTTTATCTTCAGCTTTTTACTGAACAACGTCCTGCTGCTCAGTGATAGTGTCAGTTTTTTCATTCTTACTTCAATAAAATAAGAACTTTTAGTTAACTTCTAAATTGAGTAAAACCTATGCAATACATTGTAAGCTACATTGAAAGGTTGAATACATGGGGTGGCAAAAAAGAATGCTGTGGGCTCCCAGGACAGAGACAGATAATCGACGATAGTGGCAGTAGGAATTTGCCTTTTACATAGTAGTCTTGGACTAGAAGAATTGCAAGCTGCACAAACTTGCTGAGTCTAGTGATAAGGGACTAATTATCGATGTAAAGAATAAGACTCCCTTCTTCCCCCACCTTGCATTTTTTGGTCACATTTTATCCAATGTCTGTCTAATGTAAAGAGTGGAACAGGAATTTAGCCTCTTACAGTTTTGACCGATTCTACCAGTAGACTTTAGAGGGATACTTCTGTTGCTCTCTATTCATAAACCCTTCCACCACTTTATCATAGTGTGCTCCCTTCTCTTGATCTCCCACTCTGCCAGCATAGCCCGGTGAGTAGGATGTTCTCCTCTCCCTTTAAACTAGTAATTTTTAAGAAGCTTAGGCAAAAGATAGGTGCACAGACCAGTTCAGGTGCTCCTGCATGTGTGTGCATGTCCAAGCCACCTACAGAAGCAGAGTGACTCAGTTAAATACTGATTTCCAGATTACTTTGCCGGAACTACACATTATTTACAGTCTGGCGCTTACTCGACCAACCACGTAAGGTATAAGATCAAGACTAAAGAAGGAAGTGAGACTCCTACTCAGTTCTTCCTAACCTACCCAGGACTTTCTTGACAAAGAATCAGAAGTGCAGTAGATACATTAGTCCCTTCACAAAGTGCAACCAGGACTTTCAACTTCAGTACTGTATTTTCAAGAAGGAAGAAGAAAAGACATTGTCTTAAAATACTTTAAAACAGTGACCTGGAAAACTGGAGAAAATGGGACAGATGAGCTCAATTTCCTTTTTTCTTATTTTTGGTTGCAAAATTTTTATCTACTTGGGACATTATCATCTGCCGGATGAGATGTTCAGAGCACCCAGCAGGATATCCCCAGTGTAACTATTGTAAAGACTTGACATAGACAGTAACTGATCCTGAACTGAAATCTGTCAAAAATTCATTGTGTTCATTAATTTAATTTTTTTTTTCAGGATGACGAATATTTAGATTTTTTTCCTAACTTTCTCACTAGTTAATTTTTTTAAATTTGTCTGGTTTTTTTAAACCCAATATCTATTCCTGACAATTATAATCTCTGAAGAATCCACCGAAACAAAACAAAAAGAACTGTACAATACATATTTTTTGTTCTGCTTTAAGAAAGGCCACTTAATAACCATAGAGTTACTAGATTTTTTGTTTTTATACCATAGACTTTCAGATTTCATAAAAGCTCACTCCAGGATATAAAAGTATCAATTCAGCAGATACCTTCCTTTCCTACTCTGAAGTCTGAACTCTTGCCTGTTTTTAACTTACAGAAACGAAGAGCCCAAAAAATGGTTTGATGGCAGGTGAGGAAGGAGGGTGGAAATCAATTCCTCTTATTCCCATGAGTGCATCTTTTGTTAACTTTATGGGAAAAGTGAAAAACATAGGTCATATGGTTAGACTTTAAAAAAAAAAGAAAAAAAGTTGTTTAAGCCCCAGTGCATCTAATTAAAGTTCATTACAGGTGAAACCGTAGATGAACACAAGAACTGACAGGTAGTGACGCACCAACCACCAGATCAGTACTTAGATGAAAATGTGCAAAATAATGAGCACATTTTTCAGTACGTCTAGTTGGATGCTCAAAACAAAGCTAAAGTCAATGCACCTTACAATTAATCACTACAAGCATGTATCAAATGCACTAGTTTCTCTCCTGAAGGACAGTGCTGCTGTTCATGAAGACTGGTAGCATGAAATGAGTGTTCTCAGAGAAGTGACCCTGAAAGCTTGGATGTCAGTACACACACGAATTCTTGAAATGCATTTTGAAAGCCTATGAAAATTACCTCTACATCTGCAGTGTCTACATACACACATCTCAAGGCAGACCGCCTCCACAAAGTACCTTCCAGCCTGCCCTCAGCAAGGTTTAAATCTTCTGGGAGAAAAAGGTCCACTGAACTCTAATGAACTGGTTTAGACATAGTCCAGCAGATTAGTTTCCCTCCCACACATTGTATTTTATTGTCAACGTTTATTTGGCAAGTTCATTTTCTAGCTAGGTTTCTTTGAGAGAAGTTTTAGAAATTCTGTTCATAGGGGAATTTGAGGACAGATTAAAAGGCTTGCTTCTTATTTCTTCTATTTTTCTAGACAAAAAGAGAAAGTCTAATTCACAGAATGCTAAATATCAAAAAGTGAAATTCTGCTTTTGCTATACAATTTTAAGAGCAAGATTTTTAATTTCCCAAGCTCTCTTGGACATTCGCAAGACATTCATATTGACTTCTTAAGTGAATGTAGAATCCTTGGCTTGAAAATCCATGCAATAGCCCAAAGGGCAAAGAGTTTCAAGGAATAAACTTTTAAAGTTTCATTGTAGGTATAATGAAATCATAGACATGGCAAACATTAGACATGCATGTGATAGCTTTAATGCATATGGTGAAAATGGCAAAAAAATAGCAGTGGTATGGACAACATTGCAGATCCCAAACGAAAGCTCATTTCCAGAGTTGGAATTCAGGTTATGCTCCTTTGTCTGCTTTCATATTGGCAACCGTTATCTTTGTTTACTTTGATGCAGTCACCAGTTTTCCATGCTAGCAATCAAAATTGCTTGAGACAGAGATAGCTCCATGAAGTAATGCTAGGAAAACATAAGTTTATCAGGTATTTTAGTCTTGAAAAGCCAGACACAGATGCCTACCTGCATCTGGCTATCATTTAATTTTAAAATTAATTCTGCTTTTCTGCATACATCGCAAAGAGTTGGTAATTTGGCTTAATCAATTCCACTTTTGGGCAAGAACTTTAAAAAATTGAATGTGGCAACACTTTGTGTTGAAATAATTAGGATCTGGCTTTGGATCTGTTTGATAGTCTTTCAACAGCCAGCAAACCCACAATTTTCTGTGTGCCCTGCCTCTATAGAATCAGAACTTTGAAATGCCCAATACTTGTATTAGGGGTATATCCACAATCGAGACCTAAGAAAAAACCTAGAGGACAGATACATTATCACAGTTGTGTGAAAGACCACTTCGGGCCAAAGATTATTGCCAAAGATATGTTCTCTGTCGCTAAGTCAAATCCCTTGTGCTGAAACAGACATAAAAAAGGACTCACTGAAGCGATGACTTCTATACGGCACATAGCTGAGGACTTGGAAAAATTGAATAGCACTATAAAGTACAGTAGCAGCAACACAGAGGTTAAGCTGTAGCTATAGTTGCAAGCTTCAGCGTACTTACTTCAAGGTGAGCACATTTTTCCATGGTCAAACATATCAAGAGCTGCTCACTGGGAAAATAAATGAGGTAACACCTTGGTCTGAATTATAAGCATGGCTAATGACAATCCTGCAAAGGTCTCTTTCAGAGTTGTAATTAGCTCTGAACTCAACCGGAACCTTGTGGCATCTCTCAGACAATGTTAAGAGATGCAGCCTCTAAACAGACTTCAGGCAAATGAAAAACAAGCGCAGTCATATATCAATGGGTTCACAAATGAATTCCAAATTTCAGAAGCTTGCAGCATAGTAATTGAAGTCACATGTATTTTGAAGATTCTGTTATTTAACACTGTATTTTTACATATGGAAAGCAGCAAATGCATTTAGGGTTTGGGGGTTTTTTAAATCATAAAAATGAGATATATTTTACCTTTGTTGACTACCTTTGAAGAAAATAAGCTCAACTATTTCACTTTCAAGAACACGACTTTTACCACACAGATTAAAATAGTCTGAAGCTTACCTTGTTCTCTTTATAGTCTGCTTTATAGCTCCCCGAGTGATTTCATTACTACACACCACTGAACTATACCTGCATATCATTAGGTGTAGTTTAGCTTTCCAGTCTCTAGAGGTCTCTGCATATCGCATTTTAGCTCAGTGACATCGCTGCAGGAATTGCATTTTGAACGTGAGACTGAAGTACTGCATAAGAAAGGTCTGCTGGCACCAGGTCTGACTCTGACAGTGCTGTCATGAGAATTTAGTTCTAGTAATTTATAGAAGCCAAAGAGAGGGAAGGAGATTTATAGTGTAGCATTAGCTAACACCAGCATTGCACAAGTAGGAACATTTTACATTTCGTCGTTAGAATTCACATAATCATAGCTCTTAACATTCAGCTAGAAATGCTTGAATTTGGTGATGTACAAGGATGGCTCCTAACCCCAGCTGCCAGAAATACGATCTTTTATACTCTGACATTGGCCACACCTGGATTGGCTTCTTTTTTGTTTCCTTTCATGGTTGATGATTTTTTCCTCCAAAAAATTATTTCTGATTTAAAAGATTATGATTTAGCTAACCATAGAAGAATTTGTTTACTATAATTTGAATGCAGATGCAGTTTGTGGATAGATTGCATCCACCTTCCACCTGTACCTTTGCTCTCATCTCTTGTCTAGGAGCCTGCTTCCCGGCTGTTGAATATGACTTTCCTGATTGACTCTGTACTACTATTTACATCTATAATATATTGAACATATAAAAAATTTCTTCTGTATATAAGGAATAGATTCTGAAAATAATAATAAAAAACATCCAAGGCAGCTCAAAACAAACTAGTTGCTTCCTTTACCTGAAAGGATCTTAGAGCTTCCTCAATACTTCACACCAACTTTATATTCAGGATCAAGTCTTTGCCTATGGACAGATTAAAATAAAAAATAAATATAAGATACCTGCAACTACTTAAAGGCATTTCTGATTCTCAAGACCTTTTTCAGGTGTTGTGGCCTTCAGTAACCACTCCACATTATCAACACAAGTAACTTGGCAGAACAGGTAGTTGCTAAGGCAGCCAAATTCAAAGAATAGCAGAGAATAGCAAGAGCAGCTTTGTTGCAGACACAGCTTCTGCAAAGATAAGAACAGAAGGTGGCATTTGATTTTATTATTTTTCATGTAGGCAACTACAACCACTACAAAGATATGGAAAAATTAGGTGAGCTCACTCTTACATTATAGTTTAAACAATTTTAATAGACTTATAAATAATGTATTTATGTTAAAGTAATAGTAGTTCTTTGAGGTGTCTTGTCAACTGTATCACTGCTTGTACACTAGTTCTACTCTTTAGTGAGCTACGTGCAGATCAAATTGTCTCAGTAAACTGTGCATGCCTGTTCTCTTAGATTCCCCTTTGGTGCTAGGGGGCAAAAGAGGGGTACAATAATGGATCGCAGTGGAGAGGAAGACACATCTTTCAGTAGCTGTGGTTTTCTGATGCATAGCAGTTCTTTACTCTGAGAATTAGTAAAGCCACTTTTTATGAATAATAGGTAGTAAAATAATATGGAAATAGGTGCTAGTCAGTAGTTTTTATGGAAGAAATCAAGAGTTGCCCGTTTCTATCCTGAGCACCACATTTCCTCCATAATGGTCCAAAATAATCTGCCAATTCTGGACCTTAAAAACTCTGTCATTTCCCCACATACAAAGTTTTCTTGAAGATACGGACTACAATGTCTTCTAAGCACCTTTCTAATCTGCCTAAAACAGTTATTCCTCAGGAATGCTGCATAAATACTAAGCCATGACATTTCCTTCTCAGAACTCTGTTGGCTTTTTTTTTTTTAAGCAAAAATAAACTGTCTGAGCCACAAAAAGCCTGTTTAAGTTTCAGAAGCATTAGTTCTGCTTGTCTTAGATGTACATTGTATAGCACTCCATGGATTTTTGTTGTTTAAAATGTCAAAATAAGCTGTACACAACACTTAAAACACCTTTTTTTCTGCCATGAAATTTAGTTTTCCATTGACATGCATTTAGAACCTACAGAACACTTAATGTTTGAAGCTTTTCACTTTTCAACATCAAATTTCACTAGAAAACTCTCTACTAAACTATTTTATCTTCTAAAACAGTAAGTAAATTTTGATAGACCTGTCTTTCAATTTCTTTAATTGTCTGATCATGCTTTTCCAAGGAAGCTGGGAGAAGGGCAGAAATGAATCTCAATGTATGTCAACTCAGCATTTTATAGCATGGGGAATACTACACATATGCAGAAAATCATTCTTGTTTGTTTTCAAAAGTCTACCAGGAGGGTCCACAATTTCAGTGATGTAGGAGAACAATTTTAGCAATTTCCATTAATAACCAACCTCATGTTTGCTAAAAAAAAAAAAAAAAAAAAGATTTACTGTACTAATACAGCATGCATGAGTTCACAGAATTATACCACTTATTGGTAGCTGGAAAACTCTGCCTTTAATAAATGTATACACCTCTTATAAAAAACTTACAGTTATGAGCAGGTTATCTAGTATGATAATCAATAATAAATTCACTCACATCATACTGTAAACTGAAGAAATGAGAAATTAAGAAACAAAATATTTAAAAAAGAACAACTTATATTCACCTTGTTATACAAATTCATGAAAATACTGAAACCAAGAATTCTTAATTCTGCGTAGGGTCTCATGTGTAATAGTATGCATAATATTTGCAACAGTTTTAAGAAGTCATCAAAATTACCGCATTTAGATTGTGTCAGGGTTTTCAGCTGCCCAGGTGTGTTCATACTGTGCAATTTTTAAGCAATTCAATCCCCACTAAAGTGATTGTTCCAGCAGAGATGTTGTCAGAAGAACCTAGAAAATGTTGCATTGTGTAATAAGATTTTATCATTTTTCATTTATGTGCAATCATTTCTTCTCATTGTGATAGACGCCATGAGCATATACAATTCTGCCAATAATCCTTGCTCAAAGGTTTCCAAGGCAAAGAGGTTGATATCTGTATTGACCTTCTGAACAGAGCATCAGCTGGTTTGTGAGAGGAAAGTGAGTGGAATATACTTATTTTTAATAATTGAATCATAGTAACTGTGATGTGTCTTGGATTATGATTTGAGAGCAGAGAAGAAAGTAACCCTTTAGATTACGTTCAGGGAATTCCCAAAACAGAAGGCAGCAATGAGGAAGGAGGCTCAAGCACATTTTGGGAGGCAGTAGTAAATCTGGGAGCACTGATAGAGTAGAATAGCCCAGGAAACTGCTGGGTTTTCCCAGGAAAATGGAAGACAAATGTGGATGCAGGATGCAGAAATTTGGTATGAAGTATTTCAGAAAGGCATTGTGATCCATTAAGAGCGAAGAGATCATCCATTGCCTTTTTTTTTTTTTTTAAAAACAGATATACTTAACCTAGAACATATGGCATAAGGGACGATCTTGCCATTAAGAACATCAAGAAGAGCTTGAATATGAAGGCAATAATACTTTGTTGCTTGAGGAGATCAGGACAACTGATATGTTTAAAGAGATATTGTCCATCTCTGCACTGTTAGAACATTAGACCGTAGTTACTCTGTGCAAGGATTGTCTGTTACTATATGGCTGTAGAGTGACTAATAGTATAAGTCTTTGGAAATTTACACAGTAGAAAATTATTACACTTCCTATTTTGGGAATGCTTCAATTATCACAAAAGTGTGCAGTCTTCATTAGTGATATGCTAATGTAGGGATTTGGGGCTGTCTGCTTGTTTTTCCTTACATTCAGAAATGCTTTGTAAATCATACTACATTAACTGAAGTAAATTTGAATATGTGGTACACAGGTCATCAGCAGTATTTGGATTATGAGCTTTATTATTTGGCTGAGGAAGTAATTCAAGAGGTCCAAGGCTATCAATCTTATGTTCTGTCCAACTTCAGGAGAGAAAGATATTTCCTGGAGGGATTCTCTGAATAGTTAACTAATTTTGTTCCCTTAACCATTCCCATGTAAATCCCATTTATTCCTCTCCTCAGTAAACATGCAATACCAGTCCTGGAAGAAGTCAATAAAGCCATCAGTAATGACAGTGTATTTATTCCCTAGTTGGAGAAAGTAAAATATATTTATGGTTCTCCCAGTATAGAAGAAAAAGAAGATCCAACCATTAAACACCAGTAGGAAAACACTCAACCTACTAAAGGACTTAGGGAAGATGTAGCCTGGGAAACAAAAGTTAAGGCTCTTGTGGTATAGTCTGAACTGAAGAGCTGGAAAGCTAAAGAGCAGATGTGAGACTTAATATGTACAAAGTTAATTCATTAATGTATCTGTGCAATGGCAAAGCAAAAAAAAACACCTAACCCAACACACTAGCCAGAAAACGAGTATCTGCTACAGAGAAGGGGGTATGGAACAAGAGGCAAGAATCACTTTAGTCAGTCTATTCATTTGGATGAGCTGGCACTACAATAGTTGTCACATTTTGGTGGGTAACAAAGCAAGTTTAAAAACAAGAAAAGATGAAAAATGCAGTATGCATGAGAAGTCTTCTAAAAGAAATATTGAAGGGTCAGGTGAATCAAGTAATGATAAACTTTAGTATTTATTTTAAAGTCCATTCTTTTGAGAATCCCACAAAAAATCTGTTTATAACTATCCTTCAGAGGTCAGGAGATGAAATAGATGAGAGTAGTAACTCCCAGGATATACAGGATAAAAGTTTGGAATAGAGAGGTAAGGGCCAGAAGATAGCACTACAACCTTCAAAAACCAACATACACCAAAGTAATCAATGCTTGATAAAATATGTTCAAGAAAGATCATCTGGGAGTCTGTGAGAAGTATTATGGCCCATATACCTTAGTCAAATATGAGCACTCATATGACCATAAGAAATTTATATTTAATGGGGGGGGGGGGGGAGTAGTAGTAGTAGTAGTAGTTGTAAGGGCCTTTGGGTTAAGAAGTTGATTATATGAGTTTTTATACATATTGATAACTAGAAATCAGGTATACTCTCAGTTCAGTAAACTTTTGTTCCACAGACCTTCATATAAATAAAGAAATGCCCATTTTAGCTACTCACCAGGAATTTGTGCCACAATACTATTCAGGAGTTGGCAAGTTACTTCAAATATGTTTGGTTTTGGAGGAGATTAATGCATTGCAAGTAGTGCAAGACTCTCCTGAGGAGAGAGAAGGTCATCTGTACCTAAAATGATTCTTTATCTGTCTGATTGAGTTTGTGATGTTTTTCTCATTTTACGTGGTATATTCCTAGTAACACCAGTTACATTCAGTGTTATAAAGTGCTGTCCCCTATTGCCAGCAAATAAGTTCTCCTTTGACAATAATAAATATTTTTAGTTCTCACATTTTACAATGGCATTAAGTTGCTTGATATTCTCAGTCTTTGACCAGAGGCTAAATTTAAATTTGGGGAAAATCCTCTGTCTTGTATAGCATGAACTACATTGCAAAATTTGTCTCAACAGTAACAAAGAACACTTGAGTTTGTTTGTACACCATGCCTAATATTTAATAACATTATCTGATAAGTTGCTTTTCAAGTTTTGTCTCACACAGGTGACAAATAACTATCCTATCTTAAGTGATAAACCAAAATACATTAAAAAATTATCTTTGTAGTACTGATCTATTGTAGAACAGACACAGTCTCAAACTTCATCATCTAAATATTCTCTAAATTCTTCATCCCTGATGGTGGAAAAATACTTTTCATCAGTGGAGAAACACATTTCATCAATATATTTATCCTCACACTCAAATAGGTTTTAATTACAGTAGAAAAAGATTCCTCCATTCATGACTTTTTTTACTGTTCAAGTCATAAATCCCACAAGATTTTTTTTTAGTAGTACATAATAAAGAAACCAATGAAGCATTTCCCAGAGTTATAAAGTTGTTGGTACTTTAGGATAGCTGTTTCCATCTGTAACAGGTTTTTCTCTAGAAAAAGCATGGCCTCAGCAATAGTAGCCTCCTACCATTGGAGGGAGCCAACAGCACTTGTTCAGAAATTCATAAGTCTGGTTTGAAGAAGTCAACTTTTTCAGCACTGCAGTTGTTGAATTCTATACTGAAATTCTGCAGCACTCTCCACTTTTCATAATAAAGACGAATTGTAAAAAATAATGGCCTATTCCTTATGATACAGTCTACCTACCCTTATTCTGAAGTATTAAAGAACATGCTTTAAGCTTAGAGCAAGCTAGATTTGGTGCTTATTTTGAAGTTTTTATAACGAGCAATAAGTTTACTTTATAAAGCTGTCACATATGCTTTTTATTTTTTTAAAGTAAGACATAAAAAGTATGTGTTAAACACTAATTAAATATTTTTAAAACTTTTAAAATAAAACCACATTCTGCCTCACCATCTTGTTTAACTCTACAGTTAGAGAGAGTAGAAGTAGGAAAAAAGTAATATAGAAAAGCATTGTATTGTATTTGGATTTTTAAAATGTTTTACTTGTGCTCCAAGATGTTGTATGAACCAAGATTTTACCTTTTGTGTGGTTATCCAGAGATAGGGAACAAGATACAACAGTATTGGCTGTACCTTCAAATAAAATACTAGGTTCTGGACTGTCACAAATAAGATCAATTGAGGATCCACAATGCCCATACCCAACATTTAGAAATGTTTTCTTATTTTTTGTCTTAAAGTGTAATTTCACTTACATCTAACCACCACATAGATAAAGAAGGCCAGGAAAACCAGAAAATAAGTTAACATAAGAACCCACCAAGCCTTTGCTCTAAATAAAATTAAATTGTTGACTTAAACACAGTCAGAACCAGAAAGGAAAAATAAATTAATCCAGTTTGTATTCCAGCTTGTAAATATTTGTCCTCTATAACTCAAAATAAATGTGTATGACTTTCACAGCCTTTTTTAATTTTGAAGTTCTTTCTGTTCACAGAAGGCTAGATTATAGCCTGGCCTGTGCTTGCATATAGAGAAATAAGTAAGACTAAAACCTCTGTAAGGCTTCTGGGCATATTGAAAAGGCACAAATGTATGGGGAATTGGTATGAGGTATTTACCCTCCATTACTCCTGTCCCAAGGTGACATTGGATGATATGCTTGACAATAGCCATGCTATTGCTGTGTCATAATTCCAGCACAATCTGAACTACCTTAATTTATAGTTTATTTCCCATGTCACCAAGTTAACATTATAGCAAGATTACAAAGTCTCAAATAACTCGGACTGGGATAACCTCAGCCAAAATCCCTCCATTCTGGAAGGATTCCTTTTTCTCCTTGCTGAATAGATCCACTGAAGTTCTGGGGTGGCCGCATCAGCTTCCCTGAAAATCAGACCAACCCAGACATTAAGCTTATTTCATTACTTTCTTTGTGTTTGGAAAATCAGGGGTATTCTAGTTAGTAGAAGGAGCAACAGCTGACACTTCTGGTTGCAGTTGTTGGTGATCCCAGAATTATTGAGGAAGTGTAGAGAGCTTCACTGCAATCAGGTGACAACTATTCTTTTGTAGCATTCCAGGCTTAATGGTATAAAATGGATATGGTGTTTTCTTCTATAGTTTAAGACAGCAGTATATTCTAAGAAGCTAAACTATTAGTCACTGTGTCTAACTTGACAGCAAAGTATTGTGTCTTCTCACAGAAGACATCTGTGAGAATAGACTGTTGCTCTTCTTGATGTGCTTTGAGATATGCAATATGCAAACTACAAACACATGCAAAAGTGTTTATAATAGTGTCTCTGCTTTTCATCAGGTCTCACTCTTTCAAAAAGTCCTGGTTTAAAGATGTAGCCTAAATAGGAAGATTTAGCAAAGGAAGTTTAGGACTGAAAATGTTAAGGTGTCATATTCTCAGCATTCAACCCATCTGACTAATTTTTAAAAAGTCTTAGCATCATAGGATAATTCAAGTTGGAAGGAACCTGTGGAGGTGTCTACACCAACCTCCTGCTCACAGCAGTATCACCTTTGAGGTCAGACCAGGTTTCTTAGGGCTTTGTCTTGTCTTTATCTTGAAAACCCCAAGGGATAGAGACTGCACAAGCTCTCCGGGCAGCCTGCTACACTGCTAGGCTGTACCCAAGGTGAGAAAGCTTTTCCTTCTATCTTGTCTGAATGCCTGTGGTTTCAGTTCTTTGCATGCGTGCACTCTGTGGGTTTGTATCTATGCCTGTACCTGTACAGCTAGATACTCACTGAAAATGCATAATGACAATGTCAAAATGTGACAGTCCTTAATAAAAATCAGATTGCCATAGTTTGTTACCTTCCTGAAATCTGCACTTGAGGGAACTGAGCTGGGGTTTTTTTGCTTGTTTGCTTAATCCTTCTGTAAAAATTAAGAGATTTTTGAAGGGTTATTGAAACCAGTATTGATTCTGTAGTTTTGTAGTGAAATAGAAGTTGTCACTGGATTGTAAAGTAGTCTTATGTAGCCTAATATCATTAAAGTTGACCTAGTAAGCTCTTCACTTCCTCCAAAAGGCACTTCTCTCTGCTTCAAACTTGACTACGATACTGCAAATTCATGTGTATTCAGCATAGTGCTATGATTTCTTTTTCCTCCAAGATCACATATATGTGGCATAGTTTATCAGCTGAAGAATGAAGAAACATTTGAAGGATTATGAAATCTTACGTTTCGTAAGACGTTCCAGTGAGTTTGTTTCATACACGTTTTAAGCTTTTCACATTAACTAACACACACATGATTCATTTAAAAAAACACAAAGTACATACAGCCACAATTATGCTGAAGAAAGATGCTATTGTATTGGTATTGCATGCTATCACTCCTGTTTTCCAGGAAGTTTCCTAGAGCCTGCATCTCTCAGAGCTACCACACATGGATCACCCTTTGGCCATGGTTCCTCAAAGCCTGTCTCACAAGTCAAGCCCTTAGCTCTGCATCCATCAACCTAGAAACATGGGAAGCCTGGCTCTAGCTGAATTTTGGCTTCCAAAGGTTCTTACAGCAAAGCTGTAGGGTTACAAAGGGGTCCAAGAGGAGGATTTTGGAACTTCAGTGTGGCATGCCTGGTCTGCTGCAGAGCCAATGACCTCCGAATCCCACTAGACAGATTTCTACAGAGCTCTTGCAGTTTGTTTGCTCCAGGGACAGATTTTCCAGACATACAGCCAAGCTCCAAAGTCCATCTCTTAGGTAGACTGGTCACAGGCTAATCCAGAGTCCTACTCTGTGTAACATGAGCCATTTTGCAGAATTCTGTAAAGTTGGGCTAGTTGAAAAGGAATTTTAGATGGAATTAAACTAACCCTATGATATTTCAAATGAAATTGGAGAAGTAGCATTTCCTGAGTTCTTTTGTTAGCAAAATTATAATAGACTGCTTTTTCTCTCCCTGTTTAATATAGTAAAATTAAAAAAATAATAATTACTGCAATGCAAAATTTAAATTGTGGTTTGTTTTTTTTCTCAATGGTTTTAAAAGTTCAAAATAATTTCACAGAGGCCAGAAGCCACAGGGTGGCTCTAAATAGGGACATGCATCTTGTTACACACTGCCCAACACTGCATAATTAAGCAGCTAAGAGCAGAAATAGTGTTTGTATGATCAACCATACCTTATCAATTGAAAATTAAATATAAACATATATATAAATGCTGTAAACAGAATAATACAATTAGACCACAGTACAGAAGTGAGACCTTAGTCAAAACTAAAGCACACAAAAACTTTTTAAAGAGAAAATTGGTCCCTAGAAATATGACAAGGTCGAAAGCATCAGATAATCCATTTGCTTTGAGCAGTTTTTCCATTGTCCTAAAATGCTACTCAAATATTTTAGAATTTTAGCATTGCCTTCTGTTAATAAGTGATAGTCATTGTAGTAAGTAACAGTTATTACTATTAACAGATAACTGCTATCTGTTAATAGTAATATCTGTAGTGCTGAATGTTTTCAAGACTCTGGAATAAAAAAACCTAATGTTTTACTGGGATGTGATAAGAAAGGACAGCATTTGCTATCATTGACTTCAACTGTGAGGAAGACACTTTTGAAGATAAAGTAACCAGATCCTCCGGAGGCAATCACTTGGAAGAAGTGAAGAGGTTGGAAACTCTTGTCAGGATAAATATAAAAGACCAAATGGTTAATTTCCACTGTTGCTGGTCAGGAGTGTTTTAATGCTTGCCAGAGGCGTGTCTGTTAGCAATACGCACACTTCACACTGTGAACTTTCCTCCTCACCACTTTTATTGTAGTTGTGCAAAACACTGCACGTTTACCAGAGCTGCAATTGCCTTTGTGATAAATGTCATCCATTGATTTCCTCTCCCTGAGACTGAGACCAACATGGGAAAAGCTTATGCTTACTTATTTATATTATTCCTGATTCCTTTCAGATCTCACACATCTCAAGAGCTTCCTGTAATTTTTAACTATGATAATCATCTTGATCAGGTCAGTACGTCTTTTGTATGACTGCTAATATGTAAAGATGATACAAAAAGCTAGTATCACTAGTCTCTAACCAGATTTGAGTTTTAACTTGGACAGATAGCATGCAAAATATTACTAACTTTCAACACAACACTTCAGGTTGGTACAATACTTGACTATGAACCATTCTATTTCTATCCATTTTGAATTACATTTCCCTTGCCAGATAGGATGAAATGATAAAATTGCTGTAGGGTCTCCAGGAAAGTGACTTTGCCTGCAAAACAAGCATATTTTTTTCTAATAATTTATGTCTGCAAATGTCATAGCCTCATTGACGTTACAGTATCCTGCCACAAAATGTTACAAAACTGTATATACACTCGATTGTCAGATACTAATCATAACTAGGAGAAAAGGGTTTTGTCATTCTATGATGATATCTAGAGTATGGAACAGTAAATATCACAGGTGAGTCTGCACCCCACATGCCTGCTGTAGAAAGAATCGTGCAAAGCAGAAAAAGCAATTGGGTTTGAGCTCTCTTGTTCCAAATATGTCGTATTCTCATTGGGGTTTATTTTAATTTGGGGTTGGGTTTTTTTTTTTTTCTGCTCTATGAACTAACACGCTCCACAGAGAGCATATAAATTGTGTGATACAGCATAAGCAATTTAGCTATCCTTCACTATGTTGGAATTATGTATTTAGGCAACCCAACTTTTCTCTTCTGCTGTTTTTTTTTTTCATATGGCACTTCAAAAGCTCCTACAAGGCACTAGGTAAGAACTTTCCAAAACTGTGAGAATCTGCAGGATAAAGACCCAAGATCTTTTTGTGGTTTCTACAGCAGAACCCACTTTCTGAATGAAGCTTGGCACAGTGCTACATACCAAGCTTTTCTTTGAACCATCAGGTTCTCACCCATCAGGTAAACCCTCTCAAAAGAACTTAATATTCTAGAGACTCAGTGTGATGGCATGTAGTGCTATCACCCATCGCACACCAGGCAGCATTGAGGTCAGCCTTCTTCCCTATGCCACGGGAGAAGGCACATCTACCAACCATTTCAGTTATTAGATTCCAAGGCAGTCAACTCTGAGATCAAGAACCTGTTTATAACAACTTTGCCCACTGCAGACAGCCCACGTAATTTCCAGCTATCCTGAGATAGGATGGCCTTAAAGACAGTGGAAACTGTAACGTGAAGACCCGTTTCATCTCATGTAGTGCTGAACCCATGGTCTTAGGTGGATGTTGAACCTTAAAGTAGACAGTCTATATTCAGTTGGTTCCACCCCCCAGGCCCGAGTCCCATATTTTAGAGCTGTGTGTAGTGAAGAAAAAGCTTTGAAGTCCAATGTACCTGGTTTTCTAAGTGTGTGATATTTGAAGACATTTTTTAAATGTTAATTAAATCTTAATGTCTGCTATGTTTTTAAAAGTCAATACAACTATCAACAAAGGCAATGTTACCAAGCCAAAGACCAATTGCTATAATCTATTCCTTGAATATTACATGACAACACACTGTGGTTATATGAAGGCATACAAGCTTTGGGCAAATGCTTTCTTTAATAATTTAAACATTTTTCAGACTACTATATCCATGTGGTACCTCTGAGTATATAAATTAAAAAAGTAAGATAATGAAAACATGCTTAACTTATAAAGTTATTTCTCAGAGTGAATCTCTCTTTTGAACAAATCTATTCAAAGCAAAAAAAGAAATTTAATCAAGGGTGGGTTTTTGTCAAATTATTACTTTCCCCCAAGACTTACTTAATTTTAATTGTGTAATAATGTGCTTAATAACAAGAACTGGGTTTTAATGAAAATCTTGTCAGAAAAAAGGCTTTAAGGGGTATCTTTGAGTTCTTTTTAATACCAAATATAGATATAGCATGTAATGCAGTTGTACTTTGTAGCCCTTAGCAAAAGAATCTGTTACTACACTGCTTCTCATTTTCTTTCCATAAAATAACTTTGCATTTGAAAGATTCACACTGCTGTGCTTGTAAGAATTCTCCTATGCAGCTAAAGAAAAAAGTCGTTACATATTATATATAACCAAGAAGTTCCAAGTGTGTTTCAGTTGTTACTTCTCGCGGTGTCTTATACCTTCTCCCCCCCTTTCCTGTGCATATGTCACAGTTATTTTCCATGGAGTGTAAGAATCTCTGTTGCTACATAAGCGTTAGCAGAAAAACCTTTAGAAAGACTCCATTTGAAGGTATTATAGTATTAAGTGGCTTAGGTGTTTGGATTCTATGGTAATGGAACAGGCTGAGAACCTGAATAGAACAGCACAAAATACTTAATGCATCTTATGTACCGGGGCGGGGGGATACGCGGGGGGGAAGCCAACATTTTACCCCAGTTGCAATTGTAAAAGCTACACAGGAAGAATCTTTCCACACCACAACATTGCTGGAAAATCAAGCAGCTGGTTCAAGTCAGGGTTTGGTGGAACACAAAGAGACACAGAATCAGTGTCACTTTCCATCATGCTCTGAAACTGGACATAAGGAGAGATGAGCTGGACGGCGTGACATTGGATGATCGAGAGTTAAGCTCCACAGCTTATGCAGATGGCCTCTCACAACTGGCTAGACAAGCTTGAATGAATGATGATACTCTTTGCTACCTTACAAGTTTGGTGTAGTCAACTTGGATTTACAAAAACTGCCATGAAGACAGAGCACTTGTAACTGAGCAAAGAGACAATACATAAGTATTGAAAAGCAATAGTGGTGGAGTTGAGAACAAGTCAATTTTCACATGTGTTTAGGAAACTTGATCACTGTTGACAGTTCTATCAGGGGTGAGATAAAAAGGAGATAAGCTTCAGGCACGAGCATGCACAAAAAAAAAAAAAGTTGGAGTAATGGACTGATAAAAACATTATGTTTAGTACTGAAGTACAACTTTCTCAAACTAACCTGCCAATAGAATTTTTCTTCGGGTTGAAACCTTAACAAATTTAGTAAAAGCCAAATATATATCAGCTCTTCCCTTCTGCCCCTTTCTGCTTTCCTCATTCTCAATTTTGTAATGCAAAGTAAGTTTTAAAAAGTAGAAAATCTAAAGAAAACCACAAAACAAAACAGAAAAAAACCTCACAAAAGCAAAAAACCAAACCCCTGAAAAAGGAAAAAAATAGATACATAACATTTTTTCCTGTGGTTCTATGTTTTCTATTTCTTCTTCTCACACTGTTAAAAATAAATAAAAAAAACCCACCCAAAACAACTAAGACTTGTATCGACTGATTCCAGCAGCACAGTTAAAGTCCAGAAAATTTACATATGGATTACTTCTCATTCAGACACTTACCTGTAAGTAAGAGTGGATGGATGATAACATAATTCATGGCAAGAACTCTGTAGACTGAAGGCTTTCAGTAAAAACATTTATCCTCCCCAACAAAGAATTCTCCAATGAGAAGAGTCACTCCAATGTCTACATTTCCACAGCATTTTTACACATCCCTTAAATCTGGAAGGTTAAGAAATAATTTTAGTGAAAATTGTCAGAGACTTCAAAGTACCTATAAGGTAGATGCATTTATGTGAATGAAAGTACAGGTTCCGGCTTTTCCTCCTTCTCTAATTCTTTTCAATTTCCCTTCCTCGGATGTCCCCTTCATTCCATCCTGATTCCCAGCCTCAAGTCACTTATGTCTCTTGCACAGACCTTGCTGGTTCCCCAGCCTGGACTCAATGACAGTTTTAATAATTAATAAGTGACCTATTCTTCTAACTCACTTTAAATGAATAAGACAAGAGAAATCATTTGCCCAAAGGAGAACATGGTGCTTTTAAAAATTTGTAAGCCTGAAGTACAGATAGAACAGATTTTACTTGTGAGAAAACATGTTATTCAACATTCTAGGTTTTTATATTATTTCAGACAACAAATCAGTGACAATGCTGACTGTTTACTTGTCAACAATAATTTTGATGTAAACTGTACATCTCTTACCTGTGACAATATGACAGAGCCCTTTCAAAAGCCAGGTGCTTCAGAAAATTTACTATTCAGTGCGATTTAACAGTGAATACAGACCACCCCAGCTGGCACTAATATGGCAACTAACCCCCAAGCTCCTTTCCTGTAAATGTGCATTTAACCCTGTCACAATGGGCCTTTGACATGGAGTGTGGTATCTGAGATCTGTAATATTTTAATATTGTGTTCACATTATTATTTACGTAATATTTCATTGGCTGGAAACTGTGGTATGTTTATACTAAGCACCTTTACCTACATAAAATAGGAATCCAGGTACGTAGCTGTAATGTCTGAAGAAGTGTTGCTGTCAACAACAATTGCACTGAAATCATTATATATTCTTCTCTTTCCCATTCTCAATGGTGACTCTAAGGGGCTGCATATATAAGAGTCCTGTATACTTCAAGTAGTATATGCTAGCATGTTTCAGATATTTAAACTCTTGGTTTATTTTGAAAACATGAAATGTGGACATTTAAAATGTAGATATAGAAAAAATAGAATATAAAAGCTTTTTTATAGAAAAATCTATACAACTCTTGTGCTGAATAGTTCCATTATATCAGTGCAAGATTTCTATAGATTTTCTCTGCTTGTCTTCATTCCTTGATGGAAAATCCCTGCCAGCAGATACTTAAATGCCACACAGTATCTGATTTGAAATGTCATCAGTAAGCACAGTGCAGCCAATGCTGAATTATTGCATCTTTACTATCAAGATACTAGATGATACTATCATTCACTGTGCACTCAAATTATTCAGGCCAGCTGAATGTCGTATTTCCCATTTGCAATATGCCCCTTGTGATCGTACTACCATTTCAGTATTTATTTGCCCTATCTCTACATATCCTGGCATATTACATTAAAAATCACAACTGCTGTGAATCAGTTGCCTGTGTCCTTCTCTGACATCCTGAAACATCCTACCAAACTATATCAGAATTCTCCACTGAAAAAATAATTCATGTATGCATTCTGCAGATTTGGTATCAAACCAGATGGATGAAGGGAATCAGATTCCTCTTTTGTCCCAATATCTAAAGGCACACACTATTGTGCAAGTGGTGTCTGATATAAGGACAAAATCTCAAAAATAGTTAAGCAAAATATAAATAACATTGTATGCAAAATTTCTGTTTTTAAGGAAGCACCAGTACTCTACATTCTTCAATTCTGTAGTTTCTGTAATCATAAAAGCTACACACACCAACATAAGCCTAATTTTTGTTTTACTTAATACTTATTAGAGCTTTTACCTAGGAATTTCCTGTAGTTTATGTAGTTACACTGAAAATATTCTTGTATAATCCCTAAGATATGATAACAATAAGAGATAGAATTTTGTGGTGGTACTCAAGGCCTTCCAGAATGGTAAATTGAAAAATATTTAAACTTCTAAAAAACCCAGAAATTATAAAGTGACAATGTATCAAAGTAGCTAAGAATCAAGCTTATGTTAAACTAATCTCCCCACAGCTCATCTTCTTGCACATGATTTGGCATGGCTGTTCTGTCCCACTAGTTTCTTTGCTCTACATCTCAGTTACCTCTAGTCCACTCTACACAAGGTTCAGTCCTACTTTATACTTCTTCAATTGCACTTTTCATAAAAACACCTTTCCACAAGTTTACCACATTACCATATTCAATACTCTGCCCATTGTAGTTATGGCATGTAACTACATATGGCTATAACTACATAACTGCTGAGAGAAGGCCCAGTCACAGCATTTGTCTCAAAACAAAACAAAAAAATTAATAGAAAATGTTAATCCTAAAAATAAGCTCTGTATCTGTATATAATTATATATCCAATATGTGAAATGAATGAATGTAGAGATCTTAAAATATTCCTAGAGAATAAGGATTTATTTGCAACTGAGTGGTAGCAGTTTTAACAAATATTTATGACAAGACAAAGAATTGAAAATCAATTTCCACGGCATAGCCTGTACACCTGTAATGCCTCACATTTTCACTGAATTTAGAACTACTGCCAGTTCATCACTCGGTAAAAGAAGCAGAAAGCAATCATGACATACCCTATATCGATAAATTTCATTTCAAACTCAACCACAATACCAGACTATCGCATCACATGCCAACAGACACCGACATAAATGATGTCATTACATGACACCATTCTACATGTATCTAAAACAAGATTACCATACATTTCTTCTAAAAACTGAAGGGCTAGTAAGGTGCTATCACCTACTTAGAGCAAAATATTTGCTGTAGCCTTGTGAAAATCCAGCCCTTAGAGCACAATAATTGTGTACTAGGGACATTGTGTATGTATTTGCCCAGAATAGATAACATTAGAGGTAATGTAAAATACACGAGTCCATGGGACCAGATGGGATGCATCTGAATGTGTTAAGAGAGCTGGCCAATGTTATTGTCACGCTTTTCTCCATCATTTTTGAAAGGTCATGGTAATGGGGAGTCCTGAGGATGGGGCAAGGGCAAACATTATGCCCATCTTGGGTAAGGGGAAGAAAGAGGATTCAGGGATCTACAGGTGGGTCAGAGTCACCTTAGTCCCCTGGATTTTTACAGGGCAAATCTGAAAGTAATTTCCAAGCACATGTGGGACAAAATGATGGTTCAGAACAGCCAGATTGGATTTACCAAGGTCATATGTTGCCTGACCCCTGTGATGAGACAAGTGGTTTTGTGGATAAGGGGCATACAATGTATATATAGTTTACCATGACAACAGTGAGGCCTTTGCCACTGTCTTCCATATTATCTTTATAGCCAAATTGGCGAGATGCAGATGATTTGGACATTAAAGAAGTCATGAAGACAATAAATAAATGAATATTTCAAAAAATAAGCAGGACAAACGAAGCAAAAAACCCCCAGTAACTAGCTGTTTGGAGAATGTTTTTTGGAGGAAATTATTTCTTTACGTTTAGTTGCATTGGCCCCAGGTCTGGACAACGTGCTTCAATACAATGAAATTTTTCCTGCCTCCCCAAGAACAACTCTAAGTGCCCTTTCATTCTTTTATCACACAGCCTCTGTTCTGCCTGTTTCTAAAATTTTATTAATATAGGAAAAATAATTTATAAAATATACTTTTACAAAGTGTTGTTATTTGTATTTTAATGTGTTATTAAACTGAACTGCTGCATTTTCTGAACACTTCTTAACACAACGCATAATTGTCACACAAAAGAGGTTTCACTCAAGAAATACTTGCGTCTTGATTCATAAATTGTTTACCTAGATGCTTGACTATTGAAATGTCAAAGTCTTCAGCTTAAATATATACCTCAATTAACAAATTATGTAAAATAGCACCAGCCAAATACTTCAGACTAGCCTCTTAATCAGTTAAGTATGTGATACTGTCAAAGAGAAGCACCTGAAAATTCAACTATTGAAATATTCCAGTTGCTTTTTAAATAACTCAGAGTCAAAAGCTTAAGAAAACAGTCTGTAAGAATGAAAACCAAGCCTTAAAAAAATTGAGTTAATCAGCAAAGTACACTGAAAAGATAAACCTTATACCTGGTTAGCTAACAAAACACTCAGTCTCATCAACAAGTTACTACACACAACAAGCCATTTTGAAAAGCAGTACTGGTAAATGATATATGCTGATCCATCAGCAAGCTATGCAATCAAATCATAAAGCTGTAAGAAACACAAACTACTTAAGTGGAAAGTTCTACCACAGAAAAGAAAAAAACCTCCCTTACCTAAAAGCATGCTTACCTATGAAACGTTTCCTCTAAAATGGCATTTGGTATCTCTTTTTACAATTTTAAAATTCCACCAGCAAGAAAAATAGTAAAAATAGGCTTTATTATTAAAACATAAGAAAATTAGAATGTGTACTACAACCTGATGTTACAGAGCATTATTTTCTGAGGTTCTTTCTTAGGCTGTCCTGAACAAAATTGCTGGCTAGTCTTTCAAACTCAAAGTAAGTAAAAAGTTTGGATACCAGCTAAAGAGGGCTCTTTAAAGCCACTCAACATTCTCAGGTCTCACTGATAAGCTGTAATCAAAGTAATCTGAAAAGCCTGTGCATTTCATTCTTGACCTTCAGAAAAGTTAAAGTTAAAACAAAAAAGACAGCACAACTCAGCAACTCAGAGAATCTGCCCTTTTACAAGGTTAACTTGTAGGAGAGCTGAACGTATGCTTATTAAATGTAAAAACTGTAATTTGGCAGAGAAATACAGAAAACATGTTCTAAAGGGGTCTTACATTTCATTTCTGCATGCTTGAACTGACTAGCAAGTTAATATTTGCATAGCTGTGAACCGCACAAAGTATATGCCTGCCCAGACACACAAATAACGAACATGAGGAGAGGAACAGTGGGTAAGCGGGGCTGTAACAATAAACAGAAAAATAAGTTTCCTTGCTTTTATTGGTCATGTCCTTATTGGATAAGACTTTTCTCCACAGAAATGGTTATTTCTCAATATAAAGAAATAAGTATTACTACCCCTCTCTAGTTGTTTTCTAGTTTCTAGTTTTCTAGATGAATAGCTCATCGGCTGTAATTAGGGTTAATAACCTACTGTGATATTTTTACCTTGAGTGTTGAAATTCTAAGCTTCCCCTGTGTGCTTACTATAGGACACAAATTCCTATGAAATGTATTCTATGATACATAACAAGGTAGTTATTTGTTACTGCATACTGTTATATCATTTCATATTTGCTCAATAAATGAATGTTGTATGCATTATTTAGCAAGAATACTGTTGTTAAATCACTCTATAACAAAGGCATTCAGATATTCATTAAGGTACAGATATGACCAAGCATGAATGTTAATGAAGTATTACTTCATGTTTGGGTGATACTTTTGCCATGACTAACAAAAATTAGACACCTGATTTGATATCTGACAGAACAGTTTTAATCCAGGCCTCCTGTGATCTGAAATCACGTCCTCTTAACATCAATACTAGTTTTGCAAGAACCGCAATTTATGATTCCACTACATAATATTCCAAAACATACCAGGAGCCTTGGCTGCAAATCCTTTGATGTAATTTGCCTGCTACTTTCATTTAGGAAAGACTACCTTGTTCCCTGGAAAACCTTTAAGAACTCTGCTGTTGGTAGCAAGTAGTGGTGGCTGGGAAAGCCTTCAGGCTACAGGAACACCTTTTTCTGACCAGCATTTCCTGAGATTAAAATTTGTCATACTTCTTTCATTGTTCACGATGTCAGAACAATCAGTAAGGGAATCATAAGGCCAGTTACTGCTGTAGCAGCTGAAACTCAGACCTACAGCAGTAAAAACAGCACCCACATGGTGCAATGACATCATCAAAGACATGCTTATGGCATACTATAGCAAACAAAATAAAGCGTGTGTACGGTGATAAAAAAATTTAAATTAAATCTGGCATCTCCTAACTTTCCAGTTTTTCATTTTACAATCCAATTAATCTTTTGACTTTTGGTGGTGACAGTAGCATGTATTAGATACCTGGAGGAAGTCAGGTGTTTATGCAAACTCAGACACATAACTTTCCTTTGCGTTTGAAGCTAACTTCTAAGTTTGGTCCAGTTTGTGAAATCTAGATCTGTCTTTTATGACACAATGGATCATATTTGATACAGGAACAATGGACAGAAGGAGAGGTTAGAAATCAAAACATCAGCTTTATGACTGATCTCATGCAACACTGTGTAATCTTCTGGTGACCAGGAAAAGACTAAATGAAAGAATCACATGATGTTAACTTATTAGCAGCATTCTCTGAAAGTTTTCACAGTTTCAAATATCCCCTGGCAATCTCTTAAAATGCCCATGCAAACCTGTTTTAGCAATCCTACTTTCCACAGTAACTGCTTACAGCTCTGTCCAGTCAGCTGAATTCTCTTTGTCCCCTCTATATTTTATGCAGAAACATATCAGCCAGAACAAGGAACAAATAAGCATTTAATCCAAAGGCTGATCTATCAAGTGAACATGAGCCAGCAATATGCCCTTGTGGCAGAAAAAGCTGTTTGTCTCTCTCTGCCCAATTTTGGTCTCAGTGCTTCTTTTGAACAGCACAGAAGTTTCTTTAGATACATGTTTATGTTTGTGTTTGTAAAAAAGGCAAGGGAGAAAGGATATTATAGTCCTTGCAATACCTAAGCAGTTTAAATCAAGTCTAAGTGTATTTGTTTGTACAAAGTATGTTTTAAAGTAGGTTTCAGACGGACGCACAAAGGCTGGAACTCTAATTTTCTAAATAATAACATTTTACTGGAAATACCATTTTGTAGATCTACCTTCATAGTCACAGGAACCATACAGTACCTTCTGACATAAGAATTTTTAGTTCTCTTGTGGTTAGGATTAACCCCAGGGATTTAGTCTCACTGTTCTGCCCCAGTTTATCCACTGGCAATACAATTCTGAAGTCAAATATCATTCATTTATTAGCTGAAAAGTGCTGTAATGGTGGTAGAAACCTGTAAAAATGAACTGGTTACCATCAGCTATGTGGGGTCATGATGTATAAAAGTTTTTGTGCATTTGAATTCATGCACTAGCAAGAACTTCCAACTTTGTTTTATCTTTAAAACTCGAACCAAAATCATGTGTCTAGCTCTACCTGAAGGTAAATAGCAATTTCTTAGATAATTTTTTCTAGCAGTATTTGCCTACTTGTAGAGAAGTCATGTTTCCTTAAGCTTTCCTTGTGCTTCTTGCAAGACCTTTTTTTCTCAGTTATTAAGTATATCCAATCTGTAAGACTGACACATTTTTTCCTGTCAATCTTCCTCTTATCACTATAGTTGTTCTTTTGGGGATAATGTTACTGAGAAACAAAATTATACTTATGTTTAAAGTAAACAGCATATGTAGGTTTAAAAAGTACTACAGGAATTTTAAATTTAAAATTATGATCATGAGAGCACAATGATGACAGAAAAAAAACCCCTTTCCTCTTCATCAACACATGGTTTTGTCTAAAAGAATTAAAATTACATTGCAAGGATTAATCCGTGCAATATACAAACTAAACCTTTGTGCTTCTTATCTTTATTAGTAAGAGCATCACTCTTCAAATCCTTTTACTGAAAATAGTATTTTGGGTTCAGTAAGAATTCATTATCTTTGAAAATAGGTATCCACCCATTTTCACCATTCTTTTACTGCAAATTTTGTGGAAGCCTAGATCTGCAGTGAAAGAATAGTCATGATGTTCTGTAGATGACACACTGTGTCTATCTGAAATAGCTGAAGCAGCTGAAATGGCTACTTAAAATTCAGAGAAGAGACTCAAACTCACCATTCTAACTACAGAATGACATATATTTACAACTATAATCTATGAAGAAAATAATGATTCCAACAAAAGAAGAAAGGAGATTTTCAGTTTGAAAAAAAAAAAAGATAATTTTATGAAGTTGCTAAATCAAATTACCTAACTAGGATCAGAATTATGATCTTTTTTTTCTTTATTTTATAGTTTTGGACAGATGTGTTACTCCTTCAACATACAATTCGAAATTATTTATGTATTTTCACAACATCAGCTTAGGTGTGTTGGCACATGTAATTGCTATTTCAGTACTGTCACCTCTCTCCCCTTCTCATTTGTAGGCACTTACACAGACTCTTTATGTCTTCTTGGGTAACATTCTACAGGTTTCTGTAAAGTAGAGTAGAATTTGACGCTTTTTATTTGCTGCACAATGTTCTATAGAATCTAATAGCAAGCATTCTCTGTCTCACTGTTTTCCCAGTTCCTATGCAGACAGTCTGCCAACAAGTACGAAAGCCAGAGAACTTGTGTGATATATCTGTCACTCATGGAATGTGTTATGACAGCCGCAACAAACACATTGAATAGCTAGACTCAACTGCCCATTCTTAAACCTTAAATTACTAAGCTGTTAAGGGCTATTGTACAGACTATGACTTAGAATTTGATTAATTAATTAATTAGTCTTCTTACTTCAAAAGAAATAAAACATAAACATGCTTTTTATTAAGTTGAACAAGTATCCACTTACAAGGCAGAAATATAGATAGCCCTGTAAGACAGCAGAGAGTCCCCATGTCAGTTAAAAAGTTGCCTGATACGCAAAAAAACCCAAACCAACAACAAATTATAACTGTGCTATGAATATTATTCTTTCTGGCACTTTTCAGTTCCTGATCCTGCAATTCAAAATGCAAACAAGAAAAGCTGACATGAAAAATGGGGGCTGTTGAAAGCTGCACCTATCAGTTGTAACTTCTTAACAATCTGATGCAACATTATCAATTCAGTATTCTCAGTGAAACTTTGCAAACATCAAGAAAACAAAAAAGGGATTTAGTAGCCATCTGAAGAGATGTTTCAAAGATAATACAATTCTATTATATCACTCAGAGCTTTTCTTAAAGCTGTGATAAATGTCCCCTCACAATACCTTTGCCTAAAAAAAATAATCTATCACTGTCATCATTGCAAATGGAAGAAAATTTTTAAAAAGCACAATTGATTTAAACAGTTTTTATACTGTCATACTTTCAACTGAAAGAAAAAAAAATATTTATATTAATTTCATTGTCAGCTTCTGAAGGAGTGAATAACTCAGAATGAAAGCATATTAAGATGAAAAGGTACAAATCAAGGACAAATTACTGAAATCATACCCAAAAGTTGAGACATTTTAATAATAAACTTCTATGTTTTTACTTATTATATGAAATATTTTAGAATACTATAAGGAAATATGACATTCAATGTTTAATATTTTATCACAGTTCACACACTCCAGAAGTGAATAGATTCATCATAAGCAAATGAACATTCAGTATCTGGATGTTATAAAATCTAATTCAAAAAAATGTTTGGCACTTGTATTTAAAAGACTACGTATAACAAACATCTTGAGTAGAAAAATAATTTCTTGTGGTTTTTTTCCCACTTAATGATATTTATCTTATTTAGTCCCATGTGGACCTCCAGAAAGGAAGAATTGCTTGTGGCTACAGAAACAAAGGGTCTAGATAGTAGTTGGGAAACAGGGGGAATGCATTAGAAGAACAACAGTGTGCAAGGATCTTGTGAATGTGAGAAAGAATAAAGAAAAGAAAATGGGAGGAAAATAATTTACGAGGCTGCCCTGCTAACCAAGGATTTCTTTTTCTCCCTGAAGGAACTGGAGTGGCTTGTTGCAGTCCCCAAGACAAGAATCGATGTGCTGAAGCTCAGTTTTCTGAAATGAGGTCAGAAATAGTTTTCTGCATAGTGGAATGAGCATTCAGAATAAAATACCAACCCACATCAGTACTGAATCCTGAAGATAAGTTGTAATCTTAACTCTACATTCTTTTGTGTAGGTATTATAGTGAATGACCAGATGTGAAGGTAACAAGTGAAAAATTTTCCTGTTCATGCAACAGTTCAATTTTCCTGAATCAGTCATTCTGCACAGTTTGTATAAGGTGAAGAGATATAATGGAAGCAATAATGATGCTTTGCAGAGTGGAACATCTCCATTAGAGTAAAACTAGAGAGCTGGTGTCAGCACCTATCTGGCTGTCTTGCAGCTGAGAAAACCTTAGAAAATGGGTCTCTTAAGATTTTTTTAATGACAGAAGCACTCACTGCTTTCCAAATAATGCACATACAGGATTTGCAGTTCTGTGCTATGTATATCACTTTGCATGTTCTGAAGTGAATATGATAAGCTCCTGGAGCTGCAGCTACCTCAATACTCAAAAGGCAAAATGCATTCTTCGTAGTCACTATTTAGCATAATCAGAGAATGAGTACAAGGAAATACAATTGTATTTAGAAATACAGGATTAGCAGGAGCTTTCTGTCTCTTAATGAACAGTACCTTATTATCTCAGGTAACGCACTATGTAAACCTTTTAAAAAACACATCAACTTTATCTTAAAACTAGTAAGTGGAGTTTTTCCCCTAACTACTCTACTGAAAGACTGCATTGTACCTGGTTGTATTGATGGTTAGGAATATCATTATAGCATCTTCTAATTGCTAGCTTAAATATGTTCAAAAAATATCTACCCTTATTTCTGACAACATTGTGCTTCCTGGGTGTAAGGTGTATGGTATATTTACAGTGAGCTAGTCTCTCTTCTTAGTTATCATTTTGCTGAACTGTGCAACTGGAGATGGAGTTGGTAATAGTCATGAATATATGTTTCAGAAATAGAGTCAGTACTAAGATTAATTATTTTTCTACTTCTGCACTTTTCAAAATAAACTTCTCTAACAGAAGAATTGCAACCATTTTTATTCACACAAAAAACATGCACAGAGAAAAAAAAACCAACAAACTCTTGTAAAGGTTGGAGCTTCTTAGCATGTTTGTATAGTAAATTGTCAGAGTATTAAAGATGAGAATGAATCCAGACATAAATAAGCACTTTTTTCCCCCCCAATTTTCATTCATACCAATTTTCTCTCTGCTCACCACTAAAAAAATCCCTGAGATTGGAACATATCTATAAAACAAACAGGTTGTTTTTCATGCTGGAGATAAAACTCTAAATTGCACAAGCCTCAATCTTTTCTTGCTGAAATGAATCTAAGTCTGAATCTGAATGATTTACTCCAGGGCAAAAACTCCTGCAAAATATTCTCCAACACACTTCAGCACCTCAGCTATAGAAAGGGAGATTAATATAGCAAACTAAGTAAGGGAAATGAGGAGAAATGAAATGTCTGTTTTTACCAAGTGCTACACCTGAGTTTCCTGACTCTTTGAGGAAAGAATTACAGTGGTTGCATCACAAAATAGTTTGTTCTTTTAGTTAAGGTAACACAGAATTGGCTGAAGCTTTAATTTCAAAATAAACAGCTATATGTAGTTGTCCTTCAAAAGACCTTATGAATTTTCCTGTAATGCTAAACTGCCCATGGTACTGTACCCTAGCCCTAACCTTCCTTCCCCCTATTTCCCCATATTTAAATCAGAGACAGTCCGAGCTTCAACTTCAGCTGAGCAATTTTTTTTTTTTTTTAATGATTCACAATTCTTAACATTACAAGACAGTAAAATAAAGACTAACCAAAGACAAATTCATCTTCCATGTTAGGCTGTTAGGAACTTTCAGCCATTTGGAAGCAAGGCTAAATTTTCACCATCCCAGACTCCCATGGTGATTCTGAATGACAAAATTTTCTTCTGTTTTTTTCAATGGTCCTTCGCTGCACAGTTCTCAGATTCAAACCTTTTCTACCTCAGAATCTAATTGGGCTGTTGGATCATCTGAAGCCATGTGTCTCATGAGCTTCATTATTGTAACCTGCTAAGTTCTATCTTAACTTTTTCATTCTCCATATCATTCTTGGATTCTCTCTAAATACTCCCCTACATGGTGATTAGAGTGCATATCTGAAGATCCTTACACTTGCCCAATAGAAACCAAAAGGGTTTGTAGGCTCATGTCACCCAAAGTAACAGTCTTATATGTAAAGAGATATTTTTTTTCTTCTTTATATGAATGGTATTTATTTCCTTCATCTAATATTTTTTCCTGTGGTATTTTCAAAACAAACACTCACACATTTGCCCAGGAATATGTATCAATATCAATTGTTCAAGAGTATTTTTGGCCAAATTTTCAATGACTTAGTCTCTGAGATGTGAGCTTCCAAGCTCATAACTGAAGATACCTCTTTTCAGAAAGGATCAGTTATTTCTGAGCATTTTGGACAGTATTCCCCCCCCCCAGTACCTACTTATACCAGAATTGCAGACTAGATGAAAAATATATCGCGGTTTGGGTGGTTCTTTTTCCCATGCAAACCATCACAGATATGCATGATACATTCTGCAGCTCTCAAAAATGTTCCTCTTTACAGTGAGGTAACATTGTTTTATGGGATTTGTAAATGAAGAACTTTGCATATTTTACAGAATAGATTTTTAGCTCAGAATCACATCAAATATGCTAATGCATGAAAACAGCAACAGACCGTTGCAAAACCTTTAAGGAAACAGATGTTAAAATTGTAAATGTGTAACAATAGATGTATAGTATTTGAGCTTTTATAGGAAAAAATAACACAGCATAGCAAACACTGTGTTCCTATACATGGATGATTGTAAATAGCGCATCTTATAAATACTCTTAAATTAATTTCTTTAATATTCTTTGTAATAAATTCATTATTTTTACAGCTTAGCATGACTTGTGGTTTAAAAAGTTGTTGTAAGGGAAAATGATAAAATTTGGAATGGGACAGTCCCATTGTGAGTAAGCAACTTCGTATAATGCTGTAAAATCCTGTGGTTTGTTTAACAATGGCTCTAGCAGGTGGCATATGGCTAATACCAAGTCTGTCACTATCTCCAGGGTGCCAGACATTCCTCAAATTTTCTGTGAGAGGAATTTTTTGGTAGATTTGGATTGTAAAGGCACGTGAGCATCTGCTGCCTGCTCAGTCTCATTATCATCAACTCCTACAGCTCTCAGCCTAGCAGCAGAGCCAGGAGCTTAATTTTGCTTTCACCGTGAGCAGTGAATTTAACAATCGATCCTGAAAAAATGCTCCATTTGAATACAAAGGCAGATTTCGTTGTAAAGTAAATGCAACTTTTGGAAGGTATATTAGAAATTATAAACCCAAATAATTTAATATGATTTCCTAAGGACTATTATTACTATTTTTAAGGTGAATTCTTAAGTTGGGATTAAAAAATTTGCACTGTCTTTTCCATTGTTTAAAAGAAAACTGAGATCCAAAACAAAACATTAAATCCAAGTTTTCCTGGAGTTGGAAACATCTAAAATATTTACCTGTTACATTAAGTTTTATATTATCATCAGTCACCATAGTATTTAAATGACTTTCAAGTAAAATCAAGTACAATAAAGTCCATAATGAGCTCTAAGGAGTCTGGAACTTTCTCTGTTCTCTACTTCAGACACATCTTTTGATTTTATGAAATGATATTCCTTTTTTTTTCCTGTTGCTATTAAATCACTGACAGCTTTAAGAGAGAAACATGAAAGGCGTTGGGGAAATTAAGTTAAGGGAAGCATTAGTGTTGACTTACCATTGTGTACTATAACTGCTTTTCTTGGGCACTACTTAACCTCAGTATCTCCCCATAAATACACACCCATCTTTTACCACTAGTGAATTAGAACAAAAAGTTTCATAATAACGAGCCATGGTGATACTTGGTGAAAACAGTAGAAAATATTCAGGTGAAATTTTGCAGTAAACTTCTGGGTATAACCTTAGGCTCTCAAAGCAGAAACTGGGTGGAATGTGATGCTTTAGGTCTATGACCACCCCATTTTTCACTGCTTAAGGTCCCCAGGAATCAAAGAGTTTTGAAATGTGGAGCAATGGTAGACAAATGCATTGTGTCTTTTACCAGTCCTTGACACTTCGATGCCTGCAAGATACCAAGCTTGACTCCTGAAAGATAATCTTCCTACCCTTTGTTATCTCTTCTATAATTCCTCTATATACAGCATAAAATTCAGATTAATAACTTGAAAGAAGTCTTCAACACGTGTCCAAAAAATACACTTGCTTAAAAAGCAGCCTCTGGAAGTGTTCCGTGTAAATAGCTTTTCGAACAAAATACAAAGCGTGGTGTAATGGCAATGTTTTTCTTATCATGCTAGTACGCCACTTTAATTTTAATGTACAGGGATTGTTCAGCTCTGGCATTGCTCCACTGCTGCAGGATGAGACCACTAAAATTGCTGACACTGACATGAAGAATTTAAAATAGGGACAGAAAATCGTGAATGCTGAGTGTTTTCGGGATCCCACTGTGCATTCTCAAACACATAACAGCTAATAAAACTTGTTATCACAACAGAAATGGCTTCTACTCATGCCACCGTGCATGCATGCAGTTACTGAAATTGCTGTTTATGAGGTTTTTACTAAAATTATGGCTACAATTGGTGCAGAGATAATGATGGCAGGTCATCAGCCATTAGCAGTAAGAGTACTTCCACGAGGTGCTTACTTGTCCAGATGCAGTGTCCTGCAGTACTAGGGGAAGTGGCCAGGGCTACGTAGCCCACTGTAGGACAGGACCATGCAGCCAGGCAGTCCACCTGCCCACCCACCCCATGGCTGAGGGCCTGGGACCAGGCTCTGGACCCAGCCCAGAGGTAAGGGCCATTGCTGGTGCTGCAGCACACCCAAAAGTAGCTCTATGGCCTGGCAGTGTCCCCAGGCTGCAGCCTCGTCACAGTGACAGGCATGTTCTGCCCAGGGGTAGTGGCAGAGTGGGGCCACTGGTGACTGCATGGGTTCCAAGTCAGCCCCATCAACATATGATGGCTAAAATTTTAAAATGATGCTTGAGATGCCATGTGTAACTGCAGGCTACCTCAACAAACACCATCTCCAGTAATGTAAAAACCAACATGACATACTTTAAGATGTCTAATCATGTACAAAAAAAAAAACAACCCAAAAAACAAACACCAAAAAACTAAAACATAATAGGGACAAGAAAGGAAATAGCCACTTGGAGGAAGCTGTTTTTTCATTGTAGCAGCTTCTGTTTTGGAGGGTTATGAAAACCAGTCCCCCTAGGTTAGGCACCAAGCCCAGATGTTGTTATCCATAGGATACTGTAGGTGAAGCAGTGTTACGGGCTGGGAAGTGCCATCTCCAGGGCAGCTGCACGTGCTGCCCAGAGATCTGGCATATGAGCAGGAAAGATGTTGTTAATTTTGAAATAGCTGGAGGGGCAGAGAAATCTCTCTTTAGGAACAAGTAATCCTCTGTTTATTTGCTTTTATGACAAATCAAACTGGTGCTACTACCCTGCTTATAGGAGGAAAAACATGACTTTCCTTCAAAAACATTTATGGAAGAAAAGCTTTCACAGAGAAAGAACCTTTGTTTATTTGATTGTTTTATGAAGAAAAAAAACCCACCTTTCATACACAATTCCCTTTGCTGGTTTTGACCTGTCACAAGGAACAAGCCAGATGCATTCAATATAGTGGGTTTTCATATTTTTCTTTGTCACTGATGCTGATAGTGACAGCTATTAAAAAACTTTAAAAAGGAATGCACACGTCCTTAAAATGTGTAAATGCTTTCAAGTACCCTATGTGCCAAGCATTAATCTCAGATATCGCATTACAAACCTAATGACTAACAACAGCACTTTTAATGAGCCTTTTGAGGAAGGAGCAGTTGAAGGAGAGTAACCTGAACATAGGCAGGCCAGAAGCAGAAGTAATAACATGCACTTGGTCATGCCTTTCCTTCCATGGGCATTTTAGAACATCTGAAAAGAGTTGCCTGGGGAAAAGGATGGCAGTTTACTCTTACTGGCCCTTAGCATGAATCACTGGCTGCTGTTTATTGAGTCCCAACACAGACGAGCATAATAACTCAAAACTTTGTGGGAAAATCATGATAATATTAATTCTGAAGTATAAAAGTTGTCAAATGACTTGCATCGGTCTCACAAGAGACGTAGCTGATATACAGTCAAAACACAAAGAATCTTTTGTTCAGCATGGTGGACAGAGGCCAACACCTTATTTCCCTGATTCTTTTAACTGGCCAGATGAAGAAACACAGTGGCTGCATGTGGAGTACAACCTTATCTTCGGGTTTGGTTTAACTAGACATACATTTAGACCACAAAATACTGAGCATGTAAGCATCTGATCAAAACTCTCCTGAAGCACCCTATCTTTTTACTCCAATACATGTGAATCATGCTTCTCTCTTCTGTTTACAGTTTACAAACAAAATGAGAGAGCCTAAGAAAATAAATAAATAAATGAAACATACCATGTATAAATTAAAGGAATACTTATACTTAAAGGAATACAACACTTTTATTAATAAAACTACAGGTTCAGTCATGTGCAATACTCCAGTGACGTAGGTCTTTTATGTATTAACGTGTACAGTGTTGTAAAACTCATACAGAAGAAAGTATGCTGTTTTGCACAGAATTTTTATATTTAAGACCCTTTTTTTATTCAATTCAGGAAATAAGTCAGAGGACTACTGGAGCTTTCAACCATTTGCCCTAGGACAAAACACATTCTTCATGAAGTGAATCTGAACATCCAGCCCTGACTTTTAAGTTTTCCTAAAATCATGAATTCTGAGGCCCTGGATTTCCTAATGTTCTTACTCTGAGGGGTTGCTCTGTAAATCATGGAGTAAGAGAAAACTACATTGAAAGGGTTCTCTTTAAAAAGTCAGACAGAATTAGGCAAACAGCCTAAAGACACAGTCAGGCATGAAGCCAGAAACCTCTTTATTCACAAATACATTGTAATGTAACCCTGTCTAGCTTTTGCCATTACTTCAATGGTATCACTGTCATAAAAACATCCAATTTTGATGACTGAGCAAAGTTCTAATGGTTTTTTTTCTAAATGTCTCTCAAAGTGTTTAGTACCAGAGGGTGATTTTTCTAACATTGGTTAAGATATATGGTTCTTTGTTTTATATATTTTTTTTAATAATCTCTGGTGTGGAAGGCAAATAGTGTGTTATTAATCACATGTGTGACGGCTTTATATCTTTAACATCTTGTGTTAGAAATGAGAAAATGTTAGACAAGGGAATAAATCCCAGAATAGGTGTTCTGTATGCTTGTCATACCTTCCTGCTTGACTTCTACATTTCGTGTCAATGTAGTAATATAGTATGTGGTATATAGTATATGTATAAGTACAACATACAGTTCATTGCAGGTGTAGAAAACAATCATTCCTATTTTCCATACTTAATACTATTGATTAAAAAACATCTTGCAAAATGTATCACAAAAAATATCTCTATAGAAGACCGCTTTTGTTGGCTTTTGAAAGTCACTTACACTATGCTATTAATAGCAAATTTTAGAACTATTTTTATGCTGTCTGTTCTTGTAATGGAATAGCAAAAAAGACACACTGGCTAAGGTTTCTGTTTATTCATGATGCAGCATTTGGAAGAATTAGGCCCTGGGGAGCTACCCTGTCCTAGAGCACATAGTCTGCAGTGTACGTCTGAATCACAGTGTATCCCAAACACCTTCCCAATGCACAGAAGAAAAAAACCTCCAAGGATGCCATCTTATCCTCCAAATAATTTAAAAAACTCAAGACTAGACCCATTCTGGCATTTAAGTTGCTCCCTACCCATACACTGTACTTCGTAATCTCCTGGTGTCTTAGCTAAAACTAAAGGCATCTTAAGTCACCATTTGCAGTTTAGAACACTCAAATATGGACAGACTCTATCAAATATGTACATATTTGTATGCAATCATATATTACAAGTACTGAATCCATTATAAAACACTCAAATAACACATTATTTGTCTTCCTGAAACATGCATGATACCATTTTTTTGGAGCCAAAATCTTCCCTGATTCCAAATTTAGCTATGTTGCTGAGGGTAAATGTCTTCTGTAATTTGCTAACTTTATTCAAACCAGTCATATACTGCATACAAAATATATGTTCCAAATTTTATGTAGATGCATTTGACTTTTCTGTCATTTCTACATTTGTTTTCCTTCATTGCACAATTACCACAGCAATTGTTTGATTTCATTTTTTTCTTTCTCCCCCCCTCAAAAGCTCATAAATTCTCTATTATTCTAATTTCACACTCCACTTCTAAAAAAATATTTCCCAAAATGTGGGACTGTGTGCTTACACTCTGCTGACATTTTTAGCAATTCAAGCCACCAACCTACTCATACAAAATACAAAGATATTCTGCTTGTGCCAGAACACACAAGTAGCTTGTTCCTGACTTCCTTTTTAGCCATTAGCAGCTCTGCATATCCTGCTTATGAAAATGATCTTAATGTCATCCTGGGATTAAAACCATGCTTAATGTCCTGCATCAAATTTCAGCATTATAAATGAACCCAGTTTGACAATTAGACCTATTAGCAGTTCTGCAAATGTGTTGTAAGTGGAAGAAAAGGGTCTTGCCTCAAGTTTCCAGAACTGTTCTGTTCCAGGAAAGTAGAGGAAGATTTACTGGACCACATACAAGTGGTTAAAGCTATTGTTGGACTGAGCAAACTGTGCACTGAGCTTCCCCCTCATCATCTTAGCCAGCCAACCACTTTTGGAACACAGAAGCCACCATTGGCACGTGTCTTAAAATGTGAGAAAAAACAAGGCAGTCATTCATATGCAGAGAGGTAGAGATGGGAATATGTCATGCCCACATCAGGGTGTGAGACTCAAAGATGTTGCGCTCAGGCACGTTTGGTTCTATGGCAGTGCTCATGCTGAGAAAGCAAGAAATATCATAGGGGACTTCTCTTGGAATAGGTTGGTAAGCAGCACACTGAGAATTGGTTTTGAAAGGAGCGTGTAATAATTGTTTTTCTGGCAAGGCACAAAATATGTTAAGGAAAACCCTTGCAAAACAAAAGCAAAACTTGTTGCAGTCCTTGAAATTAAATATTTCTTGCCCTTAAGCAAGAGGGAACCCCACCAAATAAGGCTTTACCCCATATTGTCTTGCTACATCAGTGATTATGGCAGTCATGAGAGCTGCTGGACTAGGCAGTCCAACAATTGCTTTATCTTGAACAGCACAGCTTTTACAGTGAAAGCTACAAATAAAACAGCACAGTCAAACTTTTTAGAGCCTGTGCTGAACTGGCAACATAGATTGCTAGTATGCCACTTACTTCTGTCCAAGGGAATAAAGATGTCTTCTAAATAACTGGATCAGATTATGAAGTTGACAGACATTAATCTTCCCTCTCGGCTTGGTCTCATATCACTCCCTGAAATTAGATAACAAAACTGAGACGTGGCAATATGACTGAAGCAGTTTTAAAGTTGCAGGCAACCATGGTGTAAAAGATTTCAGACTTTGTCAAACCCAAAGAGAAAGCCTATTCAAAAGCAGATACATTACAAAATGCTTGACTCTAGCAATACTCTGAGGCAGTGGCAATGTGCCTTCCTATGAGATATCTAACTTTTCAGCATAGTAAATTTTGTTACTTAAACAAGCTGTCATATTGGGTATAGCTTCATTCTAAATATCATCTCTTCTGTAATTCCAGGCATAAACATAAGTTACTTTCATGTGACCATTAGGCCACATAAAATATTGGGTAAAAGGGTAAGCAGAAAGGAAAGATAATTTGTACCTTCAGGTGCTAGAAATACTGGAGTTATCTCAGTCTCACACATGGGCTTGAGGGCAATTGCTCTTGAAAACACTTATTATTTTGTATGGTTTTATTTCATGGTCATAGCCAAAATATTTTTTATGTGAATAACATTTTGTTTTGAAACTAGAGTGGCAGCCTGCACCTTTTCTCCTTATTTATATAAAATGCCAAAAAGGAAGAATATTCTGTATGTAAACACTGAAGTCCCACATTAGCTGTTTAATATGCAAGAGATTGTATACTTTTGGTGTGGGATATAGTAATGAAAATAGTCATAGAAACCATGAGTCTCTATTATCAAGGTAATCTCAATTATATAGTAAATATTGTTTATCCTCCTACCATAATACATGAACGCAATTTTTCCTTGAACAAAAGAAAAACCTGGACATTTTCTGCAATTTAAAATACACCTTATTATTACTATGACACAGATTAATAGATACAAAGAAATTTACGCTCCTGAAATCCTGAAAAGAAAGAATATTTCCCTTAAGAATTTAACTAACCAAATTTTTTTTTGTTTTCTTCTCAAGTGGTCTTTTTAAATGAAATTTTGATTTGGCACCCATTTTTTGATGCCTTGATAGGCTTTTGGGGGGTTGGTTTTTCAAAAAAAAACCCCATTACTTATGTAATTTTACTTATTTAGGGTGCTCTTTTTTTTATGTTTTGATGCAACTTCCCTAGAAGTTTGCCTTGTATAATTTTGCTTACCAATTGCATCATTGAAATTTCTAGTTTTCAAAGCTTCATAAGTTTACTGAAAATAATACGTAGGTCATAGTAAAAATTCTTTCAGTGGACACGGAATTATCTGAGAAGTCTGCAAGTGTTAACTAGAAGTGAAGGGTAAAAAAAAGCATTCAATCCTTTTTCAAGAAAATATGTACATAAATAAAGTATTCACAGCTGTATAGTAAAGACAAATAACATACATACAGATTATTACTAAAAGACACTGTAATGTCTCTTTTGTAGTCTTGATACATTCCTTGCCTTTCTCTCCTTTTTGATTTTAGAAAGATTTATAGTTACTTCTCTTTTCAGGCAGTAGATAGAAAGAGGTCTTATAACTCTATGTTCGTCACTAAACACCACGTTCACTATTTCAATCCATTGCTGCTGAAGTCTGAAGGAGGCCAGTGTCTTTTCATTTCCTGAAGAAAAATAACTTTCATTATTTCAGGAAGAACACCCATACCGTGTGCAACGTTTAGACTAATTAAATTTCACTCTGACTTTTTCCATGCTAGCCTGAAAGTTTGATTAGGTCACGTTGTCTAGCTGGTTGATAAATGTCTGGTTAGTGTTATGAATTAACAGGACTGTTTCAGAGCAGACAAATGTCTGCGTGGTAGCTTAAATAGCAGCGCAGGGATGTCTAGCCCCAGAACTGCTAGCTGGGCAGTGACTTCATGGAGTACTGCAAGCCAAAAGGCCTTATTTACCATTTGGCTTTTCTGCCCTTTCTACTATAATTAGACTACTTGTCTGCTTTTCCTTACTTACCAACGACATACGAAAGACAGCTCAGGGCCCTGCGGGCTCCAGCAGGCCATAAGGGTGCCCAGCCTCACCAGAAGGCCTCACCCCTGCTTCCACAGGCCTCGAGCCCCCAGCAGGACCAAAGGCCTGGCCCACGTCCTCACAGAGCCGGGGGCCGTCGTGGGCCCCATTACCAGCCCCCGTTTCTGCCCACTGTGCGTGGAAGCTGTGGGACAGCAGCTGAGGGCACGGCCTGCGCTGGGGTAGCCCCGTCTCCCAGCTCATTCCCCCTCATGGAGCCGCCCTGCGGCCCTGACAGGCAGAGTAGAGTAAAATGCTATTTTGCCCAGTATCTTGGCAAATTGTACCAGTTTTGCAGCAGAACAGAGAACATGCTTTAAAATTAAGAAGAAAGAATGAAAAAAAGGAGGAGCTAGGAAAACTGGGGACATTAATTTTCTTCATTTGCTATCTGTTAGCTAGCACTCCCTTGCCTATCACAGTTCCCCCAAACCCTTGAAATGGCGGTAAGAGGCAGGTGCATTTCTTACTGGAGTAGAGACACAGCAACTGTCCTTTGAAACTCTGAGGAACCTGCACTTTCAAGCCTGAGAGTACACGGCCCTTTGCTTTACACTCTAAAAAGGAGTTTTCACATTTTTCCAATAAGCAGCACGATGGTGGCACTGCCAATAGAGTCACACAGGCAATTACTCCCACTTAATAGTATGGTTCCCCATGGAAGAGTAAGGTCACAGTCCCTTGGGTTATCGTGGTCTTTATTTCATAAGCAAACCTTCACCGCCATGAACATCCTCCTGGGAAACGTCTATTTCAAACTGGTATTTTCTAGCAGAAAAAATGAGGCCGTTCTGATAACGATCTTACAGCACTGCTCTCAAAAGTCAAGAGACAAACAGCAACATTAAAATCTTGTGGGCGAGAGTTATTTAATTAATGCTCTTGTGCCCTTTAGCAACCAGCATCTGAATAAAGAGCATAGGGAAAGAATTAAGAGCTGAGAAGTCAGGACAGACTTCTGGAATTTAAAAAAAAAAAAAAAAAAAAAAAAAAAGACATACTCACTATTACTTTCTGGTAAAGGTGACAAAATGTCATGTTTCTGCAGGTTTTTTCATAAGGAAAAGTGACCATGTGTGCAAACAATAGATACTGTAAAAGGTAACATGCTCTTTCCAGTCTTATTACAGCACTATATAGATGCCCTTATTCAAGGTAGATAACAGTGGCGGTATCTTTGGTTCCATTATACACTGAAAGTGGTTATCTTGTAACTGAATATGTTGTTGTTTTTCTAAAAACTGTCCCAAGCAGGAATATAAATGCCATTGATATTTTAGTTCGGAATCTGAGCAGGATTTTATAAAGGGCCTGTGAACTGATTCAAGATTTTAGATCCTGAACCTACTGATGTCTGTAATAAAGTAACATAATTCTTAGTATAAAGAATAAAATCTTCCTGGGTGGCATAAAAAGACAAGGTTATTTAAGGTGAATACAAGCTTTCTGATTAGAATAAAACTGGTTTAAAGCTTATCATTTCTGTAACTAGAAACTTTCTGCACAAATGAATGGCAATGCAGGGATATGTTCTTTATATACTCAGAAGAGAAATTCTCTTATTTCAGAACAAAAAAACATTCACATGATGTTTACAGAAAAAGGAGCTACAAGAAAAGGTAATGTTTCTATAGCAACAAAACTTTCTCATTTCCTATTCCTATACACACTAATTGTTTTTCTCTGAGCCAGTTCTGGCATTTTTGCATCCAAAAAAAAGGACAACAAAAATTACCTCCTGTATTTGTGCAGTTAACTCTTCAAATGTGCCTATCAGGCTGGAACTTGCTTCAAAGGCATGCAATTAATGATCACAGAATACCTGTTAGGGCAGAAATGGTGTTATAACAATTTTGCACTTTTACCACAATCTTTGTATTGATAGAAAACTGAATACAGATTAAATTCAAATCAATATGCGGAAAAACGTCCTGTGGAAAATATATTTTGCAGTCAGCAGTATCAGAAAAATGGGAAAAAGTTATTTTTATACTCAAATATCACTTTTCTCCTTATTCATATATCTAATAACCTTCCAGATCTGCTTCATTTTGAATTTCTATTAATTATATTTCCTCTTTTCTGACTTAGATAAAAGTCTGCTTATACCTATTCAGAATGAATGGATGTTATATTCTAGCTTGTTCCTGGGAAGTACTCCTTCTAAATATACACAGTTATCCCTTTTATATTACTTCATGTTCTTCTATGGTATAATGTCTACAATAAATAAATAAAGTTTCTGCAGTACATGGTATAGAAGTCTTCACTGGTGCCTGATCTTTTTGCAAGATGAATAGCAATTTATTTTTATAGCCTATTACTTATTGACATACATTTTGTGATACCAGTGCAAAGCTATCCAGCTGTCAACATCAGTCCTAGCAGGATGATGAAGGCTATAATTGAAGAACACATTTAAAATAGTGTTAAGAGTTACAAGGGAAATCCACAAGGAAGAACTGATTCAGTTTTTATGTCTAGCATTAAAGGAAGGAAATTAGTTTAGTTTCTTGATTTGGGTTGTCTTCTTTTTTAAATTAATCCTGAGGAAAAAAACAAATCTAAAATATGGGATTTGTTGTCCAAGTCTGATAAATTCCTTTTATCAGGGTTATTTGAAACTAGCTTAAACATCAAGCATAACCTTCCTACTTAATTATCTTAAATAATGCTGAAATAGCTAACATTCACATACTGTAGCAGAATGAAAATGGGGAGATAATTAAAGTTTAACTCACGCTCCTTGAACTACTTGGCCCCAGACTGGAATTTACACTTACAAAGCAGGAAACTTGTATCAACAACAAAAAGTTTGTAGTAACAGAGAATTAGATTTACACACAGAGAAGAATAATATGGATAATATTTTAATAATAGGCAAATAGTGTGTTTATTTTTGTGCCTAAAAATAATAATAGGTTTTCCTTAGAAAAGGGGAATTTCCAAGACTCAGATTAAGAGCCATGCAGCACTGATAAGAGATATATGAAGAGTTCTGGAAATTATGCCAAAGCTTTTTAGCTGCCTCAAAATGCAGCAAGGTCCCCAAATATGAAGAGATTTATGAAGTACCTCTATTAATCTTAAAAATCCTTGCTTCTTTTAGAGACTTACTGCATGTTAAATTGTATGAAAAGTCAATAGGAGCTGGTGCAGACCTGTGTGCCTTTTTAAAGTCTTTCCAAATATCTGTAATCAGCAAAACCTCGACTGCATGTCATGCATACATTGCATATTTTAGAAACTGCTGCCTTGAAAACATTGAACAAAATTTAATAAGACAAGATTTATCCTGAAATAGTTTTATATATCCCCCTGAAGTAATTTTGCCATAAAGTTATTACATCTCCTAACAAAAAAGGACAAACCTTTTATTGATAAATCTATCCTTTATGACATAAAGGAATTACCCTTTTCTTCCTTATTCCTTCCCTCCCCCCTTTCAAACCATTCATAATCAAAGTCCTTTAGTTCAAAGCTGAATTAATCTAAAGTGTTACAATTCTTCAAAAATAACGTAGCTTAAAATGAAGAATAAGTCAAGTTAGGGGACTTGACACAGCTTCTATCATAACGAGCACTCGGTACTATATTCCTAGTGGTTTTTAGAGGGGGAATGGTAAATCTATTCTCAAGTTTTAGAAACGATCTTTCCAGTGAATATATATAATTTAAGGGGACAGAGTTGCTCTGCAAAGCAGAACTACTTCTAAAGGTTCTGCCACCACCTGGAGAACTAAGGAGATAGGTTTTCACGTCATTGTCCTCTTTATTTGGGCTTCCAGCAGTCATGCCTCTTCTGGGCTTCCACAGTCACTGCCGTCTGCTTTTTTTATAAGACACTGGCACTTACTAAATAGCACTTCAAGAAAAAAAGTGAGTATGCATTAATTAACTAAGCACTACATAAGCTCCTGGCTGGGTGAAAGGAGAGCTCGCCTGTCACTTAGCTTAGATTTTCTTTGTCTTATTCGTAGGTCAAAATGTGTTTTAGTAAAGTGTAAAGGCTCTATTACCAGTGATAAACATTGACTGTGTAATTTACATGACACATTAAAACAAATATTTAGTATAAAAAATATTTAAATATTGTTGAAAGATGCTTAGAACAATCCATTATGTATATATAACAAAGTTAGTGATTTTGAGAAACACTAATTGGTGAAGTAGTTTCATAAATGAAGCTTCACAAGGCTCTTAAATCTTATTCTTAAGATTGCATGCAAGAAGGGATACAGCACACCTCTGGTCTGCTCCAATACTTTCAGTCCAGTTTAATTTAATTAGCGTTCATTTTTGCTGATTTTTCTATAAAAGAACCATTTTACTAAACGAGTGTGTATGGAGGTGACAGTGGGGAAAAAAGAATAAGCATTTTGCCCCCAGAAGCTAAGTGAAGACAGAAACATATAACTGAATCTATATTTTAGGCATATCCCAGAAGTCTACAGGAGACAGGTTTGACCTTAATGCCCTTTAACCATGCCAGCTGCTATACAAACAGTTCTGTAATGAAAAAGGACCTTGTATTATGGAGAAAGAAATATACTTTCTTCAGGACATTTCATCAGCTGTAGAACTTCTGTGTGAAAGCCGTTCAGGTCTAGCAATTTGTAACTAATCATTTATCAGTTTCTCCTGTTTCTAATGATGCTGCTGAGAAATAATGATTCTGAATTTTTTTTTTTAGACAGATGCTATATCCAGATGACTGTTTAATAGCCCTTGAATAGCATGTTTTCCCGTGAATTTTGACGAGGCACTGTTTGAATCCATTTACATTTTTGGTCACCGCAGCGTTCTTTGCCAATGACAATTTAATTATCTCCCTTTTGTTTATATAGAATGTTTCCCAAGTAATTCACTTGCTGCATCCCCCAGACAGTCTGCGTGACACCTGCAAAAATTAACTGCTTTAGCTGATCCTTTAATTTTCTATTCATAAATACCCTTATTTTGATGTAGTTTCCATTTTTACTTGGAATTATTATTAGGTGGACTTTTATGCTTCTACAGAAGTGTTGAATTTGAATACTTTACAACCATGCTTAGAGTGGCTTTTCACTAGTATATCTTCATCCAGGGCTTAAAGGAGAAATGCTTTCCCACTTTTGAATTCTCTTGTTAGTTGCTCCTAACATACAAGTTTATGACGCATAAAACTGTTAGCCTATGCATTGTGTTCTTTCCTAACACTCTCCTAGTCTACTTACGCTTAGCTGAAGTCACCTTTGATATGGGAATAATATAGCAGAATTTTCCTCTGATTTTCCATAGTTTTCAGTAGCTCTTACAAAATTAGTTGGAAAGCCCCAATGCTATTGCCCACACTCCCAGCACTTGACATTGCAATCTGAAGTAGTTTTGTAGTACTTTACTAGATCATTAAATATAGCCATCTGGTTTGGGGGGGGGTTTTGTTTGGTTTTGTTGGTGGTTTTGTTTGGTTGGGTTTTTTTAAGATATAATATAATTCTTCTGAAGTGATCTATGCTGTCATTTTTCATATCCGATGACAAGAATCTTCTTGTTTTTCCTCCCCCAACCTAATTGGATGCATTAATACTGGCATTTAGAAAAAGTGTTTCCATTTGTCCACCTTTTTTTCTATATCTACCTCTTAAATAAAAGAATATAGGAGTATATTTGGTCTTTTCTCATTATGTATTTTTTAGCCCTGCTTGGTAAGACCTCATAATATTTGCGGTATCATTTTAGAAAGACTGGGAAGAGTGGGTATACATTATATAATTTATAACCAACTACAGAATAAAATAATTTTATACAAGTAGAAAGTGACTCTGAAAAAGCTCAATACTTCTCTTAGAAGGCACTAATAGATGCTAACATCAGTCTTCAATTTCAATTACTCATTCTCTGTTGGATCTCTGTATCACTAGGGGACACATACTGGAAACTTTCTCTACTAAGAGCTCAGAATACATAGGATTGAGTAGTCCAGAACAGACAGTACTTTAGCAAATGTTGAATGAAATGTTGAAATGTTCATTAGTTTGTATCCTAGTTTGTTTATGGTTTCAGACTGAAGTTTGCTTGTGCCTTGTCAGATTAGTCTATATTAGTGTTGGATACCTATGCCTTACCACACAGAAAGTATAAAAACTGTGTTACTGAACTACCACCATAGGTTTTAAGTCTAAAAACATTCTCAAATAATGTTCATCTTCAGTGTGTTCTTAAAGGTCTGCCTCATTTCTCAGTCCCTCAGTACTATTTAATTTTTGTTAATGTTTAGTGTCTATGCAGCCAGCTCATAGACGTATCCTGTAGGACCTTTAAACTTAGCTTTCATCAGCTACCATGGCTATAGGAACTTAATTACATTCTAGCTCCCATAAGTGCTAATTGCAATGAAAAGAACATTTTTTGACAGATGAAGGAAGTTGCATTTGTGAATGGTAAAGAAAGCCAAATTGCAAATTGTTTAGGTCAATCAGAAAGGAGGTATTGTTCAGAACCAGAATTTCAGACACCTCGTAACATTTGGTGGCAAAACTCAAACAACTACACAGATAAGGAATTTCAACTTTTGGATGGTGATTGGATGGCAGCTCAAAGGATAGAAGTTTGAGAGTAGGGCGTACATACAAGAGAGACCTGTGTCCTTAGGATGTCTTTGTATGTAAAAAGGTCATCAAAACACTGCCAGTCCATCCACCAGGCAGGCAAGAACTCTCCTGACTACAGAATGTTGTAGGTCTTCCTTTCACCAATAGAAGTGATCTACATCGGAAGTGCTGAAAGATAGAAATAAATGGTAATTACTCAGATTCAGTTCAGCTCTTTTGGTTAGTAACTCTCCACCGGGAAGGATTTTGTGCACCTCAGCACACGTGCATTTTTCTGTAAAAGATTGTGCCTCCATATGCTCAGTTACTCTTTTAGCATTCAGCTCATCACTGGATTAGCATTTTCCTGGGAGTTTCAAGTTCCCAGTTTACCACAAATCTCAATTTGATATCACTCAAGCTCCAGAGATAAAAATTTATAAAAGCTATGAGGGCATGGTCCACTATGTCTACAAAATCACTTCAGCTAATTATATTCATGTACTAATCAATGTGACTGACATACCATAAGTGTCAATACACCTTAGAGAAAACTGCGGTAACAAAGATTAATGAAAAATCATTTTCAAATACCCTTCCTATTTTTCTTTGTTTCTCATTCATATGTTAAATTCTCCAAAAATATTTATTTTTAGATCTTATTAAAGAGATTACCAACTATTTCCTGACAGAAATAGTTCATTAGCTTGCTTCAGAGCAATTTCTGTGTAGTGCTACTTTGCAGAAGTACCAATACTGGCCACTAGTATTTAGTGTTAATTGATCTGATGTGGTGAACCTCAACAACATTCAGACTGATACTGTCTGCATAAAAGTTGGTGAAAAGGTTAGAGTTCATGACTGAGGATAGAGAAATTTATTTCTCTGCTAGAAGGAGATACCTAAATCCAAGTTTGCTTTGTGACTCTTAGGATTAAACAGGTAGGCATAGGGCAAACAACTGCATGCCATCCTCTATAGGTTGAGGAGGTGCTGTTCTTTGATCCTGCAGTGTTAGTAGTCAAGAAAAATGGGGTTTCTTCCATTTGTGCTGAATCAAGTTCTGTGATACAACATCTGTCAATGAATCAAATCTAAAGAACACACTTAGAACAAAAGGACTATATAGGACTTGTCCTCAAAACATGAGGCCTGATATTTGCACTCAGTTGCCTATACATTCTTTGAACATGAACTGGAGCTTTCACTGTAGAAACAGCAAGGGAGTCAGTGTTTAAGTGTTTGGAAGTTAACGGATATAAAATACAAATTTAAGAGGTTAAGACTAGTCCATTAGGAATATAAAGACACTGTCCTCCAAACACCTAATGTAGATAATTATGTGGCATAACTACCCCTCAATATAAAGAAACAAACATACTGCAAGTCTATGGTGTGTACTGCCCTTTGGCAAGCAATATATCTATTATTAGAAAATAATAACAGGTTGCTACCCAGAAAACCTCCAAAACCATAAAGGAAATACACTATCGGTCAGTAACGTCCTCAGTGAAATAAGGTATGAATTGAACACTATCAAATTATCTATATAGCCAGCTGAATGAGACTACAAAAATTCATTTTTAAAGTGAATTGGACATTATTTGATCAGCCCTATTAGTGTCTGTGGTATTTCTAATGTACCACTGCCTTCCATATAGATAAGTTTATAAAGTTTGGAGCACAGCCAGATAGGTATCAAGTATACCTAAGATGACATACCTCTGTACATTTTACTGATTATTAGCATTTAAGTATTGTAGCACATAAGCGGGTGCTTTCAATCAATTCTGCAAATGAGTTAATATATAACAAATGAAAGGAAATTGAAAATCTGGAATTGGAGACAAAGCGTACACTTTGTAGTTTAACTTTTTCACTTTTGAATATTCTATTTTTATCTTGCATTTAATAAAGTGTTTAGCACTTTTATATTTAGCATATCTTTCAGTCTTCCAGTTTTTGAAGTGGAATGTTTTAACGATTTCAGGTATTTCTTTTTTCTTCTTTAGAATCTGAGTCTGGAGAAATTTCAAAATATCAGACTTCAAAAAACTGAAAACAATGTTTCTCAGAGAAAGATTATTCTGCTTTTATGTTATTTCTAATTCTTAATAAAGGTACCTATTTTCCTAAGAACAATTTTCAATGAAGTATTTTTTTCTTTGCTTCAATTTTTGGCAGAGTCTTATGCCTTTTCCTATGGGTTTAACACTTGCCTTTAAAACATATGTATATGTACATTTGACTTTACTGACTGTACACCTCATTTCAGTTTAATTACTTTTTCCTCCATCATATAATTAATTTTGTGATTTTATTGTATCAAACGCCAGAGAGGTTGTCACCCCCAAACAAAAATAGCAGACTTGTTCTCAGCACCCGCCCCACTAACAAATTCAGTAATTCATGTTAGTAAAAAAGGTGTTAAAAACATTTTACAGCCTAATTTGTGCTACATATCATTCTTATGACTCTACAGCTGTTGGAAATAAGCTGTGGGACTGACTCCAATGAACTCCTAGGCTTGAGTTTGTCTTTTCCCCATCAGGAGATGCAGCACTTGGGGGTTCTCTCCGGCCAGGCAGCCAGCAGGTGTCTCCTGGACACCCATACTGTAATTACATCAGCTTGGGCTGCACCTACACATTTAACCGTGAGTGTCTGTATGCATTTGGGTGTGGGGAGGAGGGAGAGGAAGACACTGACACCATGTGCTGCGTTCCGGAAAGGCTAGAAATATAGGGTAATATAATATAAATTTAATACAATTTAAACAAAGTTTCCCAAGTCCTGTCAAAATGCTCCATGCTGTAGCAGAAAGTTTGGGGAAATAAGGTGTTTTCCCAGTGTTATTCTTACCCTCCATAGAGTATATTCCTAAATTTGTGCTGAGCATGTACTGCAACAGTTAGGCACTAGAATAAGTAGCAGCCAACAAGGCTGAGATAGCCCCTTTCTGTCTGTCACATCACTAATAAACAATAGCTAGAACTAGACTTGGAAATACTTCAGAACATTTTCTATTAAAAGTTTTCATATTCCTATGAATCTTAATTTTTTATTTAATAAATCTATTATTTTGAACACGTTTGACAGCAGCAATATTAATTAGCATGGCAAACTGGCTACAAAAACAAGTGTGTTTTTAATTAAAAGTAATTTATCATTAACAACCTGAAGTTTTATCTTGTTTCCAAATTATTGTTTAAACATAAAAGCCAACTCATTCACAAATGTTGCATGATAAAGAACTTTAAGTTTCGCTGGCTTCAAAGCCTTCATAGAGCCACTTCTGATTGACATTTTCCCCATTACTGTCCTCAGAGTCCCATCCTGAGTATTGCATAAGCATCAAATATGCCCAGATTTCTGAAAACCCAGGAGAGCAGAAGATGAGCACGCCCTCTGAGAGCCCAGCAAAAAGGAGAATTTGGCTGGCTGCAAAGGCCATGGGAAGAAGTACCCATGGAGAGAGTATTGCTAGCAAAAGGCTGAAGGAATAACAACTACACACAGCCAGCAAAAACAGAAGGAAGCAAATAACTGTAGCAGGTGTGGAAACTGTAAACTGAGAAAGGATGTGATTACAGTGGGAGGAAATACGGGACAAAAATATGGGAAGGAAGTGCTGAAGAGTGAAGGGGGCTTTAAGAGCTCACAAGTGGGCTGGTGAGAAGGAAGTCTGAGATGGAAAAATTTGTGTGGGGAGGTACTGGAATGAGGATGAGAAAGAGGATGTAACAGGGGACAGGTAGGATAGGGAATGCTGGGGTGTTTAAGCCCTAAGATAAAGGGAAAGGATTAAGATTTGGGACACAAATGGTATGATATTAGGAGGTGGATTTGCAGTTTCACTGCCTCAGTCCTTCCTTTTTTGTATTAGAATTTAAGTAATTATTTAAGCCTTTTATGAAGTTTTTATGTAAAGGGGTTCAGAGTCTGCAATGGGATAGCTGGAGACAGATTCCTAAAGTCAAAACCCTGAGACATTGAAGCTGAAGAACTTTATTTGAAATGTGGATTATGATGTACAACTTCCATTGTAACCTTTAGAGTCACATTCACCATCAGCATGATCTTGCTAGAACAGCTTATAAAAAAAACACAAGGCTGAAAGCATCCCATATATTTACTTTGTTTCAGACTGATGATAATGGAGAATTATCTCTCGGTATTTCATGGGTCCTTTTAAAAGTGGAAAGCATACATTCTAACCACACCCAACAGACCATCAGGGAGACAGCTGAAAGTAACTGTAAATATTGCAAGTGTGTTGAAGAGTGCAGCTTCAGAAGCAGCAATATCATTGTTAAATTCAGATTGGAGAGCTACTTCAGTTCAAAGGTAGATGTATGCAAACCCAAGAATATTTCTATTTTGACAACTTAAATATTTTTCTCTTTCAGTGTGGTCCTTTCCAATTTTTGGTTGCACTATTTTTTTAAAAAATATAACTTTTTCTGAAATGGTTATTAAACACTTCAAGTTGAAGAAATCATTTCAAGTCAGAAAGCTTCCTCCACCCTTCACAAAGGCTTAGGATTTGTTTTGGCAACTGAACTAAAAATGGCAGTATTTGCAAATGTATAGATGGAACAGATAGTTGGTAGCAAAGCCATATGCTTTAGGAATAGTTTAACACACCTCTCCCCACCTCTACTACCCCACCAGCCTTCTCAGTCCTTATACACACACACACACACACAAAAAAAAAAAAAAAAAGACAAAACACCCACAAATTTTACAAGCTCTGAAACAATTTAGGATCCTCACGTCTGCTCCAAAACTGACGTGGCTATTTGACTGCAGAGATTAATACCTCTAAGAAGTTACCCAGGGACTCTGAGGGTGGCAGGTAGAGCCACTGGCTGGTAAAGGGGTCCATCAGCAGCCCCTGACACAGCAAGGCATGGAGCAAGGTCCTTTCACAGGGGTCCAGGCAGGAAGAAAAGGACATGGAGCCAGAGACAAGCTATCGTGTCTATCTGAGAGACGCACACAGAAGAGAAGATACCTGCAGTACAGGTCCAAGGACTATCCAGGAGGCAGGGCTAGAGACCAACACTCCTACATCACAGGCTGAGCTTAAATGGGGCTTCTGGGCCCATGGGCAGAGGAGGTGTGTGCAGGCATCCCAGGTGAGGCTGGTCAGGACCAGTAAGTCTTATTGGCACCATCAGGGCCAAGAAGTCCTATTAGCACCCTCAGGGCTCTGACGTTATTACGCAACAGGTAAGCTGTGATAAATCATATGGGTGTTTTCTAGCTCACAGCACATGTAATATAATGTGTGTTAACTTAAATAACGGTAAAAGAGGCTAATGTTTCTTGAAATTTGTGACATGCTAAGAGTATGCGTAAGTCATGTATCCAAAATCACAGATAGTGATTTTTTATTTAATTGGATTTGGGACTGAACCCTCAGCTAGGCTATCAAGTGCAAGGTATTAAAAGGCATTGGTGTGCCATAAGAGTAAATGGATTATTTAAAAATTCCTGAGGGTGTATTAGAGGAGTACAATGTTTAGCCATTTTAAAAGCCAGCTTGGCTGCTATATGCACACATAGGACTAGATTAGTAATGCTTTGTTTAAATGTCTGCAAACAAAGATATATCACAAAACAAAAATGCCTAAGCACCTTATATCCTTTAGGAGCTAGCTTTATAGGTGGTTTTGAAACACTTACCCAGCAACCTGTCTGAGTCTGTCAAGGGCTAAACATCATTAAAATTGGCCATAAGTGCAGAAGTTACTTTTGAAAAATAGGCTCATTTTCTTTAGACATTTATGTCCCTCTGTATCTTTGCTTAAATGCAGGATGATTTTCAAAGTATTGCCAATAAGCAAATATTTTACTGTTCCAAACATCAAGAACCTTCCTGGAAACCTGTCGAAGGACCCTCACAAAACCAGTGGTTTTTTTCTTTTACTTCACACTACTGCACTTTTAAGTTTCAGATTAAACTCACAAGCAATAATCATATATTACTTCTATATAGTTGTCAGTGTTCATGGCCCAAAGAAGCAGGGAAGATACTTCTTTGTCTTTCCGTTTTATTTCACAGGAGGGTTTTTTGTTGTTTTGATCCCGTCTTTTCTGTCTGCTTTTTTTTCCAGTCCAGATCTTTTGAGTGGGTTAAATACATGATCCAAATAACAGCTTATTTATCATGCTGTTTGGTGATGGATGCTTGGTGATTGCCTCCTATTCTTTTCTGACTGTAAAACTGAATTAGATTCTACACCGTGCAAATGTACACAATACACATTGTAATGGCAGCTGGTGGAGTGCCGCTGTAGCCAATTCTGAGTCTTTCCAGTCACAACTTCTGTTTCTTCTCTTCTATGCACAGGTCTCCGCCAACCCCCCTTCCAACCAGCACCCTAAAGAAAATGTAAAAAGTACCAGGCAATGGCACCAGCTGGTCCTATTTTCTGTCCACAGATATTCATGGTCTCTGATTGGAGTCATGGTCCCCTAAAAGCCACATTTACACAGAAGAAAAAAACCAAACAAAACAAAACAAAACACCTTTCTGTCACAAAAAGTTAAACAGTTTAGAAAATAGGTTCATGTAGTTCTTGTTCCAAAGATGGTACTTCTTAAAATAATAAAATGTCAGCTTCTTCAAAACATGAATGCATACGTGTACAAACACAGTATAAGTATGTAGCAGTATGACTATGGTACCTTTTCGACTTAAGTGTGTTTTCCTGAAAGGAACAAGATGCTACCTGTTTGTAATTAACAGAGATTTAAACTTAGAAATACTCTTATTATTATTTTTTAACGCCACGGGTGTTCCTAATATTTATGGACATTTGTTGTACAGTAAGGAATCCCAAGACTAACAGTCCCATGAAATTTGTGCATGAAACAAAGGAGTACAAAAAACATAACTTCAATCCATCCTCCTTTTTTGTTTTGTTTAGATTTGTCTCTGCTATCTTCATTTGTTTTTTAAAAATTCAAGAGGTCTCTAAACAAAGGCACACAAGGCTTTTAGTTTTCGACCTCTGATTTTTTTTTTCATTCATATTAAGAGGTAGTGATCTGAGCTGATATATACGTTTCATTCTTTTGATTTTCCAGTATAATACAATTTCATGTAAGCCTATTGTTGGTCAATATATGATAATACGTATCTTGATGTGGCTACGTAAGTGATGGGCCAAAGAGATTTTGCAGACTGCTGCAAGGTGACTAACGATGATTGATTAATTTACTGTTCAATGGTGTAACTGTTAAATAGTTCCTCTCTTTTCAGCTGCCAGTTTCTTACAGTTATTGAGACAGCAGCTGAACTACTTCTCTTCCCCTTTCTTCTTGGTCAAAGTGAATTATCTCTTTGTTTAAACTGCAAAAATGGTGTGTATTTCTGAAATTCTGTGATAAATGTCATGTATCTACTTCACTGCAGGTATAAGGGTAGGTTCTACTTTCTCCACGCATTTATCATTCTTAGTGTAAAGAAGTGCTTCAAAAACACTTTTAATGCCTAGGGTTTTTAAACCTATGTCCATTTGTGTTTCCCTGTCTAGCAGCTTATTACCTGCCTATGTACTTTCTCATACACTGTAGAATACAGAAACTTTTACCTGAATCCCCATTCTGACTAGCCTCTCTTGGTGGCCTTTTTAATTTTCATAGATTTATATTTACATTCTGGAGTTGAAATGAACATGATTTTTTTTTTAAATGTACATTGATTTTAATAAACATTTTTTTTTAATGCTTTTGGACTTTAATAAAGTTTCAGCTTGAAAGAAATCCCCCAAAACAGGCAATATCATTCTTTTTCTAGAGATTGGTTTGCCTTCCTTAATACAAGAATAAGAAAAAGAAAGGAAGGAGTATGAATTTGAATCTGTAACTCTTATACTGTTGGTTTTCTGAGGCCATGTCTCACCATACAGCCCTGGATCTTCCATGCAGTACCATGGCCCTCAATGTTTTTTCTTTTTGTGGTCTCTTTTCATCCTTGAGATACAAGAGCTTCTGACACAGCCACCTTCACCAGCTTTGTAATCGTTCCCCCCTACCCACTGGGAATTTTGCAGTACTGCTCCCCAACTGCTTTGGTTCCATGTTATAGAAAAACTTGCGCTAAATGAATTTGTTAAACTGAAGAATCCAGCCTATACATTTTATTTTCTAAAGTTCCCACATAACTCCATTTTCTGATACACTATCCTTTTATTTCAGTAGCTCTGTGTTTGTAACCTTTGTAAGGAACAGAGGTATATAGTCTATTGCATCATATAACGATGCTCATTAAGCATCACATTTCATCAATATGTTTCACAAAGGAAAACATTTAGTAAAAACTGGTCCAAGGTGCAGAGATAGATTTAGATTCAAACTTAATGATCACACATATTTTCTTGTGTTATCACACCAGACCTATTTATAGTGTCATACTGAACTGTCCTTTTCATTTAGCACTAACAGATTCCAATTAGTCTACCAATGGTTTTAATTTCCTGCCCTCTGTCACCCACTGATCCTTTCCTTGGTGGTTGCTTTTCATCAGATTCATTGTTTGGTAACTTCAGTCAGTACCAAGTTTCATAAGATTATATATCATGGTTTCTGTATAATCTCCATAATGTCCAGACTTCCTGGCTTTTTGTGAAATACATGGTGACTACACCAAGAACAAATCATACACTGAAAAAAAAAAAAAAAATTACTGGTCTCATTTGTCTGGACCAATTCTCTCCCTGATCTCTTTATGATCTCCACAAATATTTGCAAAGGTAAAGCATGAAATCCAATGAAAGGGTTGGAGAGGATATAAAAAGAACAAATTTGTCAGTTTAAAGCCCCACATCCAACAATGTGCTGTAAGCTGTCTGCACCATGTTTAAAATTGAAAGCAAGGGAGCAAAACATTCAGAACATACAGACAATAAAGAATGAAAGAGACTATAAACAGGAGACAGCTGGAGACAGCAATTCTGAAACTATAATCTTCCTTGAATATATCTAAAACAGAGCAATCATTTCTCTTCCTTGACATTAGCAAAGCATAACTCCGATTCACTGAAAATTCAGACTTTGTTCTGATCTTCTGTGTGTAGGATTTAGCCCTTAGTGACACTGTAACTACTGAGTGCATTAAGAATCAAACAGGCAGTTATTCTACATGTTATCAGAGGATACTGAGGATAAAACAAAAGTATCTCTGACCTATAAAAAGTGAAATGAAGAAGGAACATTATCTGCATTATAACAGGACTAATTAGTTAGGAGATGTCATAGAAGTAGAGCATCCTTGTCAGAGATGGAAAAAAAAATCCTCCAAACTCTGTTTCTGTGGCAGTGTGCCCCCCCCACCCCAACCTGACCTGTATTTCCCGTAACCCTGCTCAAGTGATAACCACCAGTGGCGGTCGTAATGGATGCGTCTGGTCATGATGGCTGCATCCGGCTCAAAGTGGATTCGGGGGAGACAGATAACGACACAATAGACAGGGGCTAATTTGAGTAATGCACCCACCTAACCACAGTGCTGGTCAATGTCCGACTCAAGCCAAATTTGGAAGAAGATAACAACTGTAGTTGGTATGCAAATATGACTATGAGTCAATTATCTTACTCCATAAATAGTGGACAGCCCAGGACCTGTTGAGCTCTCCTGCAAGGCAATGGGCTGCACGCCAGGGTCTCCCCTTGGGTAGGGACGCCTCTCAAGGTTACTCCTCGAGGTTGAGAGATTCCTTGCCGCAACAGCTTCTTGGTAAGTGATTAATAGCATGTTAAACTTTGAAATCTTAGCTAAGTGATACAAAAGATCAATTGTGCATATATAATCCTTCAGACATAAACCATTGACCAAGTCTGGGACTAGAAGTGGATCCAGCTGCATCTAGACTCCTCTCTGAGAAGGAGTTTAGAAAGCAAGCAGGTCTGCTCTGAACCTCGTGGCTCAACAGGAGAGTCTCCTTGACACTTTTGTCTGACTCTGTCCTCTAAGCAGTAAATACCAAGGAACCTTGCCATTGAATCTTCTTAAACCACTGTCTCATTTACCATCAAACTTTGTTAAATCACTGTTTTATATCAATAAACTTATCGCTACTTCTCTCTTAGAAGTGCATCACTCCATCCCCGACAGCTTCAGCTTGCGTTTTCCTCAGAAAAACTTACTGAGCCCTATTCTAATCATCTTTGCATGAGTATAAACTGAGTTGAGCAAAGTTATCCTGGTGTATTCTACCATAAATATATTTGAATGGTCCTATATGAACCTGAAAATCCAGTGAGAAATGAGTGGGAAAGAGGACAGCAAGATGACCCATTTTAGGGAGAACTGTGCTGGAATCTCCAGACTGCAAAGCACGCTCACGGTGGTTCAGCATCACTGAAGAAGACACAGTAACTCAGGCCTAAGTCAAAGGCAGCAGCAGCAGCAGCAGGAGGAGGAATATTTACTGAGTGCTGAAGAGCAGATTCCATTCCCATAGATATGAAAATAGAAAGGAAACATGAAGCAGAATGCTGTGGGGTATGCAGGTGATACAAGGTACTTTAAGCGGTAAAATGAGAAATACTGATCTGTCAATATGTGCAAGAAATAATCTTATCACGACATACTTTTACCAAGGCGTAAAGCATCAAGCTTTTGATCTCTAGGTAAGAATATTATGACAATTTTATTCTGCCAGAAAACTGTATTTACTAAAATCCCATATGAGTGCACTTCTATTTTTTCTTATTGTATATATGCTAAAGAATGGACATTTATGTCTCTATCTTGTCCTTATGTAATTGATCTACAAGCAGGAAAGCAAGAGACACTTAAAAACAACAGTTCTATGCTAAATTACTAAAAAAACCAAATATAAATTGATATTCTTGCTGGAATTTTATAGCTACAAAAAATGACAGTATACTACCCAGTGTTTATAGGAATTTACGGGAATCTATAAACTTGGGGTTATATAGGGCATTTCTCCAGCTCCATCACTGCAGAACATCCTGGAGTCCTGATTACCAGGACACCTGAGGATTCTTCAAGTGCTATTGCATTAAATGCTATACTTCAAAGTCCTTGCTTGATAGGATGAGAAGTTACATCAGTGAAAAAAGCTTTCTGATTTACACTAATTCAATTCATTTGCCTAGACATGGGAGCCTAGCACCATTTGAGGTATTTCAAGGTACCCAAGACTTTTGCATGGAACTGGCAGAGATGATACAGGGTATACAGGTAACCAGTGTCCTTTTGATCTCACATTTCACTAGATGCCTATGTGCAGGCAACTGAATAAAGCCATAGGCAGCACCCAGAAAAGTCTACTTCTACTCAAGCTTCTCCTGTCTTCCTTTAAGCATGGCTTGACCAGTTGGAGCCCTAGAAGTTCTTCAGAACATTAGCATTAACATAAGGGAACAAACATGCAACACAAAAAAAAAAAAAAAAAATCTTTCACACTTTCATTGTCAGTTAATACACATGAATATGAAAAATTGAATTATTGAAAATATCCACCTGTATGTATCACCAAACAAGAGAAAAATGTGTTACATGTATGGACACACAGAATTTAAGACTCAGACATCCACGGCATTCAGCCACTAGCCAAACTTACATGTAAGTCTAGACTTCAGCATATATAGTAATGGAAGCACTTTGTGAGGACAAAATGTGAATATAGTATTTCTTTACATATATCAAATTATGATTTTGTGTAGTCAGTAGTTCCTTATAGGTTTTGTAAATGGAATTTAAATAGACAGATTTGAAACCTTTGTCCCAAATATTTTCCACCAATGGAGCAAGTATAAGGTACATTTAAGTCTGTGATTTCTTTTATTTTACTGATAAAGCATTCATTTTTTTTGCAAAATACTTCAAATTCTAAGTATGCTTTGGAATCTAACCTCTTGGTCATCATATGCTGTCATACCTCCAACATTTGAAGAAACTCCATCCATTTATGGTGTGTGCATGTATGTATATATGTCTACATGTAAGCACATGAAACTACATAAGCACGTTAGACTCTAATTTGATCTCACTGGCAGCTAGTGAACAGAATTAGCAGTTAGTGCTTTCCTAGAGCTAAAACTGATTTTTTTTTTCTCCCAACTTACCTAAGAAAACAAAGCAGACAGTGAAATGTCCAGTAGAAATTATAATTGTAATAATTTTACTTTTCATACTGCCTGTTCCTATCATTTGTCTTCCTGTGTGCAGGTTATACACTCTGCAATTATTGCACTGTCTCCCTCCTCACAGTCTGATTTCTTTCTGGTTGATTTATTTACCAAGAAATTATACACCAGACTTTATACCTGGGGAATATTATACCAAAAGTCTCTTGTCTTCAAGTCATGATTCCTGGGCTGCAGAAATGCCAGATGAAGTAGAAGACAAGCAGATTTGAAATCACACAGATGTAGAATTAATTGACAAAAATCTTTCAGAGAAATAAGAGGATCTCCACCCCCTGATGCACAGACCACTATCACTATAATTCTAAAATTTCTTCTCTGACATGCAAGCAGAATCAATCACGTTATTTTCATACAATGCTTTAAAAGTGAGCATGTGAGAGTGAATCTTAACATCCTGATTCTAAGATAACGAACCTCTCCTGAACTTGGTCACAGTAAAACCGTTCTTGGAGTAAGGAATGAGTTTGGGTTTTTATTCTCCTTGACATTGATTTTCATAACCTTGTATTTTTCTATACAAGTACCTCCAAAGACACTCAGGGAAACTGGGACATAAATGTGTGACTCAGTGCCAGCACTTCTGTTTCATCAAAATATTGGTACTAATGTAAATTAAACAAAAAAAAAAAAAAAAAAAAAGAAAGATAAATCCTACTTGATGTAAGATTAGATTTATTTTAAATGTCTGAAAAGCAACAAGAAGAGAGAAGCCTGATTTCAATGCAGTATAAATTTTTAAAAAATTGAGCAATTATACCCCAGGTATATACACATTTTTTCTACTTATTTTTTAAAACATCATTAATGAAGTTGGTGAGTAGAACTGGGCCTAAAAAACAATAACTGCTTGCATAAAAAGAAACAGGGTTAAGATGAAGCTACACCTCCTTTGATACAGATACAGAAGAGACGGCTGAAGCTCAAGTAAACAGTGAAGCAGTGTGTGAACACATGAACACAGCAGGCAAGAAATATGACTGAGAGATGAAAAAGTTTGAAAGATGGGAATTAAAAAAAATTAAAAAGAAAACAAAGGGAGAGAGGAAAAGAAAACCATGATTTAAGTAAAGCAAAAAAATATTCTAGATACTATTGCAGTTATAGACTTTTGTTCCTAGACTACCAGTTCTTTAGTTTTCCGTGTTGGATGTTGTTGTCTTTTGAGGGCGTTTGGGGTATTTGAGGTTATTTCTGAGGCAAGATTTTAGAACTGACACTTCATTGTAATTAGGGCCCTTTCACATCTCTCTAATGCAATCAGTCAGGGTTATCAAGAAGTTCTTTTTCCTCTTTTAGTTGCAGATGAGCAGCTAAAAGTTTATTACTACTATTATGTTAGGTACTTTTATTTAATTACTATAAGGCATAGCTATTGTGTTTTGAAGAGATTTTGGAATTAGAAACAGCGATGAGGAAATTAAGACTAAGTCAACAGAAAACACAAAAAAGCCCCAACATTTTCTTTGCTCTTTAAAAGCAGAAACAATACAAGTTGTCTCTAAATTATTCACATGTGGTGCCGGGCCAGCTTCTCAGAAAGCAACATTTCCATTTTCATTTACAAGTTTTCCCAAATAATGTTTCATTAAAATTCAAAGACTGTGCTGGAAAACAAACTAATGTACTTTCAGGTATAGAGGTTTAGGTTGTTTGGGGTTTTTTTTAGTTTTAAACACGTTACCTTCTTCCCTTATCTTCTTCAGCAGCTGGCACTTATAAATGAAACAATTTTTTAAAACTGCTGAATTCCAAAATTCTGATCACTAAATAAAGGCTGGTGAGATGTGACACTGGTACATTCTGTCCTCCCATGGCCTTTCCTCTACTGTTCTGCCTCCTCTCTGGCTCAGTCTGTGGCACTTCATTGCAGAGCCTGATTTTTCTGGTGATGAAGAGATAATGGACCCTCTGAGAAATAAGACACCATGTAATAATAGTCTGCTCTACAGAAGTAGTCCATTTTAATTTCATGGTTGTTGCATTATCCCACATGATTTCTCACAAGACATTACAGCAGGATCACAATAATGCCACCACTGGTAGGTACATAAAGCAAAGTTAACTTTAAAAGTGTTGTTCTTTCAAGTACTTTCTTTCTCTAGGCTGTAGAAAGCATTAATTTATAATGATTGAATCTCCTATTTTGTTCCCTTTTTCTGGCACAAAAGCATACTTATCCTATATGCATGTATGCTCAAAGCTAAAGCTGAGGGGTTTTGTTTCAACACAAGGAAGGGACCTGAGACCAAGTACATAATATTCAGTGGCTAATATTCAATGGCAAAACATTTTGAAAGAATAACACTGAAAAGAAGGATATTCATGCAAGAAAGAAAGAAAAAAAGGCAGATAATTTTTTTAGTAGACTTTAGTAGCTTTATTTTTCTTAAAAAATGTGGAATATATTTTATTTCTTTAGTTGTTTCAGGAACTCTGTGACTGTAAATAGATACAGCCTTTTGTTCAGATGATGCAACTAAAAATTTGATTATCCTAAAAAAAAAATCCTTAGCCTTTTTTACTATCCTCATCTATACGTAATTATGGTGACGGCATGTGCACAAAATGATATCTGTCTTAAAAATACACAGATGCCTACTGCTGTTGTAGGCCTATGAAACTATGTCACAAAACTTTTTTAAAGATAATTTTTTACTTTTCTAGTATCTTGGTGGCTGTTTTTTATTTCTAATAGAGCTCTAAAACAGAAGAATAAAGAAGAATTTTGAATGTGCTGGTGTTTGAGTTTACTTTAGTTATTTAACAGTATTATGAATTACTGAGCAGTATTACAGGTTATTAAAGTCTCAAAAAAAAACCCAAACAAAAAAAAAAACAAACCAACAACAAAACACCACTGCAAATACTTAATAGCTGTCTGTAAATAAATAATCAAAAATATCAGTTACCCAAAGCTCAGTCTGAATGTGCATGTATTTGACTTAGTGCCATTTCTCTGGCAGTGGCCAGTAGCAGATGCTTATCAAATACTAGAATGATGCATCCCTTGAGATACAGTTCTCCTTTTCCAGGGATCTAAAGACTGTGGACATCCTGAATTTGAGTTTTAGTCGTATATTCAGTAACAGTTCTTGATTCATGACTTCCATGATTTTTTTCTAAATCCTCTACTATCAAGGGTTTTTGAACTTCAAAGATATGAGCACTTGCATGACTGAGCTGTATATTCGATTTTCTAATCTCACAACATTACTGCCAATATTTTTAGCAGTATCTGTTACATGGAAAATATGGCAAACACAAGTAAATATGTGGCATAATCTCTATGAATGATATTCTATGAACACGAGTAAAAGTTATGCCACTAATTTTACACATACTCTGGTTAGTCACTAGCATAAAGGCAAGGAATTTCATAACTGGGATATACAAGTAAATGGTGTAAGGACATTATTCCTATTGCAGATTCCTTGTGCAACCCACTGGTTCAGCCCAGGTGACTCTTTCTAGTGACTGGCACAGTGGAGAGAGGAAAAAAAAACATGAGGCCTACTGCTGTCAGCAACAAAGCACTGTGACTTGAGAGGTAGAGTCTTGTAGCATATTTTAAGGTTTAATTATGGGCTTATAGGGTGGAATATTCATTGGGTTTGTGTGACTTTTCATTTATTGTAATAAAAATCTCTACATTTTTTTCAAGCATTGATTCCCTCTATCACTCCATGTCTTGTCTTCCTCTTATTTTCAACACCCTCCACTGTTGGGCATTTACAGATCATAAAAGACAAGAGAATGATGGGGTTTTTCATTTCTCCTACTGCTTTGTGATCCAATATCTCCAGGGGTTTAGCTGGTACAGGAACTATTCACATCCTCCACGCATTTAAATTTTCCAGGTCTGTTAAACATCAGAATTCTCAAAAGATTAAAAAGACAAGACTTTTAAAGCAGGCTTCGGTTATGACCACAAATCCCTCTGTCAGTTAAGGAGAAAAAGGGGATAAACTTGAGGCTAATTCAGAAACCTGCCCAAAATGGTCAGTCCATTGTCCGGTTAATCTTTTGATGTGACAGTTGCATCAGAAGCAAAGGTCAAACCACATTTCTGGTTGCTGATACTGGCGGATCATCTGTCAGCGGGCTGGACATGCCACCTCCACAGACACATCCCATGCTCTAACTCTAGGCCTGTGAGAGGAAGAGATCAGGAAGTTCTTATCTTCTCATTCAACCCAAGGATAAGCAGCTATTCAAAGTGCAAAATACACACCTTCAACTGCATTATAATATGCGTTTGAAGAGATAAGCTTCATCAGAACTAGCCTTTCGTAACACTTGCTTAAATATTATGTTCTGGGATTTTTAGGGACCTCACAGTAGTCTACAACATGGAATCCCTACAACTTCAGCTAAAATGGTGGGGCTTTTGAGTCTTGGGCCATTTGCTTAAGTGAAATTGAGGTTGTTCTTCCCCTCACCAGGTACGCAGCAATAGATTTCCTGTTAACATCCAGTAAAAACAGTGCAGTGGGTAAACATAAGCAACTAAAGTCTACTGAAAAACACCCTTGTGGTTCCACTGGATTTCCACTTCCAAAGTACTTTCCATGTTGACTTAGTATACTAAGATTAAAAAAAAAGAAACCTAGCAGAAGTGAGGAAAGAAGATGAGTTGCTCACTGATCAAAACAACCTACATGCAAAGTGGTACAAGAGCCATTAAAAATAAAAATAAAATTTAAAAAAACCACAAAAGTCACCTCTAGCCAGGACATTGCTGGTATAGTCATTCAAGTTTTCCATCCATTGCTATTCTTATATCTAATGCAGGATCTGTCTGAAAGCTTATTCATCCAACCCTTGTTTAGTCTCATCCCCCCTACACACACACACACTTTTTCCTTTCTGTGTGCACTAGACAGAGATTTACAATAAACCAGACATAATAACTCCTAGATCCTTTTTTCTAAGTCCCATCCAGATGTTTTAGGATTTCAAATTAATCCTTTACATGCATATTGTCTAACAATTAGAAGCAGAAACTAGTATGCTTTTTTTTTTAGATCTTGGTTTATTTACTCCTCCTGAAACTCTTTAGTTTTACTTGATTTTAATAAACCCAAATAGTTCTATATAATCTGCACCTTTTACCTATTCAGAGCTTGTCTGTACTTAGAGCTCTAGTGTTATCATAGACCATCTTGCATTTGCACATCAGTCCTTCAACTCGCTAAAATGGTCATAAACAAATTGTGATACTCTGATATAACATAAAGGCATGTGGAAGGAGTTAGTACAGTATCTCTCTTTTTGTAGACAGTGACATTAAATGTTTATCAGCAGTGTAACCAGTCCTATTGCTTCATTTTTTTCTGATAGTCTTCCTGTAAAATTATGAAACCAACAACAAAATTAGTGAGATTAAGCTACTTAAAAAGGCCTAGACAACAGCAAATTTATGTGGGTTGGTATATGGCTAGAAGGGTGATGCATCAGTACTCTTTGTCTTGTATCCCACTCTTGAAAATATCTTCCAAGTGAGGGTTTAGGTATTGCAATACTGATAGACATCTGATCTCCTACCACCTGAAGCCCAGCATGAAAGCCACAACTCTGTTAGGTATCTGTATGAAATACAGGGCAGGGAGATGTAGAATGTGATTGGATTAGTCCTTCTGGTCACTACTGAGGTTGATGTTGGAGCCTGCATCTCAACATTCAGTGTTCAGCAGCTCCACTATAGTCCTGCCAAGGTTGAAGTAAGTAACTGCTCCTGCATTGAGGTGTATAAAGTGATTACAATGTGTTAAAATTTTCCTCCAGTATTTTTTGGTTTGGCTTCCATTTTAACCTTGATAGTTTGGCAGAATTAGAAGGGAAAAAAAAAAAAAGTGGTTAATTCAGCACATCTGCTCTAAAGCCGAGTTTTTCTAATCATACCTTTAGGCTTTTTGTGTTGGTCTGTACCAAACAAAGAACGTTTACGATACATCAAGTAATATTGTAGGTGCTTCTGCTGAAGTTTAATGCCTATGGTCTTCTGTTCAAAAAACAGGAGCCGTTTTCTTTAAAATATCACAGCCAGAAACTGCAGTGGTGGTGGTTTTCCTGTTCCTACACTTACATCCACTTTTGTTTTATTCATTTGCTAAAGCATTCCAGTGAGGTCAAGAGCCCCATATACAGCATTCTCTTCACCATAGCAGAACTCAAACCCACACCTCCAAGGAACAGCTATAATTGCTGCAAGGAAGTACTCTCTATTCCTCCTGTTGAGGCTGTCATGCTTTGCGTAAGAGAAGTAATTAACTGGAGCATGAATGTCTAGGAAACTCTTTTGAGACCAGGTCTTACATTCCCCTTCCCCCTCAGTGCAAGTTCTGTGTTTCTTCCAGTGACTAATGTAAAAAACATCCAGGCAGGAGAGTCTGGTATCCAAAAATCCTTACCCTCTCCCCCTTCCTCTTGGCTGGAAGGCTTTAACCACATAGTCATGATCAAGCTACTTTTTTCTTGCCTGTCCAAAGTATTAATTGTATGTGCCCAATAGAAAAGTTTTGACTGCTCATCATTTTGCTTAGTCTAAAATTAATTTGTGATAATTTTTCCTCCAGGTAGGGAGTATGAGTTTAACCTTCCCCCTCCAAAAAAGTGTGTTTAATTCTAGTCAATGTGTGACCTTCAAATAGGCCCAATATCTAACACTTCATCGGGGGTGCCGAATTGTGTAAGCAGCGGTACCCAAGGACCTTTAATGTCTGAAAACGAAGGACCAACAGTGGGAGCATTTCAGAATTAGACAGCAACTGAAAAGCATTTTGAGAATTGGTGTTTGGGATTAACCACAAAAGAAACACCTAAGTATACTACAAATGATCATTTCCATACTAGGGAGAACCAGGTAGGATTTGGTGTGCTCCCTTCTTTTTCCAAAACAGCTGGTGGGACTTGTTTTCATGCTATTTCCTTTTCATTGTTGTTTTTACTGTGCTATTAAACTGAAGATTAAACTGAACACATGAGCTTTATGTTCTGTTTTGAAAACAGTGAAATCTGTAACCACACTTGTAGTCATTCACTTAGAAGGGAATTCTGTAGTCTGGAGGAAAATGCTCACAAAATTATCTCCTACTCTCATATGTTTCACTCTTGAAGCTGGCAGCTTTTTGTTGTTTCTGAAGAAAGCTGACACAAAAGAAAGTTTTAACATAATCAAAAACAGTTGTTTAGGGCTGGGGCCATGCCCAGTCTTCCCATATAGAATATTATAAACATATGTTCAACCTTGATCATGCTGTCTCCTCTTTCATTCCTGCTCCTTAAGGCATAAGGAACATCAAATAAAACTTTGAATGGATGAGGACTATAGACAAAATTATTTCTAACCTTTGTTTATTGATGATGCACAAAGACTTGTAAATGTTATTAGTAGTAGATTATTGTTATGACTAACATTTGCCATGGATTTTGTCCTTTCATTCACGAACGGACTCTGGTTTTATCCGAGTTGCTTTCAGATTGGTAACAAAAGCTGATGAATACTAACCATGCATAATTATCAAGGTATGGATTATTCCCTGCTAGTCACAGTATGTCCCTTATTCTATGAATGACAAAAGTATTAATTTAATAAGAATGTTATGAATAAGCCAGTTCTTGTCTGAAACTTTAGAAGTTTGCTGTAAAATCCATGCATAAGTGAAAACCTTCATGAGTACTTTGGATCTGACAGAGTATTTGTGAGTTACGAATAACACAGCTCCAAGCTTCAAAGCAATCAAACCTCGGTCCAACACTCTAGGCACTACTGTAGTGCAAACATTATGGTAGCAAGAAGGTATTTGCATCAGTGTCAGCCCAAGTAATAAAAGTTTAGTGAATCTATGACTTGGGTCATTTTCTTAGCCAGAAACAAAGACAGTCTATTCCTCATCACACTCCTTAAGCATCTGTAAGATGCACTCTTTTGATAACTGTGACGGTCTGACAAATTATAGTCAACGTCTCAAACATTCGTTAAAGAACTTTGGTGGAGTAAACAGCCTCTGTAAAAATGCTGGAGTTTTGTGAACAGGACAATGTGGCCGGAGGAGAGGGCCCCACGGCGGGTGGGACTGTGCTTCTATCTTAAGCAGTCACACCAGCAGGGAAAGAGAGGCAACTCTGCAATGAACCCCCCCAAAGCTCACTGACCGATTCCAGAGAACCCCGGGAACGTGAACTGCGCATGTTGAGGCCACCGACTAACACACTATAAAAGAATGAGTTCTCGGTGCGCACCCTCTGGAACTGGATCTCTAGGCTGGCTGGACCAATGCTGGACCAATGCTGGAGCCAGGACTGGTGAAACCCTTTTCTTCTCTCTTTCTTTCTCTCTCTCCCTCTTTTTTTTTTTTCCTCTCTTTTCCAAAGTCCCTACACCTCATCCTTTTAAACATAAACCATTGACCAAGTCTGAGACTAGGAGTGGATCTAGCCACCCCTGGGCTCCTATTTGAGAAGGAGTCCAGAAAGCAAGGGGGTCTGCTCTGAACCTCGTGACTCAACAGGAGGGCTCTCCTTCTGACACAGTTTCATGTTCCTTTTTCCATTTCTTTTTCTACACCTCCCTTCTCTTTTCAAACAGTGACTTAATGACACGATGCAAGGTTCATATTGACAAGTTCACTTGTACGTGGGCAAGGTTAGCTAGGTTGAATAAATGTTGATTGTTGTCTGAACTCCCCTGGTGTCGTTTCAGCTTAATTCTGACAAAGGAAATCCACGAACCTGAGTCATTCCAACTTTGGGACATGACAATAACTAACAAGCACTAGAAAATAAGTTAAAGTGGAAGTCTTCCTGGAAGATCTCTTCACCTAATCATGGTATAAAACTTAAAGAGAAGGCTTGCACCTGCACAGGGGCTCCAGATGGACTTACCACCCCACATGCCCAGGATTTGGCTCACTCGTACACAGTATCTGCCCACTTCTTCACTATATCCTGTTTTGTTTAGCTTTTCACCCATGGAAAATCTGGGGGTGTGAGCTAGAAGAAGAGTGAAGTGGGCTTTGGGTAGGTATTAAAACTGAAGAGGGGAACAGAAACCTGGTACAGACTGCAGTATACAACTGCAAGGCAGATGCTTGCCTATTTTTTTTTACCCTGTCATCAACAGGGCTGAGTGCCTTACACGTTTAGGAAAGGCGGAATGAAACCACTCCATTTTGCAAATGGAGACTAGAAAAACTAACACTTTCAGTACAGAAGTGTAGAGAGAGCAATTAAACCCCACTCTTGCAAATCATTATCGTAAGGTTTAAATTCTGCAGCAATATAACATGGAAGTTCATCAGCAGACATGTACAACTGCCAATACAGCACGTAACAGGTATTAGCGACTTTGTTTACTTGAAAGGTCTGTGGTTAGACATTTGTGAATGGAAAAGATGGAACAGGATATTATTTTGCTCAGGAATATTTTCATACACAAAAAAAACCCAACACACCTGAGAAACAGCACAGAAGAACATCCAGAAGAACAAAACTCATTACAGAGATAAACTATTGTATCAGAAAAGGTCTTAAACAGTTAAACCAAAACACTGCTCTGAACACAAGTGAACTAACTGTAGAATCTGTGCACCTAATTCTTGATTGAGCAGGATGTTGGATCACTTACCCACTCCTGAGTTTATTGAAACCAAGGTGTCAAATTTACTTCCATTAAGTTAATCATTTACTTTATACCTTCTTGAACAGATCTTGAAAGCAGACCTCAGAAAATATAGACAAATCTTCCTGTATAGAATGGAAATTTTTAAAGCCACCTCTTCACTGACAACCACTTTAAAAATAAAAGATAGAAGTGAAAGAGGAAGCAAATTCATTAAAGTGGTTAAAGTAATTAATGTTTTATGTTTTTAACTTTGTACAATCTACAGTGACAAAAGCAGAATTTGCTTAAATCCAGATTGAGTTGTGCTCATTTATATCAGGGGAATGTAAACCTGGTGTAGTAAGTAAGAGTATCTACTTTAGCCAATACACAGCACATGCTGCATTGTGTTTCTTTTACAGATTTTATTTAGTGTTTCATAAAGCAAGGACCCACAGAAAAATAACCAAAGAATTGACATACCAAGCGCCTTTCTCTCAAATACAATTTTGGTTTGTTTTTAAAGCAATTATATAAAGTGCTCTAATTGCTACTTACTTTAGGAAAGGTTTAGCTCCACAAAAATGCAGACTAGACCAAAGATATTTTGAGAGGTTTTAGAAAAATATGCAGCGATGCCGAACTGTTGCACCTATGTAGCATTTGGGGTTTCATGGTTTTTACCTCTTGCAGACAAGGGGGAAAAATAGAAGTCTGCAACCTTGGCAGTTGTTTCACTTTAGATGATGCATTCCATTTCATATAAAATTGTTACAGTAGTTAAGCAAAACAATGGTGCTTCTATTTTCAAGCCATGTTATTTTTTAACATGTACCAGAGCTGTCATGCAGGCAGCCTGTTTGCCTGCTCTGCGAGAAGGTTTTATATTCCAAAAGGCTTCTATCCCCTACTCCCTAATGGTGAAAATAAATCAATTTCATCTGCTGGTAGTTTCATTTCTCCCCCCCTTTTCTTTTTCTTTTTTTTTTTTTTTTTTCATTTCCCTCTCCTTCCTTTGTGGGCCCCTTTCCACAATGCCATATGGCAGCTGAAGGAAGGGTAGAGCAATGATCTGCATTTTCAGCTCCTAACAAAAGATGCAATAGTGTCAAAGAGGCTCATGAATGCATGAGACATACATGTATAGAGAAGTGCCTCCAGTCCTGTCAGGAAGGACTAAAGAGAAGCCTGATAAACCTGACATCACTTTAGTGCAAAGAAAGGCAGCAGTGCTTCTCTCGGTAGTTCATCTCGCTCCCATCCATCTCCCCCCGCCCCCCTTTCCCCTCCCACCCCTTTGGTTCCATGCCAAAATCCCATTAGCTCTATTAATGACATGTGGTTCGGAGTAAAAGCGTGTGGCAGAACAAGAAAGGCACAAGATCAACCATCCTATCTATTCGTTTTTGATACATGTATCACGAGATAGAAGTATTTCAGCAGGGGCCGTGTCAGCTTGGCTACGTGAACAGCAAAGAGAAAAAATGCAGCAAGAGGCTGTAATCAGTTTCTCAGCTGTCCCAATTCATCTCCCTAAAGTCTTAACATATGAATAGATGAAACTTAATTTTAAAATGCTGACAAAGTTTTCAGCATTCGCGTTCGAAATGCAGCTTGGGCTTTGTCTGCCCTCACCCTCCCCAAGACTTTAAGCCGTTTAAATACACTCCCGATCGGCATTGTGTGGCAGAATGAATACACCCTGTACTATTCCAACCACTTACTTAGGACTCCCTTAGTTAAACAAAAAAAAAAAAGGCAAAACTGCATTCTTCTGTAAGGGTCCAGAGCTCCAAAGCTTAGAGACATGGCATTTCAATATGCAGAAGGTGTTTTCTCCTGGAGTATGTTTAAGGGCTGCCTGCAGTAAGGTTTGCTGTATTTCTTAATTATTTAGACCTAGCATGCTTGCAACTTCATTTGCCTGTACGATATTTCTAAAACCAGGCATTTTAAAAACAAATAAAAAAAAGTAATCTGTTTTCAAACTGAAATAAATCCTAACATTGGCAAGCAAGCAAAGTGGCATCTGTTATATTTGTAAGGCAACACCCTATTTTATTACAACAAAGTTGTAGAAGAGTACAGGAGTATTTACTTGCTATATAATAAACATCCTGTTTTGTTCCTTGTGCCTCAGGATACTTTTGCTTAGTCCAATGAAGGTCAACAAACAGTTAAATTTCATTCAGAAATCAGAGAGATTTGCCAGTCTTAGTGCCATTTTAAATAATAATAAAAAATTCTAATGAGAATATATTTTAAAGAGCACCTGAATCAGTTCCAGAGGTACAAATTCAGTCTTTCGACATCTGCACATGCTTTTCTGATTAGCCCCAAATAACTCAGAAAATAACTATCGACCTGTGACCGTCTCTAGGGCAAAAGTGTAAAGTTGAGAGTTTCTATTGGATTTAGGTGCACTTAAAGCCTGGCTGGATTTGCTGGTTGTGGCATGGCAATCACCTTTGAAACCCGTAACTGTCCATCTGAGCAGAACTGCAACAAAATAAGTCAGCTTTTCAACACTTCCTTTTCTCTTTAAGAACATCTGTTTACATAGCTGATGTCCACTTAAAAGGGCACGGATATTTTATCAGCAACACAGCAGTTGGGGCTTCTTGGGGATCCAGAAATCTGTCATCTTTTTTTTTTCCCCCTTTAACATTGGTATTGCATATAAGTTTTAACTATCAGTCTTTCAGTTTCCTTCCAAATTTTTTTTAAAGATCAAGTTGTGGTGAATCTAAGCATGTTTCAAGCACAAGATAAAGCAAACCATCCCTCACCCTCCCAAACCAGAATCCTAGATATGAAGCGATTTAATATTTTGATTGGAAATGCCAATAATCCCTGCAATTTTAAAGATCCAAGTGGCTTTGGATTCTAGAATCATCAGTGCTCTTGTGGACATTAGCCATACATTACTGATTTTATCTTGAATTCCGCCAAAATCTAAGTATCTCTCTGAAAACTGGCAATGTTTCCTTGTTCCTATATCTAAACTTCATTCAGGGAAAAAATGGTGATTTCCCTGGGATGTGAAGCTACTTATTCTCAGTTATACCAGTTCAATGACATATTAGGGGCATCATCAGATATATCACAGGAGAGAGAGAAGATGAGTAGACGCTTCTGAGCAAGGATACCAAGACCATGCAGTTAACTGATACTATTTCTATTCTGATACTCTTGGACAGAGTGCTTACAAATGAAAATATATGAGCACTCTGGGATATGTGATTATGGGCACATAAGACAACCATGAGCTGATTACATGCTTTTTCCCTGTCAGTGCTTCTTTCTTCCTAACGTGATAGCCTTTGTTCATCTGGATTTTGTCCTGAGGCAGTGCTTGGCACTGTGCAGTCCTTAGACTGTCCTGAGCCCATAGCCCATCCCAGATATCCCTCAGCTGTATCAGAAATTAAGGTCCTGCCATGTTTGCAGATGTAACTTGGTCGATACTATGTCTGGTATGCACAGACTGTGGCAGCCCATCCATTTTGGCACAGGGTCTTGAGGCGATACTCCGAGCTTTATGCATTTACGTCCTTGTGGGCACATCAGTCATAGTGAGTCACTGGCTGCAGACTAGAAATTTCTATACTCATCACAGTGAACTCACCTGTGGTTTGGGATTTAGCCCATACCTTCCTTCATTGCCTGCTTTGTTCTATATAAAGCCAATAAACTAGCGCATTTGGGGAAATGTCTACGTTCATTTTTCAAGAGCACAGAGGATAACTTATGCTGTCTGGTAAAAGGAAAGGGAAGCACAATTGAGGCTCATTATTTGCAAATACAGAAAAAAAATGGGGGGGTTTAGAGATTATATGCAGAAAAAATACTTTATACATTTTTTTCTATAAGCACCAGTTAAAACTGGAAATATTTTGGTGGAGATGTAGACAATCTCTTGACCTACCATAGGCATGCTAATACATCCTGTCACCGCAACAGCACATCCCTTTTGGATTAGATGTTTTGTTTCAACACCCCAAATGCCAAGGCTACTAATGTAAACCCAAAAGGCACTTCATTTTTCTGATGGAAATTACTTATCTCCTGTGCTAATCAAAACAGATAAAGTCATGCCAGTCTTTGCAATATAGAATAATGTTCCTTTTGATAACATGTGACTGTCTCCTTCGATTAGAGACAGACAAAAGACATTAAGGTCAAGAGAAAGCAGATTCAACATTTCCCTGAGAATTTGGATAGTGATGAACCCAAGTGGTTCATCCAAGTGAAGTGACACCCAAGCAGGGCCTTTTTTTTTTTTTTTTTTTTTTTTTTTTTTAATTCTTCGCAATGCCTCAAGTCTTCAGATTTGGTCCCAGAGGGTAAAGTCCTTTCTGCCAAGCTGTAGCAGGGAAGCATGAAATATCTAACTTCTTCCTCATTGCATGGATTAGCTGAGCTAGACTGAGGCTTGAGCATGAGGTGACTTAAAAGAGAGGTTCATTGCCTGGTCTAATAACCACTTGATGGGAACTATCGGCAAAAGAATAAGACGGGGCAAATCGCAGGGGGGTTAAGTTTTGGATTAGAAGAACTTTCTTTCAATATATTTTCCCTCCTCTTAGTCATAATTTCATCTACCATGCTTGAAATTGCAAGTATGACACCTCAGGTCTCTCTGGCTGTAGCAATTTTTTCCTAGCTAGTAACAGATTCATTTCTACTAAAATTCTATTACTCCCAGCTATTTCTCTCAAGGATTGTAACAATTCTTCTGAAAACAGATTAGCAGCTTTGGTATAATCTTACTCCCTATAACTGGAACAAGGTCCGCTTCTAGTAAATCCTGCAACTAGATGTGACAAGAATAGAAAACTTCTTTTCATTTCCTTCCTGCCACCCAGACAGGTAGTAATGAAAGACATTTTGAAGTTTTCTGATTCCAGACACAGTGTTAATTGCCAGCCCTCAGTGAAAGAATGCAGCTAATGTTATAAACATTTTTCCCTACAGCTTTGACATTACACAGGGACAGCACAGGAGGGGTCATTTCTCATGTGTGAGGTTGACAAATAAAGGAAGTTAGTGTGGAATAAACATGTAGATTCTAACAGATTAATTAAAAGTACATTTTCATTATCCTTGATGTTTATGAAACAGACCTTGTGTTTAGATAAATTAAAACCAGGGTATATACTATAAATTATATGGATAGACTTGAAGTGGTATGCATACTGAATTGAATGAAAAATTTACATGGGCTCCATAATTTTGCCTCAAAGCCCTAAAGCTGCATTCTTTTTTTTTCTTTTTTTTTTTTTTTTATATTTAGGTGGATTCAGTCTTGCTCAACACACATGTGGTTATGCATAAGACTAAAACTAAAGGTCTCATTCTATTAGTGGAATGTTTTGCAACATTGTTCAAGTTACTTGAATTTGGCTGTGGGCATTTTGTGGGGTTTTTTTGTTTGTTTTTTTTTTTAATCTTTGGACTGCAAACAAGCATTTGTTGTGAGCATCTGACATTCAAATGTTTAATATTTCAGCTTGCTTTGTTAAATGTGACTGTTCATATAGATTACATGGAGTTTTGTTTTCCTTTGATTACAAGAGTAAGAATTAGAATAAGAAGTAGTAGTAATTTGGGCTCTGAATCTGCATTGTCAGGCAGCAGCTCCATAGCAGTAATACATCATAAGGAACATCAAGCATCTCAGTTCTGAGCTATGAGGAACTTGCTGTTAGGAAAAAATTCATAGGTACAAATTATTAAGTTATATTATGCACAGGATTTAATTTTCTCTGATGACATTCACACAAAGCAACTGCCTATGGACTCATTGTCCTGGCTATAATGGGTATTTTCACATCCTTGCCTAGATCAATTTTTTTTTCTGCTCATGGCTCTGATGAAGAGCAGTTGGAAACAATATTGTATTTCATGTTACATCGTAGTGGGAACATTTTAGCTGATGAGCCTAAAATTCATTATCTCGGAGCAAATGAGTGCCAGCAAAACAGTCTCTGGACATCCGAATATTCAGAAAATTGATATAAGTGGTGGAAAGAAGCAGAAGCAAGTCAACACCAAATTAATTTTGAACTGTATGTGATTTTTTTTTTTTATATCAAAATAGATTGTATTCAGTAGGGACTGGTTTATAAATCTGAAAAAAATTGCAAAGTTCAATCTATACAGACCAAAGTAAGGGGACTTACTGGGAACTCTAGAAGAAGACTTAACAGTGACTATTTTGAATAGAAATTGTTAGTTGTTATACTACTTCATGCAGGTGTAAGTGCAGGGCAAAGTGAGTGCTTTTAGTTTAAGAAGGAAGGTGGACTTCAAGAAGGAAGGAGAAAAGGGGCAGCTGAAGGATCCTGTTAATGGACGTGCAAATCTCAGCCACCAGATCCATCAGACTACAACCGAGGACTTCCAAAGAGAACAAATGCCACAGGCCAATAGTTTCTGAGGACATTAAGGATCTTCTGAAACCCTGTAAAAAGAACCTCATGATAGCAAAGTCAGCAGCTGCTGGGGCAACTAATTCTGCTAAGGCAGGAGAATTAAAGAAATCCACAGCAATGTCTAAATAGAAGGGCAGGCACGCTCTGCTCTCAACCAAGGCTCCCTGCCCTGCTTCTTCTCCCTCTAAACCTGGCCAGGACACCCAGGTATCAACCTGGGACACACAGCACGTGTACCCAGCTTCGGAAGGTGTGATGTGCTCCCAGCTCCAGCCCTTGAGACATAAGGCAGCTCCTGGGGTGTTACAGGATCTCTGGAACTTGGAAGGGCTCAGAAGACCTGCATTTGGTACAGCTCCTTGGCAGAGTGAGGTTCAGTCAACCCAAGAGAAATCTGCTGGTATCTGACTGCTATGGCCAACGAATCTCCACATATCCTACCTTGGAATAATACTGCCATAAAAGATTCTCAGAAGGGCATCAGTTATACGCTTAACTGTAGAGTTAAAGGAATCCAGAGAAGTTTCAGAGGGGAGTGGAGCAGGAGAAACTACTAAAATTATTTAGGGGGCCACCTCACAAGATTTCTGTTTTCAGAGAGTTTTGCAGTCACTTTTGACTACTTAACTCCTGACAGTGATATCGGAGGATGTTTCTCTGAGCCATTATTGCAAATTAAGGTACTTCCTGGACATCTTGCTTAAAAAAAATACCACCACCACTGAGAAGTATCTCAAAATGCCATAGAAACCCTGAGAATCTTCTTCATTGTTCTTTTCTCAAATCAGAGTTACAAAGTGATCACTATCCCAATTATTCACAAGTAGTATGTACTTAGCTAAAAATAAAGCACAGGAAGTTTCTGCAGTGTCAAATCTCTACCTATTTTCTCAGGACACATCTCAGAAATACAAAACTAATAAGGTCCAGACAATGGAGCAGAGGAAAAAGTATTAGAAGTAACGTATTTAAAATTTTATCCTGATGAACTGCAAAAACAAACAAAACCAAGCAGCCTGGTAAGTCTTGAACATTATTAGACTTGTGGCACATGATAAGTTATATATACAGACAGATATGTACACAAGGATGCACATTCTTAGCAAATTGTCATAACTACATTGAAGAAAGGAAATTAGGAGAGTTTATAAAAATAAGGAACTACCATTTAGTATTTAGTTGCTCTGCCAAAGCTATGATTTGGGACAAGTACACACATTCTGGAGAAAAGCAGGCAATGTTCTTACTTGCACATTTAGTAGAATTTATAGAGAAAAGTGCTGTGCCATCTTGTTCGCCCAATTTTCCTGAGATATGAGGCAGGCTTCTGCAGCAGTGTTAGTGCTGACACAGGTATCACTAATCACCCAGAAATAAATGCATGACATTTTTGCATTTGGTGCACTAATCATCTCCTTAGAAGCCAAGATGCTGCTAGCACAGTGACAGGACTTAATTTACTTTCTCTTCTCAGAGAACAATAGAATTTTACCTATTACACGTGGAGGCAAGTTCTTTCCTCTTAGCTAGGCAGTAGCTAATGAAATGGGTGGCAAGTCTGTTGTAACAGATTTGAAAATGGGTGTAACTGATATAACTGTGATGGGTTGACCCCGGCTGAACGCCAGGTGCCCACCAAAGCCATTCTATCACTCCCCCATCCTCAGCTGGACAGGGGAGAGAAAAATATAACAAAAACTTGCAGGTTGAGATAAGGACAGGAGAGATCATTCACTAATTACTGTCACGGGCAAAACAGACTCAGCTTAGGGAAAATTAGCTCAATGTATTACAAATCAGCCAGAGTAAGGTAATGAGAAATAAAACGAAATCTCAGAACACCTTCCCACCACCCCTCCCTTCTTCCCGGGCACAACTTCACTCCCGGATTTCTCCACCAAGCCCCCCCAGTGGCACAAGGGGGACAGGGATGGGGTTTACGGTCATCACATGTTATTTTCTGCCGCTTCACCTCCTCAGGGTGAGGGCTGATCACACTCTTCTCCCACTCCAGCGTGGGGTCCCACCCACGGGAGACAGTCCTCCACAAGCTTCTCCAACGTGGGCCATTCCCACGGGCTGCAGTTCTTCACAAACTGCTCCAGCATGGGTCCTTTCCACGGTGTGCAGTCCTTCAGGAGCACACTGCTCCAGCGCGGGTCCCCCACGGGGTCACAAGTCCTGCCAGAAAACCTGCTCCACGGGCTCCTCTCTCCGCAGATCCGCAGGTCCTGCCAGGAACCTGCTCCAGCGCGGGGTTCCCACGGGGTCACAGCCTCCTTCGGGAACCCACCTGCTCCGGCGTGGGGTCCTCCACGGGCTGCAGGTGGAGATCTGCTCCACCGTGGACCTCCCTGGGCTGCAGGGGGACAGCCTGCCTCACCGTGGTCTTCTCCACGGGCTGCAGGGGAATCTCTGCTCTGGCACCTGGAGCATCTCCTCCCCCTCCTTCTTCACTGACCTTGGTGTCCGCAGGCTTGTTTCTCTTACATGTCCTCACTCCTCTCTCCAGCGGCTGTTTCTCACTCTCCCAACTTTTTTTTTCCTTCTTAAAAATGTTATCACAGAGGAGTTACCACTATCACTGATTGGCTCGGCCTTGGCCGGCAGCGGGTCCGTCTCAGAGCCGACTGGTATGGGCTCGCTCTCTCTCAAACACAGGGGAAGCTTCCAGCAGCTTCTTACAGAAGCCACCCCTGTAACCCCCCCCGCTACCAAAACCTTGCCACATAAAACCAATACAATAACGTATGACAAAATGTAAAGGATACATCTGGTAAGCCTTTTTGACCTTACTAGCCAGTCCTGTGGACTGCTGTAGTCTTTTCCAGAAGACATTGGACCTCTTAAGGGTGTAATAAAACATTTCATTTTAGCATGTCGTATACAGAGTTGTCGAGGTTTAAAGTTCAGAGAAGCTGCAAGGGAAGGGTCTTGGTAGCAAAAAGCAGGTGTGGGACCAGTCCAGGTGAAAAAGCAAATTAGACAGAGAAGAGGAAGGAGGCATTGGAATGGAAGCATAGTTATATGTTACCTCATTACTAGCAATCATTTACATTTCATTTATTACGTCCCTATTTAACCAGCTATGGAGACCTTCACCATATGAGCTTCAGAAAATATTTCCTTGCAAAAGTGGGTGGTAACTCAAAGCTAATGCAGAGAAAAGTGCAAATCAGAACTCCAAATACCAGCATTTCTGAGCTTTGGCAATTTGGATAAAGTACCACATTCTAATTGTTACTTTTCATTACTCCCACATGAGATTGTTATGAAAATTAATTAGGAAGACACAAAGAAAATTGCATTCAGAAGATGCAAATTCAAATTTTGGATTACTTTATGTCTCTAGATCTTACTGGCCTTCTTGGTTTGACATAAAATGGCTTTTGGCAGAAGACCAAACTGTGGTGAGAGATGATGCTCTGAGGTGTTTAAACCCGTGAATAGGAAGAACAGCCTGATTATTGTAGCATTACCTTTTGAATTGGAAGAGAATCAAATGACAAGTTTTGTCACAGTTTGCCTTTGCAAATTTGGGGACCATCTTCTCCAGCTAAGATCACAGGAGGACAAAGTTGTTTATGTGTTTTATAGGGGGGTTATAAAGACAATACGGCTATAGATTTTGCTATGCAATTAGGTGCCTATATGAAAAAAGCAGGGTATTAATATACACGGGAACAATTTCTCTCCTTAAACATAGGTGTTCAGTGTTGCTTGAGATGCCCCAGCCTCTTTTAGACCTCCATATAGTAGAAAACACAGCAGAGAATGAGGAGACTCATTATCTCTGGAACAACATCTGGCAGCCAGGTAGAATACTCTGAGACATCTAAAATGGTACTAGAAACCTGTATCTACAAACCTAAACATTTATGACAGCAGTGTTAGGAGGTGCTGCTTTTTCTGTATTGTTTTGTGCTAACATTTTTTTCAGTGGTAGAGCCTGTTCTGTCAAAAAACCTTCCTGCATAATACAGCTCATTTAAAACTTGCAAGTGGCTAGAGCTTTTTACCCAATACCACAGTCCTAGCAGAAACTATTCCTCTGAGTAACCTAGGCCAATTCAGTCAATCTCCTGATGCTTGAGTCATCAGTTAGTACCTGTAACACTGGAAGGAAAGGTACAAGTTAATGTAATGAAGTGTTGCATCTTAAATAAGGCTTTCTTAGTGCATATTAACTGTTTTGCTAACTCTTTATGTTTCAGTGTATTTGTTTACTTCAGTGAAGTAGGGGAAGGTCTGTCTCATTAAGTAACAAAGGACACCAGGAAAGATCCAGAACAGATACAGAGAAAGAATTTTAAAAGTAATAAGAGCAACGTAATAGAAATTTAGGATCTTCCAAAGCACCAACATTGTCAATAATGCCAAGGTATTATTGCAAACTATGGATTTCATGGGCATCCGAAGCTAGTGACAGAACAGAATAAAATATCATTAATGTTCTTATTGGAGTCTGTGGTATGTTTTGGTATTGCATTGTTATATTTTACAAATGAGGTAGTAACCTGTAGTAGAGAATAATGAAAGTAATACCACTGAAAGGCCTGCAGTCGATAAAACCCAGAATGTAAAGTCGTAACAGGAGCTGCGCACCTTATGTATATAAGGTACGTTTAGGGCAAATCCATATTTTTTAGTGTCTGAAGGAAGCAGCTTTTCTCATCTGAATGGAAATCTTAAGTGCTTGTATTTCATATCTGAGTCTAAAAAGAAAAAAAAAATCAAGATTTTTCATCTGCTTCATTTGAGATCAATTGAAACATGTCATTATGCATAAATTTTGGATTATCTGCATGTTTTGTTTCAATTGTTACTTTTTCATCTTGTTATGTTTATAATAAAAGCACAAAGAACATTTGGAAGGAAGAAAATTTTTCAAATTTAAAAAAAATGAAACATTCTGTTCTGAAAATGTTAACATGCTATAAAAATCATAAGTCTTCAAAAGTAATTTAGTCAAAGCCAGCAGGTTCCAATGATATTTCAAATGAGAAGTAATGAGATATATTCCTGTAGGGGTGATGAGCTTATGTATTTAGGGAATAGCAGAACTCCAAAACTATTGCTAGTAATCAAAATAAATAAATATTACCAAGACATGTCCCAGATCTGTCTTGTGTAGTTTATCTTTCATTAGATATTTGAAAAAGTTTTGTGGTGCATGTCAGAGTAATGAAGAGGTATTTTCATCCATTTTCTGTGCCACATGGACCCCTCTAAAAATATCATAATTTTTTTTTTTTTTTAAACCTTGGTAGAGTAGGTGGTTGTTTTCTCTGAAAATAAAATCTTAAAAAGAAAATAGAAATCGAACAATCCAGGTGGGATTTGGCTGAATAATAAAATGAAGGTATCTACGTGGGCACCGAGTGCGTAGCCGCAGTTAGAATGAGTGGATGCTGAGGGCAGGATTTAGCTGCCTACGTGCCGGTGGCTGGTTCTATCTGAGCTGCTGCAAGGCATCCCACCTGGTCTCTGACAACCCAGAAGGGTACAAATCTTTCAAGGGCCTTGTGTCATATCTAACGGCACTTCACAGTCATTGTAAATACCTTTGGGCACTTCACATGGCACAAGTCATTTACATTTAGGCCATCGCAATATGATTAAGCCCTTTTAAATGAGCAAGGGAGCCAAGCTCATCCTAGAGCAAACGCCTACGCTTGGACAGCTGAGTCATGCCCTGTACTCTGCAGCTGCACTGACAACATCACCACTGACATAGCAGGAGCTTAGGCAGTTATACATGGACACCAAAATTTAGGTGTTCCTATTGTGAATTGAATCCCACCTCCATTATTCTAAAATTTGGATTTTTTGTTTGTTTGTTCGACTTCATTTAACAGCTCAATTTTTAGTAGTTCAAAGTCAAAAATCAATCTTTAAGTTAGTAAGCAAATTCCCATTGTTTCTTTGTGGATGCTTTTTTTTTTTTTAAAGACAAAACCCAAAGGCTTTCCCAAAGGTGTTTTGTTTGCTTTTAATTGCATGAGCATCTTTAGCCAGCAGCTTATGAATTATTACTTTGAAGTACTAAAACCCACTAGTAAACCAGGAGAGAAATAATTCATGCTTAGCCTATGACTTTTTTGATCCAGTTTTATGCGTTGTATCTCTGCATGCACCTACATACAACCCGTGACTTAAAAGTCAACATGAACTGTTCTACAATGAGAAATTTCCTGTAATTACAAATATTTTGCAGTTATGGGAAATAATTACAAATTGTTACAAGTCTTAAAGTTTAAGTAACTTTTTTCCAATAACATCCTTGCAGCCTAATTTGAATTCTTCCCAAGGAAATTGGCCGTGTAGGGTTGAATTATAGCAATAACAACTGAATTTAAAGTGCTTATCAGGGTAATCATGATTAGATCCCCTTGTATTCATGGCTATATAATATGCAATTTCATCAGGTTTTTCTTTCAGTCAGCTTTATTTAATATATATTTAAGCAAGAGCTAGTAAAACTGAAAAGAGTGCATTTTACATAAAACAATTTTATGCTTATGGTAAATCCACGGGAGAGAAATGTTGCTGTGTCTTAGTCAAATATTTAGATTCTCTGGACATATTTTGGATCATACTGTGGTCAATACAGCCCCCTTTGAAGTCAGTGGGAAGTGGTCCAATCAGAATTGCACAAAACCTAACTTTTCCACTGCAATAAACCCCACATGTTCAAAATACTTTTCTATTCCATTCTAAAAGCAAACAGTTGCTTTAAAAACGTGTTTTCCTTGAAAGAAAATGTTTGTTCCCAAACAAATGTTTCCAGTTCCTCAGCATGTTGTTCTAATTCATTATTTTTAATATTTCTAGAAATATTTCTCTGATGGGCTTTTCTTCTACCCCAAAAGGAATATAGAGCCTCACCAACAGGGTTAATTAGGTTGCAACTTATGTCTCTTTCCTAAGGCCAGTTATTCTGACACAATACCATTTTACCTCTTTTTTATAAGTCTTGAACTTCTGTCAATGTTTACACAGCAAGAGAGAGTCAACAGAGCATCAGTTCCAATATTAGTCTCAGTGCTCTGATAAATCTCATTTATATGGATACTCCTGTAAGTCAGACATTTTCTATACTAATCCTTAGTGATAACGTTATTACGATGGAAACTCTGGAAAGGAAATAATTTGCATTCTTATCTAGTGAGGTGAACCAACAAAGAAAGCTAAAAAGCAGATCTCATGAGCTTCCTATGTCATGAAAAGCAAAGTCATGAACTTCCAATCTCTGGCATGTCAACGTGTTACACGCCTCCTGATAGACATTACATTCACCCAGTAATTGCTACAGTCTTTATGGGCAACACTTGAAAATAATTTCCTTTGAGGAGAGCTTTAGCTCAGGTTAAAGAAAAGTCCACTGCCAATTTCTTAGCATTTGCATAGCACGTGTGGTTATTTCTGTAGCTCAAGAGACTGCATTGCAGCCCATAATTCCTTTTTAACCCCGCCATACTCCTGCTGCCATGGAAACTCTAGGTGTCTTTGACAGACAGGCAGTGAAGTTCTCTTAGCCTTTTCTGCTGTTTCTTTTAACAAGCTTTGCCCTCTGCCAAGCTTGCTGTAAGGACTCACAGGTTACTTGAAAATATAGATTTCAATCGTTGAAAAAGCTCAGATATGACATGAGTTAGGACCAAACACTCTGATAAGCAACACAACTTGCAGATAATAAATCTATAGTTATTTCCAGATAAGTGATCAATATTTGTTTTCCACTGGGCAATACAGGAAGTTGAAAGGAATTTGATATTAACTGCATCTGGTTTTTGTAAGATGGGAAATAAAGAAAAAACTTGGCTCCGAGTCTGTTATGAGAATACTTGCTCATTTTTACTGCTGGCTAAGTGTTGTTTATTATTATTATGGTGGCATATTTGGAGAGACTGTATTTAAATATTTTCTTTTTCTTTAGAGAATCAGATACTTGTTGCTGATGAAATGATTTTCTTCCCTGTTGCAACCTGTTCACAGTTATTTTTGGATAGTAATGTGCTCTATTAGTCAGTTTGCTGTTGAATTTTCTGTGCTTCCAGCTCATAATTTGCATCTGATCTGACTTTCACACTGCACAACATTTTGCCTCATACCTCTAAAATGAAGATAAGCTAAATTCAAGCTTGTTACCACTCCAATGTTTTTTATGATTTTCAACACAAGAACTACATGACATGAAACCATGAAAATGTCATATTATCCAACTATTCCAACCTTTCATCTGCAAAACCCTTTGATTCAGGCAAACTTTGGTAATCCTACAGGCCAAGTCCCTGGTCAATAAATGGGATCAAACCTGTTTAACCCAGTAAATGTCCTGCTCAGCCACAGCATGGCTCCAGCTTTCCCAGCTCTGTTTTTCCAGCTCTACGATACTGGAGGAACACAGACTCACCCACAGTCCCAGGTTGACTTCTGCAGAAGACATTGAGTAAGTACAGATACACACCCCTACCCCTCTTTCAATTCCTTTAAGGCCTTTTGTAATTGCAGCTATTACATCAGAGACCCACTGGGACCTCCGTAGACAAAGTACAACTTTTTCATTACAATACAGGGCAGAAGGAATGTGAATTGCCTGCTTCCTTTCATACTACTGTGGCATTTAAAAAAAAAAAAAAAAATCTCATTTCAAAACAATTTTTCTCCCTCCCTTCCCCCGAGTTGCATCATTCAATTCCTACTCATCCTTACAAGTCAGCTGGAATTCATGATCTTGCACAATAAATTAACAGGTTTTGGTTGCTTGGTAACCATCACCTCTTGGTGTTTTATTAGGAGCCAAGTGTTGACAGGAAAGGTGAATATTCTAATTTGCAATATATTTGGGACCATTTCTTTGCAAGTTTATGTTGTGTGCTCATAGTATCTGCACCCTTTCTCATTTGTGCAAATGTTAATGCTTACTTATCCCGGTGTGACAGCTGTGCATCTTTCTACACTGCTTGCATGAATAAGCTCCTATGTATGCTCATACAGGTAGATTTTTCAGCAGCTCATCTAGAAGCCTCTGAAAATATATCCCTTGAAGTAAATGAATGTGTAAGGGTAAGTAGAAAGTGGGTATGTCTTTCAGATGTTAATTTTTTATTCTAATTTCTGAGAGTCAGGAAAAAGAGATAGTTGAATTTCTGTATTCCTAGCTGAATTGAGTGATAACTTGTATTAGTAAAGAAAATAACTGTTATCAAGCAATAGATTTCCAACTTTTAGGCCTCTTAAAGTAAAAAAAAAATAACAAACCCCAAACCACAACTATATGCTGCGTGTTGCCAATGTATTTTGCTTTCTCATCTACATAAATTACAATAGCAGCCAATGATCACGGCAGGACTGTATGAACACAGCTCCAAAGATAAGATTAAACAGAAGCAAGTAGCTAAACACAACACTAGCATTCCTGTCAAATTATTAAATAACTAATTCATTAAACCACAGAGCCAAATTAGAAAAGCTGGCCATTTGTGCATGTAGACACACTGTAGTTAGGATAATTGGGACCAGCTGTTGTACTGTTTTGCTTCTGGAAGGGATCCAACACCATTTGAAGGCAACGCCGCAACATGGAGGCAGGCTGCAGAGTGATGATAGTGTTTCTGCTTCCACCCTTCAAGCCCTTTTTCCTCAAGCAGTTTATCTGACAGCTACGATGACTCAAGCTCCGTCCACCTCATCGAGCAATCATAAACCAGCTGGAATGATTGGACCCAGAATTAGTTGATGAAAAACACATAATTGAAACCTCTCCCAGTAATCCATTATGGAGAGAGTTTTACCATCCCCAAACATATACCCACTTTCACATACTATTATATCAGGGCTAAAAACCCCTTTACCTAGATTAAAAAGCCAAAACAGGATTAAAAGTAAGCTTTTTAAATACATATTTTCAAATTTCTAGTTCCAAATGTTTTCCATGGGGAAGAACAAACTACTGCAAAAACCTCATTTTTAAACTTGGCAATTTAGATATTATTGCATAGCACAGTATGAGAGCTTACATAAATGCGAGCTATAAAGGGTACTGCAAGAGTGTCTAAAAAAGACTGCACATTAAATAATCTTTTATTCCATGACATACATTTGGGTCAAAACAAAAAAGGGTTTAAGGAAAATATTACAAATCCTATAGCAATAGGTATACATTTGTGAATTAAATTCTCATTTTAGAACAGAAAAAAAGATTATAAGTAGTAACATGAAAGTGCCATGTTGCTTATATGCTCTATGTCAATTTAAAATATACACTTTTCTATCCTTTACAAATACATTCTTGTCTGAGGGAAAAATAATATCTAATTTGATGGAATTACAGCAAGTCTGTGGCATTAACTGAGATTCAAAGGTGTAAGCAACTTCAGGTATCACTGTCCTAAAATATTTTGTTAATATCTTGCAGACAGACTGGACAGTAAGCACTTAGCTCTACTTTTTCACCTGCATCAAGCAACAGATTATGATGCTGAAGTTGTCCTTTAAAAGGTAGAAAAATGTGAGCAAGAAATGAATGAAAACTTCCAGAAGGGAAGAGTATTTTTTGGCAGGGTGGGGGAATAAATAAACAGAACAACCCCCCCATACAAATACGCCAAGCCTTAAAACCAAGATAGTTCTCGAATTAAGGGGGGAAAAAAAATCGACAAAAAAGATACTTGTGCTTTTCAATTTTTTCCCCTTGATTGAAAAGTTTTTATTTTTCCACTTAATCTGAAACTTTTTTTATTACATCACTGTCTGTTCTTTTGATTGCTTTTCATCTCTGACAAAAATTTGAAGAAGATAATCAGAGTAGATGGACATACCAGCTCTAGACTATAACACACGAGGGTATGTTCTGCAAAGACCAATGCTCTATGCCTCAAACTGGAATCACGGCACATTAACACAGAGCTGTACAATACCTGAGCTGTTTACTGCTATTTAAAGTCTGGAATTGTTAATTCGGGCTTTACACAGCTTTGAGAAATTAGGCTTAATATCGTCTTGGCACAGTGCGGTGTCCTATGGAAGCATCAGCTCAGGTTAGTGCTAGCTTGGGGATCACTGCTGAACAGGTAGTGTATGAGTGTGCACATGCACATATATAGGGAAAACATTGTCACAGAAAGTAGCATTCTGCTGTATAACCATTTCACAGCTCATCTAGGGAGGCATCAAATAATCTTCACTGCAAATTAAGTCTCTGTTATTCCTTTTGCCTTCTAAAGTAAATTTCTAAGGACAGCTAAAAAAGTTTTTCCTCTGTTAAGGACTCCAAATCCACCCACAACTTATAATTTAAGGCATTGTCCTCTGAATAGATTAAAAACCACACAACAACAACAAAAAAAGAGAGGCAGCATTAATGCCACTGTGTCTGTTAGGTACAGTCTATTGACAGGGTTGTATTGAGTCACATGTGAGGGTCGTGTGAATTAAAAGCCTTAGGCATAAACACACTTTAAAGAAAATGAATGTAAGTGATTAAAATTATATTTTCATTCATATAACTAAACCCCCAGTCACTGCCAAAGACGTTTTCCTCACCAAAAGAATTCTCAGGATTATAATCTGAAATACATACCAAGGACCAACACGAAATACATTACTGCAAGTGTGTAACTCAGCAATTCAGAGCAGACATCTCACTAACATTACAATAAATCTTCCAATTTCCTCAGTTCCTTTTATCTTAGAAAATAAGCATGAAAATGACACGACTGAAGGCCTATAACTCCAATAGTTCCTTCAAAACAAGACAGCCTTTCTTGTAAATGTAAATAACATTCAAGAGCCATCAGACTTAAAAGGTAACTTTAAAAAGTCTCAAGCCATATAATTTACAAGGCAAGTACCAGCTAAGCAGATATATTTAGCCCATTTTAGCAAGTAGAATCACACGTGACAAATCACAGAAATGCTCTGCCGATATCCTCTGCCCATTTTCGAAGAGAAGCACCACAAAGCCCCGAGAGCAAGCCAAGAAACAAACTGCAACTCAGCAATCACCAAATGAGGACCCGACACCTTCTCTCCGGGAACAATAAAAGTATCAGTCCTTTATTAAGCTCTGAAGACACCGCTTCTGGAATGACTCGGCTACAGCAGTCGTCATGTTTTTCCAGAAAACAGCTATGTGTTCCCCACCCTCTCCCACCCATATTTCAGAGGAGGGTCATCCCTCTCTTGCTGCCCGTTGTCAGCCCCAGCCCATCAGAGAGGGCATTTGTTTTCTGCCACTGGAGCAAGCACAGCAGGAAGGGGTTACCTTTTCCACCAGCGAGTGCTTAAAACGAGCTTTCTGAACACTACATTTCTTCTTGTAACATGAAATACCTCACATCTTAGGCATCTGACTTTGAAAGATTGTCATATAAAGTCTTGGAAACTTGAGCAATAATAAAAAAAGTGTTTAAAGCCCTGTATTTAGTTATGTACTACAGTAATTTTATGCCCCGTTTTCCATTTATTTTTAAATCATGACAAATTACATTTTCTCCTAGGTAGAGAACTTGCATTTTACTTCTTTCAGTTTTAAGTTAGATATCTATCAAGAGCTGGTTGTTGTACAGGGATGAAGAGCTTAAAGTGCATAGCCTCAATTGCAGAGCCCATGTTAGGCTGTTCTGGAAACAAACTTCACGGGGGGGGGGGGACGACTTGCAGCAGAAATCAGTTCTTTATTTTGACAATTTCTGCAAGCAAAGAGAAATATTGTTTTGCAATGAGTGGAAAGTAAAGTTTCCAGTGAATCAGTAAGTGAAAAAAAAACAAAAAACACCTGTGTGAAATGAAACTAAGCTTTTTTTTTTTTTTTCCGACTGTGAAGTCTGAGAAAAGGAAAGAAGGGAGGTTAAAGAGATGATTGTACAGTTTGTGGAGGTTAAAGAGATGATTGTACAGTTTTTCTACTGTGCATTGTCAAGAAACATCATGTTTTGTTTTCATTCTTAACAGATAAGCCAAAACACTATGTTCTAGTGAGACCTCTCTCATGTGGGGAAAAACACCCTGAACTTTTAAGGACTCTCCAGTCCAGGCCCTTGTTGCTGAGCCTTACTTGGTGCTGCAAGACAAAATTATAGATCCTTCCTCTGTAGTGGTTAAGTATTAACTGCAAGCTGTTACTTGAAACTCTTCAATATGCTACATTTTAAAAAGCTGGCTTTTTAAAATAAAACTATAGAGGTAGCATTTTTTTCAGTTTCAAGAAATACTACACCACCACTACAGTTTAGATGAATTATGGATAGACATGTATGTTGAGCCTGAAGATGGCTCTGTGTCATCAAATTAATTTGTCTTCTGGAAAGCCAAAGAATGCAAGGAGATCCTACATCCATTTCTTCTGTACCATTGACAGTTGAATGCATGACACTTATCTGCAAAAATCTCAAATGTACGTACATGGATTACAAAACAGAAGAATCTCTTACATGTGAACTAAGACCCTGGTCTCTCAAATGAGAGCATCTGCTTGAAATTTGTCTCTACTCTTTCAAGTAGAGAAATCCCTGAGAAAGTGCCTGTCTTTACATTCAGGTTTTGAGTAAATAATGATCTCAAACTGTGGTTGATTTTACACCTAGGCACTACTTATTTATTAGAAACTAAAGACAACCAATTTGGCTAAACAGAAGAGATTCAATCTGCTTATATCTAATACAATAAAAGGAAATAGTTTTCTAGTATATATATCACCTTAATGTGCTGAAAGCTGTCCATAGAAAAAAATTGTTTTAAAAAAGTTACTGGAATTTGAAATCTGATTTACATAGCTGGAAATCTAACCAAGGCCAAAATGACTTGCATGTAAGTTTGAGGTGATGTTGATGCAAGTAGGAATCACAAGATTTCAGAGCCTCTTTAAGTGTTTGCTATGTGGCAGAAAAAGAACTTACACTTAATGATCATCTTCTGTAATGATCATTCTTATTCTTTATTTCATACGAGAAGCTATTTTAAACTTATGTTACCCATTTTAAAGCATGGATTTATTCTGTGTTACTAATTAAAAATCACAAGGTCTGCACAGCTAAGTATATTAAAGATTAAGGATGAAATCACTGATGACTGGCTCAATATATCAGGTTACAAATGCTTACCTGATACTAAATTCCCAGATGCGGAAAACACGCTCCAAATTGTGTAGTGTTAGTACTCAGCTAAGTAGGCAGCTGTTTACAGAGCAAGCAGACAGCAGTGTACAGAATTTCATCAGATAACCTCCAGAACTTGCACTGCTCATTTGAAAGCTTGAGCAAAGGCCATGGCCAACAGGGTGCCCAGAGAGGAGAACAAGGGGTTGTGGCACTTTCTGATGCTCAAAGGGAAGGAAGTTCCCTGTAAGGTCTTCTTGTGTCAGGATGATACACGAAGGTCCTTTTACCCTGAAAATGAGGCAGTAGATTTGGGCATGTGTTGTAGAACAGTGCAGCCAGTGGTACTTTCCTACCTCAGCAAGAAGAAAAAGCAGAGTCAAAACAACTGTTTTCCTCTGTTTCTGGAAGAGAATGTCTGAATGATCTCTCTTTACAAGAATTTCTGGGTGTTTTTCAAGATGTAGGTGCTGCCAATTTAAGATTTCCACATGCAAGTCTCAAAACAGTGTATAAGCTTGTAATTCCCTCTGCCCCCACTCCCCCCCCCCCCTTTTTTTTTAAGTATCTCATGCATTAGATCTATTGTCTGGGCACATGTCTCTTTGTCTAATATCTATTCAAGTATACAGTGATATGTCCAGTTATTTTTCCTTGGTTTTGTGAGGGACTTTCCTTTCTATGAGAGTAGACTAGGAGCTCCTGTAACTTCAGAGGCAGAGCTGCAGGTTAGAGCGTAAATCTTTTTTCCATTCAGTGATTCTTTTGTCAGGAGAAGCACAGAGTTTGAGATGGATTTATCCCTCTACCTTGAGTCACGGGAGGAAAAATGATGTAGAGAAGGTATAGAGGAAATAGGTGTAACTGTGTACAGAGACTCACCCTGTTGTACAGCAGGTCATCTGGCAGTCTGGGTATGCAGTTCAGACCTGACACCGGGGCGAGTGCTTTATACACCAAACAGGCCTGCCTTCCCAAATACCTAATGTAGATTCACATTCTAACCCAGCGACCGTCTCATACAGAGCTTAAGACGCTGTTGAGTTTCTACAGCAGCCTTTTGCAATCTCAGATGCAAGAGACAAATTGTGGTAAGGGGGTGCTGAACCCAGTATCCCCATAGAGGCAAGGCTGCCACTGTTCCTGGGTCCATCCAGTAGCAAGGTTGAGCGTGTATTCCCCAGAAGTCCGGACACAAACACATTTATAACACATGCACATACACACAGCCAGCCACACAGATCTAACACTCAGCACTCAACCACAACCAGCACCAATGGCCTCAGCCTGTTCCCCTCTCTGGCAGTCCAGGGTGAAGGTCTGTTAGTGGGAAACACACACATGTATTTGCACCCCTGAAGGAGCCAGGCTTAGACAACTTGGTCCATCCAGTAGTTGCTTCTGGATCCCCCAGTTATTCCTTAGCAATCACATTGGCACACAGACCCTCACATGCTTCAGTTGCCGGCACCAGACACCCGTGCCTCGTGATCTCACCTCAATGTTTTTCCCTTGCATCCCGTGAGGAGTCCCATACCCCTTTCAGGCAGCACCCTCCTCAGCCTAAAAGGTCCTCCGGAGCACCTTTTCTTTCCATCATCGTGATGGGCATTGGTGCCGGACCATGGGGTTGACCACCCTCCTGGGACAGCCTCAGGATGCAGCAGATCAGGGTGCTTGTCCATCCACCAAGGTTATGGGGGTTCCCCTCCCTGCCTTTGCTCCTCTGCACTCCTTCGCCTATGTAGATAGGAGCCTTTTGTCACATAACCGAACAATAATTGTGAAGAAGGGAAGAGTTTGTAAGAGAAATCCAATTACCAGGATGCGATTAGGGTTTTCAGATAGGTTCATTAGTGGACTGAGCAACCATAAAGTTACTCCACATGGAAGTCAAATAATGTATCAGTTAAGCTATCCAAGCCTCAGATTCAGTTCAAGCTGAATCTAAGCATACCAAAATAAAGTGAATTTCTGTGACACTGCATACTCTCTGAACCATGAAAGTAATCTCATTGCAAAGTATTTGTAATCATTTTTGGACACTGTTAAATTTTGTAGAAAGCAAATTAGTTACAGTTGTAGAAAAAAATTTGAAATGTCAACAATGCAAGCTTTTTGTTGATTGCAAAAGACATTTTCCATCTGGTCCCAAGCATGAAAATATCCTGAAGTGACCTGCATATGCCAGAGCTCAGCTGAACTGAATGATAATGTAATCCTGCAAAAGTCTCCAAACAGGGAAAAGCCTTTTCATTTAGGGCTAGATCCTTCTTCTGCTGAAGTCAATAGCAGAACTTCCATTGACTCCTTTGGCAGGACAAGTCTCAAAGTGATCCAGTATAATCACTTTTGAAATGCAGACACAGATACACACACAGAAACTATAGGCTACATACACTTGGGGCAAATAATTGGCATAGATAAAGAAATCTAGAATGACATTCCACCCCATTGATATTTGAGCTTTACGGTCAGAATACAGCTAAGATAAAACAGTGTACTGAAACACTTTGTATGAACTACAGTTAATGAAAAGGATTATTTTCCAGTTGCAGGGAGAAGGAGGAAGACAGTTAGAGAGCAGTTACAATCTTAACGATACACATTTTTCCCCTCATTATAGCTTAAATTATGTGAAATTGCAATATATTTCCTCCTAAAACATACACGCAGTAAAAGCCAATTACGATAAGTCTTTACAAAAAATGCTCATAAACACACTTGTGGCTCTCAAAATGGACCTTGTAATGTATACCAAAAATGGATATGAAAATCTTGCTATCAGCCATTGCACAAACGGACTGTAATAGGGGCTAAATTAGCCATAATAATATAACAGATAATATATTTAGATATTAAAATGAGAAAATGAATATTAATTACTATAAATAGTAAGGCTATAAATCTCAGTAATGGTGATGTAGTGAGCTACAGTCTTTGCTTTATTTATTCATCTTAGGTAATACTTTGAATAAGATTTCACATTTTTCAGCTCCAGCTTGCTAATTTCCTTGCCCATGTCTAATTTCTCCAATTTGCTAAGTTATTTTCTAAGAAGTGCTTTGTAGATCTGCATAGAAGACACAGCAGATGGTTTAGAAGAACACACTGGTTCTGAACAGGAAGAGACAGTAGATTTCTCCCCATCACCAGCAATGCATGATTATTTTCAAAGTATACTAAAACATACAGATGTGCTTTTGATGTTCATTTGAATGCAGTATTTTCTTTCAAATTATTTTCTGCTAAGCTTGAAGTACCAGCTTCCATCCTTTTAAATTTAGTTCTTTTTCCACGGTTATATTAGAAACTGTGTGTTCAGAGGCTTAAGTACCTGTAGTTACACAGACTAACTCCACACTGCCGAAGGCTAAATCACACCAAAAAAAACATTAAGTCATATGCATTACTTGTTTACGTATACTTAAGAAATAAGAGCCAAGCATCTGACCACTCAGATGAGAAAGGCTGTTTATCATCCAGGAAAAAGGGAAAATGAAGTGACAATCAAAATATTTATCCAGCTATTACAATAGTATTTTAATGACTTGCTAATTGCCAAGTAACAAACCATCCCTCCAGGCCTAGCCTTTGGAAGGATGTGGGACATGTGTCCAGTGTCTTTGGGGGAAAAAGAAACACAGCACCCACTGGCTTAGTCAGCCAAGCCACGTAGCCCTGAGGACTCCCTTATTGTTTTGAAAGGGCCAGGAGAAGAAACTCAGGAGCGCTTTTTACAGTACTGCTCTTTGGAATCCAACATATTTCCATGTACATGGGCTGACACAGAAAGGCAAAAATAAACTCCCCACTTCTCCTCCTGCATCTGCTTTTGAGAAGAATCCAAGTGTTTGACAGTGCCAACACTCATGTCAGGTCCCAGCGTTAAGGTCCGGGTAATTCCTCCATGGCTGCATGGAGGGAGAATTTTTCCTCCCTTCAGAGTCGGTCACAGTTAAGTTCTAAATTCATAACTGGAACATAATTCACACAGCAATTTACATGCACAGAGAGATTATGTGGCCTCACTCTGGAATGCTGCACCACAAAGGAAGTTTCTATAGTTATTTAAAGCAAGCAAGCCTTTCCCCAGCTATTAAAGAAATTTAATCTTCTTATCCCTATATGGAAGCAGTCTTTGTTTATGAAAAAAAAAAAAATCCCCTTGCAACGTTCTAACCCCTCACTATTAAGTTTTCTGCTCTTTTTTCTTTGGCAAAGAAATTGTGAAGGAATGTGAAAAACTTTTATTAGGTGTTTATTATCAATTACCAAATAATGAGAAACAGCAAAGTTAACGGAAAAAAAGTTATCCCTGGATTTTGGGTTAAATTTTCCTTTTCCCATGGGAAACCCTCTAAGAGAAGGACAAAGAGGAAGCAATCTGTGAGGTTTCTCAGATGGTTCCAGCAGGGCTGACAAACGGACAGCGTTATTTTCCACTCCCCTCCCTCGTCGAACCATCGGGGAATCTGACCCCTGTGTCTTGTAAGCTGTACCAATGTCACCAAGAAACAGGTGTATTCTTCAGGAGAAGAATTAGCTCAAGCTTAAAGGGCTTCCTCCACTAGCTGCTCAGGAAGACCAAAGCATAGGCAAGGCTGTTATGTTCGGCTGGTTACCAGTGTCACAGGCAAACAGGAGAGGCTTCTGGTCCCTGCTAAATTCCTCGTCTGGTAAATGGGTGAGAAGGGTGTTAACAGGGGAAGAACTGTATAGATCAAAGGCTCCATTCCAACAAAGCTTCCTTGTGATGCCTTTTATATCAGTTTCTCAATGAATTTGAGAGATAGATTGCAAGTTATTAAATCTGAATATCCTTGGATGTTTTGCTAGGAGTTGTCCTAAATGCTGTGTTTGCGTACAGTGTCCTAACCAGTGTTCCCATTACTATAAGGACAGCTACAGGAAAAAGAATTGGGCATCTCTCCCACAAGAGCAAATCACATCCTCCAAATACATCATTCTTTGTTCATGCATCTCATCTTTGAGATTCTTGTGATACTCCAGCACAATTTCAAGGAGAAAACAAACATCTTTTGCACACATGAAAGGATATCCAATTTATAATAAAATTCTAACATTGCAGAACACAAAAAATGCCACAATAACTATTATTCCAAAGTGCTTGCCACATAGCTACAGGTGCATTATCAAGTTACATACCATACTAAAACTGCTACAAAAATATCGTCTCTTTCATTGGAAAGTTTCACCTTCAGTCTTTTGGGTTTTTAATACTAAATAGTTATAGTCCAAGAATCCTGTGTAAGACATGAATGTGGTTTGGAATTTTATGTAGGGTAGAATAAGAAGCAAAGAAACCAAGACCAAGCTCAATTGACATTGACACCTTCATACACACAGAAGGTTAAATCTGATACTAATTGTTAGGTATGCCCGGGGGAAATTGCAACACTGAATTATTATTACATTGTCTGGACATTTTATTATTTCACATGCCAAGGTTTGAGCACAGCTGAGTTCCCTGATGTGAAAGTATCTAGAAGGCATGTTTTACTTCCCAAGAGTTTTACTATAGGCAATAAAAATTTTAGCTTGATATCCAAATGGTATTTTATTTGTAGAAGTGGTAGGAGGTCCATATGTATTCCTTATCATATCCATATCCAGCATTATTGCCTTAGGGGTGAAGGGTCACAAGCCATCATTAAAAATAAAATGTCATCCCAAACTCCTAAGGTCTACAAGTCATTAAGAAGTGATCTTTCATCATGGGTTTCCTCAGCTGTAATAGCATAAGCTATGTATTTCTTTTTTTTAACCTTCATTCCAGTCTCCACAGTCCAAAAAAATGTCTTCTCTGCTGTGCTTCATGGCCTGGTCAACCATTAACCAAGTCAACCAACAGCAGCAGAAAGAAACCATCTCTATTCTAGACTTTTTGGGAACTCACCTGATCTCAGTTTGATAAAGAAACAAAGAAAAGACTAATCTCATTCATCGAAGCTTTCCTTCTCCCATCCCACTTGGGAAGGGTATCCCTTTACCTATCTCAATCAGCCATGACTGGCTACTCTTTCATTTGCCATTTGGATTGGAAAAATAATTATTTAAGTACCGTCATCTGAAGAGAGCTGTATGATAACAAGAAAAGAAAAGCAGATACGAAGGGGAAAGGGTAAGGCAATCGAGGGACTGTAGGTTGCTTCTGAACAGCAAGTTTCAGTAACTTGAAAGGCTGTAGTATCAGACTTGTGAGGAAGTGGGGGGAATCACAGCCCTGAGTGGGTGGTGTGGGGAAGCTGGGAGTACTGGGAACCAGAGCCGTGGTGGGAGGCCAGCGCGTGGGTTGGCGTGATCAAAGGCACTTGGTTCCCACTGCAAGCACCCTGACAGGAAGCAGCTGGGGCTGGGAACACCGCTGGAGGAGGGCTGCTCACAATACGGAGAGTGCTTTGGTGGCCAAAGCACTCGTCTCGTGGTCCCTGGTGAGCCTCCAGTGCTTGCTGGGGAAAGGAAGCGTAGCGGATACTCTCCACCAGCCTTGGCTCTTCATTACATCTGTTATCAGTGGCTTTATTTCCACTTCTATTTGCATGGTTTTCTCCAAGCGAGCTAATGTAGACTTTGCCATTTTTTTGTTAGATTCTTGCACAAAGTTCATTCATCACTAAATTGCTTAAGGAGATGCTCTTTCAGTCACCTAGAAAAGCTTTCTCAGCTCTCCCACATTAAGTTTTGTATTTCACAAGTAACCATACCCCCCGCCTTGACTCAAGTTTTCTATAGTCATTAATTGCAGTGCTTTGGATGCATTTGATACCTGTAGATGCTGGCACTGGGAAAGTGGAGAGTGGCAAACCCAACCAGTTCAAGTAATTTAAGGCACCTACTGTTGCGCTCATTAAAGATTACAGCCTCAGCATCCCGTTTCCAAAACCTGTTCTCACGCTCAAGAAACAAGGGTATTGAGCACATTTCCCGGCTTCCAACAAACCGGGCATTTTTTGTAGGTAGGCAACAGCAACCAAGCCCCCTCAGTGAAACAGCGAGGAAAGCACATACCTGCTTTCAGGTGGCCACAAGCACTGAGCAGTTCCTCTACAGAAGCCGAGAGACAGCAGATCCTACCAACCCTCCAGCAGGCATTGAGCAAGGGCATGAAAACAAGGCATGGCTAAAGGAAACCAAAGAGCAGACTAAGGCAAGAGCTGGAGGTTCAATAGGTCTCCAGGCCAATGGCCAGGGGTGTGGGTGGGAGCCTCAGGTGGGGCCAGTCAGGGCCAGTAACACCTATTAGTGCTCCTCAAGCCCTGACACTTGCAACTGTGAAAGGAAATTTGGTGTGAAGTTTCACAGCGCGTGGTGTGTCTGGAAAAATGTCATCTGAGCAAACTGGCAGTCTTGGTCTAACTTTTAACCAAAAAATGAGCATGAGGAGAGTTACCTGTCAATCTTTTAAGAAACAGCTGATTTAAAATCCAAAGCAAAGAAGTAACAAATCAGAAGACTAGGTGAAAAAACCCTAAAACAACACATCCCCCCTGCTATCAGATCATACCATACCTTAAAAACCATGTATTACTTAGTTCTTCCAAAAAAGGCAATCAATGCTATATTTACAACATCTTATATATGTATAAATTCATAAGATAGACCTATTAGGTAAATAAATTCCTGTATTTTTATTAGGGAAAACTTTTTCCAGTTTTTATACACTACAAGGAATGATCATAGGAGTATCAAAGGTGACATAATACACCTATGGGTCATTTGTAAATTCAGAAATTATTTGCTTTCATTAGTGTGTTGCAAAGTTCATCATGACCAGTTTCAGCACTGATTCTTCTTAAATCACAGTGCAATCTAGAAAATGCAGTGAGACCTTGAAATGTCAGATATGGTTAAATCTGGTTCAATTTAGGTGACTCAGTCTTTAAAATTTTATTTCCATATACTTGAAAATGTTAGCAGTTCAGCTTGTAACAAACTCCATAGCTGGGGTTTCAGTACAAATCCCTTTTCTCAGGTGTTTCTCTAAATGCAATGGTTCAGCCTGGCAATATGGTACACTTTTTTAGATTAACAAGTTACTTCAGAATGGCAGTTAGCCACCTTTTTTGCCCATTCAAAGTGCCGTGGAGTTTAAACACCATTTCAGATATTTCAAACACCACTTCATGCTCCAAAATGAGGTACATCTGTATATCCTAAACTTTTATTAGAAACAGTATTAATAAAGACTGATAAGTCACAAAATATTAACCTCCTCAGCTTCGTAAAACTAAAAAATATTACACGGTTTTAGTTAAAAAACAATAATGAAATTAAAATATTCATCTGGGTCTTGATTTAGACTTTATTTCTTTCAAATCTGAAGTAAAATATGGATTTAATTTTAAAGGAACGTTTTTATTACAAATTTTGTAGCTGTCATACATGTCTAATTGATTACAAACAAAAAATATATAAAAGAAAATAAGTTATGTAGCAACTTTGGGGGTTAGATTGGATCTCAAGATGAACAAATAATAGTAACGAAATAGAAATGTTAACTATCTTTCATTATATGTGCTTCATTGTCAAATTAATAAGAGTACTGATTTTTTGATAGTTTAGAGATCTGTCTACAGGAAAGAAAATAGTTTGTTATGGAAAACATCTCTGTTAAAATTTAGAGCTGTAATTACAAATACAAACTCAATTAAGAATATACAATTAAATTAAAGCTGTGCATCCCATAGCCCAAACTTATTGATGGATGCTGTCTAGGTACGACTCTAACTCTTCATCTCAGCTGTACCTGGGAGACATAATTCGTAACTGAAGTAATCCAGACTATTTCTACCCCAGGAGAGCTTTCCAGAGAGAACGAGTGTCTCCCAAACCCCTAACCTCCCTAGAGGAGCGTACCTATTGCTGCAGGCAAGCTGCAGGCCTGTTGCTGATGTAAACCCTTTTATTTGATGTGATGTATTCACGTGCTTGTCAAACCTATAGTCACTATTTAAAACGCTTGGGAACTGTAACAGCATGGCAATTGCATGGCAGCTACAACAACCCCATATGTGCAAAATAAAATTATATATATATATAAAATGGGCCAAATTCACAGTACATAAAAATATGTAGCAATATGTTAAATGAGGATGTTTCCCATTATTGTAGTGCAGCATGTGTTTGTGTTTTTGGATGCCTGTCCAGTTTTATGCCTTACATTGTTTATTCCTTTCATTCCTTTTGTTTTTCCCAGTTAGAAACAAAGGGAAGAAGTAGTATCACGTAACCAATTAGCTCCTCGTGGACATAAGCAAATGTCCCACAGATGGTTTGCAGACCTCTATACGTTATGTTCTTTCCACTCCAGAGATAGGAGTCACAGTGTATCGTGCTACGTTTTTATCTCCCAGAAGGTTTGCGCCCCTCACACAATCAGCTACGTGAAGCACTAGGAGGCCATGTTAGCACTTACCTCCATTTCAGTTCAGTGTGACTTTGCCACCTATTTATAGTCAGAGGACAAAGGGTTCACGGTCAGAAAAGGTATCTGTAACAAATCAAACATAAATCTATTAAAAGTGAGAAAAGTCTTGTGTCACCAATTCCACATATGCAAATGGAGCAAGGAAAAGTAATTTCTGGCCATTTCTGAAGAGAAGAAGCCTTCAAGTTTGAGGGCAGTGTGTTTTCCACATCATTCTTCAAAAGGAGAAGATGGCAGAAGAACAGGATCAGAGATCTGGACCGCTATTGCTCAGCCCTCCCACGGGAGGACTGTCTCCTCTCCCTGCAGAGTCCACTGTACCCAGGGAGGAAGCCAGCACTTCAAAACCATCAACTTGTCTCATTTATTGATTGCACTCAGGTCAGAATGTGTGTTTATAAAATCAAAATTTCAGTTTGTTTCTGTACCTGACTTAGTTTTCTTTAATAGCATTATCCTATCCTTTCCTTTCACAAGTAAAAATAATCTGAAAAATATTTGCAGTCCCACTGCAAGAGCTATTGTTTTAACTCTCAGATGTCTAATCAGTATTCCTAAAAGTGCAGAGACATTGTGCATAGATGTATTATAAAATGAACCAACCTTTCAAGGGAAAGATGTCAGGATTTGACGTGTACAAACATGGGAACTTTCAAAGTTGTGTGTTGGGGTTTTTTCTTTTTTGCTTTAAGCTGGCTTCTGTCACGAATTCATCCCGCATATGGTTCTTGGGTAAGCCACCTTTTTGTTGTTGTTTTTTGTTCCTCAAAAAGAAAATCTATGTACCTATCAATCTATGCATGGTATCTATTTAATCTATGGCAACAATTCAACTTTTTTGTACACAGCTTTCAGTTATTCACTGCTTGCTGTCAAGACTAATGCATGCCTATCAGTTTCTATCAATGAACAGTGGATGAATATGACATTGCATTTTTTCCCAATGTCACCAGGTTCAGTATGTAATAAAAGCTCAGAGTTCAGGCTAAATCATAGTACCCTGGGCTCAGATTTACATGAAGCTGCTTGGTGGGAGGATTCAGGGGCTCTTTCACAGCACTGCCGTAGCACGCTGAATGTGCTTTATTGCTTGGACACAAAGAAAATTTTTGGTATGTTTATTTGGGGCACATAGGACCCAGGTAGATTGCCTTGGTGTAAAGGGTGACAATCCTGTTTTTTCTCCCTACAAACAGTCCAGGACAGAGGGGCAAGTGCCATAGGCTGGGTATGCTTTGTTCTAGCTCTGCCACGGGGACAACATTTTACTTAAACCTGATGCCTTAATCTTCTGCTGACTAAGATACTTCTCATAGGTTAGGTCACAGGGCTTTTGCATCTCTACTGTAAACTCATTCCATTGACTTGCAGTAAGTAATGACCTTTTTGTCAGTTGCAGAGATCATAATTAAATTAACATTAAGTTCCTATTTTAGGAAATGCCTCCAGTTCAGTCTTATTATATGGGGCCAGGATAGCTTGAGGATACTCACACAGGTGCAACTTCAAACAAAATCCGATCAATATATCAACTTCCTGCCATTATTGGTTGCAATATTTCACTACACTGAGTAAAACAATATGGATTGCAGAGATCATCACTGCTGACTTCAATAAAATGTGTAACGTTTAATGACTGTCATTCCAAGCATAAATTATTTCTATTGTTTGATATGCATCAAGCAAAGATTCTATCTCAGACTGGCCTTATTTATTTATTTGTCGCTTTGCTTTGGTTCTTTCTTTTTTATTTTTATTTTTGCTCTCCAGAAAATCAGCGAAGTCATTACACTAATTGAGGAGAATCATTTGGAGAATACTGTAGGGAATTCTGATAGAACATTTAATTACACATAATTAAAATAAAGATGGTAAATCTCATTTGGTTGTAGCTCATGTAGGATTTAAGCTATGGAAAGCATAGACCATAAAGAGTAAACCTTCCTTTTGCTGTATTTCTAACCAAAGTCCATGGGACTCTCTACTCAGCAACTAGCGCAGGTCAGGTAGAAACAAGAAGGTAAAACAGTAAGACCTATGGCCACCTCCAATTTGAAAACAGGGTGCATGAACTTCTACTTGATGCAATACAGAAAGGGCTTTCTAAGGCTGAAGCTCAACTTGACATGCAACAGTTCAGGCCACTTTTGTTCTAGCTGTAGAGGATGGTGGATGCCATTTAAAATAGCTTAAAGGATAATATATAGGGAAAAGCTGATGGCAGATTTTCCTGCTTCCAGACATCCTTGTTTAGTCAGTAGTAAGCCTTGTGGCTTGTTTGCACTGGCAGATGTATGCAAAGGTGGTCATAGCAAAGGCAATTCTGGAGCATACAGTACTTGAACAGTTATATCAAGTGACTATACTGTTAGGCTACTCGGTACCACAGAGAAATTCATCCATTGTCATGAATGTCATGCTTTAATATCATTCCTGTAGCCAAATCAATTTTGTGATGTAAATAAAAACACTTATTAAATGTATTGTGATGTGGCATGGATTCATTCAAGATTTGACACAATGCACTTAAACCTAGTCTTCATGAATATGGACACTGTGAATGCACCGTGCTTTATAATAATGGAGCCTTGTACGCTATAGATTTGAAAGCTTGCTTTGAACTCCTTGAGTTTATATAGTGTGAGACAGATTATTACGAAAGCAGTAATGAGAATGAGCAAAAGGGGGAAAATAGGATCTTTTGGCAGGATTCAGCAGCAGTTGCTTTGTCTTCTCAGTCTACAATTTCTCAAGATTCTGTTTTTAAAACCACCTTTCCTAATCTGGGTTCTTAAGGTGTATTTTTATTGCACATCTCTTACATAGAGAATTTCCTCCTTTGCATTTACAGCTTGTTTTTCAATGCAGACCTCTTTCACAGTATGAACTTTCCCAGTCAAAGCTCCATAACTCATTTTTGTAATTCTATGCCTATCTTGCAGACATCCCATAAAGGAGATGTTCCCAGGGTACTTAAACCAGCTATAGGAGTCAAAGTTGCCTTCAGGCTAAATCTACCCTAACACAAATTTCATGGAAAAACTACTAGTACTTTTCACAAGCTATGAAACTATCATGACTATTAGAGTCTCAAAATCAGAATAGCAAATAAGCAGAAATTCTCACTTCCTCATCTCCAGTGACAAAAAAAAAAAAAAAGGGAAAAAAAAAGGAAAATAAAAACAAAAACTGTATGCATATTTCACTATATTTCTAGTTTAGAAAATTTAATGTTGAAAAGACAAAAGACATGCACAGTATGTTTCATAGCAAAATTTTCCTTTAGATTAGCAAACTTTTTTTTTTATTTGTTGAAGTGATTCACCCTTGGGAAAAAGAAAAAAAATGGTTTTAACTGACAGGGAAAAATAATGTTGGTCCACTCAATGTATATAATATTGGTTGTACAGACGCAAGTTAGTCTGAGAATTACAAAACTGAGAATTTTCAATCTTTTTGATGTGCTCTGTACAACAATTACAACTTCCACACAACCAAGTATTCAAATGTAAATGCTACTGTATCTATTAGTAGCTGGGTCAAATATTTGTATGTGTTTTAAATGCCCAAAGTTAGAACACTGTTGATCCTCTCTTAATTCAAAGCCAAGCTATTTTAATGAAATTTCTGTGGTATTTTCCAGTAACAACAGGCTTAATTTAGTATAATTTTTTTCTAACATGAAAGCATACATTTTGTAATTAAGTTTTCACTACCTAATTATCATTTCCATGAAATTGTCTGTGAAATTAGTAGGCATAAAATACTTTCTACAGTGCCTGAGTAGCTTAGAAGAGTACGTCTCATTTTCAGAAGAGACCAAAGAGCTCAGATCACACTGACTTTCTGTAGGACGGCGACTTTTAAGTCACTCTGGCATTTCTGTCAACAGCAGCTGATTCAGCATAGAAAACATCATGAAATGCTGAAATCTTTCTGTATTACAGCCTTGTTTATTGAAGAAGTTACTGTATTCCATTGAGCTTTAGATTAGGCTCACCCATGTATTAAAACAACACATTTATAAGTGGTCTGATCACCTTTGTTCTTTTGACAGCTGAAAACAAGCACTGCTCTTTTGACACCAAATGCTAATCAATAGCATACATTACTGTTACAAAATTACACTACATGGCGTCTAGATGTATACATATACAAGAAAAGCTTCAGAGAAGGTACAAGGTCAACCCCAGTATGAGCATACATAAGCAATACCATGAGGGGAAGGCAGTAACTATGGCAATGGAATTGAGACCACTCGAATGACTAAGAGATTGAGTCGTATCAGACGAACATGGCTGTAATTGCCTCTCTCAGCCAGTTCGGAGCTGATCATGACCCAAATTTATTGGGCTGTTAACATCCTGAAATACAGTTATTTTAGCAGTAACTCTATCCATGTGCCCTAGCAAGGCAGAAATAGATGATGAAACTTAACGTTAGAACGGGAGACCATATTGCTCTTTAGCAGTAGGTGCCTTGTGAGATTCTTTGCCTGAAGTGATTTAAATTGGCTTAAACCTACTTCGGTTCAGATTAGACAGTTCTCAGTCCCGTTTTAAGTTTTCGTGTCCTGGATTTGTGTATTGATGATTCCATCTTGCCATTGCCCCTGTAAGCTCAGACTAACATAACAAGTAAATACTTGGAATTTCTGGAGAAATGGGAAAAGAACAGGATCTTCTGGCACTTTACAAGGTTTATAAGCAAATGATTTGTGAATTGGTAGTATCACTGCTGATAGACAATATCTCTGTATATAGCAGTGTTACTCATTTTGAGACAAAGGCTGAGTTGTTACAGGGGTGATTATGCTGATCTTGAAATGACTTTAGAGCTGTTTTTAAAATTTAGGTAGCAACGGAAATCAAATATGGCTTTCTTCAACTTTCTGGCATGTTGATGCAGTAAAAACAGTTCAAATGATTGATATAAAGTTTCTAAACTGTGATTACATACTTTTTATGTGATTTTTCATAAAATAGCTATTGTCTTGTGTGAAGCAATTAATAATACATACTAATACAAATGATGGATAAATCAAAACTTCAGAGTTTATTATTTTGTCCATGGTCCACTGCTGAGTGATAAATATTCATTATAACCTAGACCTTGTAAAGATGTCTGCTTTCATGTATGTCTGCGTGGAAATAGAGTGAGTTCACCTGCTCATACCAGAACTCTGAATGGCTTGGTTATATGGATCATTTATAAATCTAATAGTATAATATTTATATTTAGATCTTTCCTCTTTTTATGCCATTAAAAAAAAGATTTTTGACACAATGTTTTTTCACAGAAAATGCTTGCTTTTCTTAGAAACTTGGAATTTGTCATTGAAATGTCAGATACATGTGCACATGCACCCACCTACCTACACAAGAGTATTTTTCTTGTCACAAGGAATGTCCAGGCACAGTTACTCTCCTACATGCTTGGCTCAAAGTACAGATAGTGTATAAATGAAATTTAGCTTTCATGGTAGATGCATCCATGCCGAATCAATGTAACTGTGACACAGCCCTCCCTGTAGATATGAATTAGTGGTGGAAATGCTGGCACATCATTAATGATAATATCCCCTTTCCTCCCATTCCCAAGATCATAAAAATGTGTTTCTCCCTTACTCCCATGTAGGGTGCTTATCAAACCTCAAGAGACTCAAGTTGGAGAAATTCACTAAACAGATTCCAGGCTTGTTTTTTTAAAGCCCCATATCAGGGTTCCTGAATACTTTGAGTATGGTCTTGAATAATTCATTCTCAAACCTTTGTTGTTTCATCAGATAGTAGATTTCCAAAGAAGACTGTCTCTGTTCCTCAGCTGGCTAACATTATGTCTTGTGCATTCCCATCCCAGAAATATGTTTCTAATTAAGCCACATAATAAGAGTTTCCTGTGCAGGGGAAGAGATGGGGAAAACAAATAGTTTTGAAAGTGGAAGTTTTATTCCATTTAGGCCTGTTAGACTCAAGCCTCATTCTGTTTAAAATAATGAATACAGAAAGAAAAAAAATTTAAAATAAATGCGTATTTGTTCTGCAACGTGATCTGTAGACTTATTTGTGGCAAGGAACAAAATCCCCCTTCCTGAAATAAAATAGAAGACCTTCTACCAGTGAAATTTATTTTCTGCCACTACTGGATAGGAAAAAGACCAGAAATGTTTCTCAAAGGGAGCTTCCTCACCTGCTGGCTGTGAAAACTTATACCAGAGCATTAAGTTAGAAAGTAGATTGTTGTTTCATTACTCCATCCTTACAGCAGCCCTTAAGGGTGGAAACAGAGTGAGTCTGGTGAGTATGAATTCCCATCCTCCGGGACTTTTGAAAAGATGTTGACTCTAAATCAGCTTTCTACTATCCCTTTGGTTTTGCCACCTTCTAGTTACCTACTAGCTGTTAATACGTTTTTACTTTCCTCATCCTTTGAAATGCATTTCTTAAGCAGATCAGCAGATGCCAGTCCTACTAAAAAAAAATGATAAAGATGTCCCAATGCCTCAGGATCTTTTTTGCAAATCATGCGGCATGATCTCTTTTAGTCTTTCTTCTTTTTTTCATTTCCTCAATAACAGTGTTTGTTAACTAAAAATGTTTAAATCATGTCAGTTTTGGTTTGGGATTTACCACAGACAGAAAGTTCATTCAAATCTGTGGTTAGTCTGACAGTGTTTGGAATAGGAAGTTAAAGGAGAACATAAGTTGTTGCAGTTGTTTTCTCAATCAAAAGGGAAGCTAACGGAACTAGCTCATTGCTCATGTGTTCATGAATAACTTATTCAGAACACTGTGTTACTGGAAAAATATCCTCTAGGCTGACACATCTCCACATGTCACAGTAGAGCCAGCAGTTGACAATATCAAAATGAAAATACCCCCTTTTTTAAAAAAAATATTTTTAAAGGAGGAATATTTTTATTTTCATAAGTATTTTATGATCCTAATAACATGGGTACAAAAATACACACACCCCCTTTGGGGGGAGGGTGTGATTTTTTATTTTTTTTTTTAATCCCCGTTCCTTGAATCAAATGCCAGATTTGTGCCTTATGATCAGAAAACCAGTATTTGGGGTATGTTTTGTGTAGTGTCACAAGCTGATTCAAAGAGTTTGTACGGGATAACTGAGGACCTTGCCATATTCATGTCACCTATTTCATATTCCAGGTAAATGTAGACTGTCTCTCATGAGCTGCTCATCAAAATGTTCTGACATGCAAAAACTTGTGCCAGTGAACTCTCTGCCTTGCCACTCAATGATTTCATTTTGTTACAATGAATATATTAACTGTTGCAAGATACAGCCGAGAACAAAAAAAAATGTAATGTTAGGGCTTAGAAATTTGGATAGAAGTTGCAATAAATATTGTCATGAGAAACTATTATAACAGGTAGCCTGTATTTCTTGCTGGTAAGATGCAACTTTAGTATTATGCAGGAGATAATATCTCTTATTTAGCCAACTACACTTAAAAGAAAATACAGACTCTCAAGCGTGCAAGTTTTTTTTCAGGTGGGAAATAGAAATAGTGTTATTCAAAGCTAAGTACAAGTGGTGAACAATCACTTGAGTTTGACTTGATAATATTAAACAGAGCATCTGAGAAAAACATTAATCTTTCCAGAGAGTCTTACATTTCTAACTAAATGTTTGTTATAAGGAATGTTTTCTTTTGTGGTTTTTTTTGTGTTGGTTTTTTTTTTTCTCTAATCATCTTCAAAGAATAGGGGACAATGTCCCAAATAGTTCTTCATCCTCTTTGATGTGGCCAGGATACACACCCTTAAACAAGGTCTACCTTAGGTAAGTAATCCCCTGAGATAGGCTATCGCTTTCCATTGTCTTCAAAGGTCCTATTTTAAATTTGAGGTACTCTGCAAATATAGAGCAATATGAAGGAAAGAATTCTAAAGGGCAGAAAAATAATTTTTAAAAGTATTGTGTACTCGGGAGGTAGCATTACCTATATTAGGGTTACCATTCTGAGCATGAAAGAGCAGAAAAAGGCTTTGAGCTATGTTCAGTAATAGATGTCATCCTGTCGTTTGCTTTCAGTGATAGGAACTAATTAGTCTTGCACCTTTTTCTATTGCTCCACCAGACAAAACTTATTCCATTTTTTGACAAAATACCTTTTCAACATGTGCAAAGAAGCTAATTGGTATTCCAATCTTTTGCTATGTTACGCCAAAGCGTCTATTCTGCCACTGTAGTATTATAAGCTTTCTGTGGTCTCTGATCACCATCTTTTTACTTAAACAACTACCTCTAGTGTGACCACAAGCCAATTGTGTATACAAAAATACTGAACTAAGCCATGGTTCCTCCAGAAAGCTGAAATGTACTCCTACATATTCCCATAGCCAGCCTTCCTTCCTTAATATCGGAGTACTATCAGACTAATCACGAGTGATGATCTTTGAAGGGAACAGAAGGACATTCAATATGCAAATGCAGCTACAACAGACAATGCTGTGCACACAATTTTGATTGTAAGAGCAGACCAACTGTCCATTAAACACTACATACAGCTGTCATATTTTTGCATAAGGTCAGCTTTCATTACAGCACGTGCCCCAAACCTGTATTTTACTTCATATTTTGGGAAGGACTAGGTATTACTTCCCCTTTAATCCAATCTTCACAAGAGGCAGACAATTTGCTCCTATGTAATCAACAGTGTAATTAATTATAAGCATTAGTTAGACATCCCCCATCTAAAAGATGGTGTTTATGAGTCTGGACTGGTCTTCAGCAAAAGGTAGACTGACTGTAGACAATGAGATGGAATAGGATAGATGCACTAGCCTGAAGTATTGAAAGGTGGCTTGTTTATATCACAGCTGGATATTAAAAGCAGATGTGTGCAATAAGGGAGATAAAATGTCAAAATGTAAGTTTAGGTAACCTAAAAAGCTGGTTTCTTTGCAGTGTGCTTTCAAATATCTTTTGACTCACAGAAATCAACTCTAACTACATTTCTGTCCTAGGTAGAGGAAGATCAGCTATTTGTAGGCAGTGAGAACACACAGTATGTTTCCTTGATATATGCAGCTTACTGAGGATCTATGCATACAAAGTCAGATTTTGGTGGCAAGTCTCCCAAGACCATAAACAAAACCATCAAAGGAATTGATGAAACCTGTACTGAATCCACTGCCATGTTCTGAACCAACAGGGAAAACAAACACAATTTCTTTTCTGACAATTTGTTGTTACAGAAAACATTAAAGACACACTTCTGTTTAAAATAAAATTCATCTAGTCATAGTCATCAGTGTTTAATTAGAGAGCATGAATTATTGAACATGTGCTGCTGTTCTCTTTAAGATTTAAAACTAGAGCCATGCAGACTCAAATCTTGGCATGACAAAAGGGCATGTTGCTCTGAATCATTTTCTAATGTTCTTTTTCTCTTTTGACTGCAGCCTTTCAGCAGTAAAATCAACTAAAGATGCTAAAAGCAAAAATATTAAAGGTGAACCTGCTTGTGTATGTGCAGGGAAAACATTTTAAACAAACTAAAGCTGAATGATAAACCCTTATCAAGTCAAGCTTTGCCATGATTAGTCTAAGTTTCACCAGTCTCTCTGTTCCTAGAAAGTACTTTTAGATTTCAATACATGTGCCCACTTGTCAGTAAAAGGTAGCTTCCATATGCATAGTTTGAGTAAAGTTTTTTCTCTCTGGTGATGTGTGTCCTAGGCAAGGTTTTCTCAAGAGAGGACTTAGTGAACCCAGTGAGGCATTGCCTGAGGTAACTTTGACTTGCAGCTACCCAAATCCCTGGGAAGAGAGTGGTCAGCTCTGACTGTTTATATGGATCTTTTTTATAACAGATCTCTGAGTTATTGCTGCACAGATTATGCAGTACAGTTGTTAAATAGGAGAGTATTTCAAGTAAGAAAAGAGAAAAAAATTAGTCTTGCTGGGCTGTTAAGTTTTCTGCTTGTGTTTGTAAAGCAACCCTCTCTAGCTATTTTAGCTATTTCTTCCTTAATAAAAACAATCTTTTTGTTTTAGATGAAGAGATATACCACTAGGTACTGTACATTATTGGTCTCTTTCTTTTTTCCCTGTTTCTAGACCACTGCACATTTGATAAACAAAATTTCTCTGGGCATGCTGTACTCCCAGGGCTGGCTTTCCAAACAGGTACAGCATCCCTAAATGCTTATGTTCAGCCAAAATTTTTTCTGATTCTACTCCCAGGAGAGGTTGGTCCTCATGAGTGTGTTACAAGTCCCATTGTAGTCATGACTCTGCTAGATCCCGTTGCAGAGCTGGAATTCTGTATATTGTACCCTTATGAAGACATCAAGCGAGAAGTAAAGCCTTGTACTGCTGAAGTCACCAGCAAAACTCCAGGGTGGTATCCAGGGTTTGGTTTTGAATGTTTACGAGCAACATGAGACTTGTATGTAAGGTTCTTTGGTATGGTCTAGCTCTAACAGCTGGAAAGTGCTACATCTCTGTGTGGGCAAGTTCACTTCTTTTATTACAGCAAGTTGCTCTTGTCCTTTTTCATATGAGTCTATATTGCATATAGCAGTAAATAGAACCATTCTGTAATAAGAATAAAATTAAAATTTTACAATATGAAAAATATATTATATAGGAAATACAGTGAAGTTCTATAAAATATAATGAACAAGCCCTCAGTGTACAAACTGAGATTGCATCTGATCTAAACTACCCTTGGCAAAATCAATGACAAAAGTATCTGGAAAGAAATTTGCACTCTATTAATTTTGCATTTTGATGAACACGTTTTATGCATTTATTAAAATATCTTTTAGACTAAGTAACATTTTAAAGACCAAAAAGAGAAGTAAATATTTTATTCAAACCAGTTGTGTCTAACATCCAAAGTTTATTATATGTGCTATGGGTAAGTGATTTAAAATTCATAAAGCTGCTCTGGTTTGTATAAGAAAGCAATTTTGCTTTATACAGAGAAACTTACTCTAAAAAGTAAAACTAAGCATTTTGTCAGAAAAATACCTTAAAACTGATATATCATCTGTAATAACAGGTATGGGTTTCTTTTCTATTTTCTTTTGTATTTTTTTCAATCACAGTTAAGCTGTGGATATTTGCCAGAATTTCACTGAGAGAAGCCTTCTGTGCTTACCTCAAGCTAAAGAGATTTGGCTGCAAATCTGTTTCAGGGTTGCCAAGCCTTTACCGGGAGATTTACCTCTGAAGGTTTTCCTTCATTTTCTTTTAAAGAGTTTACGAAGACCTACAATTTTTTTTTTTGCTATATAGTTAGTAACAGTCATTAATATTTCTTCACAAAGAGCACCATTGTGTGAGAGCCCGCAAGGTGTAATGCATGAGTAAAGAAAACATCCTGCAAAACATTCTGAATAAAGGCTTGATGAAGCGTAACAAGGAAGCGATACAGAACCATTGTTCCTGTACCTAAATATCATCCACAATATTTCTTTCTACTTGACATGCTGAAAGTCGAATGAGTATTTTGCATAATTTTCTAATATCTCTTACAAGGTAGTTGAGTCACTGAGAACTTGTTATGCTACACAGTATTTAGACTGTTGTACACTTATACTACAGTCAGATGCTGATTGTTTCCTTCTAACTTTCAGGTACAGCAGGGTGCAACGTTCAAACCCTTGCTGGAGAAATTGGATAGAACGATAAGGATTGTGATGAGGGGAAACAGTAGTCAGGGCCAAGCAGAAAGATGAATCTAAATCCAAGGCTGATATTTTTTTAAGTTTTTGGGGGTTATCAGTAGGTTTTGTCCAGAAAGAGGATGTGTGTGTCAACAAAGACATGTAGAGGAGAGTAATGTGCCAATGCCCAAGAGGCTATTCATGCCCCTTCTCTTTAGAAGCTGTTAAAGCTGTTCAGCTGTTTCACTTCTGATGCTGAAAATTAAAAAGTCAGAGCTAATTTGGGCTCTGGACGCACTCATCTTAAATCATCTAAATACCGTCTTTACTGAGACCATGGAGGGAGAATTCCTGCCTCAGCCCTTTTCCACTCTGTTTCCCCCTCCTCACATCATCCACTGCTCCATCTCCCCGCTCCCTCGAGTCTCCAACAGGACATGCTTTTATATCTGAATACTAGTGCAGAGGAACACAGGGCTGGCAGACATAGGTTTTAACTTGTATAAATGATATTTATTCCCATTAGGAACACTTTAATAGGATTCAATGCTATTTTCTATGGTGCACCACTGAATTTGTTATAGATGAGGAACAAAAGAGGAGCTGACATTCTCGCAGGCTTGTTTTTGCAATACTTTAAACATCTGTGAACTTCTTAAGAGTGACTCATTCCTAAATGACTTGGAGTTTCACAGTCTTGTAAGATAAGTTTTCAAGGTTTCTATTCATATCTGTGCTATACAATATAAATGTGCACACATGCGCATGTACTTTGTATGTATATTGTGTTGTGTATACATAGCTTATACAGTCTATACAGAGAGAGAAGGTGGGTGAAAATGGAAGTTTAGGAGAGAGAGGGCACTGAATTCTCACAGTTTCACGGAGGGTGAAGAAAAATATGGCTTGAAGGGAATACAAGCACAGAACTAGCAATGGGAAGGGCTGTGTGGGATGGGCGCATCTATGGATGAGGGAGACATGAAAAAATTCTTATATGCTCTGTAGAAATGAAAAAGAATGGTGGCATTTTGTAATATGTGTGTCATTTGTTTCAATCTGCATTAGCTAGTCATAGCTGACAAAGTTTTCCCTCCAGCAGCAACTAAAACAAATATCAAGACTAATAACTCATATCCACTATGCAAAAATCAGGACTGACCATTTTCATGCAAAATGTCTCCTTTGCAAAAATGAAACAAAATTAAAGTTTGGCTATCTCTATTTCTGACCTTTGCTTTTTCAACAAAAAGCTGGTTTTATGTCGACGCAAATCTTTAGGAATTTTATTTTTGTCATGCATTGTTTCAGATATTTTTAAAGAGGTTTTGCTCTATTTAAAAGAATATCAGCTGTAAGAGTTATGCCTGCTTTAAAATCAAAGCTCGTGTTTATTGTACGTAGGGTTGTAAGCCACATGCTAGTCTAAACAGGGAAATAGCATAGGGCAAGTCAGGCGAAGACTGAGAAAGGCAACAATAGACAAGGAACAAGCTGAGGGTTTAGCACCTTACCTTCCCACTGTTCACCAGATGAAATTTCTTTGCGATTAATAACTGCTGCCGGTTTTGTTCTCTGATGGTTTGGTATTATAATCCAACAGCTATCTACATGTTATTGCAGACCTAGGATGTGTCTTTGGTTTTGCAAAGCTCTCAATTTTTATGCATTGAGGTTGATTAAATCATACTTCCAGACGCCTAAAAGCCATGAGTCAGATTTTCAGGGTTAAATAGGCAACCCAAGGTCTCCTCAGCACGTGTGCTACCAACATTCAGCTGAGGCTGGTTGGGTCCTGCCCACCCAGTGCACATGCATCCTTCTTATGCAAGCAAATCATCCTGATAAGGATGCCTACCTCACACCTGTACATGAAGTCAGGAAGAGGCCAGGTGCTCTCAACTTCTGCAGCTTCAACGTAGTCTTTGTGGTGTCACATCTTAGGTCTGCTGAAGTACACGTTGGAATTTAAACTATGTTGTTACTTTGCATTCTGAACAGTGAGGAGAACTGTCTGCACTGTAGACTTATGCCAAGTGCTGCTCAACTGCAAATGTAAGTTTTACATAGTTTGGTTTTGCCATTTAAAGAATTTATAGTAGAGCTATTTTTAAATTAATGCTCCAGTTCCCAATAATGTGGCAATTTCTTCAATAAAGAAATAGCTTTTTTTTATTTTTTAACAGGAAACCGTTATTATGGATTTTGCTTAATTTCAGAGGATTTTTTCAGTCCCTCCTGATGTTTTTTTTAATGTTTCACCTGGTCAAATGAAACAGCACATTACATTTTTTACTATGTTAGATTGTGCGTTAACTTAATCAGCATTTCAAAAACAAGTATTGTTTCAGAACAAAGACTTTGAATGTAATCATCCTGTTTGTTCCTGTTTTATTTATAAATGACAATACACTGGTATTTTTCCCTCAGAATGTTTTCTTTTCACTGAGAAGGTACTTTCCAATTAAAAAAATCTCATTTGGGGAAATTTTTGAGCATCGATCCACAGGGAATGATTTGCTCAGCCTTCTTTTATACTGTGCTCTGGTTCTATAATAGCTTAGTAGTTTAATGGATCAATGATGGTGCATAAGTCAAATATACTCACAAGGCAGTTTTGTCAGACTATCTATCTTAAAGGCTGATTTGGGTTTTTGGGGGGGCAGGAGGAATATATATGCAGGATACAAGCTGGGCTGTTTTTAAATATTAAAAAAAAGCGCCAAACCAAACTTGTTTACTAAGTAATTTTTTTTTTTTTTAAAAGCAGACCCAGTTCAACCTTCCAGCAGGTTTCAGAAATATCTATTTTTGCAGTTACAATGATAAAGCTTTGAATCTTTCCCCCAGCTTCCCCAACGGAGATTGCAAGGCTTGCTCCCACTTGCTACGCTGCTTATGAGCCTAGGGAGATGGTTCCTGCGTGTAGCCCCATCGGTGCAGTCCCCGAAACGAGGGTTTAAGGCTGCAGAACAAAACCTAACTATAAAGAAGTAAATGGTTCCCACATGACATAAAACTTCCACGTTGAGCGTCGACGTTTTTAGCGATGGGAAAGCACGAAGCGGGAGCAAGCGACACTGTTCCTTTCCATCTGGTGAAGCCGCTCCCTGGAGCCCACGGTGGGAGCGGGGCTGGCTCCTCAGAAACACGCAGCCCCGTGCTCGGGGGCCTCCCCAATTACTCCTGTAATTTACTGTCACTTAATAAGACGGACCGAGAGACTTGCGCCAGTAGGGGCGGAAAAATCCCGGCCTCCAGCTGGGGTGGGTGTTCTCGGAGTTCGCCCAACTCTCCAGCAGGTACAAAAGGCACCCACAGCTGAAGCGGGGGGCGCAGAAAGGAGACCTTCAGCCTCCGATGAATTACGCACCAGCGCGAGGCCCCGGGAACAGCAGATCCGCTCTCACTTTGAAGGATAAATCAAAGCTTTAATCGGGCCTGTCAGTAAAGCAGGTGTTTTGACTGCCTTTATAGTTCATTTTTATGCAAAAGGGTTGTGGGGGATACAGAAATCATGGGGGATTGAAAATAAACGGCACTGACAGCGCTGATCCCACCAGGCGAGGGGGCCAAAATCGGTCTGTCTTTTCATATTATGAAATATACCTAACGGCAGGCTCTTTAAACCCCGCTTACACAATGCGCTGTCTGTGCACTCAGGACTTTCCTTTCTCTTGCTTTCGTCCTTTCCTCCCCCGCTTCTTTTTTTTTTTTTTTTTTTTTATTTGATATGCCAGGGGCCCTTTTCTATTCTCTGGTGATGAACTGCCCCAGCAGCCACAGCAGGTTCAGAATGTTAAAGAGCCGCCACTCACCCGAGCCGACAAAAGGATCCCGTTTTAAAGGGCTTAAAGGACACTGTAGACACTACGCGCAGCCCCGTTTTAGGCTAATGTCTTTTTCGTCTTGCTTTTCAGCGTTCAACAACGGCCACAAATAAAAAAAAAAAAAAAAGTCATAAAAATGTGTCAATGCAAATTTTCTAGCATGGGCCGGGGCGAGAGGGCGCATCGTTAGGAGCGAGGCTTACGGGGCAGTGCCAGGGGGTCCGCGCTGCTCAGGCTCCTCTCTCCCGTGTCGAGGTTGTTTTGGGGGCTGAGAGCAGGCACCCACAGCTACCCAGATTTATACTTCAATACCGAGATTTCACTTTTCTTAATTCCTAAGTCTCAATATTAATAGCAGGCATGATTTTTTAAGTTATTTAAATAAAATGTTTGAGCGCACTTGAAGTTGAATCACTGTGGCATCCTGTAATATTTAAATGGTGGTTGAGGAATGTTCTAATGTAGCACACTTTTCCAAAAAGAAAAAAATGAGGGCCTTTTTCTTTGGTTCTGCTATAACTCAATACTTTTTACAGTGTATTCTGTAACATAATTTGAAATATTACTGCAGGGCATTGCTAGTAAATTTCATTTATCATTTACAAGCCATAAAGCAGGCAAGAAAAAAAAAAAAGGCAAGTGCTTCCCCTCCTGTAGTTTCACACACAGTTATTCATGTCTAGTGCCTCACCACTCACAAATGACAGTTTTTCACCAGCTTTACTAAGGAATTGATTCTTTTCTCTTTCCTTATAAATTAAAAAATATATTTAAAAAAGCAATGCCCAGCTGGCATATCCTTAGGACAGATTGCCTAAGGACAACTTTTTAAAAACTTTTCATGGATTGCATGTGAATTAAGAAATTCATTAAGCTTGATTGTGATCATTCATACTGCTGTTTCTAGACAGAAAACTTTGCATCTTTGTAAAAAAAAAAATGTTTGCATTTTATGACTTAGTTGCATAGGAGATGAGATCACTATCCCTTTTTTCAAGGTAGGCTGATGCCCTCAGTCTCTATAAATGTTTATGCATCTTTCAGTTTTGACCCACTAAACTACTCTGTGAATTCTAAAAGAAATTTAATGCCATACTGTCACAAAAAAAAAAGTATTTGTGAGCTTCTTGCAAGTAATTTAGACTCCGATTTTCCAAACACACATTTTTATCTTTACCCATACAATAATTCCATTTAAAATAGTAAGATTATTATACTTATAAAATACGTATTTTCTACTCAAGGCCTAAGTATTGCACATTAGCACTGGCACTTATGCTGCCTTTCTACCAAACTTAATTTCAGTATAATTTCTCATGCCAATGAAGTTACTTCATGCCAATAAAATTCCATACATGCTTGCAGTATTGAGCCTTGAAACTCCAATTTTCTCAAATATTTCAGGGCCGCAGTTTATGCAAGCTTTGAAAATGAACTGATTCCAATAATTTGCTTGAAGAAAGATGATACAAGTCATTAATCATGGCAAATATATTTAGGTACTGCGGATGTTAGCTGAAAATTCATTAACTTTTCTCTCTGGAAGAGTCCCTATGTTCAATAATATTTTGGATATTTAGATCATAAGGTAATTCCAATGTTTTGATTAACAGTCTCTTCAGAAAAAAGCTCAACAAAATTTAACAAGAATTAGAAGTCTAATTCAAATTTGCCAAGTCCCTCTTCCTGATCACCTGTTTAACATTCTTGCTGTGAGTCCACTAGCTGTTAGTTTATGCATAATACAATAAACAGTAATTAATAAATAATGAAAAAATATTTATTTGCATTCATCTTCCACAGAGTTGCAATGATTTTTCTAACGAAGCGCATTACTGGAATCTGGTTTATAGACCAATCTACAAGTGGCTGCATTGTCCTGAGTGGAGGGGATTCTTTTGGCGTAGGAAAATATTTAAACTAAAGCTTTTGATATGGAATGTTAGCAAATGTCTTAGCTCTGGATAATGCACACATCACTTGTGGGAGTAGATTAAAACATTCCCATTTCTGAATTTCAGGTCAATTGTTTCTGATTAGTCTGCCATGGACAAAACTCAGATTTCTGCCTTCCGTTAGAATTTTATCTTACTCATGAGTAATTTTAGTATTGACAGATTCTCATCTACCTCATATCAAAATGTCAAATCTTTCCATCATTTGTTGTCTCAAATAATTTCAGATATGGCCTAACATGCAGGGATGGAGCCTGACTCACATATACCAAAATGCCAACATATGGACATGATTTGGGCTGAACCAAAGGTGAATCTATTGCAAAATTGTAAATCAGCTGAGGAATATTTCAGTACAAATCTTCAAAGCTCAGTCTTGAAGTTTTCTGTAAATGTGCATGGATGGGTTGCAACCCTCAGCATTCCTGGCTAGAGCTGCCTTTTGTCCTCGCTGCCCTCGGTCCAAAGACAATCTGTTTCCACCCATTTCCTACCCAGTGGCACGATGTGGCAAGAGTTTATTTTTATCATGTGTTCATATCCCTCCTTTCACAGTGGGATTTCAGTCCACAGTGGGACATCTAGACACTGCTGAAATACAAAAAATAACAAACAATAGTGCCTTCAAGCTAAAGATTTAGTCCCCAGATATTCTCGGAATCACTAAAAACTGCAAATACTGAACAGCTCATCCAACACCAGATAAACCACAAAAAGAAAACAGTGTCAGATGGAGAAAGAAGGAGAAAGAGAAGAGGGGTTGAAAAAATTTGCTTACTGAAGATAGTGTTTGGTGGTTGGGCTTTTTCCTTTTTAAGCCTCATCATAGACCAATTCTAATGTTCACTGCTTTCAGGTTTATAAATGGATTATAAATGCTGGGTTTGATTTAAGCATATTTAAATGGATAGGCAGCCTACTTGTAAGAGGCTCTGTCTCACTGATGGGTAGTACATAATGTAGTTGTCATGACCATGCTGTGGCCATATCCCCCTTCTCTTATGGCCATATCCCCCCTTCTCTTAATGAAAAACAGATGTGGGTGTAACTGCGGTAGTCTGGTTTTTACTTCATTAAGGAATCAGGACGATCTAAGCCACACGTATAGGCATACAAACCCAGAAGCTCTGGTCTTGGTTTTCAGTTTAACATTTACGTCAAACTTGCTGTATTTAGCACTGATTTGTGAAGATATAGGATGGAAATAGTGATGAGTAGAGTGTTCTCCCGTGGGCTTCTCAGGCCTTGGGGGCTGCTTTTTTTCAATGGGGCCCTCCCTGGTAGCTCAAGATTGTGAAATACCTAGATATGTTGTAAGACCAGCTTTTCCATCCCAGTCTATAAATAGATAGAAGATTAGCAACAATAATTTAAAATGGACTTTGTGAAAGCAAATTATGTTTCACATTCCTTTAGTGTCATTTCATGGGATCTGTTTACATGCTGATGAATATAGAAGGAGTAATGGAGAGTTTGGACATGTCACTTGGTTATGCTTAGACTGTAGTTTGAACAGAGAATAAAATTCCACAAGCACGTAAGACTCATGGAGAATGTCAATAGCTCATTGACACCCTCAAATGGTCAGAACCTCAGCTCCTCCTCCCATCAAGTAGTCACGATATCTTGCTCAAACAGAAGTTGTAAGGAACTACTACTGAATCATCGCTACCAGAATAATTGCCTGAAGTTCTTCTATATATTCACTAAGGTTGCTCGTCCAAGTACAGTCCTAACCCAAATGGTTTAGAGGTTTGGCATGAACACTGCATTACAAGATAACAATGATCTTAGGCTTATTACTTACTATTACAAACACTGGTGAGTCACTCTTTCATTTGTGGCTAATGTGCTAAAAATGGTCTGAATTTTAAGCCCCTCAATATAACATGTGTTCTAGCCTTCAATGGTAACGTTTAAATATTGTCCCTATATGCTGTACTTACACATTACAAGACTGGTACTGATTGCATTAGACAAGACATAAATAAAAATATTTTTAGTAACTCAATAACTTGATTAGTTACTTAAACTATCACTATTAAGAATAGACAGGATATGAATAAAAGAACAATCTTTTTCAGTAATTCAATTAGTAATGATTAATGATTTGTACATAAATTTTCTTTTTATGTTCACACTTGCCTAAAGAATGCTGGCCTCTCAATTAAAAAAAGAAACAGAGAAGACAAATGAAGTGTTTTGCTGTCACTCAAATAACATAATGCCTCTAAAAACTGCTAAAATTATTCCTCTTGTACAGTATATAATTAAGCAGTAGAACTTACTGCCATTATGTCAGAAAGCATGTAGATTTTTTTTCAATGTGAAAAGTATGAAGATAATAGAGAGTCAACACAGTAAGTATATCTTTAAAAACATTACATATGGAAGCATCATTGAGATTATAGTGGAATAGGGCATAATATAATGTATTTAATTATGAAATAAGATTGTATTTTATTTGCCAGAAAAAAGGGAAGTATTTCAGGGGTATATATTACAAGTCATAAAAAAAAATAATCTTTAGTTATCCTGCTTTAACTTCATATTTTGTTTAGAAATATGAAAATAATATGCTTGGGTAAATGTACAGTTTTTTAATCAGAAAAATATATCAAAAAATGTAAAGCCTAACCTCTTATTTGCTACTTCTAAAAGAAAATATTACAAAATTCTATGGGCTTTTGTAATTCAAAGCAGTTTTGAAATGGTGAATATGGATTTTTTTCACTGGGAAAAATCATTCTGTCTGTCACTGAATTTTATTACATACTTTTATGTTTCTGAACATAAAAAAACCCTAATTGACAAAAACGTACATGTAAGCCACTTAATAATTCTCTCTCGCCTTCTATTCTCAGCTCTATCAGAACACATTCTCAGTAAGAGACACTGATTTGTTGTGTCACTGCCTATGCAAAGAAACATTAAAAAAAATATTTATACTAGCCATATTTTTGCCAGTTTGCCAGTTTCTGCTAATGTTGCATTTACTTAAAATACTATCCAATTTATATGATGGTGAGTATCAGCCTTTCTAGCAGTACAAGTATAACACCATTCTTAATAGTCTGATTCATATCTATACATTTCCCTGCTACATAGTCCATCTTTTTTTTCATTTTTTTGCCTTTATCTACTTCTGTGTAATAAACCAGTCAGCAACCTTGGGAGAAAAATCAACAGCTATTTAAACCTTTCTTGATTTGGCAGTAAATAATTAAATCAACAGTTGGTGACTTACAGTTGAAAACTCATGGAATGTTTAACTAGAATTAAACCACAATACGTATTTGGTTGAATTTCTAGTTTAACAGTTTACACTTCCAATTCATATTTTACAGGCTAAAGAAATTTCCCTTTATTTCCGAGATGGTAAAGAAAGATATAAATATAAAGTAATACAAAGAAAAAGTGGTAGCTGATAAGCATTTTAATGGCCTTTCATCGTCTGATTGTAAGAATGTTTGTACCCATCCTCTATTTTCCCAAGACCTCTTCTCTCCTGTCCCCAGCTGGAGCCAGAGTAAAATGAAGAAAAAATAAGCCACAATATGAATATTATTTTTCAGAACATTCTAGATATTAAAAAGCTATTTCCATTAGGCTGTTCATATTACTTTTAATGACAGTTGTATTCTATGGTTATAGATTTGGGATTTTGGGGGGGGGGGTGTTGTGGTTTGGAGTTGGTGGTGGGGTTTTTGGGGGGAGGGGGGGGGTGTCTTACCCCCAGGGAGGTAGAACAGTCTCATTTATCTGATATAGTTGAAACTATATCAGATTTGATGATATTCATCCCCTTCTGCTTGTCTCTGCTCAAGGCAAAGGCTAATGGTAGCTACTCATCTCCTGCGGTTAAGAAGGTGACCACGAGCTTCCCTGGACTTCTCCATCAGATTGCAAACAACAACCTACTTCAGACACCAACAAGACAAACCTCTTTTTGGATCTCCCCTAGCTTTACACAGGAAAGCGCCGGTAGAGTATGAAACCCTGAGTAATGCACTGGGCTGTCCTTCCATTCAAAAGTATCCGAGATCAAAGGCAAGCCTTCCCCAAAACACAGTAATAATCAGTTAAACAGTTTGGCCAGATACTGTAGCTGATATAAAGCTGCTCAGCTATTAGAACTTCAAAGGACATAGCCATTTTGACACCACAAAGATCAGACCCGTGATACCTCATAAACTGGTGACTCTTAGATCTTGCAGACTTCGTATGGTAGCAATTGCAAAAACATTTGTTGTCCAGAGTTTCAGAGAAGACTAGACTATCTTTGCTATTAAAAGAAGACTCTAGCACAGTTTGGCTTACTTCAACCCCACCGTGTCACATTTCAAGATGCCAGAATAATTCTTTTACCCGAATAAACAAACAAAAAGGTTTCTTTAATCTTTAAAGCTGATAACTAGTTCACTTCAGACCTTTCACATGCTAGGGTGAATATTTTGCATTTTTTAATATTTTTTTATGTCTGTTTCTTTGTCCTACCCAAGTGTGCATAGTGTTTGTTATTTACAGTAACTGTATGACTCTGACTGCTTGGGACCGCGTTTTAAAAAGGCACACCAGCAAACACCCTCAGCAAAAAGAAAGGGAACGTAAGTATAACTGTGCTTTCAAAAAATTTAACAAAACAAAACCCAGTCAGGTGGCTTCAGAGTAATCGGCCAGCATATTTAAAAAATACGCAATTTAAAAAAAAAAAATCAAACCCAGATAAACTACTTGAACAAAATTCCACAGGGTAAGGGAAAAAAAAAAAGAAAGAAAAGAAAAGCAAACACTTAGATTCTTTTCTGGCAGATGTAGTTACATTTGTAGTTGGGTGACTGAAAAAGGCTCACAAAATTACTCAGTCTTGAATTGCTACCCACGTGACCTCGCTTTGGTGGTAGTGGTTACAGGAATTTAACTTCAAAACCAGAATAAAAAAGAGCACAGACCTGAAGAGCAAACAAAGGGAGAGAGAGAGGCAAATCTCATTTAGTTTAAAATTCAGCTATTTTTAGCTGTCAGCTGTTTAAGGTGAGTCAAAGGGGCTTTTCCCCTTTTACAATGAAACTTTGATATCACTTTTATAATTTTCTGACTACCAGGTCAAAATAGCTCAAGTGTCATGATTTTTTTTTATTTGCAAAATTTCCAAATTGCTGTCAAGTATTCTCCTTGGCACGTCACCGCTGCCCATTGGAATCAATCTTGGGGCCAGGCAGGCACACCTCCAGCGCGGGAGCGGTACAGCCCCCGAGGAGGACGGCTGAAGAGAAGGTTTTGGGGTGTCAGCACCAAGAGAGAATAGCTCTTACAGCAAACCAGATTATCATCATAGCATTTGGTCATTTCCTATGCCAATAAATGCAATAAAAGCACTCCAGGTCACAAAGTAAGGGGTGTCCCATCTCTACGAGCATCTCCCCCCCCATTTCCATCCCCTCTCCCACCATTTCAGATGCAGCTAAGCTTCCTCTGGCTAAAAGTGCCTGGGTGGGGCTCCCGCCAGAGTTTATTCATGTCATTTCCGAATATAGCCAGAGGGGACATGAGAGAGCGACATGACATGTACTTTCCACTTCTTTCCTTCTCTGCTAGCACTGGGGAATGGCCTGCATAACCTAATAAGTATTTTCTGTCTCTAATTTCCATCCTGTTACGTTTTGCAAGAACTGAATGAGCTGCTTACACAGAGCTCCTTGCCAGTTTCTGGACTAAAAGAAATGTTCTGCTCTTTCACTTAGGTCCCCTATTTCTGCCATATTTTTCTTTTCTTCTTTTTAATGACTGTATCATTCATTTTACTGTCTTTTGCAGTCCTGCAATTCCTATAAGTTCCTGATTCTTACAGCACTTTCTTGAAAGTCCTGAAATCCTAAATCTAACGGAAAGCCTACATTTAAATATGCATCTCTTACTCATCACTTTAGTACCCAATAGCCTCCAGCTAAACAAACACACACAAAGACAAAATTACCGTAACACAGAATAGTACAGGAGATATGGTGGGGATATTTCCTTCTCCCTAATGTTTGCCCAGCCTCCAACTAATTTCTTCTAATGATGGTTGCCAAGGCTATTACTCATGATCCTGCTCCGTGATGCTTGTTAGATATCCTCTGTGAAGAGTTGTTCTCTGTTCTCTAACTGACCAAAAAGGTCCTAAGCACTTCTCTCAGACAAAAGCTGCTGATACTCCAATCTTTTCTCTTAATCACATTCCACATCAAGGAGCCACTTTAAAAACAAACTCAGATGTGGAAGCAAGATGAAGACATGCATTTTCCATTTGCAATGTTTTGGAGATCAGATTTCATGCTTGGTAAACCAGGTACCCTTTTCTTTGTTAATGTCCTTCTTGAATTAGATCCAGGACACATCTTCCTCATTGTGTCTCAACCTTGCTTTTACTGTTATAGATGGGACATGGGTGTTTTAATGTGTCAGTTTTCTGGATTAGAGAACCAGATAACTTTTTATAAATGGCATCTCATTAGAGAGTAGAGAAAAGGAGGGAACTAAAACCCAGCTACGTGAAGAGTTATATTAAGAGTACGCTCATTGTCTTGAATGATTAAGCATTTTCACTATCCAGCAGAAAATTTAATTATTCTGTCAATAAACCAGCTAAAAGACAGCCTTCCATCATTAAACTCTTGTAGATACCATGGTGCTATTTTCTTTAAGTTATAGTAGAATTTGCCCTATTTTAGGAAAGGCTTTTTAAAAAGGAGGTATTTGTCCACCCTGGAGTTCAAACTGCTGGGATATACTGCACTTGGCAAACTTTCACTGGAAAATGCCAGTCTGACAATATCATATTAACTTTATTAATATGCATAAGTTTGAGCAGAAAGTAATTGTGGTTTTCCAGAAAGCCATAAGAGAACATTTGTCGCAGTTTCCATTACCAGTGACGCTGCTTAGCCTGAACTGCCTTTCTGTAAATTTTGTTGCGCCTTTGCAAGACAGAGGTTTGCATCAACACGACAGAACTAGTTAATCTCCTGGCTGAGACAACTTACTGTTGAAAGCACTTCTCACCCTGTTTTGAGTGTGGTTTGGAGCAGAAGGCTGCCTGTTCATACTTTAATACCTGCTTTTTGTTTTCAGTGGTTCTTTGAACTTGCTTATGTCTGTATCAGTTTTCTCACCCGTAAAAACTGGAATAACTCTTAAAAACTCTCTAGAATGATTTTGTTCATTGTTTGTGAAATGAATGATATTACAAATATTCTTGTTTTATTTCCAGTTTGGCTGTTATTTTTCCACCTGTCACTTGAAGCCACTGAGCTATCTGTATAAGCCCTTCTGAAGGGGCAAGTAAGAAATGTGTTTATCTTCTGGTGTAGGATCATCATGACCAAAGAACCTGTTGTATTTTCTGATGTACCTGACTATGGCTGATTAGAGATGTCTTTTTACAAAACAGCTTTGTCAGTAGTCTGGTTTTGTTTTGAATCATAGAAGAACAGAATATCTCAAGTTGGAAGAGACCCATAAGGATCACCAAGTCCAACTCCCTGCTCCTTACAGGACTACCTGAAACTAAATCATATGACTAAGAGACTCATCCAGATGCCCCTTGAACTCTGACAGGCCTGGTGCTGTGACCACTGCCCTGCGGAGCCTGTTCCAGTGAACAATCACCCTCTCAGTGAAGAACTTGTTCCTAATGTCCAGTCTGAGTGGCACCCTCCTCCATGCACTCATATCTTTAAATAATAACTGTATTCCCTAACTGAATGCCTTTTAAAGTAACTGCATTTGGAAAAAATATATATCGTTTTTGTAAAGTTAAGAAAACATCCATACCAGCTCATCAGATTATTGATACTCGCTTTATGAAAACCTCTTTAAACACTTTTTTATTCAGTCATAGTTTGTTTGTCCTCAAGCCAATTCAATTCACCTGGGAGGTGAGTCTTTCTGATTTTATTTTTGGTATTTAATGTAGTCTACATTGATCTCCTCAAAGTGCAATGAAATCAAACAAACAAAAAACCCCAAACAATCCCATACCAAGAAAACACATTGAAAATAATTTAGAGAATAGCCCTCTTGGTTGAACAGACTGAACCCAAGTATTTTGCTGAATTTCATGTTGTGTTATAAAATGAATTTGAGTCCCAGCAATATGTATTCTAGGTTATTTGCCCAGTAGATTAAACAACCATAAATATTGAGTGATTCAACTGAGCAGCCAGTGCTGGCTGGAGTGAATAGCACGTTAACAGTTACTGGAGCTCTAGGAAACACCAGAAAATTGTGCCTAAGTAAGCTTGCTAAATTAAGTCTACTAAATGCTATTTTTCTAAATACTTAAATTACTTATTTTACTAAGGGCTCACCTGAGAGTTTTCCAATGTGATTAAAACCCCTCATGGGTCACAGACTAATTTACTAAAGCTGTGGAGGGAAACACTGGGAGGGGTAAGGAGCCCTTCCAGGGAGTCAGGACCAGCCAGCCATCCCCAGGTAGGTGGGAATAAGACAGGAAAATCACTTCCTATCGTGCTGCAACTGGAATCTCTCTCTCATCAATAATCTCTTCTGAAATAAGTATTTGAAACTGTGAGGTAAAAAAGCAAGGATAATTATGTTGTCTCCGAGACCCCTCACAAAAAAAGTGTTCATATTTTTATGGACTTGGAGAGATACTTCAGCATGCTCTCCCTTATTTCTGCTTTCAGGTATTGTTCCTTCAAAGAATGCTTTATGGGAAGATACCACTAAACTACGTAACACTACTAAACATATAACATTGCTGCTAATGTTCTTTGGAAGTAGTCTATCATATCTTATTTAATTTCAGTGGTATTGTACAATGAGTCCCAGGCTCAACATTTAACTAAATTGCCCAAAGACACTCTTCCAATCATACGTAATGTACAGTAAGTAACTCTTGTCTCAATTGCCTGGGAACATATTGCAGAACAATTCTCAAGAGAAAAACTAGGGCTGAAATATTTTCTCATGCACCTTCCATCCGGGTGACATTCCTCTCTCATTGCAGATTTGCCCCCAGCACGACCGAACGGATGCTACCCTTTTGCACCCATGTTTGTTTGTGCTTGCCTCCTGTTGATATTTATGAGAGCCGTTTCCGATACCCTTGCAGCATCATCTTGATTTTGGCAGAGGTTTCTGTGTGTTCAGGTTCCAAAGGGGATGGAGAGAACACAAGCTGCCTCCAAATTGAAGGAATCAGTTTTCATTTCTGAAGTCAGACAGGCTTTCATTTATTGCCTATTGACTCCATAGAGAGATAATAATAGCGTTGCTGCTTTCAGTGAAAAGGACCATTACTGAGGACACTGCACTCAGTCAAGAAAGACGCCAGACCTCCTCTTCCCCAGACCACTCTTCACTCCCCAAGTTACAAGCTGGGCTCTCTCCAAAAGCACCATTTGCTACCTGGCCAGCTCAGTCAGAGCGCCAGGGCGTAGAGAGGGTATGAGTCTTTTTGGACACCGTTCCAACAAGCAGAGAGAAAATGAGAGAGCGCGCACAAACCTTCTCCAGAGGCTCACCACATCAGTGGGAGGAGGAGCTGGCAGAGCCAGCTGCTCTCATCCCGCCAGCCCGAGGAGTCACCATATGTTTGGCTGCCACCCATGCAGCCAACAATCCTTGGAACGAGGCACCAAATTTGTTCAGACTCCTCTTGCTAGCGCTGACGGACATCCAGCCTTTTCAGGCCTCGGCCAAGCTTTAAACAGACTGTACTGGAACCGCTGGGCTCCATGAATCAGCTTTGCATTTGCAGAGTCTGCCCCCAGTCCTCATCAGGCTCAGCCGAATCGTACCCAGTAAGGCAACAGACACCTGACAAGATTTACCAGTCACAAATCACTAGGTCCAGCGCAGCGCCCAACCCAGAGGGTTTATCCAGGAAGGCATCTGACGTCCAGCTAAGTGTCCCCAAACAGGCTCAGTACCTTCTCTGAGGTACTTAAACCCTGGAGCACAGTTAGGGCAGAGCACTGTTACTCTCCAAGGACTGTCCAGGTCTTTTCCCTACCTTTCCTTTTCCCTTGGAAATCTGAGATAAGAAGCAGCATAGGAAGTAAAGGAGAATAAGTATCTTTCTATTTGCTCAGTTTTTAAAAAAAGTTAAAATAATAACAGTGCCTTTTGGGACACTTCCCTTGAGTTTCAGAGAAATAGTATCTATTCTTGTCCTTTCACATGCTAAATAAAGTTATCATCAGTTAAAGTACTGATGATACGTGATTTGCCATTTAACTGCAGTTACATTTTCAATGAAACACTACTATTACAAACTTACTCTTAACACAGCAGTCATTCAGAAATTCTTTTAGTCTTGGCAAAGTATTTTGGGTTTGTGTGGTGGGTTTTGGTAGCAGGGGAGGTGCTGCAGGTGTGGCTCCTGTGAGAAGCTGCTAGAAGCTCCCCCAGCTCCAAGTTGGACCCCCCTCTGGCCGAGGCTGAGCCCATCAGCGACAGTGGCAGCGCCTCTGGGAGAACAGATTTAAGAAGGGGAACCTGCAGTGAGTAGGGGGATTGGAATGTGAGAGAACAGCTCTGCAGATACTGAGGTCAGTGAAGAAGGAGGGGAGGAGGAGCAGGGAAGGAGGGGATGCCCCTGCAGCCCGTGGTGAGATGGCAGGCTCTCCCCCCCCAGCCCATGGAGGGGAGTGGGGGAGCAGATGCCCACCTGCAGCCTGGGGAGAGAGGAGCCCACGCTGGAGCAGGGGGATGCCCCCAGAGATGGCCATGACGCCATGAGGAAGCCCGTGCTGGAGCAGTCTGTGCCTGAGGGACTGCAGCCCGCAAAAAAGGACCCACGCTGGAAAAGTTCATGAAGGACTGCAGCCCGTGGGAAGGACCCCAGGCTGGAGCAGGGGAAGAGTGAGGAGTCCTGCCCCTGAGGAGGAAGGAGCGGCAGAGACAACGTGTGAGGAACCGACCCCAACCCCATTCCCCATCCCCCTGCGCCGCTGCGGGGGGGGAGGGGGAAGGTAGAGAAAACAGGGAGTGGAGTTGAGCCAGAGAGGAGGCAGGGGTGGGGGGAAGGTGTTCTAAGGTTTGGGTTTACTTCTCATTATCCTTGTTTTGATTTGATTGGTAGTAAATTAAACTGATTTTGGTTTTCCCCAAGCTGAGTCTTTTTTTTTTGCATGTGACCATAACTGGTCACTGATCCTCCCTGTCCTTGTCTTGACCCATGAGCTTTTCTTTATATTTTCTCCTCATCATCCCACCAGGGCTGGGGTGGGAAGGAGTGACAGAGCCGCTTTGTGGTGTTTTGTTACCAGCTGGGCTTAAACCACAACACAAAGATAGGTTGTAAGTAGATGAAATAACTGCAAACACTCAAAAACCTACACAATTGTTTTGCTAGAATATCTGACCTTTGATCTTTTAGTAAAGCCTATGTGCCCACACCAGGTTGTGCCCAACGCAGAAAGAGTAGTATCTCCAATACTTATGAAAGTGTTTTCTCTTTCAGAATCTGTTTATATTTCAATCTCAAAAAATTACTAAATTTACTTGCAAAACAGTAATGTGTTACAGATTCTCATTTTATATTTGAATTTATATACTTCTCAGAAATAAGCCATCTAAGAACCCCACAGCAAGCACAGTCACCCACAAGAACATGTTTTGGTTTTTTTTTTTCAGTTTACAACTGAGTAAAGTCAACGTGGATACAAGTGGCTATGCTTCCTACTTTAACTTTTGAAGTTTCATTCTAGATTAATTGCCAAATAATCATGTTGGCTCCTTTCTGACACATTTTTAATACATGCTTTCTTTTGCCTAAATCTTGTATTTTAAGATTGCAGTTAATGACATGTGCGTACCTTTTCCACAAAGCAGTCTCTCTGTAGTATGAAGGAATGAGGTAATCTACTCTAATACATGCAAAAATGCAGAACTACATATGCTGACAAATCTTCACTGTCACTCTGCACACTTAACTTGAACTGTTGCATATTCTCTATGAGTGTTTTGTTGTAGACTTTTGTAAAAGATGCTGAATAAATCTGTGTTGAGCAATACAGAGCATCAGAACGTACTATTGCTGTCCACCCACACTGGCAGAAAGCCACTGAGTTTTCAGTTGTTTACAAATGTTTTCAATGATAAATCTCTTTGGTATTTCCCATATGAAATTATGCACTCAAACATATGCAGCATACACTTTGCTGCTCTAAGCGCTACAGCAAGTGAGATGAGAACCGTCGGAGAGACCTCAATTTTGGTTGCCCTTCAACATACACATCTACACTTGTGGTTTTGTTTCACAGATTTTTAAGATCATAAGGCATGACTGTGGTAGCATAACTTGGTTCCTTACAGCAGTGCAAACACCATTCACCTATTGCACCACTGAAACTGTAATGCCCAAATTATATTATCTTTCCAAAAGATTTTAAAAGTTTAAATTATAGGACTCTCCATAGAGTAAGGTCAGACATAAGCTTCCACAAAACACAACAAAAATCCAAACCTGAGGTCCTATAAGGATTTTAATATTACCCACTGATATTTTGCAAAGATGATAAATAGATCACTTCACCAGAAACATTTTTCTAGTCTGGATACAAATCAACCTGTTCCATTTAGTTAGGTGACCTAATTATCGTAAGAATTTAAGAAAGCCAGATGGGTCAAAATAAGCCCAGGTGGTCTCAAGCCTGCCAATTTACCAAGCTTATGTTTTCATTTTATTTGAATAAAAAGTGTCCATCATTCTTTGTCAGAGGTGCACTAAGCTGCTGTGGTTGTTTGTCATCATTTGTATAAACGCCAACCAAGTTACCTGTCATTTTGCAAATATTGTGGATAATAGGCATTACTTGAAGCAGCACAGGCCTGATTAACAAGAAAATTGGTGGGTTTTTTTTAACCTATTCCTTTCCTTTTCTTCTTGCACAGTACTATATTAATTTAGAAATGGATTTTTTTCCACACACTGTCTCACACACAGGCAGTACCTTCAGCTCATTAGACCACAAGGTTCTTACTTTTTCCAGGGCATCAGCAATCAGCCTCTCTTACTGCCTCATCCAGGATTATACAGAAGGAGTCTGTTTGTGATCTACCCATACATGTAAAATTGATTACCAGGCTCACACGTGCCTCCCTTTCCATTTCAACCATGTTTTATAGCAATGCACTTTTAAATATGTAACAAATCTGTTTATGTGTAGAGAGAGCAACCATTTTATTTCAAGACCAGCTGGAGCCTGTGAAAAGGAGACACAAACACAATCGTCTCTCATCTAGACTTTGCTTATTTTCCTTGTCTTAGCTATATTTTTCTGTACATAATAGTAATTGGATAGCCTGAATTCTCCTTCTGAGATCTAAATATAATCATTGCTGAAGTCTTATCTTTTTAAAAGATAAAGACACTAAGTTATGCCAAGTTATTATAACCGCAGTACCATATGTGAGAGACTGCTTCTTTTTCCATACAGAGCAGCAAGGACACTTCCTTTTAAGGCATAATTCATGGTTTCGAATTAAGATCGCCATGGTGACCCTAGGACACTGCCTTACCAGCTGGAGACAAATCTTGCCAAGTGGGTAAATATTGCAACTCAAAAATACCATTTTGCACAGAATAATCGAGCACAATAAAAATTCAAAATTATCATTGTCCATATTTGCTGTAAAAGCCCTGTGGACTCTATGTGCAGAGATCTCTCCTAGACCACATGGGACAGCATTGGCTTCCCAGTCCCTTTAGTCCCTGCTGCTGGATTTATTTTTTTTTTCCCCCAAAAATGTCATTCAGCGTTTCAATGAGATGAAGGGTATTAGTATCCCAACCAATGAGGGAAGGGACAAAACAATGAAGGAATTATTTGAATTAAACAAATAGGAAGTAGGCTTTCTCTCACACTAACTTTCACAGCAACTTAAGGCTAAATGCACACAAGAACATACGTACCTTTTAACACAGCGGGACAGGTACTCACACGCTTTCTGTGCAATACACGGGAAGAACTTTGCACTTGGCAGGGAATGTCACACCTGAAACAGTCAGTGAGAAAAGCAGATGATGGCAGTGTGGCTTAAACCTCCAGCCTACACAGAAAGACCACCACCCACAGCCACGTCTGAACCAGTTAGGCTGTGTGTTATTGGGCAAAGCAGCCCTAAAGCGCTGAGTTCGGAGTCACCCAAACAGCTGGCGTGTAACGCAGATCCTGCAGCCTACCCTGTTCTCCACGCTCTCATAGCTGCTTTCTCAGCAATGCTCAAACTACAACAGTTGCATCTTCACCGGTGACCCAGAGCACAGGTCTGCAGCAACCAACACCAACCAAAGCCCAGACTACGCTATACTCGGGACCCACCTCTGCAGCACCATGCATGTCATCATGAGACAGTCATTAATTTTCAGCCAGATCAGCTCTTTGAGCTGTTCCACACTATCTTTGTTCAAGAAACAGCGGCAGCAAAGAGCACAGGCAAGACTGCCCAGGAGGGAGGGAGGGTGAAGATGGAAAAGCAGCATACTGGACTTGGATGAAAGCTAAAAGTTTAAAATAAATAAATAGTTAAAGCTAAAAGTTTTTTAAAAAATAAAACCCCACCGTGATCAAACCTATCTTCAGGACAAGAGCTTATGACAATTCTTCCTCACAAAATAAAAGTATATGAAAGTATAGTGGGTACTTTTATCGTTACCAGAGCTATGAGAAACCCCAGCAACAAATCTTTGTCTTCCCTGGGACCTTCAATTTCTTGTCCAAACCACTAGGCTACCATACAATTTCAATTTTTACCATTGAAGCTGCTGTCTTTGTTTAACGTTTAAAACACATATTTTGAGCCACAGAGAGAAAGAGAACAAATGAGAGTTGAGGGGTGACCGCCTGGAAGGGCAGACAATTGCTTTTCAGCGCCTGTCGCAGCGTGCAGCCCTCTTTTTCCTCTTCCTGTATTTTTGTATTTTCTCTGGAGTCCGGTCTTGTGTGCGTGTTCAGATAGGCAAACCTCCGCAGCACTGAGGCCCTGAAATGAGTTAGGCAATGGATTGCTTGCCTCCCCATCATTGACAGACTTTGGTGTGACCCGGCACGGATATTTTCCACATCTAGAGAATTTAATGTAGTATTTATGCGGGAACATTTAAAGTCAATCATGTATATGTCAAGAGTCATTGGCAATGCTACAAGTCATAGACATAAAATCAATCAACAAGTAGACATCCATGTTTTGAGGTTCTACATTTAGGATTTAGATGATAAAAATTATGCTAGATGAATTTACAGTTACTTAAGAGACTTTGTAGCTCTAAACCTTAGTATGCTTAAAAATATTTTGCTTCACAAACAGGTAAAGAGAAGTCTCACTCAAGTCACGCAGCTTTCTTCTGTGACTTTGTAAACTTCTGAAGTTTACCTGGTATTCGTTGTATGTGGTCATTATAAGGATAAAAGTCCTTCAAGAGATATCGAGGTTATGTATAAGGGGTGCTGTTGATTCATTACGTAGTGCTTTCTTCTCTTGAATCGGTACTAAACCAAAGTCATGCAATGAAACTAGATGCATGGTGATACTTTAAATGCTTCATGTAAGCTGTAAAACAGTCTGCATGGTCTTTTCTCACTGTATCTCCCACAGTGCTGTTTGGGTAAGTGGTGGGAGAATGTGTGCACTGGTCAAATTTCAGCTTGGGTTAGGTTGTTACCCATTTCTATCAGAGTGTCCCTTGAGTTTTAATTAAACAAGGTATTATTTACCAATTCTGTTGTAAATAGTTTTTGCAGTATGGTTTAAACTGTTCCTGTGCGTCTCTTCAGAGAGGCTTTTTTTCAGTAGCGAGTTAAATGATCCCAGAATACTTTTTTCTTTTTTTTTTCAAGTGTGCAGTCATTTATGATTCTAAAGCTCTGAGGATGTAATGTGCAAGAGGGTTGCTAATCATGAATTTTTTTTTATTGATTGAAGTTACAATATTATCACTTCTCTTTTTTATTTATATAAACTGCATTACAGAATATGTTGCAGGACAACTTTTATGTGCAGACAGAGTCTGACCCTGGGCTCCTCTTTCAGGCACAATTTCACTCCTTTCTGTAACAGTCTGCATTGTTGAAAGAAAACATATGTATACTCTAGTCTCCTAGGGATCTCAATTTAGGTAGTATGTTAACCTAATGCTAACTAAACGAGAGCGAGCTCTTTTTGCATTTGTTCTTTAAAGCAACTTGGACCAAACTCCACATGTTGTCCTTCCTGACAAAGTTTAAACATAAGATTTTCTTCACAAATCCAGCCTTTTTTTTTTTTTTTTTACAGCTTGCAGGCAAACTTTGGCTGCTTATCCTAGTCTAGATGCTGCACTATGGCAACTTTATGTTTCATATATGCAGCTGACAATCAAGGTTTTCAAGTCTTCTAATCTTTGGAAGCATCGGACATTCTCTGCAGGTTGCAGAGAAGAGGAGGAAATTAAATTTCCTGGCATTTTCTATGTATTTCAATTTTTCATTAAAAAGAGATAGGAAACCGTAAAGGTTAAATATTTTGTGGTAGCTTTTGTTTGCTTTCTATTGTTGTTCTTAAACCAAGTAATTATAAACCCGACCAGGGTGTAGAATGCAACAAAGGCATTATTGACAGCCACATCCTCCACATCCTCTCAATGTGTTTATCCTAATGGACACCAAATAGTAAAGTGCAATGCAGTGGTTACAGAAATATTTTAAACACAAATTAAATAAGTGGTCAAACAACCCACTATCTCTGATCATTATTTCAGTACATTTTGGGGTTTATCCATTTCAGAAGTGACTAAAAAGGAAAACATACATGGAGTCTGGAGAAAAACTAGCAGTTGAGCATCCATTAATGAAGCTTTGTGTGTTTGTATTTGCTCAAAAGTCTTACTAATTTCATCTATGGTAGCAATGACAGAACCACCAGCACCTAGTAATAACCAGTATTTTGGCAATTAATATTTGCTGACTTTCATGACTTTTTCTGTCATTACGATACCAAGGAGCAAAACTTTTTGGCTTCAAGGATAAAACTGTGCCAAGCATTTATAGAAGTGTTAGCAACCTAGTGCTCTAGCCGGAATAATCATGCTCATGTTTGGTGCTTAAAACACATCATCAACTCCTAACCCTCTATTAGTTGTCAAAACATAGCAAATCCAGATTTTTTTATGTATATATATATATTTTATTTTTTTTAAATCTGTGTAATATCAGTTTTCCCCGTTCTTGACATCGAAGAGATTTGGTGCTAGGGTCTTCATATATGTGTACACACACACACACACATATACATATTTCTCTCATTTATAAGGGAAGCCTGAGAAAAAGAGGGACTCTAAACTGAGTAGGATTAAGAGAGATTTTTTCCCTCATTTACCACAATCTACAGATCTTTTAGCAAGCTCCCTATCTGTAATAAATGCAGCTCAAACTCCAATGCATTTCAGATATAATCTAAGTAAACATTTTTGCTCCTGGAGACTGGTCTTATAACTGGTCTCTTTACATGATAAGACTCTTGCAGCAATGCACATACCAAATACTATTACTGTGTGTTGGTACAGAAATCCCCTCTAGGAAAACCTTACGTATTTTATGATATTTGGATGCCTAGTGCTACCAGAGAAATTCATTGCAATCCATTTTTGCTAGAAAGCCCCCTCTGCAAACAATGGGTCTTTAAATCATTGAGACTATCCATGTGACATGGGCCAGTGGGCATAAACTGATTTAAGGATTTTAAATTTAAAACAGGTTGGTAATCCTTAGTGGATGATGTGACTGTGAAAATGGAGCTTATCAGGCTGCCCTGCAAGTCTGTAGACAGTGCAAACCAGTCTGAGCCTGAAGGTCTAATGTTTCCTCTTCTAGAAATGGGAAGCAATATCTATCTGCATTAATTTACGAAGGAGGAACCTACACCACTTGAAGGAGAGTTTCATTCTCGGCTGCTAATTTCGTAACAGCAATGTGCTACCCACGTCAATAGAAAACTAAAATAACTTCCAAGTTTAATAGCTATTGTCAAACTACCATCTTCACACACTTTAACACAACCGCCAGTCCCCCCCCTGCCCCGTACACCTCACGCACCATATGTGCCCGGGCTGGAATCAAATAACCAGTGATTTCCTAAGCAGACATGAGTTTTGTCTTGGGACTTGCTCTGCCTGAGCCTCCCTGTCCCGTTCTGCTCCTGTGCAAAGCCAGCGGCAGGGAGGTGCAGCCGGGCACATCAGCCCTTGCCACCCCACACAGTCACCCAATAAAAGGCATTGAGCGTGGGGGAAATTCAGGAATCCAGCAGAGCTTACAATTACACATGAAAAATTAGGGCAAGAGAAGATTTGAGGAATGCGTTAACTAGACCCAGCTGAAGACGTAGAAACTGGGAATTTCAGCCACGGGCAACGCTATTGGGACACCGCGTACTTTGTAAACACGGGAGTACAGCTGCGCAGAGTTAGAACATGGGGAAGACTGACTTAAGGGAAGCAGCGTTAGAGAACCGAGAGGGAAAGAGAACGAGGTGGGGGTGAGGGAGCTTGGAAAGCAGGACTAAAACTGGATACTGATGACGAGGGAGACTGGGGCGGGGGGAGTTGAGGTGAGGCAGAAACAACTTAGCTGAGGAGGAAGCCATGCCCTCATGAACTTCAGGCCTTGGTAGGACCGCTACAGCATCTAGAGTGGTTTCAGAGTCAACCTGACTTTGCTGATAAAGAGGCAAGTCTTGGGATGAACGTGGGGCATGAGACACTGTCAGGGAGCAGAGCTGCTCCAGGGAGGGGAGCAAGAGGCAGGCCAGGAGCCGGAGCAGTCCCACCACAGGCAGTACCCTCCCTGACAAAACGCCGTCCTACAGTACCTGAACACAGCAGGCTGGGCCAGAACGGGATCCATTGACAGGCCCCAATACGGCAAGGGGGCAAACGGGGGTGAGGGTCTATCCAAGGACTCCTGTCATCAGCAGCGGGATACGGGGTTGGAGAGGCTGCTATAAAGCAAGTCCCGGGCCCATCCGCGAAGCAAGGGCAGGGACCACCACTCACACAACACCTGAATGCCCCAGGCTGAGCTTAAATGAGCTCCGGAGCCCTTGGGGTGGGGGGGAGTGGAAGGGTGGGACCCAGGTGAGGCTGGCTGGGGCCATTAAGGCCTATTAGTGGGAAGGGGGGGGGGGGGGGGGGGAACAGGGAAGAGGTTTTCAAATATTTGATAAATGAGACGTTACGACTTCTTCCTTTCAGTAACAGACATCAGCTCGATGAGACTGAGGTTTTGTTGGCATTCAAAGGTGCTGTAACAGCTCTCCAAAACAGAAACAGAGCCTCCGTTGCCAGAGGATCTCCTTGTACCAATGCTGGTAAGCCAGTTCCCTTCAACGTGTAAGTCATATTGACAAAATGACACCTAATATGGATACTTGGTTAGAAATCTGAGGTCCTGGTATTTCTAACCAGCATAGCCATACTCATGTGAAGTGTAATCAAGTTGAGAAACTCTCCATTATTCAGGTGTCAACAAATGCCTACGTGTCTACAAATGTCACATCTACAGCACTCTGAAACCAATAATGAGATAAAAGTTTCCTTACACATAGACCAAACAAATAAATCTTATGCACACAACAAAATTATGGCTTTTTTAGGTAACATTCAACAGGATTTTTCTATAACTACCATTAAAAAACACCCTATAGAGCACTTTACAAGTGCAATTCTCCAGAATAAAGGTATGTGCCAGTTTTAATACCCAGGTTCACTTGGATTATTTCAACAGTTTTTCACACTTCTGGTAAAAAATATACCCTATAAAAATTATGCATCTGCAGCTCTGAATGAAAGCCCAAAATACCAGGTTTTCTGGCCATCTCTTAATAACTTACACTCTCCTGAAATGAGCATCAGGAGTCCAGAACCCACCCATATTTTTCAACTGTAAATTCAGTTTCTTTACTATTACAAAAATCTCCCTGTGTATGATAGGCTAAACAAAAATGTTTTTGAAAAAAAGGAACTTAAGGGAACACACTGACTTTTATCTGAGAAATAATTAGTTATACCACCCCCCCAGTGGTGATGGCACCATGGCATACATTACTGTTTTTCTGGAGCTAGCTTCAGTACAGGGAGAAACCCCACTACGGAAGGATGGAATTCAGCAAGAACCAATGTACCTGCAGGATAGCTCTTTTCTAGGAAGTTTAAGTATTTCTGTACTATTTTGCAAATTCAAGATAGGCACGCTTACAGCAGAGGCAAAATATAGCTATCATCAGCTGTTTTCCTGGGAGACACAACATTCCTTTTATTTTGATGTCATTCACAAGGGTAAAGCAGTCAATTGCAATTTTTTATTTACATAAATTGAGAATTCAGCTTGAGGTCAGGAAAGCTGATTTTATTGCTGTCTTTCAAGTATACACCGCTCACTTCAACTGGCTTTGCAGCGTAACAACAGCAGAACAAATTTACCTTTTTTTGCAGATATAACATTAGAAGTCCCATCACTGAATTCCATGATTTGTTCACTTGGGAAAACACTTACTTGTAAAAGAGAGGAAGACCCCAGCCTGCAATAATCCCTTAGGTAGATGGGAAAATGACTCTGTAGACCAAAAGCATCAAAATAAAAAGGACATTTTGGGTTTCATGGGAGTTGACAACTCTTTATTATAAGAATGAAGCATTGCAACAAGGTGTTGGATCATTTATTGAAATCAACGTTTGCATAACTTTTCAGTGGTTTGAATTCGTATTTCTAACATTTGAGACTTAAAAGAAATAATAAGGGAAAGCAATATCCCTCCCTTTTTTTTTTTTTTTTTTTCCTCCAAACATGCCTGTGTGGCAAGAATGCTGGAAGTTTGACAAGGGTGGTACCATCTATATACATTTAGGAAAACATGCTTGCTGTGGGTGTACAAAAATAAAATTTATTTGTTAAATTACACATAAATATAAGGTACAAATGTATTTTTAAAATACAGATAAAGATAATCACACTTGCATTGTGTACATATGAAAATACAGTATTTTAATATTCAACATACACAGACACATTTATGATAAATGCAACTAGTTGGCAATGCCAGTTCTTCTCAGTCTGTTTTTTGTTCATTTTTTTTTTTTTTTCTCCCTTCAAGTTTTCCATAAATATGGAAAAAATAGGCTTTTGAAACAATTAGTTCTGCCGGACATCTTGCAGCAGCTTGTTAATTTCTGCCACCAGCTCACTGGCATCCATGAGTTCATGTTTACCATCACTGAGGTGGTTGAGCACGTTGTCAAAATCATCTTCTTCGTAATTCTCTGGGATCTCCTCCATGGCTGGCAGCCATTTAGAGGAAGGCTGCGCGCTCGAGTGAGTCCCCAGAGCGGGCCCGTTGTTGGCAGGATTTTGGAAATGCGTGCTGGCTGCCCAGGCTGCCACCCCCTGTGGATAATTTACAGTCTTGGCTGGCAAATGTCCCTTCCTGCGCTCCAACGAGTTGGAGCGATCCATCTCATTGCACTCCGTGTAGGCATCCAGCGAGGGAGGCAGCAAGCGCTGGAAGACGCTGCTCATTTCAGAGAGGAGAGAGGAGGTACAGGTGTCCCCTGACTCCTCCTCGCTCTGGCAGTCTTTACCAAACGTCGAGAAGCTCTTCTTCTTCTCGCTGGCGTCAGCAGCCTGTGGATCTTCTTCGAGGCCCTGCTGCGGCGGCGGCGGCAGCTGCTGCTGCAGCTGCAGCTGCTGCTGGGGCGACTGGAATTCCTCCCCAGGGATGAACATGTTGCTTCTGTAATCGGAGGAGGGAGAGGGCAACGGTGGCATCCAGCACTGGTCGGAGTGCCCCAGAACCCTGCACTCCTCCGTGCACAGCCGCATCGCTGCAAGAGAGAGAAGAGGAGAGTGAGCGTCCCCCTCCTGTTGCAGATAGCACTTACATTGGCAGGGACTAACACAAGGACTGAACTTCTGCAAAGACGTTCAAATCTGGTGTTGGGGTTCACTTTCTGTGCGCAGAAAGGTAGCAAATACAAATGGTCTGGATCTAAATGGACTTCCACTTCCAAACGGTCTGGATCTAAACGTACTTCCATTTCCAAATGGTCTCAGAAAATGAGAACAATAAATGCAGAACATGTAAGACAGTAATGTGATCTCTTAACTAGGGCCGAAGATAAACACCTAAATCCAGGTGGAAAACAAGGACTTGTGACTTAAAGCCATTCGTTCCCTTTGTACAGTGCTGTTTCAGTAAAAAAACCCAAAAACTTAAATAAAATGAAGGTGTTTCAACCTCCAAGCATTTACTTAAGGTCTAGTGAAGTCTTCCACGTGCAATTAGAGAAGCATATCAGAGTAATAAAGTGGGAATAAATGGACAGGGGAAATAAAGAAGAAAGAACAATAAAGTGCAGAGGGATCTCCCTCTTCATTAACACACCTCCTTTTGATCTGACAATGAGGTGTATGTTGAATATGAGGTGATCCACTGCCACATTACTTTTTGAACTGAATCAGTTAAATTTTAATCCAGTATCAGAATACCTAGGGCTTAAGTCACACCTCATGTGACGCCGGTGTTTATACTGGCGTTACTCTGAAGTGTATTTGAAGCTCCGTAGCCCAGGTTACTGTACCATGCTGGCTCAGGCGTTGGCACAAGGGGGGCTCTAACCCACAGGGTGGGCACCCAGGCCAGCCAGGAGGGCTGAAGAGCAGAAGACAACAGAGCTGCTCTTTCAGCTGCTTGGTTTTAGTGGTGTCTCTCAGGGAGAAGCAATGTGATGGGGCAAACGACTGCATCCCTGGGAACTATGCTGGTCTGAACTGGTTCACAGAGGGGCACTGCAAGAGTCCTCTGCAAACACCTCTCCCACTGCAGAGGCCTGGGAAAGGTCCCTGGAAGCGGGGACAGGCAAAGTCCTATTTGAGGGACCTGCAAAGAGGGATGTGCCAGGAGAGAGGCCAAATTTTCCTCTCCAAAGGGAACCCACGCTGTAGGACACGAAGCCTCGGCTCGGCCTGGGTGCTGCCTGGGTGCTTGGTAGACCTGCTGGAAAAGACCTAAGTGCTGCAGGGGCCACTACCTTGAATTTGAGTCACATAGTGCAAAAGAAAGTTTTCAGAAATGCCAGACTCTTTGCATTCTGCACATTTTGACTGTAAGAAGCTTTTGCCCTAATTCTCTGTCAATTAATGGTTAGATTAGCCCACACAGAAGGGAGTTTCTTTCTCTTTTTATGTATTGGATACACCAGAAATGCTTGCAGTCATGCCCTGTAAGATTTCCTCACTTTCTCATCACATTTCCCATCTGGCTCTGGATCCACTCAGTTTATCAAAAAATCTTTTTTGCAGTGGTGTACGCAGAACTGAACAGAGTATTTGAGCTTAGGACATACCAGTGATTGATAAAGTCCTACTTTCACACTGTCAGCGTTATTTATCTCTGCGCTTTACACAGCCTATCATATTGTTTGCTTTCCTAATGCCCTTTCCATTCCTTTGAGTATAAACTTTCTCTGTGTCTTACATGTGAGAGTATGAATTTCTTCAAGAATACAGGTTCAGGCTGCAGGCTGGATATTGCACAAGCTATTGCAAATGGCCTGCTGATCTAGTGAGCTTCAAACAAAGCAGCCTAGAAAATATCAGTGGCTGAAGTTTTGATGCAAGTGACTGAAATACCTTCAAGTGCTTTGTTCCCATGTATGAAAAGCACGTGTGCTGTTTTACAGAAAATGCCTAAAAGTTAGAAAGGCGAAAAGATATCTAAGTGACCCGTGGTGCTTGGACCAGCTCTCAACTCATCCCAGAAGGTGAGGATTACTCTTCTAATTAGGAAGACTCCTGTAAATTAATGAGACACTTTCAATGGTCTAGCATTTCATTAGTAGTGAGGGTTATCTTATTGTGAGTTTTGTTACTGATGTTATCAGGGTTGGTTTTGGTATAAAATAATAAATTTTGACATTCCTGAATGTAAGGAAATTGAATGGTGTCACAGTCTGTCCTTAAATCAGTAATAAATAAATAAACAGATGCAGAACAGCTTGCTTTTTTTTTTTTTTTTTTTCCGGGACTTAAAGCTTATTGGTGAAGGTTTAAAAAGAGAGAGAAAGAAACAAGTCTTTCAAGGACAGTTATGGAACTTTCTGATCATGTCATTTTTTGAGTTTCGAGTGACTGGCTCCGCTCCTTTCCAGTTCCACTTTAAAGGGACAAACTGAAAGGACTTTCTCACAGCATTTTGCCTGTGTCCAGACTGGCAATGCAGAAACCTTTCAAAATGGAGAACAGGAAACCTCCAGGAAGTTTTTTTTTCTTTTCCTTTCTATTTGTTTGGATTGCAGATCAATTCAGGTCTCATCTGAACAGGTTCAGCATACTTATCTGGCAGATTAAGACCACGCGTAGCGGCAGATGGACGTCTGGGTGAGATTAAATGCCCGTCTTGATAGCCCAACCCAGTTCCGTCTGCACTCAGCAGGAGTTTTCCTTACTTTGAATGCAATTAGCCGGGCACTTTTGGAAAACCTACCCTTTGGCTTCCTGTTTAGAGACCAAATTGCAAGAGCTGAAAAGGAGTCATCCGCATTTCAGCTAGCCAAGAGGGCAACCGCTCCCGCCTGCTGGCAGCCCCCAGCTGCCCACCGGGAAGGAGACAGCTCTTCCTTGGCAGAAGCGGGGCCGCATGCCAGTGCAAACACCATCGCACTTGGAAGTTCCCCTGGCAACTGAGAGCTCCAGCAGATCCCTCCCTGCCTCCTCGCGAACCGTACGAGAGAATGAGACAGGCCTCGTGCTAGCTGGCAGAGGAGTAAGTAGTAGGAGCTGAGGGCGATGAGGATAAAAAATATATTAGGACTCCGGATTTCGGTTAAGGATTCTGAAAAAAACAATAGCTTTTCAAGGTCCCTGGTTTTGAAACGTTGGGTACATAAGACTGAGTTGAGGAGGTAGGTGAGTGCCTGGGGAGGTGATACAAGACCCAGTCTGGAGCAAAACATAGAAAGAAATTTTTAAAGTAAGTTAAAATGTAGAAGAACAAATTAAACTTTGGGGCTTTACTCTGGCCTAGCCTAACAGCATATTTGTCAGGGTAAAACACCCCAAGGTCAGGTACAATTCCCCTCACTGCTGTTATCCCTGGCAGCAGGAGGAAGGAGCTGCAGCGCTGCAGCTTCTCTCCAGCCCTGGGCAATATGTGGGGGTCACTTTAGGAGGGAATATGTGCTGCACCACCCCACAAAGCAACGTGCCCCCGTGTATAAAGTTACTTTACTAAACTTCTTAAGTTTACACTCTTGGTTCAGTGAACCCTACTGAAATTATCCGGCCCTGTCGGTTATAGAGAGGAAACTACATACGATCTGAAATAAGTACGAGATCTAGGTTACAACCAGTGGCTGTATAATTATTAAAGTAATTACAAAATTCTCATATCTCTACTTAGCCTGATTTCCCATGGCCTCTTTTATTCAACTTGTAACTGGGCATAAATTTAAAAGCGGTACTTCATACCCGTGAATATGTACGTGTGCGTTTATCTTACTTTCACTCACCCTTTTCTAGCTTTTTTCTTTTCTGCCCTCTGCCCCGGAATTGTACCTCTTAAGCTTTTTCTTCTAGAAATTAGGGTTGCAAGATTTAAAGGCTGGGACATATTTAGATCCTTCCCTTGCCACTCAAGTTCATTTTTCAGGGGGAAAAAAATACACTTTTCTTTCTTCGCCATCCATATTTCTAAACCACTTTCAGAACCCATTTCTGAATGGTAGAAGTTTGTATCGTATGAATCAAACCCACTGTGGAAAATGTATCTCCCAAATTATAGTGCAGTGTATTTTTAACAAACCACAACCGCCTGGCTTTGCAAAAACATCCACCCAGTCATTAAAAGTCTAAGGACAGGCAGCAGATCGTGCTTTTGGGGGGAATTTGGAGCCAGCTGAAGATGATGTGAATAATAGAAAAAAGTAGGCATTGCTCTGGGCACATTTTCAGTTGTGTCTGAGGCTTCATTTTACTAGATATGTGAAGGCTTCAGCTCAATATTTATCATGAGGCAGAGTAAAAAGGAAGGAAATATAGGGCTTGAAAGCTAAAGAATTTTTGCTTTCTCAGTAGTAGCTTTATCAAAGTGACAGCCAGGCAGCACTGTAAATAAACTGTTCAGCTTCCATTGTGCTCTTACCTGCAGGAATCCTCCCATCTGTAAGGAAAAGGTCACTGAATCCTTCCCCGAGAAGTCTGTCAATTGGAGACTCTCTCCCCAAATCATAATCACTGTCTCCAGCTTCACTATCACCCCGGCCACTGTCTTTCAAGCTGAATTTATCCATATCTTGTAGGGCATATCTGTGAAGAGAATTGTGGTGACGGTGGAATTAAATTATCTCACGTAAGTTATATTCCACTTTTTGGTTAAACATCCATGTCTATATTTTCTGATACACATACAGGCGTAAGTAGCAGAACAGTCCAGATCCTTACCTGTAGCTTCTGGAATACTTGTTTCCTCGAAAACTTGGCCTTGGTTGATACTGGCCCTGGTGAAGCATCGAGAGAAGCTGAGAAACCTGCTAAAGAAAAGGTGAAAAGACTGATTCCTTGAAATGAAATCTCAAATACCTAGTTGTAAACCCACAAACTCACTTCTCAGGTTTGTTTGTTGGGTGTTTGTTTTTTTTTTCCTTTAAAGTTTAATTAAATCAAATTCCTGCACATATATAATGCAGTACAACGGACTATTTTGTAGTATAGTGTCTGCCACAGGAAACACCTGAGGACCATGTACCATGAGGAAATGCACTGCTGTTCATTAGCCTCTGAGCTCATAATAATTAATTCATTAACAAGTAAAATAAGTAATTAAACAGAGGTGGAGTTTTGTTTTAATAGATTAGAAACAACCCTTTACCATTTCAGGATTTTAATTCAAAATAAAATGTCAGTGCTCTGCGTGTAAAGAGTTTCTTCCAGGACACAGCTCTCATTTAAGCCATTACATGGCATTTGCAGTAAAAACTGGGATGGGTAGTCTCCAAGTTTGAGATACTACGATCATATATTACAACAGCTGCACTTAAACTGTGTCAGTGTTTAACCTTTTAGTTCTCCATCCCCAGTAGTGAAAGAATTTCCTGTATGGTTTCTCTGCACAAATACTCGGGCACTCTTTCTTAAACTGGGCTATACAGAGGGAAAGGGGAGGCAGGGAAGAAAGAAGGAAAGAGGAGTAAACCAGAGCAGAGTACTGTCTATGTTACACTCCATTGTTTTGACCTTACACGGAAGAACCAAGAAGTAATTCTATCAATAATAGATTTAATCCTGTTCCCCACGGTAATGGATTCCATTGATATTGGAGTAAAACTGCAAAGCTGTGACATCTAAAGGGAAATCCATAACACATTCTCATTGGGCATAGACCTAATTGCCCATTGCTCTCGCAGGGTGCGTGCAGAGTACCTCCATGCTCCCGAGTGAACGCGTGAGCAAAGGGATGTGCAAAACGAGGTATGGACCTTACCTCAACAGCCGGAGTAGCATGGGTGAGTTCCAGAGAGAAATTTTCGGGCACGTGGTTAGAGGAGATTGTCACCAGGCTGTTCAGCGATTGGTGGCTGTGGTGGCTCTGCCGGCTGCTCATTTGTCCCCTTTCCAGGGTCGGAGACGATGACGGAGAAGCTCTATGGTGAGATCTGATGGGTAAAGTGCCGTTCACCGTTGGCACTAATGTAATGTCCCCTTTGTGGATCTGTCTGGAGGGTCTTTTTGGGTGGTGCTGGTAGGTCGATTCTGCCACGCGACAGTTGTAGGACCTGGTGTCCTTTTTCTCTCGATTGCATCTTGTAGCAAAGATAACCATAATGACCAACAACACGGCACATATTGATCCTAAGGATATAATCGTTATCATGGAGACGTCTAGGGAGGGTTGGCTTACCAAAGTTGCTTCCGTGCTTGAAAACGAATAAACGTACTCAAAAACGGTACATTTCAGAAGTGCTTTAGTACTAAGCTGAGGACTGCCTTTATCCTGGACTATCACAAAAAACTCCCATTGTTTTGCCGGAACTGATTCGACACTCACATTGATAGAGATGTCACAAGTTTTGGGATCCATCACAAAGATGCTGTTTTCCTTGTCAGCTGCTGCTATGGAGCAGCTGAGTTCAGAGTTCATACCAGAGTCTCTATCGGTAGCCCTTATCCTGGTGACAAGAAAGCCAATTCCAGCATCTTTAGGGATTGAGATTTCTGCTGTGCTGTTGCGGAGCGCTGGCCCCACGATGACAGGAGGGTTGTCATTTTCGTCAATGATGGTTAGTACCACCGTGGTATTGCTAACGAGCTGCTGACTCCCCCCATCCCGAGCTTGAACCATAAAGGCGATTTGATTTACTTCTTCATGATCAAAGGTTCGCAGGGCATAGATCGCCCCGTTGGAGGGGTCGATGGTCACATAGGTGGTTATGGAACTTCCCAAAACAGAGCTCTCCAAAATAGTGTAGGTCACCTGCCCGTTGTCGCCTAGATCTGGGTCTGTGGCTGTGACTGACGTGATGTACGCTCCCGGAGAGTTATTTTCCAAGATAACAACTTCATATCTGTTTGTCTGGAAGCGGGGTGGGTTGTCATTTTCATCACTGATTTGGACAGTAAAGTGTTTCACTGTGGAGAGGCTTGGCGTTCCCTTGTCCTCCGCTATTACAGTCAAGCTGTATTCAGATCGCTTTTCCCTATCTAGAGTGGCATTAGTCAAGATTAAATAGTTATTTTCGTAAGTCTTTTGAAGTTTAAAGTGGCCATGTCCGTGGAGCTTGCAAACTATCTCTCCATTCAGGCCAGAGTCCTTGTCTTGCACTCTGACCAGGGCAACAAAAGTGTCCAGGGGTGACCCTTCAGAAATGTAAGCTATCTCTTCTTTCTCGGGGGACATCAGGTTTAAGTTAATTTCGGGTCTGTTGTCATTCACATCCACAACTTTAATTATAATTTTGCAGTGCGCCGGAATCGAATTTGGCCCCAAATCCTGAGCCTGAGCATCAATTTCATAGGACTTGGTTACTTCGTAGTCCACTTGCTTCAGGAGGGTCAGATGTCCTTTCTCTGAATCTATCTTAAAAGTCTCTATAATTTTGGCAGACACATGACTACTAAAAGAGTACACGACTTTACCGTTAGCGCCCTCATCTGGATCAGTAGCATTGAGGTCTATGAGCAAAGTCCCAATCGGTGAATTTTCTAGGAGTTGGATTATATACGACTGCTGCTCGAAAACGGGGCTGTTGTCATTGGAATCCGAAATGCTTATTTTCAGGAGGGACGATCCGGACCTCTGAGGCACCCCTTTATCTGAAGCGGTGAGTTGGAGTTCGTAACTTGACTTCAACTCCCGGTCCAGCTCCCTGACCACGATCAGCTCTGCATACTTAGCACCATCAGTCCTGGTTCTCACCTCAATACTGAAAAAATCATTTGCAGAAAGGGAGTAAGTGTGAAGGGAGTTGTCCCCTACATCTGGGTCAAAAGCGCTGTCCAAAGGGATCCGGGTTCCTACAGCTGCGCTCTCAGATATTTCGATAGGGATAAGAGCTCTGGAGAACTGGGGAGAGTTGTCATTAATGTCCAGCACTTCAACTTCAACATGGAAAAGCTGCAGATGCTCCGTGGGCAGAGTGATCACATCAAACTCTATAGAGCAGTTTAAGTTTTTCTGGCAGAGTTGTTCCCGGTCAATTTTAGCTCCTATGCTGATTTCTCCGTTATCCTCCCGGACTACGAGCAAGGGAGAATTCCCCCTCTGCATGGCTCGAAAACGAACCAAGGAAGGGTTAGGCATTTTTAATAAAACATCAGCTACGTCCTCCGACAGTCTTGCAATTACCGATCCAACTCTCTGCTCCTCATAAATCCTGTATTTCAAATTCTTGCCCAGCACAGCCTTATTGAGAGATATTATCATCAGTGCAAAAATGAATATAAAGTGCATTTTACTGCCGACTCGGTGCATCGGTAAGTTTTTGCAATTCATTTCTCCCAGCGAGTTAAAAAGCAATTATTTCGACTTCCTCCAGTCCCTTAAACCCAGCGCGCATCTGGTCCTCCAAAACTTCCAAACGCCTTTTTTTTTTTTTTTTTTTTTTCCCCCTAGCCAGCCAAGTATTAATATCTTACCGGCTCAGAAAAAGTTTGCTCTGCTTTTTTTTTGGATACACACCGTGCCAGGACATCCAGCTACAATCCGTACGCAATCCACGCTTTCTCATTTGACTCCCCGCTCCTCTTCCAGGACGAAACGGGGCAGGGCAGGGTGCTGCTGCTCCTCTCCGGCCGCCGGCATCCAAGGGTCCGCCGGGAAAAGCCAGCGGGATCCGCAGCCTCTCCTCCGGCGGAGCTCCTCTCTCCTTCCCTCTCCCCCGCTCGCCGCCAGACTAAACACCCTCGCTCGCCGGCTCCAGCCTAAAATCCTCCGCAACTTCACTCCAACTCCCCAGACAAAGCTTTTTTTTTTTTTTTCCGGCTTTTTTTTTTTTTTCGCTTTTTTTTTTTTTTTTTTTTTGCTTCCCCGGCATGTGCTGAGTCCCTGCCAGCCAATCAGCCCCGCCGACCCACCGGGGACAAGCGCGGCCGCCCCGCAGCCCCTCCACGCCGGGGAGGGGGAGTGGGAAGGGGCGGGCGGGGGGGGGGGGGGGGGGCGGCTCCGCCGGCAGCCCGTGTGCCGCCGCGAAATGGCGGGGGGGGGGGGGATTGAGGGTAAGGGGGGGGAGGGCACACAAACCACTAAAGGGCAACTTTAAATCAACTTCTCCCCCCCCCCCCGCAGCATTTTGAGGGCACTTTGGAGCGGTTTTGGTTTTTTTCTTTGTTTTTTTTTTTTTTTGTGTGTGTGTGTGTGATTTTTAATTCCTCCCCTTCCTGCCACGGAAAAGCGCGATCGCGCATTTACATACTTTTAGGTCCCCCTTGTTTAACTCGCTGGGCTCTTTTCGGTGCGTTGGCTTAGTAAAGGAGCCGGGGGTGAGGGTGCTCTCGAACCGCGCCTCAAGAGCGGCTTCTCGCTGCTTATTTACCTTGGTAGTACCTGCTCTTCCCCCAACGTCTGTGCTCCTGCGTGGAGCACGGAGAGCTTCCCTTCGCTCCTCGAAATCTCTCCCTCCTCCTTTTCCCAGTCAGTCACATCGCGCACACTGGGGTCCTTCCCCTGGCTCCCTCTTTGCGGCATTTCTGTCGCCCCAGCGGCATTTGCCTCAGCTCGGTTCTTGCGTGCGTGCATGTGTGCGATCGTCTCTCTGCGTGTTTCTCTGCTTTTTTTTTTGACTTGCCGTTCCGGTGGCTCTTCAGAAGAGCTTTTTTTCCATCCTAGTTGAAAAAGCGCTTCATGCTTCACCGTGACAATTTGCGCTAAGTACACCTTCTACGCGCCAAGTGTTTTAAAGCAAAGAGAAGCCACGAGCTAGATGAAGTGTTCGGAAAGTGTCGAATTCCTTCCCTCTCTGCTATTGCCGAAAACTCTTTTCACGTTTTACGCTGCGACACGTTTGCACAGAAGAAAATAATCTCATGACTGACTCGAGCGTGTATTTTGTGTGCACCAGAAATGCCTTAGATCGTTATGTGAGCTTCAGGCTGCACCCAGGTCACAGAAGCGGATGTGTTCTCATTTCAAATGTATCTATTTATGATGGGATTTCTGTTTCCCCCTTTTTGCATTTGCTTTTTAAGTTTCTCCTTTTAGCCACAGTCTCGCCATGCTGTTCATTGGTTTTCTGCTGACTTTGTCCATTGGTTTATTGGTGTTGCCCATAATCGAACCATCATTTTATTGCTCTTTTCTCTCTCTTCTATTCCCCCCCCCCAATGTCCAAAAATGTTAAAAGTACATCTCTGATTTTTCCAATTTACTTACTCTCAGCAGAGCTCGGCCAAAGTCACTAAGAAGGTTCTTGCTGAAAAAGAAAGCAGAGGAGGCTCAGCGTGAACTCCCCTTCTTTTTAAGCATTCAAAAGCATTTTATAAGCCATTGTCTCTTTTTTTTTCACAAACCAGCGCCGTGTGGCAAATTGTGCAGAATAGAAATGCCCATAATGAATGTATTTAGTACTGGGTCACGCTGATGAACATTCTGCCCCCATGAATAATACTGTTTTACAAGTTTGCAGCCCTTTCAAATTGCTGATCCCCAAACCCTATAGGCAAACTAGAAAAGCTAACACAAGCAACTGGGACTTTAGAAACCCATAGCCATCTGGCCTAAATCTCTAACAATCCAAGCCAATAATTATATCAATTCAGGCTTTAGTGAACCCCTTTGCAAACACCAAAAGAGCAAAGAAAGGAATTAGTGGCCATTCTAAGTTCTGGTGGAGAGAATTCAAAGATAATCTAATTCCATTAGTTCATGGACAGCTTTTTTTGCAGCTCTGATAAATCTTCCTAAAACATTTTTCCAAAACACCAGTGTAAACTCTTTTCTGACGATAATTGGGGAAATAGGTTCAATTAAATGCTGTTCTTAGTGTCAATAAAAAGTATTTTGTTGATAAAAGAAGTCACTGCCCCTTTACATGATGAGTACAGGAGATGAATAATTCATAGTAAAAATGATTTCACTGCTTAAGAACTAAAATGTTATATACACTCTTAAATGATAACGTGCTCTTCCAAGTAACTGTTTAGTACATTTAGATATACAGAATTTGCTTTATGCAATTTTTATCACTTTCCAAACAGTAATTCCACTTCATCACATCAGTCTTTCTCAGAGACATACTCTGTACATTAATAGATAGCAGGACACCTCCAGACAGGAATTACAGCACCTCGTTTCTTTTTTCCCTTTTTCAATTTATATTTTATTTTGCAACATCAGGTTATATGTAACATTGTCACTTAAGTCCACGCTGTCTTGCAACTAACCATTTACACTTATAAGGACAATAAAATGTCATTGGCACAATAGTCCTTATCTGAATTCTGAACTAAAGTAATGAAAAAGCCTTGATTTTCTTTTTTTTTCACCTGACGGTCATTTGAACGTACAAGTGAGAAGGAACACATCTAGGGGGTGTTTGTTTAGATGCGGCAATATTTAAGTGCATAGCATTTCTAGACATGATACTTCTGCAGGACGCTTCTGAGCAATCGCAGCACTCCCAAGGCTGATTCCTCCCATATCCAGTGAAAGAGTTCTGTCTGAAAGTCTCTTAAACTCCAGTCCACCTTTGACATGGCAGACTTCCCTTACAAAGAAAAGGGAGAGTCCCACGTGCAGCCAGCAGACACTTCTTAGGGAGCGTGGTATTGTGAATGCTGTTAGGCACGTGAGTGGAGTGCTGCTGGCCTCCTGGAGACTAATCTCAGTTATTCCCACCTAATACGGCGCTATTCACCGCAACTTTCTTCTCAAAAGTTGCATTCGAATCCTCCAGCTGATGTACCTGAGGAAGAAAAACAAACGCACTCCAAATAGCGCTTCCATTTGCCCACAGTACTACTTCAGAAACCACAGCTGCACAGCAGATTAATTAATTTTTCACTTAGCTGAAAGTAGGTTTATTTCTGTGGCTGATATACTTTAAAGTCTGTCTTGTTTCTCCGAGGAGTTTTATTGAGCTCTCAAGCATATTTTTTCTTCTAAAACTTACTGATCCCCTAGGTGCATGGTATATATGCAAAACATAGGTGACAGAGAATTTTACTTTGAAGAACTATTTTGAGAAATAGTCCCTCAGCGGGGACAGGGGAGAAAGAAAATAATTTTCTTAACAATGATAGAAGCACAGTGAAATTAGCACAGTGTCATTTGGTTCATTCCCCTCCTCGCGCGCATACACACACACAAAAAAAGACGTTTTATTCACTTTCAGTATGATTTATTGCCTTATGTTGCATCATGTTACAAAATGTCATATGCACTATGCTCCAGCGCACAAGACATAGCAAGATAAAATTTGATTTGACACCTGCGTAATGAATGTGAAAGACAAGTCTTCCTAAGTCAGAAGTGTATTTTAAAAGAACATTTCTATCACAATGAATGACAAAATTGGGGGGGGCTTCCTCTCTCCCTCCTCTTCCCTTTCTTCCTCCCTCTCTCTGTCTCTCCCTCTCCCTCCATCCCTCTTCAACAAGCTTGTTTCCCAAAGTAACACTAATGACAAAGCTTTCCCTGGTCTTTCTACTTTCCATTTCCATCTGTTGTAGCATGAGTGCAAACCAAGTGAAGAGTATCCTTGTAGGCAAGCGTAGCCATTTTATACTCGCTCTTGGACCCGCAAATAAGCCGCTCGAAGGTCAGTATGATGCTGTTCAGTGGAGTGGGTGGAAAGAGGCTGACATTTCAGTCTGATTTTTTTGCACAGACAACCGTATTATAGAACTCATCACAAATTAATGCCATATTTGCCCTATCTACTATCCCATCATTCATGCTTACACCCGATAACCTTTTTCAGAACTGAGTTGCATCAGTGGCTGGATTACTTTGAGAGCTATTACAGGCAGAATGAGCCATTGGATTATCAAATATGACCTCTGCATCACAGTCGTCTTAATTAAGCCGAAATGCCTTAGGTAGGGCATATATTTTAATCTATGGAATGCTGAAGAGTGTACCTCAATCAGGCATCAGTTACCTAGTTCACCTGAAAAGGCAGAGAGTTGATGATCTAAAATGAGGTCAGGAATCCTGGCAGTCAAATCAGAAAAGCAAAAAATCCGCTTGATGCTATCAGTCCTGACCTCCACAAAATCCATTCCTTAACTATATACATATATACCTATACCTTAAAGTAATCCTGCTGAAGATACCCTGCCTAACAGTTTCTGTTCCCAGTCAGAGCACTGCCTCTTCTATGCAGTGTCCAGCATGATCGGTCCCAAAGGCCACTCTCTGTCACCTGGGAGACACCTGGGAAACATTCGGTAAAGGTAATAGCTGTATCAGGAAAAGGTATCTTCCTGCCCCAACAAATGGCCAGTCAAAGCACTGGAACAACAGGCCAGGTACCCAGAAGCAGGAATAAACAGAAAAAATTAGTTCAGGGCCCTGATGTAGAATGTTCACTTTTTCAACTTACTTAAAAAAAATCTGATCATTCATTAAAATACATCAAACCACAAAATTCTATACACCTGCTCATGGGTGTGAAATTTTTTTTTTTGATAAGTGAGTTCAAAATTAGATTTTACATTATCATCAATCATCATGGCAAAGGGCAGGGGATCAGATTTTCTGCTACATGAGTAAATTTCCGTGGCAGTTTTGCAATGCGGCATTGTGTATATAAATAGTGAGTTAAACCCGTACAGGTTCCATGAATGCTAAGTACTGGACCTAGATATTCAGTCTCTTTCTGAACAAATACAACATTTATCTCTCTAAGTTTTACCAAGTGCAAAAGAGAAAAATGCTTGAGACTTACGGTTTACAAAATCCCTATTAAAAACAAATGCCTGTAATATATCACTGGATGCTTTGGAGTTATTTTGAGGATTAGTTAATATGGCACGGTATCTAATGGAAATTCCATTGTCTGATCACTCTAATGCATTTGTCATTTTGTTTAGTTATTTCCTGGTAAAGCATGAAGTAGAATATCTCTACTGGATAGCTGTTTGAGTATTGCATATGCTGAGGACAAGCAAGGAAGAAAGATGCTCTGTCACCTCCTGTCCCCTAATAAGGCAGCCACCGTGGGGCTGCAGTGGTCACCAGTGCAGTCAGAGACCCCAGACCTCTTTTTCCCCATCAGGAAAGCACTAGCAACATCTGCGCTCTTTGCCTGAGGTACGCTTACAGCTTTTCAGCCTTACACGCTGGTGCACTTGTGTTGGATTTCTCACATCTGGGTTTTATACCAGATGTGAACAAATCAATATACAGCATGCACTGGAATTTGAAATACTCTACGTGAGTAAATTTGAAAAGCTTTCTGTGTCTCATGCTAACTGCAATTCTGCTTTGACAAATATCTTGCTCTTGTACCGTGCAACGCGCTAACTGGCATGGGATGCTATTTTCAAGGCCGCTCTTACTGTATAAACAGAGCAGAAGGAGCAGCTGCATTTGTGATACTTCTTTTCTTCACAGGAGTGGGGTTTCTGTAAAGGAAAGGTTTGAAGTTTGGTGTAGATGTGAATTTAGTCAGGGCTGCAGTACATACTTTGTCAAATTACCAGCTCAACCCAAGCTTTTCATGGAACTATAACTTTCTCCATTGCCTTTGGGAGTTTAAAAAAAGAGCATAATTGCTGTTTCAAGTGTCTTCAGACCAAACAAAGCATGTGTTCAATCTTCCACTGACAGCCTAAGCCAAACGATCCAGATCCACTCACGTGTACCTACTGCTGGCAGCTGTTTCCGACCAACGTGCTCTAAGGACGTCGGGACACTCGTGAAGGGAAAGGGTCCATCATCTTCAGCAGAGCCTGAGCTCGGCTGCATAGTTACAGTGGAGCCGGAGGTGACTCCAGAGTTTTTAAGACACTTTTGTCTTCTTCTGACCTTGGGGCTGATGGGAACCAACCCAATCCACGGAAGGATTTTGAACAGCTTCAGGGTCAGTTTAAATTGTCTTGAAGAGCGTGAGCCTCACGGGAGCGCAAAGCTGGACACAAAGTCTTGCTGCAAGAAAGGACACTTGATCAGATTTCTCCAGAAATAGATGCTCTTGGGCAAACGTTTCCTGGAAGGATCTGAACCTCTCTCTACTTACAGCATTTAGCAAGCTTGCGTTACAAAGGACTGTCATTAAGGGACCCTTAACAGCCTTCCTCTCTTCAAAACCTCAGGCACAATTCACCACCCAGCCTGCTTTGTGAATAAGGTCCAAATATGTTGTTTATTTTATTTTACAGTAAATATTTATACAGCACTCCACATGAGTATCTGCACTTTTTTATTTTTGATTTTTCTGGGGGGAAAAAAAAAAACGAGGGAAGAAAAATGCTCCCTGCTTCAATGTCATGGGAAAACATGTGGAAATGTAAACCTGCTGTAGGAAGCAGGCACAGTGGGAGCTGTAATGGGAAAAAGGCAGGCATGGTTTATCAGCAGAATATGTAACATATACTGCACATCCGGCTTCCCAAGTAAGTTGTTAACAGTGCTCAATACAAATGTTTCTCTTTAAATAATCAGATGTTCCTCTTTTTTTTCAATAGCTGCAGTATGGTAAAACTGGTGCCATAAAGTCATTGCAAGAGACAGCAAACAACTTTGTTATCATAATGGGCTTTTTTTTCCTCCTTCTTTTTTAAACAATGGCTCTAGCAGGTGGCATGTGGCTGAGACCGGGTCTATCACCATCTCCAGGGTGCCAAGACGTCCCTCAAAGTTTCTGTGGGAGGAATTTGTTGGTGGGATTTGGATTGTAAAGGCACGTGAGCATCTGCTGCCTGCTCAGTCTCATTACCATTGACACAATTAGCTCCTGCAGCTCTCGGCCCGGCAGCCAGAGCAGGGACTCAATTTTCTTGCCTCTCTGACAATGCTCATTACCATTCATCTGAACCTACGGGTTCCTCTGCCTCCAAGTCTGGGCCAAGGGACTATGAAAACAGATCACATAGAGAAACACTCAGGGAAGGAAGAGCAAATTGACGTAATAGCTACTAACAGCCTAAAATCAACTGCCTTGCATACAGCACCACCACGAAACTTTCTGTATTCACATACGGAATTCCCCTTCTGCGTCAGTCACCTTATTCCTGAAAACCACGTTCTATAGTTTTATGCTATCTTATGCTTTCTGTAAGTAGCTTATAACGTTTTTCTGTGATTCAGGAGATATTACGCAGCATTACTATTGTCATTCCGTACTCCCAACAACTTGCAAAGTTCTGTGAAACTTTCCTCTTTTTTTGCTTTATGTACAGGAAAAGTCCATTCTTCACCTTTGTGTTAATTTGGAAACCAGACTAAAAAGTGAGATTTTTGCTTCTTGTGGTATCACAGAAAGTAGGAGTTTATTGACATCTTCCTCTGACAGCCACAGCCTAAACAAACTGTTAACACATATCTGCAGATAAAGACTTCACATTCCTCTAAGTGTACTCACCCCACATAAAGCTGCAATTATTTTACATTTCCTTACAATAGATGCTGCATAATTCCTCCTTGCTGGCCTTATGTCCTTTTACTGCTACAAAGAACTCTTAGCCCATAAATGGAAAATTAGAGAAGTCCCACATTTTTCAAATAAATCACTCGGCTAAAAGCAGAGAGGAGGGGAAGGACAAAGAGGGAGAGAATTTAAACCGATCTATCTCCCGAATATACGTCAAGGATCTCTGTCTTTGAACAAAGAAAACAGAAGGGCTTCAAGGCCTGAATCTGCGATAATCTTGCGGTTTTCGAACGTTGCATAGATAGCGAGTTGTGGCCTTACCGAAGGATGTTAGATTAAAGCAGGAATATATTTACTGCAACATGTCTTTCCTGAGACTCAGCCTTTACTAGGTCTTTGTAACTCAGGAGGATGGAAAATTTCACCTAGAGCCGGGGAGAAGGCAGGGGCATGACATTTGCTTTCAGATGTTTTTAAAACTCAAGCAAGTGTTATTGTTTCCATAAATCATTACTATAGGTTTATTTTCCTCAATCCCCTCGCTGTCTTGTTAGACAAAACATAAGCTGGGCACCGTCATCACTCAGGGCTAAAAAGAAAGAAATGGTGGCATTTTAGTGAGCTTCCCCAAACGATGACTGTGACGGTTTTAATCCCAGATTCCAGGCAGCAAGCCTGGAGCGGTGTGGAGAGGAGGGACGCGGGCCATCCCCCGCACCCATGTCCAGAGCCCAGGCTTGTTTGCAGAACTGCCCCAGTTCCCCTGGCTTTGTCATGGAAATGTGAACGCTGAAAGAAGAGTCTATTATGTCAAATTACAAATTATATTATAGGGTTTTAAGTAATTGTTTGCTGACTGTTGTCATGCACATGTGGTTTGTTGGAAGTTGATGTAATCGTTTTGGCAAATTTCCACCAGCAAGAATCAGCTAGGGTGAACTCTTAAATCAGCTGCTGTGGGGGTTCACATCGTGCAATTAATGGGTGAAAGACTAACACAGCCACCCTTCAAAGTTAATTTACGCAGACCCATTTTAGGAGTACTGCATTATGTCTTAACTGTATGAAATGTATTGTGGACATATTAGCATTCACAAAATTCATTAGAAACCCATTAGGTCAAATGGAAGAGTTCTGTTGCTTTCGTATTATAAAATTTAACTTTTTTATGGCCAGCAAAAAGGCGTAAAGTGTATAAGAAATAAAGCAAAAATATCTGCTCTGTTTTTCTGGAGCCATTTGAATAAAGTTTTCATCCATCAGAAAGATTTTTGTTTCAATCAGACATCAATTAAAATAAATATGCAAGATTATTCCAAAATAACGTTAACTTACTGGAATGCATTCTCTCACCAGGCTACATAAATATGGGTACACCCACATTTTTCCCTAATTCTCTGGTCCAAAACATCTATGACAGATCCTGGAACACTTCAGTATGATGTAATGAGGCAGCTGGCATTTCTTTTTCATAAATTCACTAAAACAATAAATAGTAATACTACGGTGACTGGAATTTAAAGCATAAACTAACACACTTAATTGCCAAATATAGCTGTGTAGACTTTTCATTGAAATAAATTCTAGGGGTTATACATATACACACACATATATGTATATTTATGTGTTTACGTATGTATAACATTTTTAGAGAAACAAGAACAACATTGTAATGAATCTCGATAAGCTGCTTTTGCAGTTTTCAAGTATTTATTATTGTTGTTCATGGGGGCCTTTTCTTAGGGCATCCATGCTATTAAGATACGGGTCTTTTGTTTTGTCCTTCCACAGACTTCTATCACAAAATGAAGCTATTAAGCAAATGCAGAATAAATCAAGCACATACGGTACAGCATATGGGTAATTTCCATTAAAGAAGTTCAACATATAGATAAAAGGAGAACTTGATAAAAATAAATGGCAGAGTCTAAGTGGATTTGGTATATTGCTATCGGGATTAAGTGTTACACAAGTTAAGCTCCATGGAAATGTTTAGTATTATTGCTAGGAACTCCTCCTGGCCATCCTGTATTCTTTAAATGCTAATTTTTTATATAGCTTCTATAACATAGTTGAAAGTTTTTTTTTTAGTACCTTGGTAAAGAAATGGTTCAACAGCTAACAATAAAAATCCCTCACAACTTGAAATCTAAAAGCTATAAAATCAAGTGATAAATGCACAAAGCACGTATTAAGAAAACATCAGTGTTTTGACAAGTTTGATGGTTTTTGTTGTTAGCTTTGTTTTATGATCACTTCAGACAAAACACCTGCACTAGTTTTAAACCAGTTAAGTAATATGCTACCTGTCATACGTGCTGTGAAAGCTCACAGTGTGCATTTCCCCAGGTCTGCTGGGGTTTGAAACTAAACCAGGGTGCTTTCTCTTTCAATTGTGGACAGCTTTTTCTTAAATAATTATTATTTTCATTTAGGGATCACATCAGCTGATTTAGAGATGTCAAAGAACCTTTTCCTAAGCCGACTTTAACACCAGCTTATGTTTACAGCTAATGAAGATAAACTCCCATCTCTTTGTTGATCTGAGCCTGAGAAGGATGAAGTCTCTTGACTCAGGTATCTGTGTGAACAGATGAGTTAATGGTTTAATTTCAGCAAAGTGCATATCACTGCATCCAGATCGAGTTTAAAGGAAACTCATAGATCATATGGATGTCCCGCACCTGCAGCGAATAATATTTTAAGAGTTTCATTTTGGAAGTTATGGTTTATCTATCCTCTTAACTAAGTTCTGTTCATATTCCCTTTCTGCCATCCATCCAAGTCAAACAGCATTCAACCACGAAAAGCAGTTGATCCGTTAGTAATTCAGCGTGGTGATGATCCATAACTAGTACTTCAAGCAGACGTTATTCTCATAACTACTCCTCAAGCTTCGTTTCAGTTTATTAGCGTCTGATGGCTCGAGATGGTTCGATTTGCTCGTGCCATTAGGGAGCTCAGTGGCCTGTCTCTGGCTGTGGCGGATGACAAGGGCCATCTCCTTTTTACCCTTCACTTAACTGGAGTGAGGTGAAAACCTAGAGGCTGCCGAAGGAAGTACTGGGTTTCTGGTTTACCTGGATTCTATATAGTAACTGACCCCATCACCTCTGTAAAGTCCGCCTCTCAAAATATCTGCTACTGGGCCAAATTCTGCTGTCACCAGTGAGTGCCCGGGCAGCGCAAGTCCCTCCTTTCAACAGGATTAAAAAAAGGAGATAAACTCTCTTGCAGTATATGACTCCTGACGCGGGCCACATTCACCTCTCACTTGCCATAAGCAAGGGTAACTGAAGGGAACTCCATTTTTTATAAATCCATTTATTTCCTTGAAACACAAAATAGGTGTTTGCACTGTAATAGCAATAACCCACCTAAAGAAAGAAAAATGTCTTTTCACAGAAGTAAAAAAGGGAAAAACCCCTGAACCTATATAAGCCCCATCCATATGGTAATGAGACCAAAATGATCGACCTCTGTTCTCAACCGAGCTGTATCCATAGTCATATAATTCACACATTTATGAAATCAGAAGGACACTTCAGAGATATTTCCCTTTGACAATTACTAGCTCTGATCTCTGTTACCATGTTTAATTTATGGTGCCCCAAAATCACAACAGAAAAATGGTTACTTTTTTTTAACACATCTTCCACAATGGAAGAATTGTGAAAAGAGTTTCATGGAGCTGAGCACCATGGAGATTATCAGGTTTGTCATTGTATGTACACACAAATAGTGAGAGACAGAGAGAGGAGAAGGAGAGAGAGCACTTATCTGACATCTCATCATCAGTACTTTGCAGGGCAACCAGTGTAAAATCTATTGGCAAAATACGATAATTTTATCATTTATGGATTTTATTACATGTGCTTTCTTCGTAACATTGTAAAACTGTGAAAGCCTGGTGAATTTTGAATCAAACACATACATTGCATATTTAAAGTAAGAATCATAACTAGCCCAAGGGGAAAAAAAAAAGTCAGCCTTGAACTAAAGACCTACATATATTTGCATATGAATCCTGTAAAGTCAGCCTGACTTTGCTAAAAGACAAGTGCTATTATGTTGTCTTTGTCCCATCCTTCCTAACAAAAATTCCCCCAAAAGTTACTTTTTCACTGAAAACTGAAAAAAATACTACATTGTAGCAGTTTTCAGTTCTCAGGCTCCCAGCTGGTATGTCTACCTTACTACATGGCCCATACCATTTCTAAAGCTGACTCTGTGTTATGATGCAAAATTGCTCTCACAGTATTTGTACCACTTATTACATTGGTAAGGGACCGACAAACAAATCCAAGCCTGCAAACAGGCAGCCTTACAGTTATCTCTCAGTCCTAAGTGTTTTCCCTGACGGGGCCTTGCTTCTGAACGCTGTATGCTGCACAAGGCAAGTAGAGTGCACATTGACATGATCTGAGATAGCTCCCAAAATTGATGGTTGAGTTGGTTCTGGCAGCAGTTTTTTCTGCTTTATCGAGTTAATACTGAAGTGTCTGATACACTCAGTTATCACCTAACGATCAAAGAAAATTGTCCTTAAGATATCTGTTTCTGTAACTAAACAAATCGTGAAAGAAATAGGATTACCTTCATTTGTTTGGCTTATGGTTTGTACTGGTTAAACAGTCCCTAAGAAGGAATACTTCTTTCCCAACTAACTAGACTTTTTTTCCTATCCCGCATAAATTTCCCCATATCCTTTTAAGTATAAAAAATTAGTAATTAAAGCCACTGACCATTCCCTTAGCCAATCTCTTTTGCTAAATTACTTCAGTGAATCACAGCCTGTTATGTGGCTTATAGGGTTGTTACGGCACACAGATGCTACAAGCAATTACTATGGCAGTAACAGAGAATACCTACATAGCTAGATATGGACATCTACCTTGATATGGAAAATCCATATGAAAAATCTCTATATCAATCTTGTCTTTGAGATTTAAGGAATTTCTTTTTTCCTTTTCCCATCATTATCACTGTATTTAATCTACATGCCTTACTCTATTTTTTTGCTTTATGAGATGAGTTGCTTTTGCTGCTTCTCTGCTGCTCATTGTGATATGTTTCCTGAGACAGCTTTAAAGTAGTTTATATACATGAATACCTACATCTATACACATACACCTTTCTAAAATTAAATAGATTCTTGACTGTTCCACAGAACTACTTCCATTCAAAGTGGGCGCCACACCTGGGGCTTTCTCACTTGTAATTTTGTTAGCGGAAAGGAGAATAGATCCTTTGGTAAAATGGGTAATTTCTGCAGAGGGCTTTATCAAGTCTAAAACTTTGATCTTGGTATCATACTTATGGGAAGTGAAGAGAGAACGGAGCGCTGCAGTGCTGTTTTGTCTACTGTCTTCATAGCTACACAGGGAATTTGCTGTGTTCTGAATTCAGTGTACCTTTTTCAGGGCCAGCTGACAGGCAAATATAATCCTCAGAGTATAAACAACAGGAAAAAAAAAAGACTTGACAAAGGTACGGAGAAAGGATGTAATTTTTCATGGCCCTGCACAGAGGAGCAGGGTGATTCTGCTGATGCAGAGGACCATATGCTGGGAGCCAGGACACGTGGGGCTCATTAATTCCCATCCGAGTTATGAAAGTTTGAAGCAGAAAGAGCAAGATTTGAGCAGTGAAACATTTGGGAAGAGCCCACAAGTCAAGAAAATACTTTATTCCAAAGTTCTTTGCTTTGTCAATTAGTGTTGCAAGAAAAGGAAAAAGGGAAAAGGGGGGAAGGGGAGAAAAAGGGGGAAAGGAGGGAAAAAGATGGGGAAAAGGGGGAAAGGGGGGGAAAAGGGGAGAAAAGGGGAGAAAAGAGGCAAAACGGGAAAGAGAGGAAAGGGGGGTAAAGGGGGGAAAGAGGGGAAGGGGGGAAGGGGGGAAAGAGAGGGGAAAGGGGGGAAGAGAGGGGAAAGGGGGGAAGAGAGGGGAAAGGGGGAAGGGAGGGAAAAGGGGGGAAAGGGGGAAGGGAGGGAAAAGGGGGGAAAGGGGGGAAGGGGAAAGGGGGGAAAGGGGGAAAAGAGGGGGAAAGGGGGGAAGAGGGGAAGGGGAAAGGGGGAAAGGGGGGAAGGGGGGAAAAGGGGGAAAAGAGGGGGAAAGGGGGGGAAGAGGGGAAAAGGGGGGGAAGAGGGGAAAAGGGGGGGAAGAGGGGGAAGGGGGAAAAGGGGGGGAAGGGGGAAAAGGGGGAAAAGGGGGGAAGGGGGAAAAGGGGGGAAGGGGGAAAAGGGGGGAAGGGGGAAAAGGGGGGAAGGGGGAAAAGGGGGAAAAGGGGGAAGGGGAAAAGGGGGAAGGGGAAAAGGGGGGGAAGGGGGAAGGGGGAAAAGGGGGGAAGGGGGAAAGGGGGAAAGGGGGGAAAGGGGGAAAGGGGGGAAAGGGGGAAGGGGGGAAGGGGGGAAGAGAGGGGAAAGGGGGAAGGGAGGGAAAAGGGGGGGAAGGGGGAAGGGGAAAGGGGGAAGGGGGAAACGGGGGGAAGGGGGAAACGGGGGGAAGGGGGAAACGGGGGGAAGGGGGGAAAGGGGGAAGGGGAAGGGGGGAAGGGGGAAGGGGAAGGGGGGAAGGGGGAAGGGGGAAAGGGGGGAAAGGGGGAAGGGGAAAAGGGGGAAAGGGGGAAAAGGGGGGAAAGGGGGAAAAGGGGGGAAAGGGGGAAAAGGGGGGGAAGGGGGAAAAGGGGGGAAGGGGGAAAAGGGGGGAAGGGGGAAAAGGGGGGAAGGGGAGGAAAGGGGGAAAGGGGAGGAAAGGGGGAAAGGGGAGGAAAGAGGGAAAGGGGGGGAAGGGGAGGAAAGGGGAGGAAAGGGGGAAAGGGGGAAAAGGGGAGGAAGGGGGGGAAAGGGGGGAAGGGGGGAAAGGGGGGAAAAGGGGGGGAGGGGGGAAAAGGGGGGGAAGGGGGAAAGGGGGGGAAGGGGGAAGGGGGGAAGGGGGAAAGGGGGGGAAGGGGGAAGGGGGGGAAAGGGGGGAAGGGGGGGAAGGGGGGGAAAGGGGGGAAGGGGGGGAAGGGGGGGAAGGGGGGGAAAAGGGGGGAAAAGTAAGTTTACCCAGTGTAAATGTATTTTGTTAACAGCATAAAATTCTTCTTCAAAAGATTGAAGAATCTTCACTACTTGGAGGTTAAATCTATTAGAGCATATGAATAATGTCATATTTTTTGTACAGGGATCTGCCCATGACATAAGAATTATTTGTAGACTATATCAAGGTTCATCTTTTGTTTGCATGGGGAAACATGTCTATAGGTATATGTGCATATATGTGTACGTATGTATATACATATATATTATATACATACAAATAAAATTTGTCTTTCAAGTGGGAGACATTTCAGGTCTTCATCTCAGGAAGGATGAGTAAAGTCAGGAAGTTAAGATATTCATAGAAATACAGCTGCTTAAATGTTTTAGTATGGAGTCTAGTCTTGATCAGAAAATGTTTTCAGAACCAACACGTTGACATAAAAAAAAAAAAAATCAGACTTGATAAGTCAGCGTTTTTTAAAAATATATATCATTAAACTCCTTCTGAATCACTGCATTTATGAGCAGCAGAAAACCAGGGAACAAGTTTCAACTGGAGCAAGTTTAGATCCAAGCAGAAACAAATGCCATAGTGTGGAAATAGCTTCAATGCCAAAATGCCTCATGAGCTGGCTGCAGCCAAACAAGTACAAACGATCAAGAGAAATGAAGGACATTTAATGTGTCAGCAGCAGTAGCCAGTTCCCATCTCTTTAGTCCACGTAATGGTTAAACCTGGCAATGGACAGCTGTGTTGCAAAGCTTATACTGCATAGGGGAAAAAATCCTCAAAGCGGCCCAATGCCTTCTTGGCCAGCCTGATGTTTGTCTTTGGAGTGATCCGCTTGTGAAAACTCCCATTACTTAAATACCAGCTCAGTCTTTGTAGCTCAATTATAATAATTGATTCCTTTTAAAATGAAAACAGGAGATTTTTTTCCTGCATTTATAAAAGCTTTACTTTTGAAAAATCAATTATTTATGCTCCAGATCAATTCCAAAAAAACATTTTCATTATCATGATTCAAAACTAATTCCCACAACACAGCTGAATCATGTTCACGCTGCCCAGGTACTCGGAGCCTCGCAGTGGCACTTCTATAGCCTTTTAGAAAGTCTGCTTTTTGCTAATTATATTTTTGTTAAATCTAATGAAGTATGACCTAATTTCTTTATGTACATGGATGTATTTAACCTCAAGGAATAAGTTGCCTGAAAGAAAACCACTCTGCACATCTCCTTGACAAAAATGTGAATTCAATAAGATTTCACTTCCATCACTTGCACAGCCCAGCCAAAAACCCACTTGGGGTCTGGTGGTGAAGAGGGATTCAAACGTCCCTCAATATTGTACACATGTAAGTACCTCATCTACACAGAACTCACATACGTATATTTTTGCTATACTTTTCAAATTCAACTTTTCAACGACACCTTATTGATTTGTAAGAGCGGTATCTGACCTGAAAAGCCACTTTGTTTCTATGTGGATGAGATGAATGGCAGATTAAAAAGCAATAATTTCCTCAGAGAAAAACACGCAGCGAGTGGAGGACTTCTGGATTTGAAAACCTTTATTTCACTACCTAGAAAAAAATAAAAAGAGAGAAATTATGAGAAAATAAAAAAATATAATAGATACCAACAAAAAGTAGGATTTGAAATACATTGCTGGAATTGATTGCATTTGAAGTTGTTACATTCAGCTGGAGCCTGTCCAAAAATCAGTAAGGAGGTATGACCTTAACTCTTTGTGTTCAGTTGTGTTATAAAACATCCTATCAGTGAAACCTTGCTAGGTGAAATTTCATGGTGAGTTATTTTCATTATTGTGGAAAATCAAAACAAATGTCAGAAATAGATAATAATAATTATTGTAATAATTATTATTGCTTCAGTTGCTTCATTATATAAAACCTATTGTATTGACCTGACAATTTTGATTTTACTCATGCAAACTCCTGACACAGTTGCTTGACTGAACATAAATGGTATTTCTGAACATTGCATGCTCTTCCTCACCTAAACCACACTTATTTTTTGGTTCTGCAATTTTGCAAATTTGCTAACAAAAAGATAAACCATTATGATTACCCTTTTTGTAGATATGTATATATGAATAGGTGTATACACATAGACACACACAAATATAATCAACACTATATTTAAATTAATTTTAAAAAAGTTACATTTTTAAATTACAATGATGCCAATAAAGTTACATTTGTTTCGTAAGCTATTTTTCATTATTTTTTTAAGGAACTCCAATTTTGTCACTGGCAAACAGAAGAAGCTGTCATTTTTCTTTTCAAACGTTTATGCCCAAATCTTGCTCTGAAATCTCATGATTTTCTTCTAGCAGTCCCCAGGAACAGCATACAGTTTCCAAACAGTTATGAAAGGATGTGACCTCAATGGCAGATCAGATCCAAGGGCTATTTTCTTAGACGTTATTGTGCCTATATTTGTATGCGGAAAGGCTAAGTTCATTCATCCAGTCAGGTGGACACCTGTGACAAAATCTGTCCTGAATGTAACAATTTTGTCTATGTCAGAAACTTCTGCATATGGCATCTAGGTGTATAAAAACGTGCTTTTTGCACGCTGAGCTGTATTCCATAAGGGCATCCTGGAGGGAACAGCCATTTTATATTCGGTTTGGGTTCACCTCATTGCAGACAGATGCATACTATGGCATCTAACAGGAAATTTTTCCTTGTTCTTTCTTCTCTGTTTAGCAAAAGTAAAAGAAATTTGGGCTAGAAAGGTATACACCACTCCTGGGATTTGAAAGCTTATAAAAGTATGAAAGAAATTTCCGTTTGCATTCTGGACACAGCGGCACAGCTGCGAAAAACGTTTCAGTCGTAGGAATGTGTTTAGTATCCAAAGCTGCAGGGGATGTGCTTATTCTATATGAGTACAACTGGATAGGAAAGGAATATTGTCCTAGATTTGCAAATCAAATTGAATACACAGCTTAGTGCGATTAAATAGCATCTCTGAAATTTCATTAAATAAAATAATTAAAATGGCATATAAAGTCTGGCTCGCAAATGACCTTATCTCAGCCTGGAGAACTGGTGTTAGGTTTATAAACGCGCGTGGACATTTTTATTAGGAAACAATCTTTGAAACAGCAGTTCAGGACACTTAGGTATCACTAAGAAATCATCCAGTCTTTCCTGGAAATTTCAGAAGTGAAAGCAAGTTTGGGTGTAAGTTCAAAGCCCTTACAGCCTGTTAGAGCTGCTTTAGGGTGAAATTTGGGTAAGATCTTGAATTGCCAAGCTGCAAAGCAGAGAGAGCTGTTTGTGCTTCTGAGCTGATGGGCTCAGCTGGATTCAGGAGCCGGGATTTGAGCTCACCGGTTGCCGTGCCCTTTTTAACCTCAGAGTAAGACCTCGGCCCCTTCCCCTTTGCCCTCTGGCTCGCAGAGCCGTTCTCCGGTCGCAATCAGAGGAGGCGAAAGGCCAAGTGGAAAAGGGAAGGAAGAAAAAGAAAGAGTGGGCAGGAGAACCTTTCCAAGTGCACGCAGCTCTCCTACAGCCTGTTTGACGTATCTCAGTGGAGTGTGCACTGCAGGAAAAAAAACATGTCACTGCTCTAAAACTGTCTTTTCTAATTCAGTGCATCCATGTATTGTTATAAATCAGTTTCCCAGTCACTGAAAGATACAGAGACAAGAGAACAACTTTGACTGTTAGCTATCAACTCAGATAATGAAAACTTTCTTTCAGCATTAAGCCGCCAGCGTATGAAAAAAGGCTAAAAATATAAATTAATGCCTGCATGTTTTGCCATGGAAAGGGTTCCCTCTACTCATGTGCCTACATGCTCATAGGGGTCAGGCATTTCCATTCATCCCAGTTCTGGGGTTTTAAAGGGAGTTTTAAAAGGACCTGGAATTCTGCGCTACAAACTGCAGCTGCTTACGTTTCCATATTCTTAAATCCTAATTACAGTGTTGCTGACTGTCAAAGCTGTTGGACAGTCGGGGATCCAAGCTGCCATGCTTGAGGTTAATTCATTACCATTTTGTTAGAGGTTAAGATAGAAACATATTGATATCACTATATACCTTACACTTGAGAGACTTATTTCACAACCAGGTCTTTTGTAATACATGTATACATACACACATTTCTGCAGGTACATGGGCATTTTTACTATAAACGTATGTTATGATGAACTAAAGATTGAGAAGATGAATAAGAAATAGAAAAATAATACTACTTGAATCACATTACTGGAATGCTGTACTTATCCCAAGATCAAACATATAAACCAAGGAAATTTTGAATGAGTCGAGCGGGTGTTTATTGACTCAGAGAAATGCTTCCTTCTTACATGTACCTCACCACGGTAGGTAGTCTGCTGTAAATTCTTGATCTTTCTGGATAAAGAGTTAGGAGCATTGAGAATATCTATGATCCACCAGCCTCACTTTGTCACAATAAACAAAATGCTGCTATCCATGAGCACCGCATGAAAACATAGATGCTGTCTTCATATTAGCATCTCTGCGTTTGACAGCAAAGATATATTTTGCCACATGACTAAGTCTCAGGGCAGAGAGCTTATTTATATAGCTTTGGTTTACCAGTTTCCCTCATAAAGAATGAAACCTTTCTCTAAATGATAATCTTTTGACCTCTAACAGGCTAGTGATTTACAGAGCCGCAAAGACAACACACTGTATTTAAAAAGCTTTAAGACGCCATTTAAAGCTTTTATGGTGAAACCTTGCTTCTAATAATACACTTGCTGCTCTAAGCTCAGACAGTTTTCTGAATAAAGAAATATCTTTTGTATGTTTTTAAATGAAAAAATTTACTCATGTTAGAAATATATTTTACTCCAACCTATGAAAAACAGCTCAGAAAATATAGCTACGATTTCGTAGTAGCTGGTAGTAAAAGAATGAGCAGTGAGGGCAGAGCGGGAGGAGAGAGAGGCTGCAGGAGAAACCCCTGGATGTCTGATGGAAGACAAAATGACATCTTTGATGTAAAAGCACTCTAACAATGTAAACTAGAAGGATGATGTACATAACCATTCTAGTGTAATGGACATGATTTTCACTTGGACAGATAAGATGTTATTTAGATTCTGTCATGAAATATAAGTCTTCATTTTCTTTATGCATTCAAGTAACTAGATTTTCCACTCAGCAAAGCAGCACAGTGAAGTAAGTCAAAGGCATAGCATCAGATGCTCAAAGTTGAAGCATCCTCTCTCTTGTGGGTCTGTGTTATACTTACTCTACTTAGACAGCTGGTTGTAGCAAATGCATTTCTAGGTATCTCGAGTGTGTAACTCCTTTTCCTCACGATCATTTCTAGATAAAAACTGGCCTGTGCTCCTCCTGTTCATTTGCCTTTTGTGTTGGAATGGGGAGGAGGAAGCCGGACCTTACACGGACCAGCCTCTTTGTGCTAGCAGCCAGTGCAAATGCTTTTTTTGTGTGTGTGTAAGGGAAGTTGGTTAAGATTGGAACAGCGTAAAGTCAAGAGTGGGTAATTTATTGCATGCAAATGTCAAGCTATCTTTTCTAGATGGTCGAGGGCCTCATCCAAAGACCCTTGAAGTCAGGGGAAGTCTTGTCTGGCTCAAGTGTTATTCAGATCAGTCTAACAGAGAGGCTATCAGAGCGTTTTGTCATTACATAATAACCATCTAGAAAGGATTTCTTTCACTTGCCCTTTTTCCTTTCCAAGGGAAGAGGTTATTTAGATTCTGTCAGGAAATGCAATGTTTCACTTTTTTATATATTAAAGTAACTAGATTTTCTACTCGTTGCATCACTTTATGAATAACAATCCTGGACATTTCCAGGACATGTTTTCTCCTCCAGCTGTCAAAATATTTAATGCTTTGAATGTTCGCAATTAGGCATTGCAGTTGAAAGTGCTACATTTTGTTTCTGCAGCTTTGGGAAGAAATGATACCTTCGTCCCACTGGGTCGTCTGATAGCAGATTTCTGCAAGCTTCTGGGATAAACTGTAGCTATATTCAGGGTACTCAAAGCCCTAAGCGCTGTGATTTTCAAAAGCATACTGAGGAGCTCGGGCTATTAGTTTACCTTCCTCTGTTGGACATGTGGATTGAATTATCACTTTCAAGCTCCAGCTGTGTCTTTTGGGAACGGGATACGAACAGATGAAGAGAGGGCAAAATTCCTTGCCAGCTGGAAAGAAACGGTGGGCGCAGTCTTGGGGATTAGCAGTGACTGAGCTCAAAACAAGAGAAGGTATGGAAAACAGGAGAGCCTTCACCGAGCTGTGGGGCATCTCCAGAACATGCGTTGTGGAAGAAAACAGTCCCAGGACGAGGGGAGCAGGAGAAGCAGGCGGTGCTGCCCGGATCGTAGCTGTCTGGATGCTTCAGGTGACCAGCAGAAAGGGGTCCCAGGATCAATGTTTTGAGGCCAGCGAACAGGGAGGAGAAGAAGCTGGGAAAAATGCTGCAGGGGGATCAATTAGCAGCTGGCAGTACAGGAAAGAGAGAGAGAAATCCTTGGAAGCAGCAGAACAGAGGCAGCCACCTGGCAGGACAGGGGAAGAAAGGACCTGATGAGAAGCTGCAGCTTCTTCCTTTGCTTTCCTGACGATTTGAGCTCGAAGCAGCAGCACGCTTCTTGTGCAGATGCTTAAACAACATAAAAGCATACTGAAGTCAGCAGACTGCAAACCAGCCTAACAACACGGTATAATTTCTGTGTTCCTGCTAGAGCTGGCCAGGATGTTTTCAACTAATCATAGTTTTGGCAAAATATGCTGTTTCACCTAAATTAAGACAGTTACTGGAACCTGTTTGTCTCAACAAAACTTTAAATGAAAATCTGTCTGAAGACCAAGGTCATCCAGAAAATTTTGGCCACAGAAAGAACACCTGCTTCTGTTCTCTCCCATTTCTCAAAACACTTGAAAGATTTTGTTTTTATTTCACTTGCTTACCAAATGAAAGTAAATCACAACCCTCAAAAACTTTCAGAAATAAGAATTTGTGAAGAAAAACAAAACAAATCTGGTTCCCAGGTCATAAAGACTAACTTTCAAAATGCTGTTTTATTTTAATCTATTCTCTCCCTCCCAATGCCAGGAAAGGAGCATCTGCGTAAATCAGCACTGTGCAGACATCAGTCAATATGTGGGTAAATGAGTCATGGAAAGGAGCAGTGAAAACAGGGCCACTCTCCTCTCTTCAGGTGAAAGACCTAATGAAGAGCAGTGCATAAACTTGAAGAAGACTTTAAAAGTAAGATGGATTACACTTATGGAAGAGCTTCTGTAATTCGTTTTCATATTGATTTATCAGTACATAATATTCATTTGGCAAACACTAACCTCATTTCCCTAGACATGCACTCACATTCAGCAGTACTTTTTCTGCCAAAGCTGAAAAATAATTAACCTCTCTGAGAGGGAAAAAAGAACAAAACTCTGACCCTTACTCTTTCATCTGGTTTGTGGGGCTTGTTGCAGCTTTATTTTAATGTATAGTTTTCTTCTTTTTAGTTTGAGAATTTCACTGCTATGCCTGCTATCATCTATTGCTTTGGTGGTTGATTTCCTGATAATATTCGGTCAGAGAGTATATTCTTGATATGATCTGTATAACAAGATGTGTTAGATTTATTTTTTTAAAACCTTCCAGTACTGTAGTCATTATCCAAAACAGAGGCATGGATCACAGGAAGATGCATTTAAGAGAAGATTTTTTAGGTAAAACCTGATATGAAGTTGTATAGAATCAATAATGATTTATTTTTTAAATATTTCTTAAAAGAAATGGGAATTAATTAGGTTTCTTGGCAGAAGCAAACAAAGTAATTTTACTGTGCAGTGATTTTTCACTAAACCAAAGAGAATTGGTAGAAATTTCAGAAATGCCTTAGCAAACTCTGAAATTCCAGCTTTCAAAGCCAAGATTTTTGAAAGATGCTTAAATGTCTAATAATCTGAGTAATCGCTGCAGGAAACTTTGAAAGTACACTGAAATCAATGAGTTGGGCACCTAGACACAATTGAAATACCAGCTGAGCTAAATATTTAGACATTTAATACCTTTAAAAAAAAAGTCTAGGCCTGACAGCTTCATCAATTATGAGAATACAGATTAGACCCCTAAATCATGCACATGCTTTTGATATGTTTACATGCTATAATAGAATCAGATTAATTTCTGAATAATTAGATGAGTGGAGGACAGAAAGCAGATGTTATTGGTCTATTGTGATGTATTAAGTCAGAACTCCAATCCTCCCAGTGGACTGCTGTATGGGGGCAAATCCTTTTAATATAAGGACAAAGTCAGGAGGGCTAATGCAAATGAGAAGCTGGAAAACAGACATGACTGCATCCAAAAAGGATACACTCAGAACTGTACGTGCTTGAATAGGAGTAACTGGAAAACCCTAAGATTCCTAAAGAATTGGTGCAAGAAAACCTTAGTATTACAGCAAAGACTACAAATTTATCAGTCCAGGCCATAGGAATAATGCATGAGTAAGAAACATGAAATTTATATAAGATGGGGGAGGCAAATCCAGCTGTAGATGATATTGTGGTGAAGCAGAGAAAATGAGATTTTGATTATTTGGATGACAGACATAATCCTGGAATTTACCTTTTTTAACAAAGTGAATTCAAAACAGAGAAGAAAGTTCAGTTCTCCTTAGCATCTCTTTCTGCAGATAACTTGTATTATTAATAAAAGGCTAGATTATATTCCTCTGAAGAGAAAGAAAGACTACTGTATCCCAAAGAGATGTGTTATTAGAGCTGACACTTTCCCATATTACAGCAACTTTTGAGGCTTTTATTTCAGGAAAATGTAAAAGTAGGATTAAAGGATGATCCTGGAGACAGGAAAAAGGGATAAGCGGCATAAGGGAGAAGTCATGAGGAACTTCTCTTTTATGCAGCATATTTTCTTTAACAATAATTTTTTTTCCCCCATTTTCATTTGTGTAGTCAGCTGGTCAGCTATTTTCTTTCTGGAAAATCGGTATGTAAAGAATGAACAACGGAGCAAGAAAACCTTGAAAAAATTATACATTGGGGATTTTTTTTTATCAGGATATAACATATAAAGGAAATTATAAGCTGAATTTAGTAATAACGAAGTGATTTTTAGAAGAACAGTCACGTTTCATTAACGGCTACATTAGAGAGGACACTTGTAATGTCTCCATTTTTAACTTGTAAACATTACCAAACTCTAAATCCTGGCCCAACGAACTTTAATACAAGGAATAAGGGAAAGATTCAAACACTGAATTATGTTCAGATTTAGATCAATATTGGCGCTATTCTTTTCTTACAGTTGAAAAGGAAGATCTGAGGATGAAAGTCCCCAGCTAGTGGGAAAAATGTAGATGAAAAAAATTCAAGACATTAGTCAAGGGGCATTGCAATAATGGTTAATCAGCATCACTCTTTCATACTTAGTAATAAATACCCAAATTATGACAAATACTACGCAACAGAGGCATGTTGCATTTATATGAATGGCAAAAGTGTGCAAAAACTTGCATATGCACCATGGGTTACTAAGCATACCTCATACTGTTAAACCTGAACGCATACATGGAGTTGTTCCCAGGTCCTCTCATCTACATTCTGAAATTCTGTACACAGATAAGCAAACTATCAAGACAGACATTAACAGGAGCATTACAGAACAAAAGTAGGATGCTGGTGACAGAGAAATTTGATGTTGTTGGGGAGGCAGAATTAATTCTTGTCTCAGTACTTTGAGAGAAAGCTAAAGTCACATCCTGAAGAATGCAAAGGTGAAATGTTAAAAGGTTTTATGATAATGCTATAGCAGACAGACCATTAAAAGTATCTGAAGTTTGCAAGGCCTTATAAATTCAGTGTAAATTACAAGCCAGGACTGAGGAGAAAAGAACACAAGAACTTTTTGATACTTGCTTACTCCCTGATAGTCTGAATAACAATAAGTGCCCAAACAGGGTTAGCAATTTAGCACTGATATTTAAAAAAAAAAATCCTAAGTGAGTAGTGCAGACCGATGTACTCAATAACATTAAAGGAGAAATATCAATAAGAAATGAGATACTTACACGTAATTTAGAGCTATTTGAAATTGCTGAAGGCAGCATGGTTTCAGGAAATAAATTTTTCCTTCACTGGCATGCATTCTGGCCAGAGGGAAGAAGAATTGAGTTAGCCTGTGGGTAAAAGCAAAAGAGAATTTTAAGGAGGCTTTGAATTAGTCCTAATCTACAGTACGGCTTCCTCTCAAATTTGAAGCTCACAAATCATTGTGTTCTAGGCCAGGTTTGGGATAACTCCTTGGTAGATGAATGAAGTATTCAATGGGAATTTGTTTTGAAGTCAGCCATCCTAGCATGCGAGCAATTCAGCCAGCACTTCATCCTTACCAAAGACTTTTATTTTACATATATTATGGAGCCATGAAAGTTATCTGAATCTGTATGAGCAAACATAAAGGTAGATAAGTTTTACCAGTGATGAGCTTTTCAGTGACTCATGACAGTGGTTTTGTGATACACTGTTCGGCTCTGAGGTAAGCTCTGAATTTCTGCACTGAAATTCAGTGTTTGAAGAACTACTAGCCATCAGTGGGCTAGCAGAGCTTCTAGTAAGTCTTGGGTAGTTCCCATTGTTTCAGGACACTTCATGACTTCTAAGCCAAATAACCTGGAAAAAACAAACACACACACACAAACCAAAAAATTGATTAGAATAGGAATATTTTATCTTCAAAAGGACCATTGCTGAGGAAGAAATGAAGGTATGTTACCTCAGGACATTCAGAAACTGTTTGTGTTTGGAACAGTAGATCACGCAGAGGTTCGTGTTATCAAAGATCTTTTTTAACTGTTTCTCAAGAACAGTGAGAGAAACTCAATGGGGAGTAACACAGACACAGGTACATAAAATATATTATTGGTTTGAAGTAGGACAGTTGCAAACAGAAAACCATGGCAGAAGCCCCAGCTCAAACCAGCAGACAGCAGAATAAGTTTCATGCCTGTTGCTATTCAGTATCTTTTTCTAAATGTTGTATTTTTCCATCTCAACTCATCTAACACCTATATTACCAGACCCATGCTGGAGGTCCACGTCTCCACCACTACCACTCCTCCCTGACTTCCAGGTAAAAGAAACAATGCACAGAGTAGCTATTAAATTAGCAAAGCTAACATGCTAAGTTTAGAAGGAACGATCAGATTTTCATCAGAGAACTAATTTTTCTAAGTGATAAAGCTTTAAATGACAGTGTAAAAGGAGTGTATTTCCAAACAGCCTAAACATCTTGTGGACAAAAGAAGTGAGAACAGTCCTGCCAAGAAAAGTTTGTCAATACTGTAATATTGAGAAGAGACAGTGAAATAAATATATTAGATTCAGAAAAAGTTTCTATAACAGTCATCACCAGGAAAGCCCTTGCCACCAATTTCTGAAAAAGAATTAATATTACACTTCGCATCCCAACCTGAGAAGCAACCATCTAAAGTGATTTTGACTGCTCTGGCTTACTTTTGGCAGGCTGTGAGATCAGAAGGAGATCAAGGAATTGTGTCACTGGTGCAGACCCTGAGTCTGGACAGATTTACTGTTTGCCATAGCTGCTGCTATTACAAAGATGTAGACTTGGCACACTGCAGAGTTTCAACAGGACTTAAAAAGCGGTATGCATGGAGAAGCTGTTGGTAATATCAAAACCTGGCTATTACCCTAGAAGAATAGATATCATTGGGCACGATTCCTATCTGGAAGAAGCAGGTGATCTTTTTTGTATGTGGCACACTAGCATAAGCCAACAGTCTGCTCAAATAAAAAGAGTAGCTTCCTTGACCTGTGTAGCATGAGGATTTCTTTTAACAAAACATTCTTTATTTCAGTCATAGAGCAGTTAACCTGGGATGAAAAGACAAGGTGTACCTGGTATACAGGCAACAACTTTTCAGCTCCGCAGTGGCTCAATCAATAATTCTCCTAATACGCCTGTCGTGATTTCAGCACGTGGAGAGAAACTGAGGAAGAGACCCACACAGCCGTCTCTGCTGAGAGTACCGTGAGCACAACCTGCCTACTTGCTTAATTCTTTCTTTCACATTAATAGCATAAACAGTAGCTTATGGTTTGGTTTATCCAGCCACTTGGATTTTCTTATCCAGATTTTTGAAAATATATTAAGAACAAATTCAACCCTTTGTTGGTTTTGTTTTTCTTTCAATGTTAATTACATCAGGTCTTGAGCACTAGCTTAACAGAGTTTGATTGTTTGTTTTCTCAGAACACCTTGTCTCTTGAAAGTCAGAGATCTTGCTTGTTAAAAGTATTTGCATGTCTTAAGTAGATGATGGACTTGAAAGGAACTGGAATTAGTGAAATACCCTCATGACAGAGAGTTTATAGATATCCCTGAAACAGTGTTATTTAGAAGAAGTATTGTGTTTCCAAAGATATTAGATTGGTTGTGCTTCTCCTAGAGCTAGGTGTCATGTTTTTGTCTATAAAATATGGAAATTGCTTTCAGGTCTGGAGCTGAAAATAATACCTAGGTGTTATATTCAAGAGAGTGTCTGTACTTGTGTCTCAGCTAGTAATCATGTTTATAAGGCTGTCATTATTGCTCTTGGTTTGAGCCCTGTTAATATATATGTATTCTTCAAAAGAGAAGTACAACACAACATTTTCAAGTCTTGCAAAGTAAACTATCATCCGATGCCTTAGCATTAAGAGAGGGAAAGTGAGCAACGAGAAGACAGGGAGCTGTTTCTCATTAACTATTGTAAGATGTCAGCAAGATTAAGGTGTCAGGGTATAGAAAGATGAAGAAGAAAAGAATTACTTAGCAAATAGGCATAAATGAATATAAAATGTGAATAGAGGGTTCTAGCTCCTTCTGAGGGTAAAAATAGGCCAGTAGACATTACATTGTGCTACAATCAACTCATCCACTCGATCCTGACCTTCATCCTTATAGGTGAGACTAGTGGGAGCAAAACGTTACCATATAGCCAATGCTGGGAACTTTCAGAACCATTATTTCTGAAAAGAAATGAATATTCAAAGGCCCCTTTGACATAATGAAGGTTAAATCCTATATAGAGTTTTGCAGGCCCGTGTGAGTGCTGTCTGACTCGGCTTTAAAAAAGCCCGAGTTCAGTCTGTCTGTGAGCTGCCTGGCAGCTATACAGCCATCGTTAGTGCAGGGCTGAGCCCACGTTTAAACCGGTGAGAAATGGAATATTACATTGTGTATGTCACAAATGCAGCTACACCAGGTGGGCAGAAGAGTGGATCTGCCAGAAAGAAAATATCAAATAGACATATATACATACAGAGAAGTCACTAGCCTGCAAATTATTTCACAGCTGACTCTTAGAAACCACTTCAGGTATTGCCAGCTAATACCTGCAAATTGCCAGCTTGTACCACCTACATACCTGTCATCTTGCCTGGAAAATACTTTAGTTCAGTTAGTGAATGGTGTTTGCAGCTGTACCTGCTAAGGAGAGAAAGACAAAACAATTTTGTCTAAAGGACAAAATTTTCCAGGCAGAAACCGCCACTAAAAACCTGCTTTTTAGGAGAAAAGGAAAAAAAAAGGGGGGGGGGGGGACACAACGGACAAACAATTTGTTGGCTGGCAACAAGCAGTATAATAGGAACGTGGTACCACTTCAGAAAATTATTATTATCCTTGTGCAAACGAGACTTAGCAAATGATGGGCAGCGGTTTTGAGTTGTTTTCACCTGAGTTTAATTCACAATGGTCACTTATAAGTGTGGTGGCCTTCCATACTTAGCCTGCTGCTCCATGGCCACAAGCAAGCATTGTAAGAAACCTTTGTTTCTGAAACCTAGGACCACTTCTAACATCTTGCATTGATTTAAATTATGAACCAATTTAGCTAAGCTGATGTAAAGCCCAATATAATTACTTTGTATCAGATTTCTGCAGATAGAAAAAGATATATCTGTTCCCCCAGCAACAGTTTCAGTCCAGAAATTGTGGAGGCACAGCATGTTAGCTTGTGCCCAGCCTTCAGCAATAATAATTACATGGTTTTGAGACTGAAGCTGCTAGAAGAAGGCTACATACACGTTGCTCAGAGATGACTCTAAATCACACTTTTAACACTGATGAGATCAATTTACTTTCTACATAATGTTAGAAAAAGGAATATATCAATACCTCAAACCCAGTGTATTTACCTCACACTTTCGTTAAATTGATTAAAAAACCCTGGTGTCTCATTCTACCAATGTACTTGCAGTCAATGTGTAGATCAGGCGTGAATTTCCTTTGCATTTAGTGAGGTACCATTTGCTATATGGCTGATAACAGCGCTGCTGATCGAAAAAAGATAGAAGAAGAAAGCTTCATTTTGATAGCTGAGTTCATAGCCCTTTGTTACCCACATTTATAAAGGTGCTCTTTGCTATGCTTTCATCTTTTTTACTTATTTGGTTTGGAAATTTCCCTCTCTGCTCCACTGTATTATAAAAGCTTCACTCTGTTTCCCATCTGCTGTCTTTGAGAGATCAATTGTAGAGCAGTCATCAGTGGAAACGTGAGGCTTTTTGCCACAGTTTCTCTAAAATTCATCTTGCCAGTCACATGCAAACTGAAATGGGTCAGTTTTCATCAGCCTTGGCATTAAGCCTCTGGGCTGTCCCATGAGCCCTGCCCAATAATTTAAGAGGGGTGAGAGCGGGAAACAAATTATGTGACTATTAATTTCAGTTTTCTTGTTCAGATGCCAGTACATCAAAAATAGATCTCCCTGGGCCAGAGCGCTTTGTCATGTTATCTGGAGTAATACTAGTTTGTGAATTATGTCTGGTCAGTTTAGTGTCTCAGTTTGGTCACATTAATCAATTTGACCACTGCCTTAATCACTGAACTCTGCCATCTCATTTTTCATCTCGCAGAAAGAAGCTGTCTGACTTTTTGTCTAGTGCCTGGCACAGTGATTGCTCTGTTGACCCCACAGTAGTCAGAGGAACCTGGAGGTCTTACAGGCGGCAGCAGGACCAGCCACAGAAGGTACCGTCTCATCAAGCTCAACTATCTCATCCATTCCTTAATGACCATGCAGATAGCACAGTAACCCCAGATGATGTAAGCTACCCCATTTCACACACAGTAGCAGGTTAACAACCTGCCGCCTGTCCCAAGCTGCATGAACACAAAAGAACCATGAATTCATAGACAAAAATTAATTCTTAATTACTAAATCATTCCATATTTATACACGATTTACACCAGCCACAAGATACTTACCTGTGTTCTTGTATTGAGAAAATAGCCAGCTATGCACAATGCATTCACTCAGTGTATATAATCTTGCTAAGCCCATGTTGCAGATATAATTTTGAAATTCCATTTTTCTGGATCTGTCTAGGTTCATTTGCCTTAGATGTTCAAATGATCCATAGATGAGGACATATGATTGATAATTTCAGTAGAGAAATCCATACAGAAGCTTTAGAATACATTTGTGAGTGGAATCTGTCATCCTGCCAAAGGATTAAGTTTGACTTTGTTGTCAGTAAAAATGAATACTTCAGTATGCTTCTTCTTAAACTAATAAGTGTTAAAATACATTTTTTTCAAAAATTACAAGTTGTATTTAAAATAAAAGCCTTTTTCTATTAAATGTGTGCAATTAAGATAAGCAAAAAAAGTCTTTCTGCTGTGGAAACCTATAAAAGGTATGGACGGGAGATGAATCTATCTGCTACTGCTACAGAAGTCTGTAGTAAACACAAACACCTAGATACTGTTGCATGGTATCAACTCTCAAGATATTTTAGAATAGAATAATTCAGTTGGAAGGGACTTACAATGATCATCTAGTCCATTTAGAAACTAGCCTGCATATGATGCAAGAAATATTAGGTTGCTTATGATATCTATTTATCTAGAGGCCTTTAGAATAACATTTTATCAAAGAAAAAACTCATACCTTTTAGTCTTTTTCTTGGAAAAGAACTCAGATCATTGAGGTTTATTTCTGCCATAAAGGAACAAGGGAATATAGTTCCCCATGAAAACATGAGTAGTGGTTTGGGGGTAAAATGAGGACTAGCTGTCACTAAAGACAGAAAAAAGCCTAGCACATTCCTTTCCCTCCAGTCCCACTTTGTCAGCCCTTTCCATTATTTCTCTTTTACAGTTGCCTCTGATTTCTTTGCTTCCCTGATAAAAATAAGTGGGTTTTTTTTTCCTCAGAAACTAAACAAATAGAAAAACTACATTCCCATGAGAAAGCAGTCCAAGTTCATTAACGTAGTCCTATCGCTATGAATTCCTCTGAGCTTTTGAAAATTGCAGAAGTTGATAAACCTAAGATTTTGAGAGAGAAACTTACTATGAACTGAAAAGTCTAGTTAGGCAACAGTCTTCCAGAAATATGTCACAATTTTGAGAAATGTATCAGGATTCAATTTCTCCTTATATGGAAGTGATAAATTGTCTTAAAAATAGAAATATATTTATATGTTGTAGGAGGATGACATTCCAGGACACTGCATGATGAATTAGATGCACCCATTGTGCTGGTCAGGGTGCTTCACAATTAAAGCAGGTATGTCTGAGGAATCTACCCATCTTTACGACAAGGACTGAAGGGGAAGAAAAGTTGTCCAAAGGACAGCAGCTGCAAATAGCATACTTTTTCAAAAACTTATATGTGATCAAGATTCCCAGCAAATCAGAGGATTTGTTAATAATGCGATGTAAGCCACTACTGGCTGCTTTTGAATCTGTTACAGAGGCTGTTAACATTGCTTAAAAGAGGATAGAATAAAATGGCACAAGCGCTAAACTCAGCTTTCAAGTAAGCAGATTTTAAAGAGTATGATTTGTCCTAACAGGATCTTCTTCAGTCGACAGTGAAATAGATAGAGAAGTAGGAGAATGGAATAGATAGTGAAATACAAGGCCTAATATTTCCAAGGAAAATCTTATTTGCTTGGACATGGCAGATAGCTTTTGAATATTACGAGCCAACCAACGCGATCAGTAAAAGCTGGGTTTCCTCATATCCGGTGCATGGATGTTTCTTTGGGTATGCTAACAACTTTGTAAAATTCAGTCTATTTCTCCATAAGGCTATACCTGAAACAGATATTAAATGGAAGCTGAAATATAGAATAGGGTCTACTTTGGGGGGAAGAACTGAGAAGAGCTAAGATATGAATTGAAACCAATATTTCACTGCCTAACAGTCAACTGTGTTAAAAACGGTGAGAAATTTAGAGGAAGAGCTGACTTTGAAAGAATCACCCTTAAGACAGTATGTAGCCTATCAGGACAGTAAACCTCCAACTGCCCTAAAAGAGGTTTTTCCAGGAGCTTAGTTACAAAAGTTTATTTCCTCAAGGCAAGTTGTCAGCAAGTATTCTGTTCAAACACTTCTGAGTTTAATTGTGAAAAGACACACCACAGATTCAGAGACAGAAATGACAAAGGTCAGTTCAAGAGTGGAAGAACATCTCAAGCTTTCTAGCCTTGCTTAGGCACAGTCAGAGAAAGGAATAACTTTCTACACAAAAGGTCTTAACAATCACTGTATTAGGGCCCTGCTATATCAAAACCACACTGTTGACAGCATGCCCGTGCCAATACAAAAGTGAGTGAAACGGTGAGGAACAACTGCTGTTACGAAAGGGCTCTCTCACTGCTTGGGCCGTTTGGCTCCGTCAGCGATATACTGGTGGAGAAATTATTGCTGTCGAGACTTGCTATCAGTGCCCATGATCTTTCTGGCCGGTGACAGAATAAAAGTGGGAAAGTTTTAGGAAATTGCATTATAGCCTGGTCTTTGCTTTGGGAAAGAAGTCTTCAGAGATCAAGTACACCAGGAACAGGGAACTGCTACTCTACCTAAAGACAGTTCTCCCGAAGGAAAGACTTGATCCCAGAGTCCACACAGCACGCAGTAGACATTTCTGCTGTTTGAAGAAGGAAGATTGATCTCTTTATATGGTTGCCTTATCTTCCAGACACGGCAGTAATCGATGTCCAGAGCAAGACTAACATGGATAAATCAAGGTTTTCCCATTTACTCAACATGCAAGGACCTAAGCTGCATGTACACACAGACATAACTAGGTTACACTGCAGGTGCCTGCACTCTTACACTCCTAACTTCTAGTACAGGTTCTGCCTATGCCAGGCAGATTCTCCAGACTTATCACTGAAGTATAAAGGTTAAGCAGCCTTCTGTTCAGATTGATCAGAAAGAAGGCTGATTTTAAAATGGTTCGTCTTACAGAGAAAAATACAAAAGAACGTTAAAGTATCACACTGAGGTATCATGTCCAGGACAGAAGGCGACTCTCCAGGGTCTCAGCAGCAACTCTCTAACTCCACCCTAGAGTAACCTCCAAGTAGGCTGGGCAGTCCATCAGTGGAAACCGACTCTCAGCCCTCTTTATTGTAGCTTTCTTATTTATGAAATGGATAGGATTTCTCCCTGCCTTTTACTAAGCTAATGATGTTCTAGACATTGGATGCTGTCCTAATAGCCAAATCGGAGGATGCTGGAAAGAACTTCTGTGTCATTGCTGGAGTTGTAAAATGGATGAGGAGAACATTAAGGTGAGCTATCATGCCAGCCTAAGGAGAGCTAGAAGCACCATGTATCAGCCATACTGGGAAGAAATGAAACAAACTTTGAGGGGCTGAGAGGAGAGGTCCAAACGGAATGATGTACTTTGAAGTAATGATGAGTAAACAAGTGGACCCTCTGCCTATTGCACTGGGTGGGGAAAAAAGCTACAATCCTCAGAATAATCAGAGGTGAGCAGAATTTAACAGAATTCAGACAACACTTGTAAAGCATATTTGGGTTTCACAGACAAAATTTAAAAAGCAGACTGATTACATATGTCCCAGAATTTACTTCTAAGAACAGACATCTCAGAGAGCAATCACAATGTGATTACTTTAACTACCACAAGAACGATATAAGGAATGTAATGCAGCTATCTCACATTATTATTTGCAAGAAATCCTATGAGAATAGAATATCAAATAATAGACAGAAGGACTAGCAGAAAATATGAAAGAAGTGCTTATGGAGTTAGGTGCAGTTTGCAATACAGATTGCAAATGAAATATTCAGCTTGTCAATATTTTCTTTAGAATCTTAGATTAAAGATTTAAATGATAACCTGGAAGATGGGAACCAGAGAGTGAGAGTTGCTGCTGGGGAGAATGCTGCAGCTATAGGACATACTAAGAGTGAAATGCTAGTGATGCTTAATCTCCTATTTAACACGTTTAACAGCAGAGAACAAATTGTTCACTAAATTGAAGCAATCGATTGATAAACGTATCTTTCAGTTGGGTAGGCTGATACGGGCTGCAGTGGCTGGGAAGTAGATTCCTTAATAAGTGGAATAAATACGCCAATGAATAGCTTCATTGTTGCTCCCCAAATGGTCTACCTCAAATTTAGTCACGTTCAGGATCAACCCAAATCATGTTTTCATTCTCTGTTTTCCTTTACCAGACTGGAAATCCTGAGAGTCCTGTTCAACCCAGAGGAAGAAGAATTTGAAATTATATTACCACTGAATTCATACTTCACAAGAAATACATGTGGGTAGAACAAACGTATGCAAACTCTGATTTTCTTTATTTTGAAAGAAATTTTGTGTTTTAGCAAACGTTTATACAACCCTATCTCTTTTTTCCCCACTAAAATCAAAGCTCATTGCTTAAATTCACTGATAACTCACTGCAAGAGGGAAATGCATGGTTCAGGGAGGCACATAAGTAAGTAAGTATATTTTAAGGATTGCTAGGAAGATAGAGTAGAAATATGTGTGGACAAGGGACTACGGCAGTTTTTGTAGAGCAATAAATCACATAGTGAATGTGGTCTAGGCCTGATGAATGGCAGCCATCTGCACCTTCTATCCTGGCACCTAAGAGGTGCAGGCTTCCTGGTGGTTTTTCTCTGTTTATTCCACGCTTACTATGCTTTCACAGTAGAAGCACAACTTGCATTGTAATACTAGGTGCTGTAAAACACCTGCTAGTTAAAGGGGAATTGTCTAAACTAAGAATGGCTTGAGCCTAAATAAGTATTGCCAGGATTAAATTATGTTACTGGGACCTCAGACAAATGATGCTCTGATTTGTTCAGAAAACCTTCTGGTGAAGGTGTTCAAAAGGCAGAATAAATAGAATAAAAGATAAAATCAGAACTTTCGAGTGAACTTGTCTTGTCCTTGTGCTATCTTTGAGAGAGACCAATATACATGTTTTCAAAGGCTGTTCCAGCTGTTAGAGTAATGAATGACATCTGCGTTTGACTTATAGCACATGCAAAGGGTTTATGTCAGGAATCATTACTACTTAAACTAGGGTCTTCTGATATTTCAAAAGAAAAAAACCCTTCTCATGGCAGGGATTGTGGCAATATGAGCTGAGGGTGAAGCTCATAGTCATGCACAAGGACTAGACTGCTTTGCCCTCTCCTGTTAGGCAGCATGACTATGACACTCAGGGGAGTGAGCTGAGCTCTCTAATTGGGGCTGTAGTTTCTTTGGCACAAGGCTGCTTAAGTAGCTTGTATTTGTACAGCACCTAGCACCATGATTTGTGCTGAAAGCACATAGTGCAAATAATAGATTGTAATGGTAATGACTTCCTAAGTCAAACATGCCAGAAGTAATGAAATTAGGTTGGAGAATGACCAATAATACTAATCATTACAGCTATGATAGACTTAAGAGTGCTGAAAATGTACACGGTTACCACTATTTCTGGAGATAACGATTTTGAGAACTGCCTATTTCCTCTGTTAATCTCACTGGTTGATTAATGTTGGCTCTATCATTCTGACAATATAAATCAAGTAGTAACGTCAATCCGCCTTTTTAGCAACTCCAAAGCAACTGTAAGTTTGATGTGACAGCTGTGGTTTCTGCTTAGTTTAGCAGAAGTTATGGCAGAGAATCCTAGAAGATTTCGAGTGTGTTTATTAATTTGATATAAAATACATGAAAGAAGCACACAGAGTTACTTCTTTGTTTCCTCCTCTCAAAATTGCAACTGGGCCAGTAACTCTTAATACAAAGTTAATTTAGTCAAGATACTTGAGAGCCACTTGGCTCTGTTTCTAAATTCCTCCCTTTGTCCTTCGCAAAGCTCTTTGAAGTGTTACTCTGCGAGGTGGATGTTGTAATGAGCCTATTTCTAAGAGGATCAAAGTAGCAGAGCTGCCCAAAGCAGCATCAAAGATACACAACAGAGAGCCCTTTAATGAGCAAGAGGGACATGACTGTCTTTTCCCCAAAATAAAACCCTAAAACAGGATTTAGATTAAATATTTAAAATTGAAAATTATTTTATTTTGTCTGGAGCTTGGTAGCAGAAAGCAAAAACCTCAAAGAGAAGAGGAGATTTCTCCAGCTGACTCCGCTAAAATTTAATGCCTGTCATTTGCTCGATGCTTCACCATCACTTAATGAAGCCCAAATACCTGTAGCCTAAGCTAAAGGTGGCAGCGGCTGCCGCCACGGGCACAGGCAGGATAGCAGCCTTGTACTAGAGCAGATTCCTTTCCCATGGATATGAAAATAGAAAGCAAACATACGGCAGGAAGCTGCGGCAAAGGCTGTGGAGCGAGAAGACAGCTTGGAGGGGGAACGGGGGGAAGGGTGGGAGAAAAAAAAAGGAGTGGGAGGGAGGACTGGACATGTAAATTATGTGCCAGGAAATGAATTCCTTATAATGTCTCTTGCCAGAAGCTAAACCCTAGCAAATGTAAGTCGTCTTTTTTCCCTTTCTTTTGCTCTCTCCACTGTTCCTCTGAGGGTCAGGGAGGAAGGAGCAGGGACAGGAAGAGGGGCGATTCAGTGTTTACTTACTTCTTGTGTGACTAAAAGTGCTATATGATCCAGCTTTAACATTAGAAGGCATGTGACCCCATAAAAGTGACGAGCAGGATAATATCCTGCTTCTCGTTACACATGGTTTTTCAACTTACTTTATTTGGCCATGGGGATCCTTCAATATGTTCTAGGGCTGAAATACCAGGAGAAATGTGTTTCTGTTCAGAGGCTGGATGTGCTTATTGCACTGCGTTCAGTAATGAAATGGGGGCTTATTTTGTTTGACTTGATAGCTATCTGTGCAAATATTGCCTCTACTTAGGTTTGTGTTTGTTTAAGGAATCACCTACTGCATCTGTCAAGACTGCAGAAATGTATGCCACTGACCTGCGCTTAACTTGGGGATAAAATGAGAAGACTTGTGTTTAAGGTTAAACCTGTATAGTAGGGTTGGGGTTTTTTTCAGAATTTAGCAGAAATGATCTGGCAGGAAGTTAAAAATCCTTAGCAGCAAAATTTTGGCTGCTGAGCAAAGTACATGTCTAGCTTATGGGAATCATAGCATGGTTTGGGTTGGAAGTGACCTTAAAGACCATCTAGTTCCAACCCCCCTGCCATGGGCAGGAACACCTTCCACTAGACCAGGTTGCTCAGAGCCCCATCCAACCTGGCCTTGAACACTGCCAGGGATGGAGCAGCCACAACCTCTCCGGGTAACCTAAAAATCAATGATATATATGATGTAGAGAGCAGAATGACTAATGAAACTGGACATAAAGTAACTATATAATGCATTAAAATTTATAGGGCATTAAGTGTGAAAAGTAGCCCAGACTTCTTTTTTCCTTCCCAACCCACACAGTTTGGGATACCATATATCCCAGCATGTGCAACGCCATGGACAAAACCAGTACCAGTTTCCTTGAAGAATTCTGTGAGTAAAAGAGTTGGACTCTTCCAGACATAAAGAACACAGATCTTTTCTTTTTTTTAATTAACTGCAACACTACAATGGTTATGGAAGTTTGTACACAGTAAGATTTTGTAACTGAAGTAAGTAAAGTTAAGTAAGAGGCTGCTTTTCAGCAAAAGGTGCTGAGAACCCAGGAGTTTTCAGTAAAAGAAATTGGCTGGGAAGCACAGCTCCCTATTTCCTTCCTTCACAGGGTATAAAGTACACATCTCTTCCTAGAGTGCTGTTATCTCTGGAAATGGAAATTTCTGTGATTGCTGAAATCATACTGAAAGCAGTAAAAATCAGTAAGTCTTCAGAGCTTTTAAAAATTAACTGACTTCCTGCATATCCATTTCTAATCAGGATTCAGTAACCTAACAACAATCTGAGAAAATCTTGACTGTTGGGACTTGGTTGATATTTTAATGACAGATACAACTTCAAAGACATTGATAGCACATACACCTTCTAAAGTTGCCCACTGTAGAAACAGTATACGTACATACGCGTACATATATGACATAATATGTTGTGGGTTCACCACTATTGCATTGCTTGAAGAGATTTTGATGCTGCAAGTGAAAACAGAAATTCTTAGCATCCATATGCTTCTTTTATGTTCCCATTTCTAGCTTCTGGAATTTAAACCCCTAAAGAATATAGAACATATAAAGAATATAGTAATAGAAAAATATTGTCTTTGCAATTTCAGGTAGATGTGAGATAGCATATAAATACAAGAACAAAATGAAAAAGGATATCGAATGAGGTATCAAGCTTTTGAACTTACTTGGATTGTTGAAGGCTAATCTCCACAAAGAGCATCAGTCAAGGCTTTGATTCACAAGAATTTGCATGCAGAAGAGATGCAGGGCCTACATTGTTCTGCTTTCTTCATATGGTATGAAATATATTTGTTTTAAAGTGATTGTCTAGAACTATCCCATCTCAATGCCAGTTCTACATAGTGTCTTAAAAAAAAAATAAAATTATTTTTAAGCATGACTTGTACCCTGAATGTTAAGCCATTTTTGAGCACCATGATTTCTACTGATATCTTCTGCTTCAATACCAAGTATAACCTACATTACTCAGTTCTGATAATGCCCTAACTCAGGAATAACAACTTTTACATATGAATGTTTTATTTCCCACATGGGTTGAAAGAATCCCTAAGATTCTTTTAAGCACTCAGCTTGTATTCTATTGATCTATTTTCATTACTAACACAGATTAATTATATTTATAATTAAACCAATTTGTTTTAATTGGAAAGCAGAGTTCTACTCAGCCTTTACAAGCAATAATTTCTTAACAGTGCTAGTTCAAGCATTTTTTGGTATACCTGTAAGTTGGCTACATCTTGCTATTAGAAATTTGGGGTATGAAATGAAAAGGATGTTTCCCTGAAAACCATATGATTAGCTAGTGTCAACTTCTGGCATGTTGCTCTCCCAGGAATTTACTGTATTAGTTCAGTTAGACAGTATCTGAGTTATTTGCTGCAGTCTTGCTGATTTAATGCTGCTAAAATGAAAAGGAGAATATGTAGTAATAGGTACTACATTAAGTGCTACATAAAATCTTCCATGCAATGTAAAACCAGCTTGCAACTTTCTCATGCATGTGTTTCTAAATGTGAGTTTTCAGTACCATTAGTCACAGCTTTCAAAGGTTTCTCTGATAAACTAGTAGCTGCCTAGTCCTTTCTGAGTAGCAGTTTCCTGTGAGTGTCATCAGTGAGAAACCTTCCCCCAAAAATCCCCTTATGCTAGGCAAGACTCAAGAACAGTTCCAGTTGTCAAACTAGAGCAAGGACCTACCTGGAGGCTGCAGGACAGTCAAGGTGCAATGAGCTCTGTCAGTTACTTCCCCTGAAAAAAAAGCATAACAATAATTACCACGGGCTGTAAATACATCAGATTATGTTTAAACGTCAAATACGCATGTCTTTCTACGGATATCCCATGTGAAATCTTACTGTCATTACAGTTATTGATAGGACATAATTTTTGTAAAGTGAGGAGGCACCTAATTATGATACTTGGATAAATCTGATATAATAATGCCTTCATTGTCAAAACCATATATGAAAAACAGCAACTGAAAACCAATGCGTTTTGGCACTTCTGTGCTACCCAGAATCATGAACCGAGATGTCTGAGTAGAGCAGTTCGTGCCTAATGTCCTGTCAAATGATTTTCCAAAACTCCGTATTCAGTGAAAATCAAGATGGATGTCTTATTCTTATGCAGTGATAAACATTAGTGCAGATCCCATGGCCTCAGGGGTGCTCTGTAGCCGTGGTACCTGAAGCAAGCTATATTTGATGCTTTAACACTCTTTTTGAAAAACTGTGCAGAACTGCCCACGCACAATACAATTACCATAGGTTTGTAATAGGGCTTCACAAGCAAGCCGTACCAGAAACATTGTGGGGGCTGCTGAAAGAGATTTTTTTTGCGTTAACGTGTTTTACCTGCCTTTGAAGCACTGAACATCTAGCGCCTTCTCTGCCTTTAAGAATAAGGAAGTTTTACCAGGTAGCCCAAATAGAATATTGGGAGAGCAATTATCAGAAACAAAGACATCTGTCAAAAGGAATTGTAATTTGTTTTCACACTTCTCATCTACACTGAGACTGAGTCCTTATGAAAATCAAATTGTTAAAGAATTTGCTTGACCTTGTTAAAAACATTTCACTTCACTTGTGAGTCAAAGTTCTTGCCCATATGATACTGCATAAACAGTTTACTTAGACTACAGCAAGCTGCTAAGTACTTTGACTCTTCTCAATTAAACTTATGAATACTCCATTTTAAGATTGTTTTATCATTCTTGGCATTCTTGAGAGGATTAAACTCATAGTATAGCTGTTATATTTTAAAATAAATTGTAAACGTATCTGAATATTGCAAATTATGCTAGTCTGTTTAGATCTTATATGTAAATCAAGAGCTATTTGGTCAAATTCTGTGATTCTATAAAACATATTAAAATTGTTTCAATGGTTTGTTTTACTAAACAATTTCCTTTGCATTGTAAAGCATTGATTTAAACACGATAAGAATGTGGTCTTTCACTTTAGTTGTTATTTTTATTTCCAATTTCCTGTCTAGAGGTATCAACAGGTTAAAGATTAGACAAACTCATGGTCAACAGGTCATCAAATGGACTAAAAGGGGGTACCTTCCTGCCTAGTTCTAAAACAGCGAGTACCACAGTTCTGGATGTCAGGTAGCAGAGGGGACTGGACTGCTGGAAGTGCACACGCTTATGTCTCCTTCCCTATGGCACATCTAAGAAATAGTCCTGAGATAGATGGGCCACTGGTCTGGCCCAGCAGAGCATTTCTTCCTTTCTTAAGTGGAAATAATAATAGCAACAGCAATAATAATAAAAGATAAGGAAAAAAAAAAGAAAAATATTACTTACCTTTCTGTTCTTTTGTGTAAACTTGTCTTTCTTTTCCTACTGTAAAAATAGCTAGAGAAGGAGAATACTGAATAAATACGCTGTGACTAGGACTGACTTATAATGCAGGGTCAGAATTTAGCCCAAACGCTGCTTTTCTCTTTTCAAAAAGCAGCAGCATTCTTTAAGGCGATTAGTAATTGCAGTGTCTTTTCACTTGACAATATGAATTATTCCTAGCATGGACAAATAAAGACAAAAAAATGCAACAACAAATAAGTAACACAATAGTGCTTTTGTGACCACACCAACTCACAAAAATATTATTTTCCTTTCCTTCATTCATTTGCATATGTATTTATTTGCAGAAGGCAAAACACAACTATATAGATCATTTAAATTCTGAAAGATGAAACTGGGATGACTCAATGGAAAATTCTCAGAAATAATCTTGATGAAGTGGTTTTATTCATCTCATTCTACTTTTCTCAAGGGCTGACATATGCATAAAAGGGGAACATGATCCCTTGCACATGTTCTCCATGAGGACTGCGTGTAGCACAATCATTAACTTAAAACAAGCTTTGCTGACTCTTACTCAAAGGCATTGCTGAATCCAAGCCAAAGGAATTCAGACTGGCATTTCTCCATCTCCTCTGATCGGTGAAGAGGGTGAAAGGACAATCCTGTTTCGCTACACCAAGTATTACAGGGTTTCGGTGGATCGCTGTGATACCTTCCAACAGCTCTGCTTTGCAGCATGGGACATTTTTAAAAGTGACCTTCCTTTCTTGGGCTGCTGCAGGCCCAGAAGGCTCCAAGACAGAGAGAGGGATGGATGAGAAGGTGGTTGGCTGGGACCGTGCTTCACTAGGCACTAGCATGGTGAGATCCTACCAACACCAACAACCAATGCTTCAGCAAGTCCCCTTTTTTTGTTGTTCATCCCTCAAACAGGGAACAACACTGCGATTAGACCATATACGACGTGTGCTGTGAATGTGTGAAAGGGACTGGATTCTCTTCTGGGAGAAACGGAAACCACGGGGTGGTCACATCAGCTCCCAGAGCGACAGTATTAGCCGAGGGCATGGAGATGTGTCTGTGGGGAGAGCAGCTCTTTATCAAGTGAAGATTGACAGCAGAAACCCTTGTCCCTCACGGTCATCCGGCTTTGCTCTAGTGCCCTCTCTGCTGCTTCTGGGTTTTCCAAGGGCTATGCCTCCTATTCTTCCTTTGACCACTTTCCTCCTTTGTCAGTTCTACCATATGGCCCTAAACTTTGACAGGGAAGATCCACCTCCAGGTTGAAACAAGCCAAACATATGGAATGCTGTTTCAGGAGTGAGGGGTGAGAATCATCTTTAGATGATTAGTAACCCTGGTTACTGTTTTGTTCTCCTCGAGACAGCCATTTGCAATAAACTAACCTAACCAGCACGTTTTGGGAATGGAAAATCCAATCTCTATGTAAGAGTTTTTTTCTGTAACAAAGTCTGTAATTTTTTGATTCAAAACTAATTTGCCTGTTGTAAAAATCACCTTGGGTCAAATCCAAGCCAAGCAGTGGATTTTTCAGAAAAGCAGTATTTTGTTTTGAGTCAGTTCAACTTCGTTCAGTAGCTGCTTGAGCTTCCCACGCTGTCTCATGGGAAGTGGACAGGAGTATTCCCCTTTGAGCTAGCTTTCCTTGTCTGATATATGTCCCAAATGCTTCAATACCTTCCCTCCAGTTAAACCTCAAAAGTGAACTACAGAAGTAAATATATGAATTGTACCTGACAGGATAAATGGAGTAAGGAGAGAGCCCAGCTTACTGAAAGTGATAAATATTTTATAAGAACAAAAGAGTAATTATACTGGGGCAGCTAAAATGTTCATTTGGTATACATTTGTCTTTTTACAGTGGTCAGTAGAAGAGGTAAGAAGATACAAGAAATTTAGAAATTAATTGCTGCTTCTGACACATTGTCCCAGCTCCCCAAAATGTGCCATTTCTAAGACTTCCTGAACTACGGATTGCATCCAAAGCACTGCAATATCAACTTTATGCTTCTTCAAATGCATATTTCAATCTGGTTTTTTAAAACCATCTATACTTTCGGCCTTCAGAACTTTCTGCAGCAACGAGAGCTTCAATTTAATTATGCATAGTGTGAAGAAAGAACTTCCTTGATTCATTTCAAAACTTTTATTTTAAATTGGTATTGGGCATGTTCCAGTCCTTTCATTGAGAAACAGCGAATAATGATTCCCTAGCTCCCATGCCAATTACAATTTCACAAACTTGTACCCTATCCCTCTCATTGTCTCTTCTGTCCATGTATCCTCTCTTCCTGGGGAAACGGTCCATATCTTTGATCTCCCTGGTCCTCTCACGTGTCCTTTGAACTACAATTCCCATAAGTATCTTGAGGCAGTTCAGGGGATGCAAAACGACACTAAATGAAATTAAAACAAAACACTTCAAAATTTCTAAGTAATGTTCTTGATTCCCTTCCTATGCATTCTGCATACTTTAGTTCAGTCCCACGGAGGCTACACAGAAAAGTTACACAGATTTAATAATTTTTCCGGGAATAAGAATTGCAATTTCAATCAGTTTTATGAGAATTTTTCCTAAATGCTTGAGAAGTTTATCCTTTTACATCTTTTTCTGATCCATATTGACATCAAGATTAAAGTTCAATTTGCCACAAAATTTAAATAATCTCCATAAGAAACTCTCTTAATTAAGATCTATATGTATCATTTTCCTTTTTTTTTTCCAAGTTGAAATATTTTGTCACCAAATCTGGAAGTCAAAGTGACTGCAGGGAGATGTGAAACAGGCTTCCTTTTGAAGCTGAATGAAGTATAAGGCAGGAAAAATAACAAGAAGTAAATTTGACTTGGGTTTAATATTCTTTTTTAATAGAGTAGATTGCCTTGGTAAAGCAAGGTAATGACCTGTAAGTCTAAACAAACTCAATTGATTTTAGTAGATTTGCACTCATTAAGCAGTCCTTCTCCAAATGTCATGGTGAAGACAGATATTTTTTGGAAACTTCTAACATTGTCAGACTAACGCTTGACAGTTACGTACACGTGGTAGGGCAGAGAGGTTTTGTTCTCCAAAAAACTTAAAATGACAAGCCAAAATGAAGTTGCTGAGGTCCGGTGCCGAGGCATTGGGGCTATAAGTCTTTCTCAGATAGCATTACTAAGATAACAAAAACGCATATGCTTATTTTCAAGCTCCGCGCCTGGAGAACAAGCACAGCACGGCTGTCATCCAAACAGCCTGCTCGCCTGCTCTGGAAACGGTTTTATATTCCAAGGCATCCCCCCTCTCTCCACCAGTCGTAGTCACTTGCCCCTTTTGCTCTGAAAATAAATCAATTTCATCTGCCACAGTTCGATTTCTTTCTTCTCTCTGCTTCAGCCCCTCAGTCCCGCTCTCCTTTGAAAGCCTCTTTCCACTGCACCATATGGCAGCTGAGAGAAGGGCAGAGCCGTGATCTAGCTCGTAACAAAAGAGGCTGTGGTGTCAAAAAGCCTCATGAATGCATGAGACACATTCATGTATAGAGAAATGCCTCCAGCTCTGTCAGGGAGGACTAAAGAGAAGGCTGATAGGCCTGACATTGCTTTCGAGTTGAGAAAGGCAGCAGCTCTCTCTGCAGCTCATCCCCTCCTCCCTCCCCCTCTTTGGTTTCGTGCCAAAATCCTATTAGATCTATTAATGACATGAGACACAAAGTCAGAGTGTGTGGCAGAACAAGAAATTAAATCAGGCCACCTTATTTACTCCCTATCACTGTTGCTGAGATAGAATCATACTACTAAAAGAAAAAAAAAATGAAACAGGCTTTAATAGCATGCCTAAGCATAAATAAGCAAGTCCTATCCCCCAAAAAGGGGATTGTGCACACTCCTGTACATTGCCTATGGTGGCAGATTTGCAGCAGAACTGCAAACTGAACACTTGCAGGGTGACCCTGAAATACTGGTTCAAGTTTGCTGTTGGGTGTATTTTGCTTTCTCAACTTTCTCAAGCTGCTGTTGATAGAAACAAAGGACTTGGAGGCTGGCAAAGTAACTAGACCTACTATCATGTCTGCACCTTGAGCTGTTACAGAAGAATTACACTTAATTTTTGAATACGAGAGAAATGCACACTGGCACTTACAAAGCATGCATTCCTTCGCTCTCCTCTCCCTTCTGTTTCGCTTCCTCTTTTTTCTGTCTTGACGATGTTTGGCATGCTTCAGTCCACAGAAACGTCTACAAAATACATTCACGACCTTTATACACCAAGTTAACAAAATGGTAGAATATACACATCTGAAATACATTTATTACAAACTTTTGCCACTACTAGGGGAGAGGAAAAACCACCACTCCTGCGCAGCGGAATGCAACAGTGTGTACTTTACAAATAACTTCGTTACTGAACATAAACGGGGAGAACGGTGCTGCTTTATTTCTGTAAAATGAAGTGCTAGTTAAACTGTTAAACTAGAACTGCATTACTATTGCTGCCTTCTCCCCAGAAAGGCCTCAGAAATCACAAAACTCTGTGTCCCTGGGGTTATTTAAAGGAACCTGGGCAAGCTTCCAAATGCTGGTACAGGCGACCTTTACAAGTATTCAACAATAACAGTCCCCTATGAAATAAATCCATGAACATGTGTATAGTAACTCAGCAGCGGCAGGGACGTTTCAAGATGAAATTGCATCAACACTGTTGAATCGTGTCCCTACAATTGGTTTAGAAGATTTTACTGAACGCATGGCATATATAATTGTATAAAATATGTTTATAGTATCTCCCGAGTCCTTCTTCTTGGAATGTGCTTAATGTAAAGCTATTGAACAGCGTTATATATGTATGTATATATTAAAGCTACTATTTGTACGTTCATCGTGAGCCACAGACAGCTGAAGATGAGCTCATTCCAAAAATAAACTACAATTAATTTAGAAATGTAAAAGTTTCACTTGAAATTACTGTGGCGGCGTCTTTAAAACGAACTCTGCCATACATCGGGAAAAAAAAACAACCCTATTGTAAACGCTGCTCGGGAATGCCTCCAAAATGGCTCCGGGGAGGTAAACTAGCATTCACGATATTTGATAGACTTCATAAAACTTCAGTGCGGTTGGGGTTTCTTAAATTGTAACAGGCAGAGTTTAAGCTCTCATCTGCGACTTGTGCCGGGTCCCTGCTGGGATGGAGGGAGGGAGGGAGGGAGGGAAGGCGAGGAACAATGCCGCCATTCAGGCTCCCCCATTCAGCCCCGCCACATCTGTTTACATGGCCTGCGCCCACCTCTGAAAAGGGTGGTCCTCCCACCTCCAGTTTATCTCACATGGGCTTGAACGGCCAGCCGTCTGAAAGCTTTTTCTGCTGGAAATCCGCGGTTTCAAAATTTGTTTTATGAGACCAGAGCTGAAAGACAGACTAACAATAACGTTTGCACGTTTCTGTAGTCTGGTTTGGATTTTAGTGTAATCTGAGAACAACTGTAAAATTGTCCCAAACTACCCCGTTTCAAAATAAGGCTAGCGCATAGGATTTTGACACTGAACTCGTGGGGCTGAATTTTGCACCTAGTCTTGCAGTTACATATGTTTTTAAGGATTTTTTCCTGTAAAAAATAGTTTTAGGGCTCAAATATTTTTGAAACAACACTGACAGCACTCAAAGAAAGACTAGAAAGTATACTTTACACCTAAAAGCCTTTTTCTCTTACTTACAGCCATGTTTAGAGCCCACAGCTTTACATTCTGCACTTCACTGAATAGTTCACATAGAAATACTGTGACTACAACAAATTTCAATCTGTTTAGGTACCAGTTCTGCAAACTTTCAGACTAAGCATCACTTTGCACAGCAGATACTTCAGAGAAACCAACCTATTTAAGGAATTTTAAAATGGCTGAAGACCAACAGACCAACCCCATGTTTTTATTTGAATCAAAAATGCAACTGATAGTAAAATGGTGCATGTTCTTCAGAGTCAGAAACAGACCATGATAACCAGGGAAAGCAGGAGATGCTCAAAGCCCCCCAAGCCTATGGTTGACAACTCTCAACATACCAGTCCGTGATCCAGTTTTATGTAGCAATATACAAACATAAAGCAAACTTTGTGAATTCAGTGTCATCTTGATTTGTCTTTATTAACTGCATTCAATGAACTTACAGAAGTTTCACCTGAGTAAGAAATGCAGGCTCATATGTCTGCCAAAGCCATCACAGTAATTGTACCGTAAAACTGCTAAGTCTGCAAGTATGCTGAAATTCACGTTGTAGCTGACGTGATGGTATCACAATACGTTGGACATACAATACAGGAAAAAATCCTGCAAGTTCCAAGGGAGATTACAAAGTGAAGTTGTTAAAGAAAAAAACAAGACAGTCTGCTACTTATGAAGTATTAAATGACAGAAAATGAAATAGAGACAGAATGTGAAAAACCTGAAAAAGAGACCCAGGAGAAGATTACTGAGATGTGAACTCTTATTCTCAGGTGAACTACTATGAAATTTTGCAGTGCTTGGTGATTTGCTGTGCAGACCTTGTTGAATGTGCAGTGCAGTCTGCACCTCCATGCTTCCAGGTGCCAAACTGTATTCAAGATTATTTTACATTATGTCATTTATTTTCCTGATGTTGTTATTCTAGGTTCATTAGTTGTCATGATTATGGTAAGACCCTATAAATAAGAAGATCTGAGCCAAACTTTGCCTATTCAGTGTTGAACTTGCTCAGTGATGGCTGTCACATTGTTTTGAACTTCTCTTCCATGAAGATATTTAATCTAATGATTTCTTTACACACAAAGAAATAATTTATTGAAAGGCCCTGGCTGAACCAGGGACTGTTGAGCATTCTGTTCTTCTCTGGTTTTGTTTAATATCAATATATTGGGGTGGCTTAAATATAAACAGGCAAAGGACAGAAAAATCCCCTTTCTTGTTCTTCGTGTTCCTATGTAGCACAAGAAAAGAGAAGCTGCTTGACTCTAGAGAACGCACACTGCAGTTGAGTGAGGAGGAACTGTCAAAGGGCGCTAGGGTTGTAGAGATTTGCCAGACTGCGTATTTGAAACTAACATTTGTCTGCTCTGTAATCTGCAACCACACCACCTACATCATTGGAAGTAAGGAAAGAGGGCAATGAACAGCACCAAGCCATAAACTGAACTGCATTAGTTTGTGACTTAATACAGTCAATATAGATCTACATCCCAAACTTTGTCCTTCACACGTACCCAAACATCACAGCACAACTGGTGAATAAGTACTGTTATCTGAGATACATCATTCAGGAGAATAACAGCATGTACCAGATCAGACAAAAAACCCATACAGAGTGAAATCACAGGCAATATGAATCTAATCTGAATACAGAAGTTCTCTAGGAGCATTACAGCCTTACCACAATGACATCCTTGAGGGTAACCTCCCCTCTGTTCAAGACCGAAGAAGCTTTGCTAGTGACATCAGTGGGGCCAATAAATTACTTTGAAAGGTCAAGATTTACAGAAGAAATTTTGATATAACATTAAGAGCTTGCCTGAACATAGAAGAAAATAAATATTTTAGCATCTGAAGTATAAATCATGCACTGTACTGCAGCTGCCTGCAAAAATAGGCAGCAGAAGGCAAGTAACTGAGCAAAAGGAGAAAAGCAGAGTTTTATCAAAGCTGTAGCATAAAATCAGGTCATTAAACTCAACTAGCTTTTTTTTTTCTTCTTCTGCATTTATCTTGCAGAGAGGCCAAAATGTTACTTCTGTTGGAGAAAAGAGAGTAATTTAAGTCTGTAGCTAAAAGTTAGCAGAACATGAACAGCTGCAAATTCAAGGTAGACATATTTTTTGAATTAAAGAGTGCCACACAAGAATAAATGGTACAGTATTCTGGGTTACAGTTATACACAGGCTTCAGTGGCTTTTTACCTTACCTTGCCCCCACCCTTTCATATTTTTTTTTAATATAATCAGTACTGTTAATTTAAATGTAGAATATGATTGATGGTTTTGGTTATTGATTTTCATGCTGTTGAAACAGAGCCTATAGCCCTCACAACAAGGATTAAAGTCCATTATTTATCTACTAAGCAAGCACTACAAATATAGGGGAAAAGATGACTCCTCAACACCTCTTACCCCACATTTCCTCATCGGGTGACTTAAAAAGTTGTTTTAAGTAGTATGTAGTCTACTAAGATTTCCTAAAGGATTTTTGCTTACTAACAGTCATGATCATACTTTTATGGTATGTGCATGTGTTCCCCTAAGAAAATAATATGACCAGAAGCAAACTTCAGCAAGACATCTCTGACGGAACACTCTGTGTACTGAAAATTAAGAATCAGATCCCCTTTGCACGCTCACAGATTTATGGTTTACATCTAACCTTTTCCTCCTAATTGGAGTAAACAAATATGAGACTTGTAAGTTTTTAAACTGCACTGCTTTCATTTCAGAATGGCGATTCTTTTCAAAATTTACAAAACAAACATAAAGATAATGATGTGTTTTGAAAAGGCCTGAAAAGAAAATGAAACGTTTCAAAGAGAAGGTTTCAATTTAACCCAAATGAATGGTTTTCTTTTCATCAACAAAGAAATATTCACACAGCCCCAGCATATAATTCTTCTCACAGAAATAACTAGATAGTGACGACTTTTGCCATGCTGCCTCTTGTGGATAAAGACTCTTTAAGCTGTGGCTGTCTGGATGCTTGTGTTACTTACTCAAACACTTGAACCTGTTGCTTGAAGGGGAGGGGAAAGAGGAGGAAGGTGAAAGGACTATATAGCATTGCTAATCCCTTGAGCCATCTGGTGACTTGAGGCCATGCTTTAGATTATGCTTATATTGAAAACCCATTCCTTTCATTCAGTTCCCTTCCCTGTGCCAATTTGTCATTGGCTTTTTTGCTGCGTTAGGATTTCTTGCAGTTAATCATGGTGAGAATCAATTGTCTTTTCATGCCATAGTAAATATTCACACTGGAAAGAGATTTTTTTTTTTTTTACTCATTTCTTCCCCCTCCCTACTACTTGCAGTGATTTGTAAAAGTTGTTGATACATTTTCATCAAACTGAGCTGAAAAAAAAGCATCAGTTTGTCTTAGCAAAGAGGAAAATAACTAATTCCATTAGCATTTCTGTGTAAACTGGAAGAGTTTTGCCAGATGACAGATACACTGAAATGTCCATGTTATGCAGGGTTTGAAAGAAGTGTACCTACATACCACCTTATAATTCAGCCATCAGAGGTAGCATTTGCATGTTTAATTATCTAAGAAACGATCCGTATGAACACATTTATGCCACAAGCCTCTCAAACCTGCTAAATTTGCATCCATAGCAATATAGCATATTGCACATTAAGCCTGTCCAAAAGGTTGATGATTTTCTAGAGCGTACATGAATTTTTGATCTATTGACACATGCAGTTCTATATGAAGCCAAATCAATTGTGTCTCTGCCATGAAGCAGCAGAGAGGTTTCACAGCTATTTGAGTTCGTTAGCTTTTCTACACACTTGACAAAATTACTCTTCAGGACTTTGCAGTTAACTTTCAATAATGTGCAGTCTTTTCCACTATTTCTCGTTCCGCACATAAGATTATTTTTTATATTGTGTTCCCTGAGGTAGCTGCAAAGCAATTCTGTCATAAATGTGCTGGTTCTGTGCACTCTAAGTGAAATCATGTTCTGCTGCATGCTCTTTCCATATATCAATTAATTCTTTGCAGTCCCCTTCTGGCTAGGTGGCAGATCTGATTTGTGAACGTTTCTTTCTCAGATAACCTTCTTTTCAAAAAAAAACCTGTCCTTTTCACTGTTAGATCTATTTTTGAAGAGCAAAATGAGAAGAGAAAATTGTAAAGCACAGCAAAGGTAGGAAAAAGCAGATCAAAACATCTGAGAAATTAGCAGACTCTGAAAGATCTCTGGAAGTTGGGAGTCTGAGTCATTTTTAAAAAGCAAGCCATGGAAGTCAATAGCTGTTTAGGAAGGATACTTGAGTTTTAAGCATTTGTTGGGGTTAACCCCAGTAGGGAGCTAAGCCCCATATTGCCACTCGCTCAATCCCCTGCGGTGGGATGGGGCAGAGGAATGGGAAGGGCAAAAGGCAAAAAAACTCGTGGGTCGAGATAAAGACAGTACAGCAGGTAAAGCAAAAGCTACGCATGCAAGCAAAGCAAAATAAGGAATTCATTCACTACGTCCCATTGCCAGGCAGGCATTCAGCCATTTTCGTTATATGTAATGGTTACTTGGGAAGATGGATGCCGTAACTCCAAACGCTTCCTTCCTTCTTCCCCCAGTTTATATGCTGAGCATGAGATCATATGGTCTGGAATATCCCTTGAGGTCAGAGTTGGGGTCAGCTGTCCCAGCTGTGTCCCCTCCCAAATCCTTGTGCCCCCCCCAGCCAAATGCTGGTGGGGTGGGGTGAGAAACAGAAAAGGCTTTGACTCTCTGCAAGCACTGCTCAGCAACAGCTAAAACACCAGTGTGTTATCAAAACAGTTTTGGTTACAAATCCAACACATAGCACCGTGAGAGATGCTGTGAAGAACATTAGCTCGATCCCAGCCGAAACCAGTGCACCATTGTTTCCATTTCTGATCATTCGCATACAGCCCGGTTAGAAAGGCGGACCTGCACAGCTCTGACTCTCCATCCCAGGCATGTAATACAGAGACTCTGGTCTGAAGTTCTGGCTCAATCTTTCAGGTCTGAGACAATCAGTGCATCAAATTTCATCTTACGAGACACAAAGGTTCACCATTCCGGCCTGAAAGGGAAAACAAAGGATAAGTGATATGATTAAAATCTAAAAATAACAAGTTAAAATACACAAACCATTACCGACTGAGAACATCCCACTGCCTGGCCAACAACAGTGCATTGTAACATACTAGCTGGAAGTAACAGCCTGAAATAAACCCACTTTGTGCTTGTTGCTATTTATTAATGCAAAAACCTGCAAACTAGAAATTATTATCAAACAGTTTGTATAGCAATACCTCCAAGAGGTACTAATGAAGGTAGCACTTCGCTGTGCTGTAGAAGCGAGGAGTTAGACGCGGATGAGATCAGCAAAGCTTTTGGGCTCTGAGGTACTAATTGGACCCAGTAATCCTGAATTATAAATTAGGATTCAATATTATTACATCTGGCCTGCATCAAAGCAAGGCCCACTCAACCAGGGTCCTCTTGTACATCCAGCTGTAGTATTTATCAAGATTTGTTCCAGTTTCTACTCTAATCAGTACAAAAACAAATTCCCACTGAACTAGGGTGAAACAGGTCCGAGCTGAAGAACAGGATGGCCACTGGAACAGATAATGAATTAATTGTATTTCTACTAACTTATCTGGGATAGCTATGCTGTATCAAAAAATTGCCTTTACATCATAAAACATAAAATCCTGTGATAATCTCTATTGTCAACTGTAAAAGTGAAATGAACTCCTGAAAAAGGTGGAGGAGGATAAGAAATATATTTCCACCATCAGCATATCCAGAATCCAAGACCAAAATAGTATTGAAAAATTATAAGATGAAGATTACTGGATAACAAAAAGTACAAGAAATAAAAAAATGCTTACTTTATAAGGCATAAACGAGCCACTAATTGACAGGAGCTGAAAAAAACCCTTCTCTTGTTGGCTGGTTATTCGGCTGTGGATTCTGCTGCTCTGTCCTCTAAAGCATCTGGTACCGGCCATTACCAGAGATCAAATAGAGGACCAGATGGTCTGTTGGTTTCACTCATTACAATGGTATGACCGCTGAAATGTAAAAGCTCTTCACAGAACCAGAAGGAGAGCATTTACCTCTGAATGCCTGATCTCTTAAAAAAAAAAAAAATTAAAAAAGGGGAAGAAAAAAAAAAAGACTCGTCATACCTCTGTGAATCCAACAGAATAGCAACCCAATTTACCTCAGTGACACTTCGGTGCAGAAGTCGTCAATTACTTGGGAACTTTTCTCACTGAGGAGGATCTGGTCTTAGCAAGCCTTTGTGGTTTCAGGCTTATATTATTGCAAAATACTATACTGAGGATGATTTGGGAAGCTAAAGCTGAAGTAGGAACTAGGTGGTGTAGCCTGGCAGGACAGTATTGTATCATCCCCCTTAGGACTGTGCTGGATTCCTGCATCCTAAGTCAAGGTGTCTGTGATTTAAAAGTACTGTGTATGATCCTGTGGGTTTGCTTCATACCAGAGGGCTAAAGGACTAGCAGAGGTGAAATGGCTGAAGAAGTCATACCCAAGAGGGGAAAAAATTGGCATTTTAGAGAAGGGGAGTATGGGGAGCCTCAAAAAGTGCTGAATATGTGGTACTGTTTCCTCTTTGTTGGCTTCCAGAGTCTTTCTGATGTTCTAGGTATGTGGGCTCATCATTTTATTTCTCCTTCCTAAAAGTATAGTCACAATAAAAAAAAACACAGACTTGATAGAAGCAGGATAGCTGAAATGAAGTAAAGTAGCCTCATATTTGTGCTTGCTTTGTGATAATGAGCCTCCAGAACAGCATTTCCTCCTCTCTTCTTCTAATGTCTCCGTAAAGGTGGTTCTCAAGGCGCCTGGTCCTGAAAGCGTCACCCACCTTAGCAGCGGTGGACAATGACCACTCTGGCTTCTCCATGTAGGAGTTTGAACGTATTTCTTTTCTGAGGCTTCTGGTTTTCATCCCTTTTTAACCTCTATCTAAGAATTATTTATGTTTTGGTTACCGTTTTCTAAATTCAAATACCAAGAGTTTTAAACATTTGACAACGGAGATTAGTTGGGGTCCATTTCAAGTTATTATGTAGCCAGAGAATATGTATCTGGAAAGATGCTTAGGGGAGAAAAACAAACGTAGGCTTTTCTTCCTTGGATTCAGGAACAGGATGTGTGTTTTCCTTATCATCGCAGTGATTTATAAAGGAGAGCTGCTGTCCCATGATATAAACCTTCGATATGCCAAACCTGCACAACTGGCTTGCCTCTTAACACATTCTCCAGAGACACAACATGTTGCCACCCTTGCCTTCCCTTATTCCCCCCCTTACTACTTTCCTTACTAATCCTAAACCCTCTGAGACCATTTCGTGTGCAAAAACAAAACCTGAAAGCTACTGCATTGACTTACAATGTAACTTGCATCGGAAACGCCACAGACAACATCTTGTTTCTCATAACTATTGAAAAACACTGATTCTTAATAAAGAAAAGCAAACTACAGAATCACACTGTATCAACATACAAGCAAAGGGAAATACACACTGTTACGTATGACATTAACGCTGATACTCCTAAATTCAAAATAACCAATGCTATGCAGAAAATAAAGTCTCCAGCAGCTGTTTTCTTTTTTAAAAAAGTCCCTGTGCAAGAGAAGCTTTTCTGAACAACAAGGCTGTTATTTAAAAGGGAGGTAACGAAGACAGAGCTGTGAGGCTTGCCAGCCCTCTTGGAAAGTTGTGGTGATCATGTGGCAGGGCTGGGGCCAACTGTACCATGACGCATCCCTTTTTCTTCAGGCAACAGGGGGTGTAAATATTCATACGAGGACACTGGAGATTCACATTCAAATCCCATTACTCCACAATATGAATTTAGGTGCCTAGTTTTCCTCGTGACCCAAGAAAAGTCTTAATAGAAAACACAGCAAAGTGGATTTGTTCTGTGAATTTTCCTACGGCTTCCCCTTCCCTTGTTTGTTCATTTACTAGATGGATCACATTTCCAGTGTGTGATTTTCAGATATAACCAGGATCGACTTGTGGAGCTCGAGGTAGAAGAAAGTGATAGAGGCAGTGAAATATGAAATAGTAGATCTTAAAAATGGCTAGTACCCTGGATGGTAATGTTATCAACCTACTTTGTACCGAATTCTTTCTCACTGCATCATGTTTAATTTTCAGAAGGGATGAAAAGAAGAGAGACTGAGTTTAAGAAAAGGTCACATAGGAAAAACTCTTTAGAAAAATCCCTACTAAATTATATATTCATTACCATGGCTTCTCCAATATGCTAAGGGTAGTATAACAACTTGCATATTGGTGGGAAGGCAGAAGGCTATTTTGGAAACCTATGGCCAGATAGGGGTTTTCCTATACATGAAAAATAAATCCTGAGAACTGTAGCTGGGCATGGCAAGGAATTCAGATGTATTGTATTCTTTAGATGAAAAATTGAACCAGCACAAAGAAAGAAAAGGCAAAACGGATAACACCTGCTTTTTTCCAGGTAGCATTGAAAAGGAGATATGATTCTGCTTTTCTCCATCATAGTTTTCCATTTGGGGCCGAGTGCCAATCTACTAGCAAGTAGCAAGTGGTCCAAGTGGCAATCTATTTAGTCTATTTCAGTGATCCTGGCTTTCACATTATATAAATAATGGGGAAACTGCATGAACTTCTGCACTCCACATTCCACATCAGCTCCCAATGCTCTGTCTTCAGTAACTTAAAAAGCCTAACAGAAAACATACGAGGATACTTGGTGCCTTCCTGATTAGTCAGAGACAGTATTTTAAAAAAGAAAATGAGCTGTGGAGGTGACTCCTCCACCTCCTCAAATTAAGGAAGTTTACTTTCCCACCTACATAATAACAACAGGGAGCATCTATCCCAAAGTTACTGTTTTGCTCTACAGCAAAGCCATAGTGTTAAAATATCATCTGAGAAAAAAAACATTCTCAACATGGGAGTTCAAAGACCAAAAGGTGTTTATATTCTTAAGAAGATTTGTTTATTTTCACTGAGAAAATGAGTTCCTTTGTATGTATTATAACATTTGCCACATTCTTGTAAGTATTGTTTTCTGATGAAGTCATAATTACTTAATTAGAGATGATCAAAAAACACTGGTTATTCACTCATATTCTTTGTGTATTTCTACCAACCTGTGCTTTGTGAAGCTTTAACTGGATACAGCACTTCTATTTGTGCAGGAAAAAAAAAAAAACACCCAAGATGTCTCACAAAGCAGCCACAGAAAATATTTTCACTGCCAAATTTATCTGTCAATGGTCACTGGATTAAATAACAAAAAAAAAAAAAAGACAAAAAACAAAAAAAACAAAACCAACAAACCAACCCAAACCACCACAACCAACCAACCCTACCCTTAACCAATCCCTCTCTGACACTTGGAGTGACAATTTTTCTCATAGGTCTTCTGAGAAATGAACTTCTTGATTTACCAGAAGGCCCAAACCGTAACCCAAAATAACCACAATGGCTTCAAATGCTAGCACCTTCCTCTGCTTATGGTGATGCAGTGTTGGTATGTTTTGCTGGCCTTTCAACTCCGGCCCACGTAGAAAGCATACACTGTAAAAATGGCATACCAGCTGCACAGTTGCTATTACTTGTAATCAGATCTGAGTGCGTAAAGTCTCATGTGCAGTAACGGTACGTTTAAGGTGCCCAGTTTTCCATGTGACCTAACGTAACTACAAAAAAAGAGCAGTTGTGTAAAGAAATCCTGGGATCTTTCACTTGGCTTCCTTTCCACCTGTCTGGAAAATGCCACGTTACTGGGACCGTGACTTTCAAAGGCGGTCAGTCAGATCATCTTGTGAAATTCAGGGTGATACGAGAAAGAGGAGAGAAGGAAACTGAAGTTAAAAAAAAAAACATACAGCCACTACTATACCATTGAACTGTTTCATGCGGAGTTCTCCCAGTCAGTCAGGGTAATGCATTCGGAAGGAAGAAGGGAGTTGTACATTGCGTTCTTTTAAAAAAGACTTCTGTTTTAATTATTAAAGCAGTGCTATCATATAGAATGTCTATAGGGAATTGCTTAATTTTATGCTTTTTCTTTGGTGATTGGGGACCACGTTATAAAATATAAATGTGTTCTTTTATTTCTTGAGAATGGTGTTCTTTTATTTCTTGAGAATGCGTTCTGAAGGACCCTCACGTTTCACATGTAATTCATTCTGCCCTCTTTTCTCTCTGTTTTTGTCCATGGTGGTAGGGCTTTGGGGGAGAAGAAATATTATTTTAATTTTTTAGCGAGGCTTTTCTGGTATCCGTTTCCTCAGAACTGTGCCAAACGTGTTCTTTGAAGGGATCTCTCCTATTTGAGTTCTCATAGGAAGATTCATAAATAAGAAGCGAAAATTCTATTACCTGCCCTAATTCTGGGGGGTACAACAACCAGAGATTTATCAAACCGCATGCAATTTCCAGTTAAACTTTCTAATGGGATACGTCTGCATGCAGCAGTATTTTCTACTCAACCTTTCAGAAATAGGAAATTGATATTACATAAGAAATCAGCGTTCCTAGCTTCCCTATTTTATAATAATTTTAAAATAGAACTTATACAGTAGAAGCAATACAATGATTTTGTAGCTTTCTCTGCCTAAAATAGTGTTTCATCGTTCAACCATCTACAGCCATTCTTCCGGATTTGGGCAAAAGCTAGTAGGCTGAGATCATAAAGTTACTAATACCCTGACATCACTTAGGAACTGAAGCCCCCTTTTCAAAAGGGATCTGTGACATGCCTGGACTATAGCATAAACTCAGATAATTGACACTGGGGCCCAAGCATCTGGGTTAGCTTAGCAGCAGATGTTCACAGACACTTTCTAAAGCCATCCTGGCGCTTCTGTGTTCTGCTGTTGCGCTCCTGAGGGTATGTCACTAAATTTCTGAGGACATCTCCTGCATGTTGTAAAGGTCAGCTGCTCTCCGGTTAGTACCCGGGCTATGCTTCTGGGGACGCGGCAGGGAAGGAAAGATTTGCGGGAAGTGACTAGAGGATTATTAATACTTGCTATTTCAACATGCCTCAGTACTACAATGGGAGAAAGCACAAACAGGAGCAGAATCGAGGCAAGCCAGTCGGACCTGACGACGTTGTTGTTTGTTGCTGACACGTGCCTTGGTGTATGAGTGGGAATGTGGGAAGCAAGACAAAGAAAGAGGAGTCTGCTAATACTGCAGTATGTATCCCTAAGGATTGCTGGCTTATTGAAAGTCAAAGCACTTTGGCTGCCTAATCCTCTGAGACAATGTCACCAATTACACTAAATTTCTCTAATATTTAGAGGGAGTACACGCACTTTTTATTCCTTTGAGGAAATACAGCTGATAGGGCATCAGAATGCTAAAGATGAGGAGCAAGAGCTAATCGCCTCTAGACTTTTGGTTCAAATCAGAAGTGGGGACAGATGTGTACTTCCTTCTTACCCATCTTTTTTTATCTATGTATATCTCATTGTAGTAATTTTGTAGTATCTCACTCCTGACAATCCCAGAGATATAACAAGGACAGGGAACTGAATCTACTCACATTGTAAAATTTCACATCTGCTGACAGCTTGTTTCCTCCTCAGTATCTGTGTTATCACTGTTCGGGGGATCTTCAAGAAAAACATGCTCATACAGTAAAAATGCAACTTCTGTAATATGTCAGTCATGAAACTATCTCAAAGGGAAACCACAATTAAAAAACTAGAAATGCTTTAAAGACAGTGACATTAAACAGAGACGACACCCAAAAGAATAAGGTGCAGATCTATTGTGATTATTGATAAGGAAAAACATACCATAGCTTATGGACGATGCTGCAGAAATGTGTGGTTTGTAAAAACAACTGGATTTCTCTTGAAAGGTACCAACCATCAGGCCCAGTTCTGCAAGCATGTCAGCTTACAAATGAGCACAGCTGCCGCTGATTATGAAAGCATCCAGCTAGCCATGAGCCTGTCTGCACTTGAAGTTGTGGGCAGCGCCTGTAAGACATCGTGCGCTACCAAAAGCAATCAAGATAATTTAAAAAAAAAAAAAAAGGAAACCCAAAAAAGGATGCAGTTAAAGCATGATATTTTTATTCAAAGGGATTTAGTTATAACTTGACACACAGGTCCTCCACGTGACAGGACAGATACGTTTTGACAGCGCAGTGTTTAGAGGAAAAATAAAATATGCAGCCACATACAAGTTACTTGCTAGACTGCACATTTCTGTATGCACAGCAAGGACAAGGAGAACCCCCTTGGGTGACTGTATAATGTAACTTTGCAAGTCCATAGCTGGATTCATTACTTTGCACAGTATTCAGCAAAAACAAAATAGCCTCTGTCAGCACTGAAGACAGTGTGATTTCATAACAAACTTACTTCAGAACAATGTGTTTGTTGTGAGACTTTTGAGCCTACTAACTCTGCTGTGCCTGAAATAATGTCTCTGCAGCTGAGCACAGCACCAAGGCCAAAGGCTCAGAAAAGCTGGACTTAAGTATTCAGAGTGTTTTGGATATGCTCACAGGAGAGATCTAGATATAAACTACTCATGACAGTTGTTAATCATGGGGGAAACTATTATCCTCAGCAACTAAGCAACTTTATTTCCCCAAGCTGGGAAAAAATGGAGTAGAAAACGTCCAGGTTCCCTAGGAATCAATGTCGGATTTCATATTGAGTGGAATTTTTGAAAGTTTTGTGTTCAAAATACCTGAAACAAGATCCACATGCATGTTGCTCCATGTGAAAGGAAAAAGCAGAGCATCTGCTTGTGAAATAATCCCTATTAAAAGATAGAAAATGGGTTAAATATTCATTTTTCACAACAGATAAGATATTTTTCTGTTTCAAATCCTACAAGGATCTGTTCTGAGACCCATTGTGTTCAACAGTCATAAGTTATCAAAAAAAGTCAGTTAATAATGCCAAGACAAAGCTTGTTGACAATACAAAATTACTCAAGGTAGTCAATCTAAAAGTGAGCTGTAGAAGAGTCTTATTATTTTAAGCAGATAGATGATAAAAAACCCAAACAAAAAAAAACCCTAACAAACAAAAAAACACCCCAAAACATAACAGCTCATAAACATATCAACTATGCAGTTTGCCTGACGAGTTAGCTCCTGGACAGGTGTACCATAGAAGGGAGAACCATCTCCATGCTCTATCTATAGCTTCTGAAGGCATTCAATACTGGCTGTTGTCAGGGGCAGAAGATTGGTGCAGGATGGATCCAGGGAAAAAAAAAAAAAAAAGTGACTCATACAGTGGGTGCTTTAGAAAAAGTGATGTTTCCTTATACTTTTTTTTTTCCCAGCCTTCTATCATATGCAGTTTACAGTGGAGCCTGACTGCAGAAAGGACTGTCAAAATCAAAGTCCTTATCTCTTCCAAATGGACACAACATCACTTGGCAGTTGTCTTACTGTCATACTTGGTCCTTCACCAAGGTTTGAATCATTTCATGTTGTGGTACTCAGCTGTCATCACTCCACTTAAATGTGCCTGCCTTTGAGTGTTGCTGCTCCAGATTATATGTTACACTGGTGCAGCACTTTGAGGTCCTGCAGAGTATCCAGTGTGACATAAGAAAACATTTAATAAATACATTTAAAATGAACTTAGTTGTGCTAAAGATGATGATTTCAGATTCTGCTACTCAGCCCACTCTATTCAGCTGTGTAGGAAGTATTAACTGCTTAAAATTTTTCTGTATTGCTATGGCAACCCTCATTCTCCAGCAGCCCCTTACAACGGTACATAGAAATGCATTCACTTTTCAGGCAAGCTGCATACCACTCCTGAGAATCAGGACTCTGCCCCTCGCAATGAAATGCACACCTAATTCCCATTACATTTAATTTGACTCGTGAGCACACACCAGTTTACCCTGCAAAATTTATTTAGCTCATTACTTGGCCTATTGTGCAAGCCCAAATCTCACAGACGCGTACATTCAAATCACTTGGGTTAAGCGCAGTTACAGACTGAGAAATAACTCTGGTAAGCACGGCACTGTGTGGCTTTACATAGGTGAGTGGCTCCACACCTGATTTTACTTAGTATCATGGAAAATCATTTCCTCCTGCACCACAGCCTTCTGGCAAGGGGCAGGGAGAAGAAGGGAGAGGACAAACATCACACATGTGCTGCCTTCACCAGGCACGTGAGGGGCACTGGAAGAGGGAATAGGAGAGAATGCACCACCGTGGGCCAGTCTTGCCACATTGATGGACAGCAGAACAATCTATACCCTTGAAATATTTGGATATTTGCTAGGTGTGAATCCCTGTGCAGAAGTAAGGTACTTCAGGGTACCCAAAATTGGCCAATGTCTAAATATAACAAACTGCAAAGTGGCTCTTTGTAAGTTGGCAGATGGTTTTCACAACTGCCAAGTCTGCACCTCATCTGGGATCTGCAGCAAGTTCAGTTCTTGACGGCTGATGGTAAAGCATAAGCCCGAATGCTTCTGCAAACCAAAAGTTAGCTCTCAGTTAAACCACTGCCATTGCATCAAGTGCTATGTAATAAATAGACAAAGATAAAACTCCTGTCTACATCTCAGGGATTTATTTTCCCGAAGAGCATCGTTCATCATTTCAGATACATGGAAAAGGGCTTGTGAAGACTGTTCTCTTAAGCAATTTCTATATTAATGAGGAAAAAAACTTGACAACAGAAAGAGTCCAATCTCTCTTGCAAAGGAGAAACAACAAATGTTATTTGCCAGTCACAGAAGGATGAAACTTTTCCCCTACTATAACTATAATCATGTCTCTGAAGTGAAGATAAAAGAATCGTTAACTAGTTTGTGGATGAAAGGAATATCCATTTATCTACTGACTGCAATCTTTTTCTTAGGGACCTCATATATACAATGAATTACAAATCTGGTGTTCTCAGTGCCTTATCTGAATTCTCTTCCCCACACTGAAGAGTTCCCCGAGAACTTGTCTTTTAATAACCATAACCCGAAACAAATATTACTGCAGGTTCTTCCTCCTGCAACTCAAAGGGGAATGGCGTATTCAGCCCATCACAGGGTCAGCTATTACAGCTTCCTCTCTCCCAGCCAGAAATGTTTTGGTAGCTGTTTAAACTCAGTTTAAGCTTGGAACAAGAGAGCAGAAGCTAAAAAGCACTGCAAAAAGGCGTTGTTTGTCTACGACATTGGGAAACCGTCATCAATGAGTAGAGGCAGGTGTGAGAATGCATTGATCACTTCATTCCCAGATATTGCTGAGTTAGTAAAAGAATCCCTCAATTTATATGGAACAAGCTGCTTAAAATGACATCATGAAAATAGTTCTCAGAGGTTAATAAAGTTAAATAGTTTTCCCCAGACCAGATTGTCATGCACATGAAAAACTATTGCATCCAGGGGTCTTACTTGCCCTGTGACTAGCCAATTGTCTTCCCAAGCAAAGCTAGCTGTACAGTTTATTTTGTTTTCCTGTTTGTTGTTTTGTTCATAGTCATTTGAAAATGATCTAGCTTCAACAACGGGAAAACACTGCAAGAAAAATGTGGGCTTTCTTTCAAATGTTTTCATTATTGGCTATTCTGTGACCTAAAAAAGTGCTCACAAACATGCTTTTGAAAGGATTAGCTATTGCAACAACCACTTCAATAAAAAATTGGGTTTTTTTAAAAAAAGAAAAAGTGCCCCCGGACTACTACTTCAATAAATGACAAATGTGTCCCTTCACACCTTGCTAAATACAAGCATATTTGAAAATCTGACTCCTTCTTTCTTAACGCTTTAAAATTGCAGTGGCTGCAGTTCAGCACCCAGGAGGTCACCGCCAACCACGTTCCCTGAACCATGCTGCCTTCATCTTCTCTCTCCTAGGTCGCGATACATAGAGTACCTGTTATCTCAGCTGATACCTATGCCTTGGGCAAGCCTCTCGCTGGTAACCACCGTGGGACTGGTAGGAGCTCGACTATGCCACAGAGAGAGGGTTTGTAACTTCTTGTCTCCATAGCCTGAGGCCACCGTGGTGAGCAGCCTGCAAGGGGACCAGCTCTTGCTAGTGGATGTTGCTTCCTTCAAGAACCACGCTAGGAAATGCCAATCAACAGCATCAGAAACCACAATAAGGAGGGACCACGGGGAAAGCTTAGCACCACCCTTCCTCAGTGCCAATCTGCCTTTCCAGAGACTCTGATTTTCCTTTGTAGTGATCACGTAACTAACACCTTTTTTTCAACATATGGCTGTAAATACCGGCCGCATTCTCACCTGCGTCTCATCTGCTCTAGTCACATCTTCCAGTGCCTTGCCCACAGGCTGATGGGGTTTGATCAAAGCAAATCATTAGAAATTATTATGCAAATTCACTCATCAGCGAACATGCCTTGAATGACACTGAAAATTACACCAACCGTGGCAGCCAAGACACCTTGAACCCTGGCTAATGATGCACAACCCTGTTCACATTTCTCAAGTGAATGCACCCATTTTGAGTTTGAAAAGCTAAAATAGGACAAGAAGTTGGCACCGGGCTTAAAGGGGGAGGTTACAAATTGCATCAGTCACAGGAAGCACTGAAGGAAAGAGTGCCTCCCACTCAGAGCGAGGGATCTGATTCCCATTACCAAGAAGATGCGTTTACTTCTTTTTGAACTGCAAAGATCCTGCTCAAGTTACCCCATCCCCCATAAGACCCATGTAAGCAGTTTCTTACAGCACAAAGAGTTTTGCTGCTCAGATTTATTGGAGATGCAAGAGCAGACAGGCAGACTCAAGATAGGAAATAACATGCATCACCCACTCTCAGTTTCCTCTCTACAGCTCCACTAAGTGTGGTTTTTGGCACGCACGCTGGAAAAAAATATTTTCCATTAATAGTCTGGACCAGTGTATTAGACCAGTGCACTGCCTTCCAAGAACTGTGAGATCCAAAACATGTTTAATTTAGTCTAAATAGGGCCCCTATGATCCACAGTGCTTCCTGGATATTTGTATATGCATGTCATTTTACAGAGACAGGTACAGACATATGGTTTGCGTTTTCCTTTAGCTAATTACTTTTTCAGAGATTCAGCACTAGAACTGATCAGAAAAACACTGACGGAACCATGTTCTATTGGGAAATGCAAGTGTCTTCAAATGGAAAAAAAGTATTAAATTCTTCATCAGAAAAATTTGCATCCAAACCTTCATTCTGATCCAGCGAGGGAGCAGACACACTCGGTGACCTGCGTTTCCAAAGGAAACAGCTTGCATATCAAATACTTGTGACTGGTGAAATGCTTGTGAACAAGCAAGAAGCTGCAAATTATTCACAGAAGTTATTCAGCAGGCGTGAATGAAGACGTTGCCCAGCCCTGCGATGTGATTGCAAGCCACTTGTGAGCCAAAAGAGAGGCGAAAATCCTTACTAATTATTATCCCAGCCTATGAATTTGGACTAAAGGAATGCACTGAGATTTGTATGCATCTCTCTCTCTCTCTTTTTGTTAGCTGAATATTGCCATAAGATGTATTTTCCTCTTTAGAGCTTTAGCCAGGTCTCACAGCATGCTTTTAGACTGCACATGAAACACAGCATGAAATAATCTGTCACCTTTCTTTAACAGGCCATTATTTGCAGTCTTCTGGGCCAGCTTTGAATCGGATCTGCCACTCTTGGCAAACTGAAATGTTAATATCCCTTTGATATTCAGCTGTGTTTTTGCCAGCCTGGATGAAATAACTTATGCTGGAAGCCCTGATAACAACTCTCTGCTGAGTATTGGGATGTCCACATAAGACAGGAAAAAAGCTACAGCTGAAGAAATTTCAGATCATCATAACTTCTAAATGGGAAAAATATAAAATTAAATATTGTGCAGCTTTGGAATTTATCTGACAAAAAAGCACAGCAGTTCTTTAAACAGATGGGAATAAAAAAGTCTTAGGATGCAATCACTGAAATACAGCAGAAAACTAAGCTGAAAAGTGACAGTGTGTTTTATAATCAAAAAGTAAGGTGGGAATAGTAAGTCTAGGCACTTCCTCACAAAAATATGGACATCCTTATTGGCCAGACTGAGTTTTCTTGAATAAGAAAGAGCCATTCCCTGAGAAAAGACACAGAACAATCCTTTTAACATTTGAATGCAAAAGCAATGTATACTGACATCTTTCCTCATAACATAGCTGGGTTTTTCTTGTAGTTGTTATGATGATGATGATGTAGTATTAAAAAACATGCAGATTAGAATAATTGTATATTTTCATTCTGTTCTAACCAGATTCAAATATCTCTTTGTGGATGTAAAAACTCTGACAATGTAGCCCTACTGATGGGTTCTACACAAAGGGGAAAAAAAATAATAATCTTTACTTCTCTGAAAAAGCAAGTCTGGTTCCCAGCAAGTCCATCTACAAGTGACTTTGCACTTATAATAACAAAGAAATGACATAAGCTCCCAACACTGTTACCTAAAAAAATCTTTTTAGTCCACTTGCGGATGGCTAGAAGATGCCAAATACAGGATCCCACAACTGACATTCAGACAAATTGTCTTTAACATACATGCACCAGTTTTAAAATTTCAACTTCTTTTTTTTTCTATAGCTATCTTTTTTCTGTCTCAGTTTAAATATCTTTAAATAAAAAGGCATTATCTTTCCTTTACTTCTGGGCTATATTGAAAACTATATGGAGAATTGCGGTTCAGGTTAGACAGTGGATTTAAAGCACAGCAGCTATGTGGTTCAAAATAAGTCCAAAGTATCAAGCAAACTTGACTCTTAAATTATTAATCTGCAGAGCAATGACATCACACAGATCACACCTATTCCTGTATTCCTAGCTAAGCCTCAGCCATTGGTCCTGAAGGGTGGAGCTACATTCTGCAAAATGGTAGCAGAATGACTTGAAGTATCTGATTTATTACTTATTGTTTGGATTAACTGGGCTGTAGTGAGGCGTTAGCATAAAGTGGCTTGGAAGTTTGCAGAAGGTTTGCTCTTGGATCTCATAACAATCCCACATGAGCCATCTGTAAACGATCAAAAGGCGTCAAGGAGCTGAGAGCAAGAGAAAACGTTCAGGAATATATTTAGATCTTTGACTAAACAAAACTTTATCAAACTTACAGTTCTCTTTTATTTGGCTCTTCAAGACCTTTCTTCCTGTAATAAACAACTCACATTCCAGATCTGCCTATATGGACGACTCTAAACATCTTTCACATCCAGCCTGGCTCTGAATATGTAGCTAAGTTCTAAAAATGTGTTTATAAACAAATATTTTCAGATATTCTCTAGACATTTAGAACTGAAGGCTTTCTGAGCAGGAAATGCTGGGAGGTCGGTCCCTCTGCTTTCAAGATACTAATAAGGAACACATGGAAAGGATGTAAAATAATTCCTGCATTGTTTGAAGTAAAAGATTAAATACTGATGTGTGCCAGCATGGAATCTACACGTAGGGATAATGGCCAAGTCAAGGGGTAAAGTAATAAGGGTAAAGGTGGATGAGCCAACAGTTTGATTCAGATAAGGCTCCAAAATTCTGATGCTTTTTAAAACATTATCCAAATTTGTCTGAACTTCCTGTTGTCATTCTGCCTTCCTCTACGCCAAGCTCCTCCCTACTCATATTCAACTTTATCCATCCATTTTTAGAAGCTCAAATCATCTGCCACTGACCAAATTTCCATGGGAAAAAAAAAAGTGAACAGTCTTCCTGATTCTATTGTCCCACACTCCATAGTGAAGACGCATGATTTAGTCATTCTACTTTGTGCTTAATTTGGAGGTTAAAAATTCATGAGCAGATAAAGATGCTATTTTCTCTCCACTAAATCCCTCTATACTTTGTGTCTTTACAATAAATGCCATACCCAGCACATTCAAAGCTATGATGTCTATGTCTTGTACTTCACTTGTAGTTAGGAATGCACACATTCACTAAAACACAGTGGAGACATTTTAACATGGAAGTATCTGTTAGTATTTTCATTTTTTAATCTGTCCCAGTTGAAAACGTATTGGAATTCCTAGCTTATTGCTGAATTGTTGCACTGCTAAATCAAGACCGTGACATGAAGTTTCAGGGTAAAAATGTGCAGCTCCATTTTTCCCTTCTCTCTGAATAGCTGTCTTTATCCTTTCTGGATAGACAGGATAACAATGCTATGTAGTCAAGGTACAGATGACTGGGGCTTTTATCATTCTATAAGGTTTTCATTATTCTCCCAGAGAATTTTACTATTCCTTTAGGTTTCTTATGAAACTGCTACATGCAATGTCAGGAATGTTGGGAGTTTTGCATCGCTGCTTCAAATGAAACATGGTTATCAGCTAGAGAAAATGTGCGCTGGAAAAGGCAGAAAGTACGCATGTGAACACCTAGAGTCTTTGCAACATGCATGAACAATTCTTCCCAGCCTGAATGTGTCAATATACATGCAGACAGCATGCAAAGGAGTAGTAGGAGGGAGAGCATGAAAGGGGTAAAGTTGGTGTGAAATAGCAAAATTTATCTAAATAAGCTCATTCCCCTTACTATCCCCTCAGGCTAAGCACGTTACTTATCATGAGAGCCCAGCAGAACCTGAGCTAGCCTAAGGAAACGTTCATTTAGTGGTCACTCCTGCAAGACCATGAATGCTTGCCTTGGGAAACTGAGCACTCCGTGGCAGAAGGCACTAATCATCTTACAGGATCAGTGTAACTCTAATATCTTTGGTCCAATGTAAGTTCACCTATCTTCTACTGAAAAAAAAACCCACCCACCCAACACCCAAAAAAACAAACGAAGACATCCTTACATATATTAATATTGGTCTCCTTTAGCTCCCTGCTAGCACTGCCACATTAAGTACTTAAAAGTGTAAGATAGACAGTTAAAACACTTTATAATTATGGAAGTTTCATACATTAACCTATAATTATCATATAATTGGCATTTTTTCCAATTATATCCATTGAGATTTGCTAATTGGTATTGTGTTATCACATTACAGAGCCCTAGTAATGCCTTGTAACAGCACTTACTGACTTCACCTGAAGACATTTTGCCTTAGAACACAATGATTCATTCGCGGACTGTTTAAAGCACAGTTTAAAGTAAAGAAAAAAAGAAAGCCTTCTTTCCATAAGCTCTTGGTAGGTGTTCAGAGATATTGCAGTTAATGTCTGTTATTTCTGTGGAAAGAATATGTAAGCCCCTTTTTCACTTTGGCTTTCCAAAAGCAGAAATTAAGAGTAGAAAAGCAAAAGAAAGAAGGGAATCAGAAGAGCAGCTGAAGGCAAGAAAAAAAGGAAAGGGGGAAAAATGGAGAGAGGCATTAGGCATTAGGAAAAGAGAAAGAAAAGTATAAAATTAAATGGAAAGCCTTTCAATTTTAGGAAAGTCAAAGCCTCTGAGAGCACAAAAGAACTTTATAAAAATCTCTAACAAGAAAATTACAAAAAACAAACCCTCCACCTCAAACATAAATAAGAAAAAATGCTTGGAACAAGAAACAGGTAAGCAGGGAAAGTCCATTACATCAGGTGTCCATCCATGGAGAAATGTTTGTGCTTACAGACCTAATCCACGAAACAAACTAGTCCTATCTTTGTAAGAGCCATTCCTTTTTGAAACTTTTTTCCTTTTCTTTGTTTTTTTGTTTTTCCTTGACTATCAGCAGCAAATAAGATATACATATCTGGGAAGTATTGCACTGAGGAAGACCTAAATCCATCCTGACAATTTCAGTCCTTAATTCTTTTCTATGCTGGGCTATTCTTGAGTTTGTGCACTCCTTAGACATTCATATACAAGTAAGCAAGGGTCGTCAGACCCATATAGCAAATGTCAAATTTTTCCAGGCTAAAGAAATGGAAATATAGTATTCTTATTCTGAAAGAATAGGGCTGAGGGCTAAGTACCATAATTTTATTTCAGATACTGACATTTTCCCGGAAAGTCAGATGTCTGAAAGAGGCATCAATTCTGACTGGTTACTGAAGAGGCAGTTGTGAAGACATTCAAAGCCTTTCAATAGTAAGGCATTCCTTTTCTGTCATCAAGTAAGCTTTAGAAGCAATTTGGTCTAGATAGATACTTCTGTCCATTGACCTCTTGGGATAAGACAGCCCCTAGTTCCTCTCAGAAATATGTTTGAAATGTGAATTCCTCACTGAAGAAACGCATATACAGGCTTACAATAGAAACAGTTCTTGAGAGTCTGAAAGGCCTTTTCACAGACTTGAAACACTGTGAAGGGAAATGCATTCTTGGTTACGTCTATTAACAAGGCTTCTACAAAGAAACCTGATGTAAAAATTTCCTGTGGAGAATCTTAGAAGAACTACAAATGGAGTAGATTATTTCTACTCCAGGAATAAGGACAGGCCTGGTCTGAAAAGTCTATCGAGTGACTAAGAAGGTCCTGTTATTTGTTCTTGTTATTAATTAAAAAAAGAATTTACTTTCAAACCAACCTGACACGTAGGTTTGTCTGATGACTGTGGCCCAGTTTCAAAGAAGAGTGAATGCCATTTCTGTGAATGCCAGACGCCTGCCCGATCCTGCTTAGGGAAACGTATTCACCCTAGAACAAAGAAAAAAATATCTTTTTCCTGTGAGTCTATCGCAGCCAGGCAAGCTTTCCTATACATCAGCAAGTGGCGATTCAACTCAAACCTAAGGAGCCAGGTGCGTATCAAAGACAGAAAAGTAGGAGCCATAACGCCAGGAGCAAGTAAGACATCTTACCATGCCAACATACCTGCTTTTCTCAGCTTGCTAATTAACTCAGTAAACTAATTTCACTCTCCTCCCTGATTCTGGAGCTCACTTGCTCGGAATGAATTTGCACCGCTCTCTAAACCTTTGCAGCTTATGGTCAGATGTACATTTTTTCTGGAAGTTGAGGTAAAACTCCGCCTCATTTCACTTCAAGATACAGCCAGTAGGGGCTTGTTATGCACTTTAAGCCCCTGCTTTGCTTTTTCTCAAGAGCCAATGCAACTTCTAGGTTTTCTGTCTGTCTTGCAGCTTTCACCCTCTCATGTTGTAGCCTCAACCCACTCCAGAGGACAATTAGTGCACATTCTGCCTTACTGTCAATGCACACTTAGGCACTCATAGAGCAAGCCAAACTCCAGAAGTGTGGAAACAAAGTTTGAAGGTGCTTTGAACTGGGAAGTGTTGAGCAGTTCCTGAGCCGCGTGTGGGTGGTGAGAGATTAGTTCATGGCGACTGCTTGTTCTCAGCACAGCATGATGTAAGCATTGCCAATGTTATTGCAAACCCATAGGAATTAATGCAAGGAAAACCGAAATGATAAAAAAGTCACTTTTTTCTCCCTTAATGACTTGAACACTTAGATGATGAAGTATAATCCTCCACAAAATCTCAGACCTGTACTTCCACACCACAGGAGTGTGCTTGTCAGAGTTAGTTATCTGTCAAACTACAGGCTGGGCAAAGGGAAGGGGAAAAAAAGCTGAACTGAGGCTTGCTATTCGAGAAGTGCTCTGGTTTCCACTTGTATTTCCACTGAGGTTGTTTACAGAGTTGTACTCCAGCTCTGCTAAGGGAAGAATAGCTGAGTTTCCAACATCCAATCTGTATGTTCATCACTTTCTCATGTATCTTCATGCCCATAATTAAAAAACCATCTTGTCAGAAAATTAAAACACCCTAAAAATGTTATTTTTGTCTGCTGTAAATGTACAATGCTTAAACAGCGTTCAGCAACAAGGCTTCATGTCAGCACTGGCAGAATCCCTGGTAAATAATTAACTGTTGGACAGCGAGGAAGACACCTTATATGCACTAATTCGCACATAGTCCTGTTAGTCCCCCTGATGCTTTACTAGGTGTGAATTGATTCCCTTGAACCATACAATAGGCTCTGCATCACAAATGTAGAATAGATATATAACACATGCATTCACACGATGTTTCCAAGTTTTCTCAACCCTTAGAGACCTCAGGGCAACTGGAACTGAAATTGCATAGCAGTTTAAGGCTTACCTACTGTACTCCTCCTCATTCCAACATATTTGTCTCTCTTTGGAAGCCAATTCAGAGAAGTAGGAGTCACTCCAGGAACTTAAATTGTTTATCAAAAAGCCCAGTAATCCTCTCTGCTTTTATGAAATTAAACATTCCACAAACCTGTATGAAAGAATATGTGATATTTGAGTGCTTCCTATAATGTCAGATAATAGTATATGGCTGCAGTTAATTTACCAGATTTGAATTGTATAAGGCATTTCTCAGCACATATGAAAGGAAAACTCCAGCTGAAATCAGTGGAAGTTTTATTTAAGAAAGACTTGCTGGGATTCAAAATCCCTTATGAGATTGATTCCATAGGACTTGGCTTCAAAACCCCCTTCTCCCTTCAGATCAAAATTCCACTCTTTCTGAGGACGGTTGAGACAGATAATATTCAACACACAGCACTTGACTATGCCAAAAGATAGTTAATATGATGGAGAAAATAAGCAGCTGGAGCAGAAGGAGATATGGGGCAAGTAGGAAAAAAAATACTAAAGTATGTTCTAGTGGTATGATTCAGAATAAGGCACGCTCTGCAGCGTATTGAAATAAAAAAAATGAAAGCAAAAAAAATCCAACAAACAAAATAAAGCCAAGAAGGTTTTGTTTTGTTTTTTCAGAAATGATTGACGGATTTTAGATGCCATCTCACTTTTTCCTCATCCATCACTCACTAACCTGGCAAACCAAACAAATTCTTTCCCAGCCCCTGGTCCAGATCCCAGAGCCCCAAAGCTACATTGTTTACTAGACATAGCTTCAGGTAGGCCTCAGATCACCATGTCTTCTTTTCTACCTTTCAACCTGAGGAGAGACAAATGACCTTCTGAGGCTCTCAATTTAATTACAGCATATCCTTAACCAAGCGGAGAGCAGAGAACAGCACTTAGATCTGCTAGCCCATACATCCAAATTTAGTCTTTTTCAAGTCCACGCTAACCTTGGTGGCTCATTAAATAATATATATTGTCTGACCTTGCAGAATATCAGAAATGACAGTATTTTTAAAATACCAACAATGCTACAGACACTAGCTAAAATACTGAGCTCAGATTCGGATTTTAGAAATCGACAGGCACTGATATGAAAGCTTAGATATTGGCCAGTTAAATAGGTTACAAGGTTAGCAGTTCTATAGCTTTTTTAATTTGGCTTTCATTTTCTTGCCAGAAAGCGTCATATTTATTGGTTACCAATAATGTGTCATAGAATCATTGAAGTTGGATGGGACGTTCTCAGGTCCTCTGGTCCAACAGTTCTGCTAAAACAGGGTCAACTAGAGCAGGTCGCCAGGGCTGTGTTCAACTTTTGAATATCTCTACAAACAGAGACTCCATGACATCTCTGGCTGTCATCTTCCAACTTTTTTCCACCAAATTACTTCAGAAAGATGTATGGTGAGCAACATGTAGCAACGCAGTAGGATCTCAATAGTTTTCATTACCAGCATATATGATTATCCCTGAAGACTGTTGTACATTTGATACCTGATTCCAGGTCCTTTCTTGAAGAACAAAACTCAAACGCGTACAGTATCTCACAATGTCTACATCCTATTTAATGTTAGGCTATTATTTATGATGTGACTCTGAGAATAAAATGTGAGAACCATTAAAAACATATTTTGACCCTTTTTTACCTTACCCCTCCCTGCAGCGTTTTTCCCAGTCCCTAGATGAGCACTTTCAGATCAGATACAGTTTTTCATACAGATTTTGAGGAAGCATTAGCAGACCAGAAAGAGACTCCGAAGAGAGGGAATGATTTGAGCTGCCCTGAAGGATATGATGCTAACTTCCAGTATGACCTCCTACAATGCCGAATTCCTTGAATTCCAGAAACTTTTCATAGAAAGAAAGGGAAACTGAGAAAGAAAGGGCACACTCTGGATTTTGCTGTCTTCATGGGCATAGTAACTAACTGTTCTTGGAGCTTTCTTTCCCATCTCTAGAGAACAACAAAACCAACAAAAGATAACCAGATTTTGAAGCAGGAGAGCCAGCTAAAAAATTGAAGAATTCATTAAAAAAGTGGGAGACTTTCTTTCTGGTTTGACTTAGCAAAAGGAATGGTTGTAGTTATGACAGAGGAAGGTTTACATTTATAACTGAGGAAAATGTGAAAACCATAAAGAAATCTACTACTACCAATACCATATAATCCAATCTTTCTCCCAGCTGAAGTCAATTGGAGTTTTGTCATTGGCAGCAGGACCAAGCCATTTCCAAACAAATGACACAGGTCCTTCTTTCCTATTCATTCCATAGGAGAAATGTTGCAAATATTTACTTTCCTGTCTCCAAACTGTTTACAAATACGTGTTTTGGACCATTGGCTGGTCAATTTGAGGACCTCAGTGTAAGTCATTTTTCACTGTTGAAAAGCAACTGCCATCAGAGAGACAAGATATCTGTAATTCGTTGACTTAGGCTATGTAGATATTCTAACCTATACCATATGAGCTTCTTGCTATTCTTAAACTAATCTATGTTCAGCTAGGAACACGTAATTCTGGAAAGCATTAAATCCTCCTGCATAGTTTTCAGGAATAGTTGTCCTATCACTCTGGCCAGAAGACCTTCAATTGACTCATCTTGGTGGATTCATCCCAAAATGATTTTAATGTGCAGTTACAAAAGCAGTTGTATATGCTAATGTTCTGAAAATAAACAAATGTGGGTGCAGTATAAATTTTTTTGTTGTTGTTTGAATTACAGACTGACTGGCCAGACTAATTTTTTACAAAACTTTTTTTCTAGAAAAGGGAAATAGTATTGAATCTCAGATTAAGCACTGTGGCACCTAGGAAAATATCAGTTTAGGAAATATGCAGAATAGTTAGAAGAATTGTAAGATGGGTAAGGAACTGGGTGAACTGGAGTTAACAAAGGTTGCATTAAAAGCTGGGGCTAGAGATATGTTTCTGATATGGTTCTTCAAGGATCACTTGTGCACTATTTTCATTAATCATCTTGACAGAAAAAGTAGAAATTTGTTGATAAATTTCCTGATAATGCAAACACAAGATGCACTGTAAATTCAAGGAGCAGTATTATACAAGGCAAAAGGAGCATTTTGAGATGTGAAGTTGTAGAAAAGGGATGAAATGCTATAGTAAAAAGCATAAGGTCATGCAGTTAGGGACTAGTAATAGTTCCTGGTTTATACTGTGAATTTTTCAGCTAGAAATAACAGAAAGATACAGTTGTCTATCAACAAGCCACCAATGCAGGGAAGCTATAAAAAAGCTAAATGTAGTTCTGCTGCCTCAGGAAAGGTATTTCCACAAAAATAGGGAATTGGTTATGTCACATATGAAACACTGCTGCATCCCTGCCTGCAATGCTCTATTTTTCTTGTCACAAATGTTGAAGAAGATGAACTCAAATTGAAACAGAGACCTTTTTCAATAAGGTGTCTTACCATCTAACAAAGGTAAAGACTTCAGGATAGTTTGGGTGGTGAATCTACCTGTGAATACTAAATAAAAGATCTTATCTTGTTTATTCCTAGGTACTAGGCTTAGCAATAGTCATTTGTCCTCAGGAAATTCCATATGCAGCTGAACATCATAGAGAGATATTTACTATACGGCATGCTGTTAGCACAAGACCAAAATTGATATTTACTGGCCACTAATACAAGTAAGGTTAGGAATAAGAAAAGTTTTCTCACAACAGTGTGATACTGAAGCAGCATGCCTATATCAGCAGTGGAGGACAATCCTCCTGCTTGAAGATGGAGTTGGATGAAAGTATGAAAAAGGCCTTAGGAGAAATTAGTTTGCAATTACAGAAACAGGGAATTACATCTGCAAATAAATGTCCAATGTACTTCTATAGTCCATACTGTTACACTACACACACACTTTTTACTCACAAACACATACTACTTCCTAATTTTTTCCCTGATTTAGTGTTTATTAATTCTAATTTAAGGCTACAAAGGGAAAGAAAACATTCTTATTTCCTCCTTTCATTTGGAGAATCATCCAAATAAATCACAAAGACAATGTTTATAGAACAACTTTGATTTTGAAGAGCAACAGAGTTTTACATTTTGACACCCTTGAACGTAGTTAATGCTAAGCTGTGGAGCAACAACTGGATAGCACTACACACACTGTAAAAAAGAATGAGATCTTACTCAGTTGTACTGGAGTGCCTAGGGGAAATAATTTTTATGGAACATCTTATTTCTCCACAGGGTGATAACAGTCCCAGTTTTTAAGAAACCAAACAAAACTTTTTTCCCACCAAATGTATTTTTACCCACATATCTGCAGCTCAGAAAAGTTAATAAGTTGCATTGACACTTCTAGGATACAGTTCTGTGGTTCTTGGCATTCTAGATATTTTAAATCCCATGAAAACACATTAAATCTAAGCCATCTATAACCTTGCATTTTTAATTACTTTCTTGCACACGTTAAAACGAATGGCACTTTAGGGACTTTCAAATTGGCCACTCCATTTGTAATGTATGGTAGAATAATGCATTTTAAAAGCCTATTAGTACATCAAGGTCTAGTTATACACAGATCATACATTTAAATAACAGGCACATTTTTATAAAAATCAATGTCTGTCCCACAGCCCAATATTAAAAATAGGAAGTTAATAATGAACTTTCTTTATTTAATGTCGGATTATTTTTTTTTAGTATATTTCTCCAGCTCAGATACTGGCTGAAAGTACCAACAGAACTATTACTGCTGTGCCTAATAACAACAGCAGATAACACTTTCAGCAATAGGCATTAGATTAGTCATTAATGAGAACCAGCTCATAACAGTCTTAATCTTTGAAGTCTGTGAGGTTTCAAAACAGAGAAGGACTTCCAAAAATCATTAAATGTGAATGAATGTTTTGACCTTGCAATAGTCAAGTACTTTGTGCGCTGTTAAGTATTACTATGTGAGTGGCACTAACAAGTCTAGCAGAAGCTATTGATGTTGCGCGTAGTTATGCACGTGCTTAAAAACACTGAATCACAGCCCAGATGCGGAGCCTACTAGGTGTGCTGCTACTTTGACAAATTATACTGTCAACGTTTCAAGAAGATATTTTTTCCAATGGTTTTCAGCAGAAAACAAAAAATCCACTATTTTCTGAGAAGTCCGAATTTTTTTATCTCCCATAGTCCACTGGACTACATGACTGCAAGTTTTCTACATATCATAGAACAATAAAAATCTAATAGGCTCTATACTTACACTGATCTCCTTCACTGTAAACTATCACTGTTCGCTATATATTAAAGCGCATCTAAAAAAGCGTTTTTCTTCTTTTTGGTATGCCGTTACACCTGTATGTATTTCAGCAATTGAAGTTGTTTGAAATTACAAAAACTCTGGCACTTTAAACTTCTCGATCAATATTCCTTTCTAAATATTTTTAATAGATGAAGTGAAATAAATTCAATTGCATTGAAATAAATGCCCTTTAATGCAGAAATCATACCAAGCATTCTTTAGAACAAGATGACATTATTACCTGAAGATATGTTTCCCTGTTGTTGCCACTGCTATTTAGTTTCTGTCCTCCATCCTGCTTAATTGTTTCAGGGTTTAAATACGTGTCTGAAGAAAAATGGAGGCTCTTAATCCTTTCTGGGACAGCTCATTGTTTCAAAACTTTTTTACATGCGACACTTCAAGAATCTTTGTAAGAGCCAAGAATTTTCTGAGCTCTGCCAAAATGAGTATTATGAAAAAGGAAGAAAGAAGAGGTGACTGAGACCCAGCCAAAAGTAATATTATTAAAAAAATCTTTATAGACCTGACTGGCCAATTCATCCTGTTCTGGAGACTATACCCTTGTTCCACTCTGGCAGAGCCTCCTACCTGACCGCACGTTGTTCTTTGGTCCTCATCCAAACCCTGCTGATGGACTCGGGAGCCTCTCCGGGGAGCTGAGTGCACTTTGGATCGCAGCATAAAAACACCAGTCAGACAATTTAAAGGCTTGCTGAATAAGGCATTACCTTCAGAAAGGAATTTGTGACTGAAGATTTCAGATGCTAATGAACCATTCTGTTATATTTTAAGACAGTAAGAATATAGCTTGTCCTGTCCTGCATTTAACATTTAAAGTATTTTGTCATTTAGTTTTATTTACGTGAAGAACTGAGACTCAAGACGAAAATGCTTGAGAAGTGGGAATAGTTGGATCCAAAATGGATTCAGCAAATAGATCACATTCTTGAAATAGGGAGCAGTGAGTGCTGGGAAATGGTGACTCATGAAATACCCAAGTGAATTAGGAGCAAAAGTCTCATTTTTTGAATGGGACAGAGACAGTAAGAGACAGAATTTTAAAGCTATTGCCAGTATTTACGGAACTGAAAATACTCAAAGCTGCATAGGTGTGAAACAACAGTTACTAAATTAGCTCACTGCAGAAGCAGGAGACAGTAAAGGACTACGTAATTTAAGTCACACTCTGGATTATACTGGAGGGTAGGTGGAATTTCCAAAAGCATTCAGCACTACTTGATTGCACTGACTTAAATGAATAACAAAAACTTACTGTCTTTGGTAGAAATAAAGCTGGTCACTAGTAAGATCTTCTGAAAACCCCACTCTTAAAAGCCAGAAGTGCAACTAAGTTTGTTACTTTCCCTTAAAAATGCAGACCATGTGCCTGGAGAAAATTATCTTTCTTATCGTTATTAAATATAACTTCTCTGTAAATATACTTCTCGATGACAGTGAAAAGCTATCTTTGATACCATATTTGAAAGCAGTAAATCGAAAATATATTCTCCACATTGGTGATCTATTTCTAAAGTAGGAAGCATACAGTGATATCTGATTGTGTTATTTATAATTCTGGAAGTGTTGCTGCTTTAGTGTTTTGAAATATGGAACAGACAACGCAGGAGATTATTAAACACTTGGATTTGAGACATTCCTGTGAACTTTAGGCAGCCAGCCAGAACTAGTACAAGCAAATGGTAAAATGTTAGGCATTTTTTAATTGCCTTAAAAACATTTGTAACCACATAGTTAAAGGAGAATCAATGTTCGCTCTCTTGTGTTATTACAGAGGAACTTTCTGTAGTAGAAGCATCCTGATGCAGAGCTGCCCTGGGAGATACACAAAGGTCTTTTGTATAACCTTTTCTTTTTTTTTTTTTCTTTTGAGCAAGTTACTTGTCATATAGTAGCTTCCTTTGATATCGCACAAAACGCTGCCATGGACCTGGTTTCTGTAACAAAAATCCCCTCATATTCACAAAGCCTAACACATTTTCGCAGCGGTTCAGCTAGCCTCTGCCTCAGGGTTAGACGATCTCAGCCCAATTCCCAAACAAGATTTCTACCCCAGTGAGTGACAAGTTGCCAGGCTCACTGCTTTCCTCAGACAGGCTGTCTTAAATGGAGAGTGAAAGGAGGAGGTCACATCCTGTTGCAAGAGGGAAAAGGAAGCTTGTATAGCATGTTATTTTTTCAAACAAAAAAGCCTCCCACAATCTGGCTAGTGTAATCTGCTCAGATAGTACATAAGCATCCAGACCTCTTATCTTAGCTGATATAGCCAAACTAGACCCAGACAAGTCAGTCGTTCCTCCAGAAGAAATGGCAAAATACTCTTAAAGCATAAATACTGTTTAAATAGCAGTCCATTTATTTGCAGTTGTAGTTTTTATCTTGTCTTGTCTCAAAATACTAGAATATGGGTATTACAGGCTCTTGTAGCCTTTGTTTCTCCCATTGTATTGTACAGTCATGAGATTTATCAGATACTATGACTTTAAACAATTCTGTATGCCATTATTTCAAAGGTAAGTGAATGCAAATAAAGTGTAAAATCATGAGTGTGTTGTTAGCCTATTCTAAATGCTTGCCTTATGCAGCAACAGAAGGAATGGATCTGAGTGAACAGCTTGCACAGTGAGCCTCCCTTTCTTTCTTTGAAGGAAACAAGAGTTCTATTTATTCCCTATAGTAAATCTATATAGTAGTATTTCAGGATAGCATTTTCAAATGCAGCTTGCACTGTTCCTTTCAGGAACAGGTTATGCCCACCTAGAGATTTTATTCATGGATATTTCACAATTACGTTATAGATTTTAACAGACAACTCACTTCACACATCACAATAAGAGAACTGCCAGATACATTCCTAAAGTCAGGTAGCAAATGAGCCCAAGTTCAGGCTCAGATGAAATGAAGTGCATAAGACAGACACCCTGACATCTTGCAAATCCAGATTAAGTATGCTCGTTTGGTCAAAGTAATTACTACATTAACCTTATATCCCCAATCGAGCCTGAACAGAATCTCTCCTGAGGACAGAGTTAGTCAGGAAATCAGTGGGAAAAGACGGAAAGGAAGGAAAGGATGAGCTGTCTGGGGAGGCCATCAGGAAAAATGAAAAATTAATCTTCCTTAGGCATGAATATAACTGTTACCAGGAACTTGCCTGGCCAGAGCAAAGCAAAGCCTGTCTCCCTTCCCCATACTGACTGCAAAATGCTGCGGGAAGCTTGTAACATAGAACTGGACAAGAACTTACCCTTTCCTGCTCTTTCCACAGTCACAATTTTCCTGCCCTGTCATTCAGCTGAAGCTGAAAGTCTTACCTGGTGCAGGAAACCGTAGCCTCTCATCCTACCTCCATTGCCTCCTAAAAACCTTGCGTGGTCCTCAAGGCCCTGCTACGGTGCCAGCACCCATTCTTCAGGGAGCTACCCTAAAAGATTTACTGGGCTTTCCTGAGTTATGAAGCTAGAAGTCTTTGAGTGCTTCGGTACCCGCTCTGACAAGGTCCCATCTCCACAGTTCCCCACAGAGAGCACCCAGATCTTGGCAGTTTCTGAGGCTGTGACCACTTCATCTTTATGGGCTGAGGTGTCCTGGCCAGAGCCACTGATAATGCTAAATAATGTGCGTTATTTGTACTTAGATAAAGAGTGAGAAATTCTTCAGAAAAATATTTTGAGCACTGGCTCAAAGAAGAGGCCACACAAATGCGTCCACTGACTCCAAGACACGCTTTTCCCCGAAATCTCCAACCCCATTATTGACAAACAGGGGCTAGAGAACCAAGCACGGTCTGTTCCAGCTCAGTTGCAAAGCAGCCTGTAGTTAAGTTCCTGAGAAACCAGCGAGGGCAACTGGGCAGAGGAGGCCACGTCTGGTGAGAGGAATGGTTCCTGCACAGGGCCGCTGCGAGCATCGCATGGGAGAGGAAACTGGCCTGTGGTGAAAACTATTTATAGAGGACAGCCTGAAAAAAGCACTGGCTCTATATTAACAGCATACTACTCCCTGTAGTTTCTGAGTGCCCGACTGCCTCCTGAAGCTTTCTTCTTTGTTCTCACCTGACTTCTAGAAGGGCAAGGTGAGTCCCAAACAGCCCGACTTTACTCTCTAATGCACGAAGCAGGTGCTCCAGGGTGCTGCCTGTTCCAAACTCAGCATCTCATTTGTTATAAACTAGCACAAAACTCCTCTGGGCACGCTGGACCCAAATAATTCCTTAAAATGCTAAATGAATCGAGACAGCTTTAGTACATAAAGTAGTGTTTTTACTTAAGGTGAAGAGATGGAAAAGGTCTGACATTTACTCTCACGTGACCTTTATCAAGGACAGTACAGAGCATACAGGTTTTGCCTTAATAACTTGCTGTAGCCAGGAGTCTTTGACTTTGATAAAGGTCACGGGTCCAAAACGTTGGGTCATTTTCAGTTACCCTTATCTGAAATAAAAAAGGCATTCTTATTAGTACAGTTGTCCTCATTTGTAGCATTACTAAAAAAATGTCATTTAGTTCCAGGAGGAACTTTTTATGTTATTCTGTATCAAACATGATGTTTTCTACTGTGCCTTTTTAATTCTGCAAAGCTCTCTGATCAAATGTGCTGGCCTCTGATCAGGAAGGTCATGTGAGCTGAGCTCCACTGATGTGAGTAAACAGAAACAAATGGTGGAGCAGAGTACAAACGCCATGGTTTAGGGTTTGGGGTTTTTTTTCTTTTTTTTTTTGTTTTAATAACTCATTCATTAAGCAATGGAACTAAATGAAAATGGGGGACATTTATGTGTGTAGTCACGCTGTAGTTAAGATAATTGGGACCAGCTGTTACGCTCTTTTTCTGGAAGAACGTAAGATTGCACAAAGCTAGCACAGCAAGACGACAGACACAAGCAAGATGCTGAAGCATGTACTTGAAGCCTCAATAATTTTCAACGTTGTTCTTCGAAAAGTTTCTCATTCTGGCTGTGAAAGCTTATGTTCAGATTTTTGTTTTCACCATGTAAATTCCACACGCTCTAACGACCATTTTTAATTCTCCCACACACACACCCCTTCAGCATTTACCCAAGACAGGCCACCTTGAATCAATTACATACATAAGGGGCAGAGACAGAGTTTACTTTATTGTCTGCAGAGGAAAATACTGTCTGGAAAGCATTTCTTTCTAGAACTGCCTAATATTGCACATTCTTCCCTTCAAAACTCATCTCAAGAGGAACTTGACAAAGAGTTTTGCTTACACAAGTTGCTGTGCCACAGGAGAAATACTCATTTGGAGACACACTGCATCCACTGTCTGTTGTGACTGAGTAAAGGTAAGTAAATTAATTCAGACTGCCTCTTCTATCCCTACCTCGTCCTTACAGCAAGCTGTGGCAAAAAGGGGAGATAATAACGTAAAGGGGTCAGTTTTCCTTTGTGGTGGTGGTTAAAGGAAAGAGGAGGAGAAGCAGGTGAGCTGTGACTATCGGGCAGGACAGCGCAGCCAACTTCGAGCAAAATCCTCTTATTGGTGGGGGAGAAAGTGGGAAACAGGATACAGCCTGTATCTCTACTGCAACCTATTTCCTAACTTCTTAGGTCATATATAGCATCCACAGACTGAGATCAATTCTTTAGCCCACAATGACTTACCTTAGATGTTCTGCAGAAGTTTTACAGTCAACTGCAAAATACATGTTGTTAAAGAATCCTTCCACCTATTAAATAATATGCATACAAAACCAAACCTTTATGTCTACCTTTAGGGATGTTTGCTTCATTGACCTCCTTTGAGGCCATCCTCCCAAGTCACAAATAAAAATATTCCTAGTACTACTGTGATCTTTATTCTGCTGTTGTGGCTTGAAAGAGACACTACTGGAGACAATGAACTAGCTTGAAGAAAGCTGCACAGGTCTACCAGCACTAATGAAAGTAATCTAGCCTTCAAAATTTTTAGGCTGCAGTACATCCTAGGACAAAAATCAGAACAATCTGCAGAAGATTTCCTACCCAAGGCACCTAGACATAAGTTCAGACTAGTTTGAAAACACAGATCTGGTTTTCTCAAGAGATTCTGGACAATTCAAGCTGGATCGGACCCATCAGGTTATAATGAAAGGGGAACCTGCTAAATAGTCTTTATTAACAATATTAAATCCATGAAATGGTTACTTTATACACCTTTAGATGAAATAGTTTTGAGACTGATTTGATAGCAGTTGCTTGGAAAATAGTTTCAACTCTACTAACATAATTATGGTAATTTCCAGGAAAAAGCATGACATCTGTAAAGAGAATAATGTAATACAGGCATGTTCGTTTCTGGACAAAGGATCGAAGATTCAGTTAGGCCTGAAGTTAAGGTACCTTCAGCCATCTTGTATCCTGCTTCATGTGGGCTGACTCTATGATTCTATCAAGCATAAACTTCCAAACTTCTGCATATAAAACTATGGTCAGGTCCAGAAATAGCATGTTCGAGAAGAATGCTTTTAACTGAGGTTGTTTTGTTTCATAGAAAAAGCCTCATGTGATTGTACTTACATTAATTACATGAAGGTTATAGTTTTGACCAAAAGAATGTGTACTGCATTACATATGCCTAGAAGAAATACATGGAATGGAATTTTTTCTTCCTCTTTTGCCAGAAAGATTTGGCCTTATTCACCCTTGCAGGCATCTCTATCTGCATCTTCCAATGAGGCTTTCGACATTCTGGTCTTTTATATCTAGAGATAAATTCAAACTTCACATTGGCTTTGCATTCCTGACCCTACTGACCCTTACACCCATCACATTGCTTCATTTTACTTCTCTGGGATTGTTCAGGGAAACAGAGATTCACTTCAGAATATTTCTTAGATGGTTTTAACAACAGTATGTGCTTTATATAATCCTACTAGTAGCTGACATGGCATTAGAGGGGAAACAAAAGTACTCAGGAGCTGAGAAAGTAACAGGCTGTGGAAGATCCTGCATGGACGCCCACTATTGAACTCGCAGCCCACCCCTGCTCCCACAACAGCAAGAGCAAAACCCCTTGCCGTTTACTCCATAAAACTATTATTACTGTCCCAGGGGAACAGCAAAAATAGCATCCCATTTTGCATCTGGCTTCCAGCTTTATGTTAGCAGAAGTGCATGACACATGGGAAGCAAAACAGGTCACACAAAAGAGGAGACAACGTCATTCTCATTTTATGGCTCTGATTCACTGATTCTCAGTTCTCCTCAGCCTTGAGGACCAGTTGCCCCCAGAGAAAAGGTGCAGCTAACTAAGCCCATGGCACCCAGTTTGAGTGGTTAACAGAGTTGTTATGGGGCTGCTCGGCACCTCGTCACTGGCTTAACTGTTAGTGCATCAAACGCAGGACATTTGACTGGTTCGTGACTATTCCTTTAGCAGTAACTATCAAATAATCCCTCTTGACCTTCATGAGAGCAATATCTGTATTTAAATGAGCCTGCACCAGTACGACTTCAAGGTAAGATAATAAGCTCAAAGTCAGCAGCATGCTAAGAAGCGAGCAGACCAAATCCTGTGAGGACATGTACACATGCACTGTGCATACATGCATGCCTACATACATAAGTACACATCAAGTTGAAGTACACATTCTGATTTTCCCCATTAACAAAAAAACAATCTACATGCCCTGCTCTTTCCACAGATCATATCCAGCATTCAGAAGAGACCCTGAGCTGGCACAGACTAATTAAGAAGAAAAGGAAGGATTATATTTATGTGTAAATGATACTCTAAAAAGGAAATGGTATCAATAATGTAGTAGTAAAATACTTGAAAGGAAATGGATTTTTGATGAAGTCAGTTTTTCAAGTCTTTCTCCAGAAAAGAGAATAATGCTTTTAAATTGCTGTTCATGCTGACCGCTGCTACTTGTTAACATTTTGCCCTTGGGAGAAAATACAGCTTAGCAGTACAAGGGCTCTATAATAAGCATCTTTATCTCCTTGAGATTCTCAGGCCCATTGTTATTTTTTTTCCTCCAGAGCCGTACTGTAAACTGCATACCACTTGGGCTGACTCACTTGGGAGGAGGACACGGAAGAGCGGGCTGCTTTCTCGTGAGAAGTTCAACATGGTGAAATTCCTCTTCCATTTCAGCAGCTCCAAAGCCATTTTGCACCCAGCTTGACCTGGCAGATGTAACTCTTCTGCTCTCACTCCTTAATTTGTCTGCATTTGGCTCAGGTTCATAGCTTTTTTGGAGTGCCCGATGGCTTCCCTGGTTGGAGCTATAAAAAAAAGTCTGGGCCCACTCAAATATCAGCACGAGAGCGATATCGTAGGCGCTCCTTGGAAGCAGCAGAAAGAAAGGGGCAGATGAGCTGACAGCCAGCATTCCTGTCCTGCCAGCTTGAAGGATGTTGCCCGCAGCCAGTCACCATATGTTTGGCTCCAAACTAGGGAGCAGAGAGGCCAGGATGATGCAGAGAATTCAAATGATTTGTTATCCGTATCTCAAGGGAGACGGGAAGCTTTGAAGCTTGCAAGCATCACCTGCATTCCCTGCCTTTCCCTTCCAAAGCGGCACATCAGAGGACCAGCAACAGGAATCTTCCTCTTAAACGCTCTTAAAGGTTTTTGGTGGACAAATGCAGTGGTCTCCAGAAGGGCCTTTATTCTAGGGTGTCTTCAGATACACTGCCACTCTGAATTTGCTCCTGTTTGTTTAATCAGGTGAAGACTTTTAAACTGCTCAGTTAAAGAAAAATAGAGGGAAGACACTTGCTAACTATATACATACAACCTGTGTATTTGCAGTACGTAATGGAGTACACTTCAGAAATCCTTCATCTAATTTAGACCCAGCAAATATCTACAGTGCAACAAAGTGATCAGTATGTAAACAAGCAGGGTCAGAAAGCACCAAAGCAACTGCATGCAGCACCAGGTTAAACATTTACACTGTCTCAGACTCGAACTGGTTTGTGAACGGGGATAATGAGGATGTCTTCATGCCTCCACTGTCCTTCCATTTGAGGTGTTGGAGGCATTTGGGGGACCCTCCAACAGCAAAGAAGCTTAAGCTATGCAAATTAGAGATCCTGCTAGGTTACCAATTTTATGACCATGCCGCAAGAGCCATCACATTATATAAACATACAAATAAATTGATCCACCACTGTTACAAGTGCTACTTAAGATTTTTTTCTTTGGTCCCTACACCACTTTGCGCACTACCTCATCTTCCACACTGGGTGGACACAGACCTAAACGGCAAGGTAAAGAGTTTTACATGTGCAGAGACAAAGTGAAGGAGGACAAGAAAAGAGAAAATCGGGTCACAGGTCACTTGTGACCTTCCAGCATCTGCTGCAAAGGCAGGTGGGATTTGTAGACAGTCTGAGCTTGGGCTGCCTTGGAACAACATCAGTGCATTCAACTGAGCCACTGACGTACTGAATGTGGGTGCTCAGAGCAAGGTCAGGCCATGCTCCCAGAGAACAGTGCTCACCTAAACTAGATGCACATGAGAAACGTTAATTCTAAGCCAATATTCACAAACAAGTCGTCACCTCCTGCTATTTCTGGCAAGCTGTAGTTCTATGTACCAGTGCTGCCACCACTCTGGTGTGCCAATAGCGCGTGCTCTTCTAAAACGCTTCTGCAGCACTGCTGGTTGCTACAAACATGCATATATTTTCGTTACTAACGTGTGACCTTAGAGAGTTTATTAATGGAAAACATTGCAGTTTGCAGAGGAAAAGAGTTTTAGCCTCAAGCAGGCTGTCATTGGATGACTGCTCCATTTCAGAGGTCAGTGAGTAGAGCAGCATGAAGTTAGACAAAGGTGACCTAGAAAGGAAGAGAAAAAACACGGGATTTGTGTTCTTTATGGCTTTGTTATGGCATACAAGAACTTTGTGAAAGGCTTTTTTCTATTTTTTGAAGGGGTGTTTTTCCTGTGTAATTACTCATAGTACAAATCTAGGTATAAGATGTGGGTGGCAAGAACATTCTCCACATAGATATGCCCACCTAAATAATTTTAACCAATTTATATAGTTAGTCTAACAGGCATCTGGACCTCAGAGTTGACAGCCTGCTATTTTATTTTTGTTTTTTTAACAACAAGGTATAAAGTTCCAGTTCTAAAGCTGTAATAACATGTAGACTACACAAAATTATTAAGGTTATACAAAGATACTACTTTAGAAAATGTCTGTGGCCACAGAACACAGCCTTTTCACAATAAAGCGGCTGTGATTTCTTGAAGGGGGTTTGATAGTAAACGTAAAATATTCGACTTTGGTTTATTTGTGTGTCTGTAATTTTGCTCTATGCACTTTCTCCCAAATGGGTATTAGGCTTTCTGCCTGGTATCATGTTCAGTGGGGCTGAGCTACAATACTGTGCTATGACAAAATGCTATGCATCAGGGAGTTGTTTAGGCCCCAACCGATTGCTACTTTTAACCATTATTTCCCTCTCCCTCAGTAAAAAGACAAACTTGTACAGTCTGCAAAACACCAAGGAACAACACGGAAGACTTAATCACATCAAGGAAGGAGAAAGGAGATGAACAAACCTGCTCTTAGCTTGGCTTCGCTACCATCCACACTGACGAGTTCAAGCAGCAAATAAAACCCAAATCTAGCTTTCAAAAGCAGCGCAAAATTTGTAATCCTTTTTAAATTACAGAAATAACGTGTTAATACTAAGGGAAAGACCAAGGGTCAAAATATTCTCAAAGTAAAAATCAAGTATTCTGGAATCATGTGAACAAAATAAAAGGCAAAAAAGGAAGCTGCAAAAGTCATCTTAAAAATAGGACAAAGACCTTTGACAAACAACTGTTAAAATATGGAAAAGAAATAAATCTTGAGTGTGCCACATTCTGTGATCTAGAAGACTAAAATAACATTTGGAGAGTCATGAATCAATATGAAATATTTCAGAACTATTGGCTTTCCCCCAAACACATCCCGAAAGACATATTGTTGGAACATTCTTTGCACAAAGTATTCTAGCTGTGATACGGTTGGTAGCTTCCCATGAAGTTGTAGTTCCAATGTTACTGTAAATACAGTATGTTAAACCAAAAAAAAATATTTCAAGAACACAAAGACAATATACTGCAAGAATACTCAAAAACAGCTGCTTCTGCTTTTTTTGAGGTTTAAAAGACCAGATGTTCAGAAATACACATAGACAACGGCACCTCCAACTTGAACGCACAACTGCCACAGCCAGCATCATATGCATCGACTTACACTTAACCATGTAATTTAGTGTTTGGGGGGGGGGAGGGTAAGTGCCATTTAAAAGAAAGACTCCATGACCAGTAAACTGGGCGAACAAGAAATGCTGTATTTTATGTGACATGAAATACACATCTCATGTTCGAAAGCCTCTCTCCTCCCTTTTTCTTTCAGCACACTGCTCCCACCTCCCACCCCACCCCAATTTTTAAGCCTGTGTTTAGTTATTTCTCTCTAATCTCCCCCCCTCTCCCCGCACTAACTGCCCCTATGCAGCATCCAAACCCACTACAGTGAACGTCTGTGAGGAATTTGCCAGTGTTGAATCTTTAAAAGCAGGCAAAACGAGTAAGTCTGGAGCCAGAGGTCAGAAAAATTGAGTAAACTCTATTCAGAAAAATAGCCTAAAATGTTGCAGAATAGGTTCCCAGTCCGTCAAGGCAAAACATATGTTACTTCTGCTGCTGTCCATCATTTCATGAGCGTGGCTGCCATTTTGGCTTATGCTCAGTAATACCTTACTCCCCAGGTAGTCCTACAGAAAACTGTGAGACAACGCAGGGAATAGCATTCTCAGTATTAACAGCAGCAGCGAGGCTGTCCCTTTGTCAATCATCTATAATCTGTGTTTTTATTAAAAATAGTTTGAAGAGCTGATATCTGTGCTGACAGTTTCCAGCCCTGGTGCAGCAACCCATTCGGTTGTAAAGGGATTTAGTGCTCCAAATGCTGCAACAAATCTTGTAACTGCCCAATTATCACTTGATGGCCACCACTCTCCGGCACCCTAGGGGCCATGTCATTGAAGATAAGCTCCGTTTATGTTAACTTAGTGTCAGGATGTACAGCATATGTCTATGAAGCTGGATGAGTGCCCTTTTGCAGGATGTTCTGTACATTCACATTGTGCAGCCAAGAGCCCTGAAGGTGTTGAAAAAGAAGAAAAGGCCTTTCATAGAGCTTAATCCAATTAAAGCACATTAATAAAGGTTAGGATCATCTGTCACATTATCCAGACACATCCTTTCATGCATCATCATCTGATTACAAAGTCTGATTTTCTTTTAAGGCTTTTCATCTTCACCAAGAAAATGTGATGGGAAATTCAACACTTAGAATACTGGAGGCTTAGATGGGATTTCTGTTTCTTTCCTTCCCCTTCCACCCCCCCAAAAAAAAAAAAAAAAAAGAGATGTTTATTTTAAAGTAATGGTCTGTCTCATCAGGTAGTACAAACTGGCATGCATCCAGTACAGCCTAGAGAGCAACCCCAAATAACCCCTCCTAAGCTTTTGTTTGAGGTAATGTAAAATCTTAGCACAGACGAGTAAAGGAAGAAAAAAGCAGGGGGATTGAAACACCAGGCACCACAAATGAATAAAGGATTTCAGGCTCTGTCACTGCTAGGATGGTATCAAGCTAGATTTCTCTGATAGCACTGAGTGCACCTTCCCATCATTGCCACATTAAATGCTTTGAGCAGTCATCAGAGAGAGATCTGCCATCCCTGATCAGAAAAGAGGGAAAAGCAGATTCTCATTTCCGCGCAACCCTCTTTACGCTCCTTCAGCGAGGCAGAGGTGATGAGAGGAGCGTTTATGCAGCCAGGTGAGCATTTTCTCTCTGCAGGAGAATCTGCAGGCACAGGGAAACTGCCCTACCCTTCTGCCTTGCTCCTCGGAGCAGCTGGAGAACACAAGTCCCCATGCTAAAACCACTAACGCTAGAACCAGAAGCGGTCTCATTTCCAAAACTTGACCAACAGATAAATCCATTAAAGATCAACGTGATGACAATCCTACTGGAGAAAAAAATCGTTGGGGAAATTCAATAATACCCCTAAAACACACCTCGATCTCGTCATTACACTGTGACACAAGTGTGGCAATTTCTCACTATATCAGCCCCCCAGTTGGTTACTGCTCCCTCACTACAGAAGGCTACTGGTCTCATACCACAGCTGTTAAGAAAATATCATTGCACTTCTTATGCATGTCAGTGCAAATGCCAGTTACTCACATCGCCTGGCAATGAAGGCTGCTTAGATTAACTTTGCACAGAAGTCCTACAAGAATGCCCAAGTAGTCACCCTCAGGAGAAGTCCTACTTGCTCACACCCCCTCTCTGAACTACAGAAAGAAAATAGAGATATTATTGTAATTATCCCACTGCTGTCCCTCAACTTTCGGTCAGCCTTTATATCTTCTTAGAACTACCACTTCAGGCTGCATGGAGACTTAGGCAGGCAACATGCATGTATTTTGTTTTTCCTCACAGCCATCAGGGCTAAACATTTCGGTTTCTGACGAAATCACAAAACACTGCATGAAGTGTGGTGCCCATTGTCGGCTCGGTCCAATTGCTGTTGTCAGGGTCCAGGCACATATGCTGAAATTTGTGCAATCTATACTCTGATATTTGCAGTACTGGGTCCGAAATAAAAAGGCGAGCAGCCAGAGACCTGCTGGGCATCTTCGACAGAATTACTGAGAGGCTGAAAGGATTAATGGAAGATGTAGGGGAAGCACTGCTTATTAGCATTCAAGAAGCATCCAGAACCTACAAGGAATGTTAGGTTTTTTACAGGTAACTTCTTTGGGGTTTATTAAGTCTGCTGTGTACTTCAAGCAAAGAAAGCAACGCAGCGTGTATGACCAGTGTGCTAAATTGCATTTAAAGTATTACTGAGGAGCATGCCCTGCTGAGGACTACATACATTTCTGAAAATTCAGCATAGACTTTGACACAACATGTCTCATCTTGCATTGCTTTGCTATCTTACACGCGCTGAAATTAATGTTATTTAAAATCAAAGCCAAAACAACTTCTCTCAGCCTTCCTCTGTGGAAAGGTGGGGGGACCCATCTCCAATTCTGGAACTTAGAACACATGCGGGGACTTATAACTGAGAAGATATTTACAGGAGCGGTTGATGGAAAGCTAAAATGCAATGGAAAGGCATAAAGCATATTGTGCTATTTTTATCTTCTTCCTATTTCTCATGTGTCAAGCTAGCGCAAGTACTACTGCTGTAACCATCAGACCACTCCCCATATATTTGTGCTTAGGACACTGCAGACGTTATCTTGATTAAGCCACTATCCATTCACCAACTGGGGACAGACATTTCCTTGTAAGCAGACGCAACTACCAAAGCTCATTCAGCATCAAGGTCACTGTACGCAGCTTCACCCACTTTTCCTGAGCGCTGCCTGTCTTATTCTCCAAGCTCCACCCGATGTAAGAGATCAAAACCACTGTGAACTTACCCTCAAAGCTTTTGAGGATGGACAAAGTACAAATACTTCGCCAGTCAAGGTCAGTCTAATCTAATATTCAATACAAAGTACATACAACAAACACCTGGCAATCCAAGGCAACTTATTATATACATTCTCTCTGTTGGCTATATGTTGACAGTTGAGATCAGGAGCAATTGCACAGCAATATCCCATGAAGTCATTTTGTTATTAACAGTTATTTATTCTGCAGTGATGTATGTGTGCTTTCTTAATGCCCTCAGTGATGAGTTAATGTCCTGATGCACAAGATTTCATTAGCATTCATTTAGCAAATACAGTTTTGGCACAAATATTACTCTGTGAACTTGTAGATGCAGATAGCCTTAAACTTTGAAAAAGTTTGCATCCCATTATAACCCCTTTCTGGTTTTATCCTGTTTCCAGTTATCACTGGTCACATTAATCATTCTATGAATGTAATTGTTAAATTGTCATTCTATGAAAGAAAAAGGGTGCCCTTGTGACAGGCTTACATTTCCGTGTGCCCTGTTTTATACCAGTAGTAGCAGACTTAACAAAGAGTATGTGACCTGATTTCCCAGATGTCTGTAAATGTACTTGGCATTGAATTTTAAATCTGACTGAATTCAAAGCTCTTCGTATAAAACACAACTCAAGTTAACTTTTATCTCTTTTTTTTCCTTTCTGTCTCTCAGCAGCTGTTCTTCCTTTATTATTTCATGTGCTATATTCAATATGCAAAGTTTCCTTGTTTGTTAGAGTGCATTACACTTTCTAATGCATCTGTCATGTTGGAAAACAGGAAAGTAGCATAAAGCCTCTCTTGTGATTTTCTTCCCCCCAGTTAAAGGAAGGCTTAGTTAGAAGAAAAAAAAAGAAAGGAAGTTTGCCTCTGAGCATCTAGAGAGCTTAAGAAAAGGTTTCTTCAGCTTTATGAAACTTTAAAAATTAAAATACCAGTGAATTTAATGCTTAGAAATGACAAAACATGACTGGTCCTGGGAATTCTCCTTAAAAGGATGATTTTGGAGCTAAGACACAAGACAGATAGGAGACCTGGATTCTGTTCTACATCTACCAATAGCTTTCTGGTTAACTTCTCAGGCTGTGTCAGTCCTGGAGATATTTAGAAAAATAATCCACATCCTCATCTGAACCAATGTGAGATCCTATGGGAGCGCTTTTTTAGATAAAACAACTGGACCTGCTTTCACCCTCACTTGAGTTAATTCTGCCAAAATTAAGCCAAAGTCGTACGGCTCAGTCCTGCCTCAGAAGTCTTTTCCACACTAAAGCTTCCCAGAATATAAGCCACTAGAGCTTTGTTGTTAAGTTTCTTTGGAGCAGACAGATCACCAGGGTTGGATCTAGGTTTTTCTTCGGAGCAGTCAGGATTAGTGGGCACTAGCCCAAGTGGTGTGAAACTGTAACTCGGGCTAATTCACCTTCCCTCAGTCACAGCAGCAAAATATCCCTCCTGCAGAATTCTGGACCGACATTGCGCCCCTCCTTACAACACCCTTCAGCATCTCCACAGAACACTGCACAGCACTGAACAGCTTTCAAAACTACGCACACTATAGGGCATTCTCAGTAGTAAGCAAAAATCAAACAACATAATTAATGGGCATTTAAATAAACATTAGGTATATCATTGCTTGCTGGGGCACATATGAACTATGTCCATATATGAATATGTTTTGTATGTATAACATGTGCATATACATGGACTGCTATGGACATAAGTGCACGTGCACTTAATGTTTTTATACATTTTTTAAAAACTAGGCTCAATATAATCAACTGATTATTTTTTTCTTAGTGTTTACAGAGCTAAATGTATTCCTGTTTGCAAATGTCTGTCGCTCGCTTGGTAGGAGCAAAATAACGGCAGAAAGTATAATTATTTGAAGCCAGAGAGCATGCAACGCCAACTCACTCAAAAATATCCTACCGCTGTCACTGGAATTAAACCAGAACATGCTAAAACTCAGTTCCAGGAGCACATCTGTGGCTGAAATGCACCACAATTCCAAAAGCATGTGGTCACAAAAAACGTTCACATCCCCTACCAACATACTGGCAAGTTTTGCCGGTTCCTTCTGTCTTCAACGAAGTTTCATTGGGACAAAATTTCCTGCAGCTCCCTGTCTGGCACCTGAGTCGGAGGCTGGAGGGCATCCCCAGCAGCTGGCCAAGCAGCGTGCTGCCAAGTGCAGACCCACATTCTTTCACAGTAAATTTTCAAAGATTGGGTCTTTGTTTTGTAGCAGAGCAATATCAGATCTAACATTATCCTCCGTGAAACAGAATAATCTTTTTCCACCCACCACTTCTTCAAGTCCAAATATCCTCAGTTTTCCATATTATGCATGGATTTTCCTCATTTTTTTGGCCATCGACAACTAAAATGGAGTCATCAGGCGAGGTTACAACACAGATGCTGTCTGATTTCATTCAAAGTTTAGCGTTGACAGAACGCCGAGCAACTGAGCTACAACTCCGGCCAGCCTCTGCAGCCTGGTCTGACCCAGGAAACTCTGACCCTGTTCAGATTGGGTCAGCGCCGGCTGTGTTGTAACCTGCCCGTGTGACTCGCTTGTTTTAAACTCGCAGAGGATTTTTGTCTCTGGACCCAGTCACAGCACATTTCCTGCATGACCTGCCGAAAGCTGAAGGTTCTCACGTAGGCCAAAAGCACAACACAATCTTTAAGCACATTATAAAAATGTGAACTCGGTATGCTCGTCCTATAGCTTCTTCGTAGTATCTTGTTACCAGCTATTTGGTCTTTCTTGACGCTATCTTAACACTTTGTAAATACTATCTTATCTCCCAATCTATCCACACTGCTAACAGTTTCAAATCATCTGAAGCCACAGTTTGAAAAGGTATTTGAATGCCTAAAATCCTTTAAAACTTCTAATTGCCTTTTAAATACAGGTCCGAATGACTCAGAACTAGATCTACAATCAGGAATTATGTGCTAAACGTGTTCCTAATTTTAGCTACACAGCTGCCTAGCCAACATTACAACTTTGATTATCCATAGTGCTAAGAAGTTGTAGTTAAGATAGGGTTTCAGAGAGGCCAGCACACTGAGCTGGAAAATACCCATTTAAACAATACCTGGGAATTTACAATAGAAATATATAAAAAAAAAGCAAGCTGAGGAAAGGGGTGAATTAAGCTTCACTACTCTAAAGTGCAAAAGATTGCAGAGAATGCAGAGAGTTGCAGAGAATTGTGTCTCTTGGTAGAAATATCAGACTCTTCAGATGACTCTTCACATTCAGATATATCATAAACATTAGACTTATGTAAATTGCCCTATCCTTAACTCACCAAATATTTAATTATTTTTGTGAAAGTGTAACCATTTCAGCAGGAGTGGTTTAGCCATCTCTAAGCTAATGGCCACGAATGGCCTGATACCCAAGTCACTGGAGACAAGGTAGGAGCTCAAATCGCCCCTCAGCAAGGGCTGGTTTTGTGTAGGGTCTCTCCGGGTGACTTCCCTGCTCAGCCGTTACTAATGCATCTAAACGCCTTCTAAACCAGGTCTGCCTTGGCACACTGCTGGAGGTAGAACAGAATTACCTAAGCCAGACCACAGCTTTCTGCCCAGGTCAGGCTAAACTGAGATTTCTGTGCTTTAAAGCATCATAATGATAATCCTTCACTTCATCTCACGGATGCTTCTAGCTTCTGTTACAGGGGTAGGTGATACACCAGATGGACAAAGCTGAGACTGAAACTTGTTTGAAAACATCTCACCCTACACCAGCCCTGATGTGACTTTGTATATCACAACACGGTCCTCTGTTCTGATCCCAGGGTTTCCCTTTTTGTTCCTAACCTTATAAGGGAAAAATCCCTAGCCTTCACTCCCTGTGAGAGATCAGCACCAAGAGCAGCAAAGAGCATGGAGATGAATATCCATACCATTACATTTCTGAGGCTGTTTAGGTTCCTGAAAAGCTGCTGTCAGTACTGTGCAAGCATTCGGTTTGCAGCCGATCTCCTGCAGCTCAGAGATCATAATGGAACTGCTAAAAATAACAGATCAGGGAAAAAAACATGGTGCCTGATCAACAGTTTCATAGGTTCTTCCATACCCATGAGTTCTTTATTAGTTCTTTTTGGGGAGTAGTTTATCTCTGTTAATGTCCAAATATGTTTCCCAACTGTTCCCCACTTATGTGTCTGAGAGGACTGGGTAGTAAATAAAATGCAAGACTCGGTAACACAGGAGAAAGAGTAGAAATTAAGTGTCTATTTCTGTATGCATGTAAGAGAACAGAAATTCAGAGACTGGTGTGAGGAGTGAGAAGCAAGGCTGTAGAGGCAGACAAACAGGGGGAATATTTTAGAGGTAAGAAGGGCTAATATCTTATTTCAGGCATCTGCCTAGAAAGTGATCGGCAGATGGAAGGTTCACAACATCTGGCATTTAAAGAGAAAGTCAATATTTAACAGGATTTCCTCTGTCTTTCAAAATATTGATTTCTGAAAATAAACAGCCTTTAAAGAGCACATACACACCTACAAAAAACCCCCAAAAGCAAGCTAGTTACGGTGCTGGGTCTTAGCACGTCACACAGCTGTCTCAAATGTGGCTACCACCTGCCCCAAGGGTCAATTTAAACCTTACAGACTAGAAATTGAGGAGCAGTTGTCCTCAGTTGATCAGGTCATCTGGTTCCCGTGATTCAATCGAAGCTTGAAGTCCATCTGGAATTCCCACGGGCCACGGCCAGAATACGTGTTACGTGTATAGAAGAATCCAGTACGGGGCTTGCCTGTCGGGGCTACAAGCAGAAAGCAGCCTCTCACGTTTTCCACCTTTGAGCACAGCTGAAATGAGCAGGACATCCTACCTTTGTGTGCAGCTGCAAAGCGCGCCAGCCACAAAACACGTCGTGCCTCCTGCCCCCATCACAAGCGACGGGGCGGGAATGGGGCACGTGCTGCTGCTTCTCCGCAGCACTCGTTTGCCCGCCTTTCCTGCCTTTCCCCCAGGAGACAGAAACAGAACAGAACTGCAAAAAAACTATTTTGCAGGAAAAAGACGTGTGTAGTGCGGTCCATAACTCATCTGTGCTTACAGGAGCTCTCTAGGCTGTGTTGATTGCTCTCCTGAAAGTGTTATATATTTAGGTACATAAAAATAAGTATTTATCAGATCAAGGCCCAGAAAAAAATAGGGTATATTTATCTATTCTTACAGGAATTTACATGTTTCTGTACGTACGCATTTCTCAGATGCCAATGAATTTATAATATAGAGAAATATTTTAGAAAAAGTTTCACTCTTTTAACAGAATATCATAATGAATCTGATCTCTCCAGTTTCCAAATGAGCCAAACTCTCCATCGACTCAAGCCTGTTAAATCAGTTGTGACTATGACCAGAACTGGCACTGTGTTGCCAAAAAAGAGGTTCCAATGCTCTATGCTGCTATCTCAGAAATAAATTATGGTTCCAATGCTCTATGCTGCTATCTCAGAAATAAATTATAAATACCTTTTAAAATAGAGTAGTGACTTTTTGGTTCCATTCTTTTTCCACAGCAACTTTCAAATCAAGTTTTGTCACCACATGTCAAATCAGTGTGGCCAAAACCACCACATATGGATTAAGGTGGATGTTAAAGAGGGAGCAATATCTCAAAAATGCTTTCTCTTTCAGAAGGGGAATTTCTTTTTCTGCTCCTTTCCTTAATGTGAAATATACGCTTCTTCCAAATTGAAAAAACATGTGCATGGAAAAAATATAACAGGAAACTTGGAAGAAGGAGCCACAACAGGAGGTCATCATTAAAAAATTCTAAGTTTAGAGCTGTAGAAGGCCAGGAAGTGTCATTTACCCCTTATGCCCTGGTAACAAACCTAGAGTTGGGTTGGAAAAATCTCAGTTATAAACAAATTTCAATATGTGCCTGAAGGGAAAGTTAAATGAAATCTGTGCCATGTAGCCAAAACTGTAAATTAAATCCTAATCATGCCCTAAAAGAGTCAACAACCTTAGTCCAGATAAAAGCCAACTTATTTTATACACTCTGAGAGCTATTCAGATGTCCTAAATTCCATCTAAGCCCCTGAGCCTAGTGTTTCCTTTTCACTAAATGTTTTTGAAAGCCTGAAGCTAGCCAAGAGAAAACACCAAGCACAAAGACTCATGTGCAATTCTGGCCATGTTAATAAGCCCTAGATGATAAAGGTCTTTTCCCTTCCAATTTTTTTCCCCTGAGTTAAGCTACCTTACCCAAAGGCCCTACCAAGAAGTTTGATATCTCTGCATGGAAAGGAATTATTAAAAATAAGAGGATGGACACTGTCATCCCTCAAGGTCTCAGGCTTTCCTTGCAAAAAAAAAAAAAAAAAAAAAAAAAAAAGGAAACAAATCCTTGCAGATTACAGTATACAAAAGCCAGTAGTGTACAGTTCACTGGAGCGGGGGGTACTGTATATTCACAAGTTGCAAGCCTGTATCCCCAGAAGAACTGCGTGATGAGGAGTACATGAACATGAGCCAGCTGAACTGTTTCTTTCTACTTAGCAACTTATCTTCTCTGTAACTTCTTTCATTTCAAAATCTTTCTTTGAAAAGTGATGTGGAACTAACGCAGCAGCTGCAGAACACTGCCTCATACCTGGTTCATTGCACAGGCCACTCTAGAAAGAACTGAGGAGGACTGGACAGTCTGTCTCCTCTCCTAAAAAAAAATGCCAGAATCTGTCTGCGCAAATAGCTGATCATTAGGAATGATCCAGTATTGGGGATGGCTTTTGAAGATGGCTCGAGTAAGCTACAAAAACTCACTGCTACAGCCAAACAAGCTATTTGTAAAATGCTGGACAAAGAATATCTTTTGGATTTCTTTCAAGATTTCTCAGCAGCTGGCCATATACAGAGCTGCTTACACTGAAGATGTATGATTTCCTTCTATGCATTATACAACTTGGTTCTTTAAATTCAGGTATTAGACAATTTATTTTAATTTATTATCTATTTTTATAGCATTAAAACCAACAACATAATCTTCAGGTTTATTAATTTGACTACATGTTCTGCTCTCCCCCTCCTCTCCTAATGACCTGGAGCTGTGAATAGGCTGTTGTTCTGACACTACTGGGTATGAATGGCCTGTTAGCATTCAAAGTTAGTGCAGGCACTGGTTGTTTGGCATCCCTGAATTTATGCCCATCTGTCAAAGTGGTTTTGTTCCCACTCAAACAGTCATATGTCGGTTGCAAGAGAGTACTGGCACCAGGTGTAAGTTTAGAGTAGATGCAGCTAGAGTGTTAAAAAAAAAAAAGAAGAAAAAGAAAAAAAAGAAAAAAGAAAAAAGTTTTGCTTTGCAAGAAGCTTCTTCTGATAGCAAGTAATCAAAACATATGGAGATTACAGACTCAGATTTGTTGACACTTTGAGGCATTATGCCACAAACAAACGCTTTTATCCTTAAAATGTTTCATTGCTGGGAATTTACATTTGAAAAGCCTAATTAAGGGACAATATCGTCCCCCACAGAAAATAAGCAACCTCCACAAGTTCAGTGGATATCCTTTGAAGTAAGCTGAAAAACTTACCCTTACATAAGACTTCATTTTGTTAGTGGAGGACTGGTGTTTCTTGCTCCTTTAAATGAGTTACAGGCATTCAAACAGGCAGAGGCTAGGGAAAGTTGTCCCGTGAAGAAAAGAAAAAGCAAATTTTGCCTTTTGGGAACACCATTTTCCTTATTCTGATCACATTTCCTGTTCAGGAGCAAAAGAAAGTTTACTCCTTTGACAATAAGCAAATTAAGACTTTTCTAAAGCTGTGAACCACATTTTAGAGATTAAGGACACGGGCATACGTGTTAGATATTCAGCAGCTTGTGTATTTGTAAGGATGTCTAGGAGATTTAGCCTAATAGTGAGCACCCAAGTCTGAGCTCTGATGGAAGACTCTTGTTTTAATCCCTCTCTAGTTATCTGAGTAAGAAAACCTTCCTACCATCCTACTCATCCTACATTCAGGGGGAGAGGCCTCTCTAATGAGAGAAGGGTCACCCCTTAAACTTGCTGAGAGAAGGTGGAGGAGAAACAGAAGGGCAATGGGGCTTAGTTGAATGGGATGGGATGGGATGGGATGGGATGGGATGGGATGGGATGGGATGGGATGGGGGAACAAAAATTGGCAGGCGTGAGGATAGCACCCTCCAGCCGTACCTTGGGTACGCTGGAAGGAGAAGGGGCTTTGTTGTGCCAAAAGGACACAGGGGTTCCAAACGTCACCAGGTAATTTGGCTTCAGCAGCTGGACCCCTCATGATCGATAAAGCCCTGAAGCACGAGTGATATCCCTCACAGTTCATATATGTCCAGCGGGCATTGAGTAGCGATAATTTAGACAGCTGGCCTCACAAAATTGATTTAATCTTTCCTTCCATCTGCGCTTACTGGAACCTCCAGTTTTCTCTCCTACTCTTGTTACAGCAAAGAAAACGACGCAGAGACAGCCGCAGCTCAATAGGCCGGGTGCTCCCCATCAGGCGGTTTGGAAGGTGATTGGGTTCCCCATTGAACAGCCAGGTGTGACACAGAAAAGCCACCCGAGACAGAACTCTGCACAGGTCTGCAAAGCAGGTCTGGGGGAAAGCTGCTCTCTAGCGTGCAGCATGGACGTACCTTGAGGGGTCTGGGGGTGCCCCGGGGGGCTTACAGTCCAGATAGAGCCTGGGTGTCTTCACTGAGACATCCCTCAAGGACAATCTGTCTCAGCTAGCATGTGTTACTTGGACCTTGGAGGACATACATCACGGTTCTTTGCCCTGCAATAAACTGACCTAGGACTCTCTGCCAGTAAATTTTGGGAAAGGCAAAAGGAGTATTGGAGGAGTGCCTTCTTTGACTCTCAGTTAGGCAGCAGATCTAGATAGAAAATGTCAGATTTCCAAGACAGCTTTGTGTATGAATAGGCGCCAGGCATAAAAAAGGAGACTTAATAAAACCTTGTGCTAAAGCTGTAGGGAAAAATATAACAAGCAAACATCTTTCTCCCCACATCAAGGTAACTTGTAAGCTAACGAGCCAGAAACAGATGTTTGGTATCTTACTTTTAGAATCAGCAGCTCCCTAAAACGATTCCTGAGTTTTGTCATCTTTGGTGTTCTGCTCAAAGCCAAGCGTTTAGAGACAGAAATAGTTCTGACAGTGCTATGCTAGCTGGTGCTTCCAGCTATGCTCTCTTGCCTGCAATTAAAACATTATGCTTTATATCCTTGTGATAAAAAGGGATAAAATTTTTTTCTTGGCATCCAAATAGTTACTATCTTCAGACTTTTATGAGAGTTTTGGATATTGCTTAAGAAAACAAGAAATGGAAAAAATGTAAATAAAACAGAGGTGTTGGAATAATCCCATAATGTACCCCTTTCATTCTCATGATGCTCAGTTGCTGAAGATTGCCAAACCCTTTCAGTTATGTTAACACAAATTAAAATCATATTAAGGTGTAATTCCCTACTGTAGCTCACACATTAAGATGCCTTAACAAAAATGTGGGCAGACTACTCTGATGTTTGTTGGAAAGAGAAAGAGTTAGGGCAGAGAATGTAATTCCTTCACAGTAAGTGGAAGCATTTCTGGATGAAATAGTACTAGCAGTACTTATTAAATTTCATAACAGGATGTTCTCAGCTCAAGTATCCTCCTTAGTCCTTGATTTTATAACTGAGACTGGCAGAGCAAAACCACTATGAGACCAGATAAATATAAAAGTTTGACTTATTTTAAATTGCTTTTTCCCTCTAGCATTGCTGCCCCAGACTTTCTGGATTCCTGAGGTCCAGGCTCACTCCTACATATCTCACTTCATGCACCAGGGGAAGCCACTTTTACCTTCCAGATTCCTGCATTACCAGTTCTTAAACAAGCCTTGCAATTTGAATGTGGTTATCTTCTGGGTCTCTCTGTCCGTCCACCCCTGGTCCTGGTCCCTGTCCCCCACTAAAAAAACCCCTCCCATCCTCTGAGTTTTCAAAGAAGGCCGAACAGTCATCTCTGTCTACTTTGCACATTAATTAAGTCTAATAAGCTGGCATACAATTCTCAGCTTTGTCATAAAACCTTCACAGATAGAGATTCAGGGCTAGACAGACCTTTTGTCTTTTATTGACCATATCCCCCTTTGAGACTCTTCAGGTGGAAACACCAGATGCCTTCCCACCTTCTCTCCAGCACACAGTAACCCAGTTAGGAAGGGTTGGAGCCTTCCTTTCCTCAAGCAACAGAGCACTATTGCTTGCTTTGGATATGCTAATATTTCCTGGGCCTCCTCCAAACTGTCTCCCTGCCCAGACAGATTGTTAATGACTGTTCCCAGGACTGCCTAAGCCTTTAACAGGTTGGTAACTCATTACAGGGAACAATGTCCCTTTTTCAAGGCAAGGAATCGCTCCAACATCAAAGTTCTGCTTTTCCATACATTAATCCTCATATTTCACACAACGTGTTTGTTGGTAACCACACTTAATGCATACTTACATGACTAATGCATACGACTCGCTACTGAATACTGATTAAGATCAGACAGAGAGATAGGCAGACATTTCAGGGTGATAAGAGGTTTGGAATGACATAACCTGTCTAAATAAGGAAACCGGATCAGATCATTAGCCTGCTATGATTTACAACAGATATTGCTGTGACCACCTGCACTGTGCTATTAGATTTTTTTCTTCTTCATTTTTTCCTACATTATCAAACTTGCACCTAGATAATGCTATTTTACTCTCACTTTGGTTATTTCTTGTGGAGCCCTCCTCATACTTGTTAGATCTACCAAAATAAAATGAAATTTTAAAAAAACCAGGAAACATATGGTTTGATATTTAGCCTGAAGATTAGTAACACATTTTATCATATAGCCACGAACAATATAAATACGTATCCAAACAAGTACACTTTTCAGTGTATCCCGTATGTGCATGTTTATATATACGTGCACACACATGCAGATTCAAAGGCTGTTGTGTTGTGAGATGAGGTAAAGACCATCTTCTTCTATATCAACAAGTTGGTACTACCTGGAATATTATTTGTTAGGCATCCAACCTAATGGCTGTAATATTCTGCCCCTCCACTCTGGTCTGGTGAGACCTCACCTGTAATACTGCTTCCAGCTCTGGGGTCCTCAGTACAGGAAAGACGTGGACCTGTTGGAGCAGGTCCAGATGAAGGCCACAAAAAGTGATCAGAGGGATGGAACACGTCTCCTAGGAGGAAAGGCTGAGAGAGTTGGGGTTGTTCAGCCTGGAGATGTTCTGGGGAGACCTCATTGCAGCCTTTCAATACTTAAAGGGAGTTTATAAGAAAGATGGGGACAGACTTTTTAGTAGGGCCTGTTGTGATAGGACAAGGGGTAGTAGCTTTAAACTAAAGGAGAGTAAATTTGTGTTGGATATATAAGGAAGAAAATTTTTACAGTGAGGGTGGCAAAACACTGGCACAGGTTGCCCAGAGAGGTGGTAGATGCCCCATCCCTGCAAACACTCAAGGTCAGTTGGACAGGGCTCTGAGCAACCTAATCTAGTGGAAGATGTCCCTGCTCATTGCAGGGAGGGTTGGACTAGATGTCCTTTAAAGGTCCCTTCCAACCCAAGCTATTCTATGATTCTGAATGCCAGGCCCTAATGGCTGTGGGAGTTTAGCTCCCTACACTCAGTGCCATCTCGTTGTTAAGAGCTGGTGTGAAGGAGGAGCTGGAAGGAGCTTCAGTGAGGGCTCCCCTCTCCTCCCCTTGGGAGCAGCTTTCAAGCTGAAGGTCTTGCCCTTCACCCCTGCCGGTGCCTGGTCTCGCACCTCCTCGACCCTGACCCTCGCCTACTGACTTGACTTTCTGGCTTGACCTGGGACCTGCCTCATCACCACGGACTTGCTGGGCAGTCACTGAACCAAGGCGGATCCCAGTCACTGTCTCTGGGCCCAGTCGTGACCCTGACACTGCTGACTGAGCTTCATGCCCCTTGTCGATGTGGTAACTGCCCCTCACCTGCCTGGCTGTCACCCTCAGCCCCCAGCCCACCTACCCTTGTGGAACTGCCAGCTGTCATTGCTCCCCCCCACTATTCTGCCATCGAATTAGTTTCTTTTAAATAACAGCTGCTCCTAGGATCCATCCAGGATCCTGACCATGCAGAGCTCTGCATTACCATTGCCAGCAGCAACAGCATGCTGGACAATCCCACAGTTAGCTGCCAAATGAGCGTGTCTATTTGAGAACCTCTCTACCTCTCGCTTGGTCTGCGCTCGCTCCACTTATTGCTTGTCCTTGGGAAGATCAAAGATTATTACATGTTTTGGAGCATAACCAGAGCCTTAATTTTATTCCTGGCTCCTCGTAATATTAAAAGTTTAAAGAAGATGTTGATACTATGGCCCGTGCATATGTTCGCAGCAGAAGTTCCTTCAGTGCGAATACAGAGAAAGCAGGTGTTTGGCAGCGAGCAGTTTTTCTCTTGTGTCCACTCAAGAAGACATAATGCAACACATATCAAGCCTATTGATTGCAAATGCCAGCTATGGGGCTTACATGGAAATGCGTCTCAGCTCCCAACAGGTTGGGAGGAACATTATACAGCTGAAAGCCAACCATGAGTCAAGTGATTCATAGACAAGTAAAAGAGGCTTTGTTATGTTTTTCCTCCCTTGAAACAGAATTACGTTTCATGGATGGTAAGATAGAGAAGAGCCTCTACAGAGCTCCTGTGGATGCCATCCACAGAATTCTAATGTATGCTAAGTTGAATCATTAATATTCATAGATCAGTGTTACTGCCAAAAGAAATAATTTCTACAACAAATTTAGCTTACTGCATTCTGAGCTGTCAAATCTCTACAGAATTTTGAAGCTCACAAGCTCCTTTTAAGCTCAAACTGAATCCAGAAAACAAAACTATCTTTTAGCTTTAATGAACTTCCATTGTTCTACATTTTTGCTCCTTTTCCAGACACACTAATCCCGTGGATTCAGCTTCTCTATTTCTCCAGCTCACCATGAGTCTGAAGAGGTCAGCCACTACTAACGCCATCAGGGAATATCCTTAGATGGTCCTTTCATATTTTCAAAGGATTTAAACAGATTTTTGGCAGACAGAAAACACAGAGATTACTTTCAGAATATACTGTTTTGTTCACTGCACTTCATTTTTCATAAAAAAGTCTTTTTGTTGTTTTTTACTAGCAGAAACGTCTTGAACTAGGTGATCGTTTCAGTGAAAAGACTTAAATCAGCTTTAGCCTAAGCCAGCATGTATTTAAGTTTTACTTTTATCTAGTGAATTGTCTTTTGAGGCTACTTTGGTCTGTCCAGATACCACTGTGATTTATTAGGCTGTTGTTCAAACCTGAGCAGAGGATGCTATAAAATATCACAACATAAGTCACATGGTGGATTCCCTATATCCCAATCGCCCAATTCTATCCAATCGTATCAGAGCCATCCAGCTCTGAAGAAGCCATACTTCACACTTTCTCTCTAAGAAAGAGACAAGCTGCAAAACCGTATGTTGTTTCTAATACTGAAGGAAGCAGAATAACGAAAAGGTATCAGTTACCTATTACAGCTGACATCTCAAACCAGGCTGGGTAAATTCTTCTTCCTTTCACCCAACACTTTTTATTGTGTTTTTATACCATAAAAATTAAGATTTTCCTTAAATGGGAATATTGTCATACTACCAGAGCTATGGCAAATTGCACTTTATGGTTATGGAAATCTGTGAAAATGGGCCTAATTTCAATCCTTGCATGTGGGTTTCTTTAGAATTACATCACAGGAAAGCTCTTTTTTGAAAAAAATAATATATTTCAAAGAAAAACTTAGATGTTAGTTCTCACACAAAAACAATCTCTCAAAATAACCCGAGGTTCAAACACTTTGGTGGCTAAAACAGAATTTGAAGATGAACAATCTCTGAGCACAACACCCCACTGAAACTGGAGATCCTTTATTCATGTTCATCATCTGTATCAGACTTACTAGTGTGGGAGGATAAGAATGTGGCCTTGAGTCAAAGCAGCTTCACTGACATGGCAACATTTTCATAATTGATCTGGCTGTGAAACTAAACCGGAATGCCACTGACCTATTTTCTTTGTAGGTGGTGTGGTTTAACCCCAGCCAGCAACTAAGGCTTACAAAACAGAGGGACAGGATTCCATGCAAGCTCATTGCCTAATTTGATTTTCAACCAAACAGCAATTTGTAACAAAAGATTCTGGAGAACATCATAGGCATATTTGTGGCAGAGATTCATGCTGTTGCAAATTCATGAGTTGTTTGTTCTGTAAAACAAACATAAATCAAGTAGTGGTAGGTCACGTTAATAATACTTTAAAAACAAATTGTGAATAGTCATCATAAAAAAACCCAAAACGTGTAGACTTGCATTTGTTCACTGCTTTATACCATAATTTCCAACAGTGGAGCAGCTCTCCAAAAGCTGCTATGACTCCCCATCAATAATACAGCCGTTTTTCCTAGTTAATACATAGTAGTTCTGTCTGCTTGGAATAAGTTTCTACATCTTGCTGAGACCTACATAGGAAAAGGTGCGTGGGCTAAAGACACACTGCAGATTTTTGTGCTTTGACTGCTTCTGTCTAATTCTCTTTTACAAATCAACCCCTATGTCTATACAGTGCAACATAGCACCATGCGACAATTCCCACACCATTCCGCAGCGGCCTCGTGCTGCGCAGCACAGCGCAGTATATTGCCGAGTATTACATCAGGCGGCAGAAAACGACTACGTTAGCATAGCATCGCATACAGGGCCAATCAGCCCTGCATCGCCAAAGGAGTCACGATCTCGAGTAGCACTATACGGACCCAGATGTATTACCCCAGGTGCTGGAGCTGTGCCAGGGCTGGAGTCCACATCCCCGTCTGGATGCGACTGATAAAACCACGACCCCTGAAGCACTCCCAGTTCCATGTCACACTGCCTTGCCAACGGCGTCCTTTCAATCGAAGTTGGATCTGTAAAGCACACCGGTTAATTTATTAAGTTATTCTATCCTGTTCTTTCGGTAGAAAAAGGTTGTGAAGCACCACATCTAGCAAAACCCTCAAGGGTGAGGGACAAGAGGGGGAAAAAGAGAAGTAGCTAATGCAGAAATGTCTTCAGCTAACAGAGCTGTATCTGCAAGGGAATACGTGAGCTATAGCACAAGTCCCAGCAGAGCGGCTACACTGTATGATGCAGATATATCTGCATTACCTATTTTGTTGCAATAAAATAAACTCCTATATGCAAATATGTACATCTACCTATATTACATTCCCCAGGAATTAAATAGTCTTTACTGTTCTTTGCTAAAATGGCATTGCATGTAAAAGCCAAGACTTTTCAACATAGCAGTAATTAGCATTAATGATAATTTACTGTATGGACTGCATTCTCTTCCTGATTAGACTGTTAACTTTAATGTAAATGTGTATTTCTATTCTGCAAAAGATATTTTAATATTTGTGTTGTTTATAGCTAGAGTAGGGAAACAGCTTATGGAAAGCAATTTGTTCGATTTAATTCTTCAGTTGCCCATGAATACACCACACTTGTCATTGAATTTATTTTGCATTAAAAATCATTGCTGAAAAAATGTTAGTATATAATTCTTGGTCTATAAATACATTTCTAAGCACTTCTTTGCAGACAACTCATATTCTACAGTCTAGAATTATGTACAGATCACACGTCATTACTTCTGGATATCTTTCTATAGCTATTTTGCATAACCAATCCAGCAGTTATGCAAGTGTTCTTCTGGACAAATGTACTTACCAGAACACATATGTAAAGCGAATGCAAGAATACTCAAACAAACTTTTTAGAAGACATTCTCCTAAAGGCATACATATTGACCAATTCTCTGGAGAAGACACTGCACCATTTCCTATTTAGATTCAAGGGGGGGGGGTTGCATATTCTGCACACCATCAACAAAACGGACAGAGGGACAATCAAGAAACAGGAATACATCCTCAAGAGATTGTTCAGAGGTCAAGTTACGTTGAGTGGAAAAACTTATATATGCGTACTGTCACCCTTAATGAGAGGAGAAAGACTCCACCGATGTCTTTCAACAAAAGAATGTAAGTGGCTCCATGAATGGAACAGTTCAGAGCCACTCTTTGGGATAACACGGAGGGGTGAGAGTTGGCACGGTATTCACTTAGTGCCTAATCTTTCCTTCTGCCTTCAAAGTAGCAGTGATTTCAAAAGCATATGAGCTAGACTAAATGATGCATCTAACAGGGACCAAATTCCTAAAAACACACAAACTGTGTAAAAGTATAACTGAAAATTATGTCCATTGGTAATTCTTAGTCTAAAAGTGCATAAAAATCATAGAATATTCTTCCCATTAAGGGGACCCACATGGGAGCATTTGCCAGATCAGAAATAGACACCTGCGCTGCAAAAGTCTAGATCTGAGAAACTTTCCGCAGGATCTCATCATGGTCCGTGGAGGTAAGCAGACACTACAGTGGACTACATATCTTACCCTAAAATGAGCTGCATCTAAAACAAGCCAGATTATTTATGCCCATTAGATACAAGCACATAGATTGCGGACATCGTAGGTAAGAAGAATCCTATCCCACCTTAATAAGGAAAGTTGTGCCTGTAAAAGCCCCGCTACTAAGTACTCCTCAGCAAGTAGAAACACGCTTCCTGGATCATTTTAAGGGGTTCTTTTTGCCCACAAATAGAAATCTGCATGCCAGAGAAAAGTAGATTCTTGTAACATATTCAGATGGACTAAACAGGAAGAAGGCTTCAGATTTTTCCTAGAGTGTAATCAACCCAATTAAAATTCAGAGGGACTCTTTTTAACTTCTTCCTTATTAAGCGATACAAACTTCTCCATTTATGGAAGAAGAGTTCATCTTCTAATGTAAAAAATGTGAAACAAGATGGCTTGGCGCAGATCTAATTTTGCTTGCATGCGTTTCTTAACTGTGTTTCATCAAGCTTCTATTCTTTGTATAAATACTCAAGTTGCTACATAAGCAAATCTTGCACAAATAATGACTGTCATTAAACTGCTCATTTAAACAGTTGATTCAAGTGAAATATCAGGGTTCTCTAGTCTGCCAGATAAGCACTTGGGAAGTGTTGCTCTGTTATTTGACATGTTTCCCTTTTTTTAAATCCTAAAGAATTCCACAACTTGCACGATAAGCAGCTTTACATTTTAAACTGGATGAGCATAGATACTGAAGTAAAGAAGAAATCTATCATTGAAAGAATAAACAACTCTGTTGATGCTTCATTGTTGACAGGCTCTCTTGAATAGAACCAAAACATTTTCTTGCTTTGGGGCACAAATGGATTTAAAATCTCACAGTGGTCAAAGCACAAAATGAATGCAAGTTCAAGAAGCGTTGAGTACCTCTGTAAGAGGAAAACCTATGAACAAAGGATATTCCGTTTCAAAGTATTATTGCAAAGGAAATGCAAGACTCTCACATTTTTACCCACGTGAATTCCTGTTCTGTGTCAATCCACAAATACCTTCATTGCTTAATTAAATAAAAGGACACAGAACACGCATCAGCTGACAAACCAGATCTTTTCCCTCTCTGGTTGTATGACCACGATATTTAGGCACCTCTGTCGTGAAAGATGCGGACGCTGCAAAGGACGGCCTGTGATTTAACGAGCTCTCATCTAAAATGCATACGCTGAGCAGGATAGAGCATTTTAAAAGTCAAGCTCGTAGGCCTGGAGCAGAGTTTAGACGTTGCCTTTCTGGGCGGGCCTCTCCCGGCCTAGGCAAAATGGACTCGCATTGCTCTGCTGGCAGACTGAACTCCGGCAAACTTTCCTCATCCGCTGGGAGGTGGCGGCTTTGGCCTCACGCCAGAGGCATCTCCACACCTCCCTGCTTATCCTTCTAATTAAACATTACCCAGAGATTCCTAGTGCGATAAAAGGTGTTAAATGACAGCAGAGGGGAGGGGAGATGGATACAGAGAGTTTGTGAGCAAACAGTAGGTAAGGCTGTCTATTAAGTAAAAGATGCTACAGTTTAGGCTTGGAGGTCAGTTGTCTTCGGCACTTGCTTCAACAACAGAAAAATTGAGAATAGACCTGAAGAGAAGGAAGCATTTGCACAGCAACAGTACAGAGTGAGGGAAGGCTCCAAAAAGATAAAGTTTAACAGCAATCTCAGATTTCAGTTACTTTTGTTCACTTGCATGCTGCAGTGTCACTGTAACTATAATCCTTTGCATACATTTACATCACCGAGCGAGAGCTAAATGAGAAAGGTGCCGATTTCAGCCAGTTCTCAGCAGGGAATATTCTTACTCTCATCTCTCTCTCATTGATTTACACCTGCAAATTGAGACATGAATTGCCCAACAAAAGTTGAAGGAATGAGTCACAACCATATCAACACAAGGAGTTCTCCAAAACACAAGCAAAAAACCAAACAAACAAAAAGGCTGTGGTTGTAATAGTTCACAAACAAACCTTGAAGGGAAGACAGATGCTCCTTTTGTAACTGGAAGGGAGCATTTGTGATTCACTATGCAGAAAAAAGGGTTTCTCAGTCCTCCACGATCCCCGCTGCATCACTCACTGAACAATTTTTGTGAACATAATTCCTCCCTCTCTCAAATTTTTTGCAGTCTTTCTTTGCAAAATATCAACTTTTTGGAGAATAATAGCGAGAGACAAAATGTTATGCTTGAAAAATATTAGTTCTAAACTAAAAAGCAGCTTGGCTGCCTCTTTTTCCCATTTCTCCTTTACATCCTGGGCTTTCTGGCTGTACAACTGCACCAAAGGCGTTGACATAAAGGTAACAGTCTCAAGGTCCTTATGTTGGCTTTAATTACATTTTAGAGTAGCAGTACAAGGTATGATGAGGAAAGATTGCCTATGGTGAAGCTTTCAAAGGTCTTGACTTGCAAAACTAAAATGTCTTCTTCACCTAGTAAGCAGCTTTGCCCAGGAGGAAAACAATACTGACCTTTAGGTGTCTTTATAAGCTGATTATGCATGAAGGAGGTATGGAGAACTTTTCTATTTACTATGACTTCTCCAAAGGTATTATCAATGGGCAAGTAGCAAACTTGTATAAAGCTGTACTGCTGTGCAGGACTAAATATCTGTATTTTGTATCTGAAAAAAAGCTTGCTGAATATATTGAAGATCCCTAAACCATTGCTCAGCTTGGAGAACTGGAGGAAGAAGAGTAGGAAGGACTTTATATAGCCTTTATACATACCTTTTATATGCAAAGTAGGACAGATGAGAGGATTCCAAGGAACACCAGGTACTTAGCATTTACATACAGAAGTGGTGCAGCGTAACCATCATTCACCCTCTAAGTAAATCACTTTAAGAACTAGCTATAATCCAGTACTGGTATCATTTAAGCATCAAGGAAAAGATTTATTATTCTTTCTTTGGGTTTCACTCATATAAATTTTAGAAGTCTTTTGCTATGTATAACCAATTCTTGTAAATCATCTCCTGCAGAGGTAAGTAAACCCATCCCCCAAAGCAAAAAAACTTCCCAGTTTTCTTTGCATTTGGGTGGCATAGCTTTTAAAGAGGATTTACTTAAACTCATTCCCCACATTCCCTTCTTCCCCAGCAGGTAATTTCTCAGAAGAATTTGGCTGACTTAATTGGTCTCACCCTTGATTCTAGAGAAACTCAGTTCCAGAGTGTTTATCCAGCAGTTGCAACACATAGACCATGCTCCAGTCTCCACCTGATAGCTACCCCAACTTCTAAGAGGCCTCAGTTGCTTTCCATTTTGAAGCAGAGATCAAATATTGTGGTATAGCCTCACAGAAATCTCTTAATTAAAGCTTAGGAAGTACATAATACCCAGGAGACCACAAAGGCATGATAAGATCAAAATCAAGTTTACACAAAAGAGGAATTGATAAAATTGCTCAAAATTAAAATTCAAAAGATGAAATAGCTGAAAAAGAGAAACAATGTGAATTCATATTTTGCTTCTTTGGGAATATTTCTTTTTATGAATATGCTCACACAGTACAGTGTAAGTTCAAATATTTCAACGCAGTAAAAATGTCATTTTTACCATTGTGCATACACAAGGCCAAACAAAAGTCACTTTACATATCCTTGAATGCTCTGTTCAGCTGTGTAAATTACTCAGGTTAAGGGAACACAGATAGTAGAAGTTGTTCTTATTTTGTTAATAGATGAAAGTTTTAGAAAATTTAGAAAAAATTGATGAAACAAGACTCTCATTTCTCTTTACCAGCAAAAACCAATCTATTCTGAAATTGGATAAATGCAGCATTTTAAAAATAAGTGAGAAGTCTCTTACACTAACTGAATAAAAACAGGGGTTTAATATTGAGGATTAATGTGTATCCCTTTTCTTTGTGTATGACTTACAGACAGTACAATTCAAGGCACAACTTTATTACAGTTAAATGGTAAAATAAATCTTGTTTATGAGAGTTTATTTGAACCCCATTCTGAGTCATATATTGAGATATGTAAGTGCTTCTGTGAAAGATTACCTTGCAGTAAGTATTCATCCTCCTGAAACATAAATTCTGCAAATTATTTTTAGATGTGTTAAAATGTAGCTCATTCAGCAAAGAATGAGCAGTCTGAATAATGAAAAGGAGGGATGTTAAAAAGAAAAAAAAAAAAAGAACCGGCCTTGCAAATTTGCAAATAATATAATCACAGTGAATCTGCCTGGTACTGTCCATACTCTTGATTCTCTTAGCAAGATCATATCCTTGAAACAACACTTTTGATTTTGAGGGGAGAAGAGGGCATCTCCATGACAGCTACTAAGATAGTGCTTTTACATACAAGGAGGGAATAAGGAGCTCTTACTAGGTAAGTACATCCTTGACTATGACGGAGAGAAAGGTGCAGCAATCAAAACCAAATAGCCAGCTTGTAACATGACATACAAAGAAAGAAGCTGCAACGCCACCAGAGTTTTCATGAGAGTTCTCCAAATTGCCATTTGCTCCAAGGAAAGTATCATTTGCAAATACTGAGCAAGGCACTATCCATAGCCAAGCAGGGTAGGCAGCTCTCCAGAGCTAATCGTCTGTACTGGTTTTGGCTGGGATAGAGCTGATTTTCTTCGTAGCAGGTCTTATGGTGCTATGTGTTGGATTTGTGACCAAAACAGAGTTTGTAACACACTGACATTTTAGCTATTGCTAAGCAGTGCTTGCAAAGCATCAAGGCCTTTTCTGTTTCTCACCCCACCCCACCAGCATTTGGGGGGGGGGGGGGGGGGGGCACAAGAATTTGGAGGGGACACAGCTGGAACACAGGCTAATGCAAATACAAACTTTTCAGTGCATCTCTTCTGGTGTGCTTTAAAAAAGTGAACCTCTTCTAACAACTTCTATCAGATCGTATCATTATAGTACCTAAGCCAGAGCAGTATGAACAGCAAGACACACCTGAGAAGAGTGTAAAACACAAGATAAAGGCACACTGATTACAAAGGTCAAGGAAGAAGGAACAATTAAAAAAGGTAGCTGTGATGTAGTATGACACATGACCCCAGAATTAGCTTGTATTGTACCAGACCCTGTATAGAGCAGAAGAATTTTCCTACCTCATTTAAAATTGTCAAATGATGAAGAGAAGAAACAAGCAGAGGACGAAGCAAGTAAATATTACAATTACACAGAGGCACAGAACATTTTTGTTACACTAGTCATGAATGCTAAGTATGCAGATCAGTGCGGTAATTTTTAATTACTGAAAAGGAAAAGAATAGAGCCTCTCCTCAGAGTATGAACGCTACAATATCAATGTTAATGACTATTCTACAATTGCAAAGTAACACTGTTTCAGTACCACAGCTATTACTTACCACCTTATATTTTAAAAGGTCTGCTGAAAATTAGTTACAGCTGTACATTTTCACTCCCAGCCACAGTTTTTGCAGGTTAAAGGCATCACTTGCAGATGCGAAGCATCCACAAAGGAGAAAAGAATCCTTTTCAGACACAGGTAAACCTTAACATTTAGGAGACAGTTAAATATATCAAGAAAATAATATTAGAATGTGAATTCAAGCAGCTTCTTTGGAAAGCTTTCTATAAACTTCTTATGAACTTCCTGACTTCTGCAGCCTTCGAGAGCCAGAGGATAAACCACACAAATAAATACTACCCACACCTACTGACTTTTCTAACTGTCCAACCTTTATTTAGTAATACAACCAATTTTGAAGGTCCCTCCAGATGTTCACTTCTCTGCTTCTCCACATTGTCAGGCCCCTGCCATGCAGGTCAATGGCAGAATACTTCATGCCCATTCTAGCAAACAGTTCTGGCTTCCAGAACAAGGAGACTGCATCCAAGAGTACCTACAAGAAATGGCCCTTATCACAGGCTGACTATTAAACCAAAACAGGAGGGCAGTAGCTGTCCTGATCCAAAACAATGAGGAAGACCATCTGAAAACCAGAGGCAGCTGAGTGTCTGCCCACAAACACTCCTGGACACATTTAGTTTGGTGGCCACTAAGCACACTGCATTTCAATACTATCTGACTTGTCCGAGAGCCCGGCGTGACCTCGAGATGAACGTCCCAACAGGGTTTCCACTTTGCAGTGTCGGACATTTCGTCGGTGCAAGCTCGGAAGGGTCACTCTTCCAGTTTGCTGCGTGGCTTAGTGTTTGGCACGTAAGTTACCTCACTAGTCAGGAACAGCATGGATCTCATCCCAGCAAGGCCCTACAAAGCATGGGAACTCTTTGGGTTATCCTACTGTCATAGGCAGCAGTACTAACACCTTATCTACACTTCTCCTCCTCCAAAAAGACACAGGAGCAGACCCACCGGCAGAAAGTGAAGCAAAGTTCCTCCAAATGCTGTAAGTGTGACTAGACCTCTGGCTGCCCATTCACTGATCGGTCCAGACAGAGGAGAACATGACCAGCCTTTCTGTACTTCCAAAGGGTTGTATGGTTAGTGGTGATTCTGCAATCCTACTCTACATGATGCTGTCTAGCCAAGAAGAAGAAAACGCTGTAAGAGGAAAGTAAGGGAATTATAATCATCGGGGTTTGTAGGAGAATGGGGAAACTGTTTCTTTTGAAAGGGGAAGCAAACACAAAAAAACCTTGCAGCACATTCAGCCAAGCTTACTGAGGTGAGCATCTGTTTTCCATACTCTTTCCTCAAAGTACATGGAGATCCTGCCAGTAAAGCTCTAAACTGATGTTGCCTTTAACTACTACTGCAGCCTTTACTTCACCATAAACTTACCTCATCAAAGCTTTTTATATTAACAGGAATAAGGCCAGGTCTTACTTACTGATGTAAATCCAGAAAAAGCATCAGCAAAACCCATAGATACACCAAGTTTCTGTTTGTGCATGTAAATCACATACTTACTTAATACTCACTTGTTTACTTAAATAAGGAATTTAAGTCCATACAAAAGGAGAGCCAATTAAAAACTCCTCATAAGGAAAAGGGAAAACTAGTAACACATAAGTAAAATAAATTATATAGGAGCACTGCTATTAATTTCTAGAGTCAAGCTAGAGTTAGGATTTAAATGCTCATTGAAATATATACAAGATTTTTTTTCTGTCCCTTGTGTACTGTAAAGGACTTAAAAATAGTATGACATCTGGGATCACAGCTTTGCTCTTACAGCTTTTAAAATATATAAGCAAAAGTACTTGCATAGCTATTTCGGTCATTCACTGGGGGAAGTTATTTGAATTTTCACATAGTCTGGCAACACATCTGCAATTATTTTGTGTTATTTAGAACACATGTTTCATGAAACATAATTCCAATTAAAGAGCTGCTCTATATTTAAATTTGACCATTTATAATTTTTTTTTTAAAGGTTGGGTAAAATAAGAGGATTTAAATGTATTGCGGGGGGTATTATCACTACCACTGGTTTCTGTTTCTATAGCAGTTTTTATCCCAGGATTGCAACATGTTAATTAAGGCTTCTGTTCAGAAGAGCCTTCGTCTCCAGGAAGGCTGTTTAGCACATGCTTAGTGAGACTCATGCATAAGCTTAGATTTAAGTTCATTTTAATGTGACTTTCTGAACAGTGATGTGGCTTTAGCACATAGGTAAGGGAGTTTTTTCTCTTTGCAATTAACCAAATTTCATACTCTCCCTGAGGTCTCAACTCACATAGTCAGTCTCTTTAACGATTTTTGCTCTACTGTAATCCAGAGAAATGAAACATGGACAGACTGAGATCCACATTTTCCAATCTGGTCCTTAATTTGGGGGAGATTTCCTTTTCCAGACCAGACTAGAATCCTAGGGATTTTTCTGAAAAAGAAGACCTAGCTGTGTAAAAGGGGGAACTCAAACTAGGCTACTTGGATTTACTAGTTCTTTCATATTTGGCTCTAAAATTGCAGAAAATTAGCTTGTTATAGAAACATTAGATCTGTGGTCACCATTAATGTCAAGGAGAGTCATTACAATTTACAGCCTCACAAAGTCAACAAACACATAACAATGTAAAACATTTAAAGGACATAAAGAAAAGCAAAATTATGCTCTATTTGGTAACTGTTACACATGCTTCAGGAGTTTCCCTTGAGGATATATTTATGAGTTCTGGGTAGAGTGATTTAAACCAGTAACGTGTCGAAACCAGACAGTTCCATTCCCAGCACTGGGACCCCAGTAGACACAAACCTGATCTCTTCTAGAGATGTGCAACCATGTTAATGCAACAATGAATCCAAGCTAACTTCCTAAATACCATAAAGATGGCACTTCTTTTCCTGTTTCAAGCTCTAACTTAAAGAGTATTGCAATGCATGGGAGGAAGGGTTTGCGAGAGAGCAAAGGGAATGAGAAATCCACTTTCCATTAGCTCATAGGAACGGTGAAGCACATCTGACCCAGAGTCTTACCCACTCTGAACTGTCCCAGCGCATTTCGAGAAAGCTAGCAAGGTCGTATGACCGAGAGCAAACAGTTAACATATTGCATCCTTGTTGTGTATGTGTATATAGTATTTAATATTTTTCCTGTTTCTCTAAAGCGCTCGGTCTCGGTCTGGCACGCGGGCTGCACATCACAAGTTGCATGCTTAGTTTTTGTCATCGCCGAGTCCCAGCAGTGCTCACCGGACTCCTCTTGCAAACCAAACTGCAATCGACAAGCTCAAATAAGCTTTTTCCCTCCTTTACGTGATGTCTGGCCATCAGAGGTAGGAAAGATAGCAGCATTTTATGTGGTCCAGCTGAAGTCTTAACCTGCACCTGATATTTGTAGATGAGCTCCAGAAAGACAGGTGTTTTAATAAGGTAAGTGTTGATAGAGTTTGATAGACACATCTTTGGAAGTAGCACTTAACAGCACTTCAATACTGATGCTCTTGAGGCCCTACAAGTATAAATTCCTTTAGAACTATGTGTCAGGAAGATCGCTGGGAGGAAAATCCCCTCTGTTGGAAAATTCTTGCTGATCTCACAAATAACCAAAATAATAATAACTAACTATGGCAGTTAAGCACTTCGGAATAAGTATGTGTGTACGCCCGCTTCCCAAACACACAGGAGAAGTGGCAAACTTTGCTATTTACTCAGAGATTAACAAGCACTGTGAGGCAGGAATCCTAAAAACAGGCTGAAGAGAAGGATTTCTGATGAACTCTGCCGACAGCTCCTTCCTGCTGCAATCGCTGGGAGCTCCCAGGCAAGCGCTGTGAAGCGCTTGCTCAGTGCAACACCTTATGCATAAGATTGCTGAAACACACTAGAGGTTTTGTCATTTCAAACCACAACTTTTCCCTGTCCCAGAAACACAAAGGGCCTGTGCGAAGCAGAGAGCTAGCAGCACAGCGCAATGCTTATTAAGCCAACAGCTGGATTCTGTCCTGACTTCAATTTCTAATTTCAGAGCTTAGCCTCAAGCAATGTATCATTACTTGTCTCATACCGAAGTAATAGCAACACAGGTAATCACAACAACACAATTTTTGCAGAAAATCTCATTTCCAAAAGTAGAACGCAAGACACCTTGCCCGGTCCCTGCTAACACTCACTGTTTGAAACTCCATCTGCTTTAGATATAATAAAACTCTGAAAACATGGACTTTCTGTGGAGCTCGCAGGCACATTTCTCCACTCAAAAAATTAACATGGTCTTGAACACTAAGAGTTACTTTTTCTAAACGTGGTATTCAAAGAGGGTACTTGAGCAGGACTCTCATTTGGGGCTTATATTTCTGGTGCATCTGGCAGTGAGGGGTGAACTAGAGATCAACACTATGTTTTGTTATTGACATCTGTTGAATGTTATAGATTTAATGCTTCCCATGATCTGAGCACACAAGTCTACAGGCTCTCAGAGGTGGCAGCCTCTCTTCTGAAGGTCTCAAACAGCTTTGGATCTGAAGGGAAAAGATGATACAGACCACTCTCCTCTCTTTCAATACTTCGAAAGAGAGACCTGTTAGGACAAGCTGAAGCTCAATTCCCAAATGCCAGCTGGAGAGACCTGTACATTGATGAAATTACTCTACGGAATCTGGTTTTTGTTGATTTTTGTCTATATTCCAGGTGCCTAGTGTCCTGGTTAAGTTCACTGAAGAACAGTCCAAATACATAGGCACCCCAAAGTCATATGCTGTCATGCAACTCTTGCTACATTGCAGATAATTTAGCTGGCTACAGAAAGTCAGAAGCTATTCTGATATGTCATACTTGCAAAACATTATTTTGCTGCTATTAAAGCTAATAATGGCATAATAAAAACATTATTAACATTTTAATTATAATTAAACTACCAGTTTATTAATATAAAAAATTAGCATTATATGTTATTTCTTATATTATTATCCATAATAATAAATATCTAGCATTATAAAGCTGTACACTGGCAAAAGACGCTTTCTTAAATATTTGTTTTGCTTGACATCAAAAGCAGGAAGCCTGAACTGTTTCCCACCAAGAACATCCTGAAAAACCTCTTTGGGAATTGCAGCCCCCTCAGAAATACCACACACCATCACAGAACACTTATTTAAAACACTTGAAAGAACGTGAGGCTGACACAATGTATGAGATCATGCTTTCAGTCTCCCCAGCTTACTTTTTTGTATGCCATTTACCATCTCGCCAAGACATTTATTCCACCTTTCAGACCATTATTCATAATGAGAAGATTTATTTTATTTATGTAAACACTGTGATCAGCATCATTTTGCAGAGTACGCATTTCTCTCTTCAGGTTTGTGTTCACAGAAGCATCTTGAGATATGGTCAAGCGGCAGATGTTGCCCTCAGTGACCAGAAAGAAACTTGTCCTAAACACTGCAATCAAATATTAGATCTGATTACAATGTTGCATACATATATTTTTTCTAATTTGGATTAAGTCCATTGAAATAATGCCATTTTCCCAAGCCAGCCCCAGAAACAAGAAGGTCCCTCAGCAGCAGCAAAGCTCCCCATGGAATTCTAGCAGACCACTAAAGGAAACATGTCAAGGGCTAAATTAAACCAATCCTTCACACAGGCAGAAAAGGACAAAAAGAATACAAGAGTAGTTCCTTCTTGCCATACTGTGAGCACCACGAGCCGTAAACGGATGAGGGGAAGCAGCATTGTGGCCCTATCCTGCACTGCCCTCGGAGTTAATTCAATCCTGCCACCCCAAAGGGTGGTAGAGCCTGTTGTGGAGACACGGCTTCTGAAGCATGACATCTCTGAGCTGCACATTTCTGAAGGATTGGGGAGCGTTCAGGGGAGAATATTGCTACAAGTTCACCTTGGCTTTATCCTTCCTCCCCCTCTGCAAATCTGCAGAGGCCGCTGCAGGAGACATAACGCTAAGCTAGGCAGACCTTTGGTCTGTTCTGGTGTGTCCATTCTTATGTTCAACCTCACACAACTTCAGAGCTTTTTTAGGAGGGGTTTTGTTTTCCTGAAGTGTGTTTCTCTTTCTTTTTTTGAGTAGTGAGGCTCATCAGATGTCAGCTAACATTTTTCTCTCTCCCAATGACCCATCAGCTTATATTCTTCCCCCCGAGCATGTCAAAAGTAGTTGAAAGATACGCCTAGGTTTCATAGGTATTTCATCTTTACAATCTGGCTTCTGTATCGTCTATAGTTTTTGAAAAGCACCACCTACTTCCTACTATTATTTCTTCTGTTATTTTTAATAGAGGCTGCTTCTGTTCAGCGTGCTTTTGAAATCACGCTAATTACACAGTTATCTTCTGGCACAGCTGCACAGATGTGTGCAGAAAGACCTCCCTAGAAGCCTTAAGGTATATTCGCTCACCGTTGATATTTCGTCTGTTTCAGTACATATTGGGTTATTCTAGACTGGAAACCAGGTGAAGATGGTTTCAGCCAGACACTGCTGCAGTGGAGAAGCTGCGACTTCTTCCCCAGGCAGCGGGGGCCCTAAATCTCTGCAGAAGGGAAAGATAAGACCTTAAACTGCAGCAGCTAAACCCACCCAAGCTTTCAGTCAGAGCCCTCCTTTAGGAAGTTTCCCTCTTAGATCTTAGAAAAGGTCACGTATTTAAAGGGATATGAAACAAAAATGTTGTTGCTGCCTAATTTTCAAGGCCGTGAGCAAAAGGTTTCTCAGGGGCCTTGAAGAAAATGTCAAGGTACAGAGAATTTGTTTCATAAAAACCTTTGCTGCCCAGATTAAAGTTTACTACTTTCAGCCTGCAGAGGAATCAAAGGAAAACGAAAATAATGCACATACTATAACAACCCCAAGGCACAGCAAGAAAAAAAGCAGAAAGGAATAATTCGCAGCAAGGTTAGAGAAACATAAGAGAAGAATTACAATAATGTAACATAACAGGTGTAAGAACGCAAAATGAATGGATTAGATAGAGCTGGATCAACATGAGACACTAGCGTGGCCTGACCTTTAGAGCAAAGGTGTACAAACAGTAAATTACTGCCAAAAGCAGTTTGTGATCTGCTGCCAGCAGCAGCTAATTTGCTACAGTGGAAGAGAAGGGGTGACATGAGATTACAGCTGCCATTTATACGTGGGAGAGGACAATGCAGCGCATTATTTCTGGGCAGCACAGTGCTAGCCAAACAGAGCTGGCAGGCGACTTTTTACTACGTTCCTCGGCAGGGTTCAGGGATATTTCACTGGCCCAGGCCATGTCTGAGGCATGTAGGAGAAAGGGAAACAAACCCAAAAGTTGCTGCATACAGGTATGAAGACAACAGTCCGCGCTTGGAGTGGCGCAAGGGTAATGACTGTGAAATGGTACAGACTAGGTGAGGTAACTGGATTTTGCATGCTCCGGGGGGGGGGGGGGGGCAAATTCCCATGGGAACAAAAAAAAGTCGAACGTGTCCCATCCTTACTGTGTTTGCTATATATTCAACATTGGGTGAGAGACTAGAGAGCTCAATATTACATCTGAGAAGATAGCTACCTATGACAGTAATTCTTAAAACCATTTTGGGTTGGACAGGGGATGCACTGTAAAAGTGCTTGTCCTGTACAGAGGAACAGCAGATGATCCAAGGTCAGCAGATTGGCAAAGTCTTACTTCAGAGCTGTCTGCAAGAGGACAATTTGGAAAGAGAGCCATTATCTGCAGGTCAAGCTAAAAGATTGTGCTGTATACCAAAGTGAGGAGAGCAAAGAGGACCCCTAAGGAGATCTCAAACAGTATTCATGCTTGAGCTTTATTCATTTGGTTTGATGTCATAAATTTATGATCCCCGTAAATGGATATTGTTCCCCAGTTGGTCTTTATAGCTGCTCACAAGGTAATACACTGACAGCACTGCTCAGCTTTTACATCATTCCAAGATGGATACGAATCATAGATACGATATATTTGCATATGAGAAGAGCCCTTACCTAGTGAAAACAAAGTTTTAAACATTAGGAGACAGCCTAAATAAATATGGCTATCCCTGTGTGTTTAACTGTTTTAATTAAATGAGTTGTGTTTCTCTGTCATGAAGCTGCTATAGTCACACACACTGGAATGCCACTGTGCTTAGCAGAATAAAAATTCACTTCCCCAAAGAGCTGACAGGCAAGTCCTCCTGTGAGTCAAATTAGTCTAGAATAAATTTAAAATTTATCAGATGCCATAAGAGCTTGCAGTTTTACTAGGAAGTAAGAAATCTCCTTGAGTTTATGAACTTAGGAACCTAATTGTAAACCGAATGCAATTATAAAACTGTATATCATAGGGTGTTGTAGACACTCTCCAGTTAAACATCAAAAAAATTTCCATTACAATATTATTTCATTCTACATTCTTTGGCTTTAAAACTGGGTTTTGTTATAGCAGCTGTATAATTTCTCTGCTACATTCAGATGTGAGGCTCTAAACTGTAACATCCTATAAATACATGAGAGAGAAACTTCCAATATTTGGTTGTTACTTAATAAAGGAGGAGAAAGACAGAGAAAAATAAAAAGAACTTTGGTGAGATAATCTAGTTGACTTCCTAGTGCAAAGGAATGAGACTAACTGGTTACCTTTAACACGTAGGCCACCTTATAATAGAGTGGGAACAGAAGTCTTTAAAATCTGACTTCAGCACTTTACAAAAACCTGCTTCTCAGCTAGAAACTCATGGTAAGATGAAACCACAGGTACAGCAAATGCCTGATTTGGCATAATGTTTTCTAGTAATTCTGCCAACAACGGTTAATAGGATTTGGATACATTCTTATTAGGAGGTGTTTCAACACAGTATTTTCAAAGGATGGTACTTTCTGCTTTTGGTTACCAGATTTTCCTCTTCGTTCTTTTCAGAGAACTTGAAAATGACCCTACAAGGAGTTATTGACAAATGATGTTTGTTATCTAAAGTGGCTAGCAGAAGCATATCCTCCTCACAGCATGAAAGCACATTATACTGATATGCTATAGAGAGCCAGAAGCCAAATAAAAATTTTCTCCCACAGCCTATGGAGTCTGACAATGATAATACTTTAATTACAAAACTGAAATTCAGGCTATGTTGGCTGAAAGGCTTCCCAGAGCACACCAGTCATTCTGAGTTTGTTCCTTTTTTTCAAAGAGAAGCCACAGAAATCAGAAGAAACTTCTGAGGCTGCTCAGTTTTGACCCCATGCCAAGTGCAGCTTGAGGGCACAAGTTCTGATTACTTGGGGGTTTAGTCTTGGGTTCCACTCAAATCCCCCAGTACCAAGCAAAATTCAGGGAAAATAGGAAGCCTCCCACCACTGTTGTATCCCATCTCAGCAATTCACTGGGAACACTCGTTCTGTGACTCCTCTTTAAAACCGCGCAATAAACCTCAAAGCAGCTAATTGATGGAAATTTATCTTTGCCTAATGTGGCCACCCAAGATGCTGTGATATTACTATATACGTAATAGAGAAGCAAGCAACTAAACTCAAGCCAGAAGCACGGTCATTGCTGAAGATACAGGCTTTTCTGTGAATGCTCCTCGAGAATGTTAACTTACAGACAAGAGAAGTAGAGAGAGGATTTCAAAGTACGGAGAAATGGGACAAAAGTTACAGTAGGGTATATATACTGCATGGCTTCAGGGAAGTTGTGTGTGCGAAAAGCGACTGCTCTGACCATGGGTCAGTGGCGGAGAGGGCAGCCGCTCTGCGAATGAAATTCACATCTGGAAAATCACTCTCCTCTGACCTTGTGGGGCCCAGGCACATCCTCCCCTCTGGGGGGTGGCTGGCTCCCAGGATCAGTAAAATTCACTCACCTGAAGATGTTCTAGGCATTTTTTAACTTACCTATTTCCCCTCCCTACAAAATGAACGAAATTCTTTTCCAGGCTAATATTAACAGATTTTTCACAATAATTTGCTTTCAGTTTGCTATAGTTGAAGTAAGAAAATTCTTAGGCATGGTTTAAATCTGAAATTAAGCTTCCTGTTCTCTGTATGGCTTTGTAGTAGGTTCAGATAGCAAAAGCAGGTCTATACATCAGAGAAACTAACATTATTTAGGCTTTTGTTCCACTCTTAATAAACAGATAGGGCACTTTGTTGCTTCAGAGTGTCTACTGCATGCCTAGATAGTTATTCAGGTAAGCCAGAAGAGTAACAGAAAGCTCTCCAGAACCACAAAGGCAAAGTAGTAAATAGCCTTAACGTGCGTGAAGAGCGCAAGAGAGTAGAGACTGAGTCTCACTGATATGCTGGACTGACCTTCTGCTGTTACTCACCAGAAATTTGGAACAGAACAGATTTTCCTTTACGTTCAAGCTCTGCTTAATGTATGAGAATAGGGCTGGGCACCAGTTAGGTCTTCCTGATTCTTATGGATGGTATAGACTCCTGACGTAAAGGTTTAATCCAGCAACACATACCTATCAGAAAGTACACTCAATAACTAAAGACTACTGCTTTTTCTAGCCCAAGCTGACCCCTACTCTGCAACAGAGTCTAAGGTGGCTTTGCCTTATGCAGATTAAGACATCTTCTGCCTTCTCTCTCCTTCCAGTCTGAAATTCTTAACTGAGCATACCAGAACTGAGAACCAAAGCCAAGCTGTTTACAAATCATAATGATAAATTATAACAGTTATTGAGGTTCATTGCAGCTGGATTTGCTGACGCACATACGCAGTTAACCAGTACAACCGGTGAAAACCTCACCATTCCTCCTGACTCCAATTTTGTCATTTAATGCCATGACAAAACATAGATTATTTTTTCCATTAAGGAGATTTGTAACGTTGCACATTGTTCCATTAGCAACTGAGGGACTACTCTTTCAAAGAACCAGTGGAAAGAAAGGGTTCAGAGATGAAAAGAATAAAAGGATGAACAAAGGATATGGTGACTTTTTAAGGTGATGCAAACGTCTTTTCTAAGTGCTTTTGAACTGAACTTCACACATGCCTATTCCATTCTCCTTTCTAAGCCAACTCTAATGGCTCTTTTAGCATTGTGATGACACATGCATATGGATGGGAATCTCTCCTGAGCTCCCTGAATGCTTTAAAAGCCCAAGAGCCTGCATTTTAAGTATTTAACCAGAGCACTTGCCTTCAATGTATATATCACCTTGCAAATTACCAGTGCTACAGAATATTCATGCCAGCTCATATGGGACCAAAGTTATACTAAACCTGACAGCAGCCGCGCTGCCATCACATATGTTCTGAAATAACCCTTGGTCAAAGCCTCAGAACTACAACTGTGTAGGCTTTCATGTAACCAATCCATCATTTATTTTGTTTGTTGCCCAGCGCTAAGACTTGCAAACCATGTCTAAGTTTTCCTGCAATGCAATTACTTGCTGATATTGTGCCAAGTTCAGACTAATGGTTTTCATGCATCATTAAACATATTCGGAGTGGGGAACCTACAAACAGGTTTCAAACTAACTTGAACAGATTTTATTATTAAGTTTTTCATAAATGGCCTACTTCTCAGCTTGTGGCTCTGTCCTCATAAACATTTAAAATATATAGTTAATACATCAGCTTCCCAGGAAGTGCCATATTAGCTGCTGAGGTTTTTTTCAAGATGAAATTGATAAAACGAGTGCCTAGTAATGGCCCTCCAGATGAGATAAAGATCTCCTCTTCTGCCTTCCATTAGTATTGTCTGGCTTATTTCTCCACACTGGCTCATCATAAGTGTGTATATATATGTTGGGGGGGGGTATATATATAGCATTATACATCCGTGGGTTTTTTTCACATGAAGGAAAGTAACAGGCCATTGCAATTTTGTACAAGCTGTCACTAAGGAATCAAAATAATGCTCCAGCCTCATCTAGCCTTTCCTCATCTCATCATTTTCTATTGCACAAAAGGAAGCAACTCTATAATAAAACATACTTATCTCTTACACAAGATCCTCATATATATGTATTTAGCAAAATAGGAGGGCTTAGAGCAGGCATGACAGTATGGAAAGAAGCCTAAGCGTAAATATGAGGTTATGACATATGTCTTTCCTATGATGACACAATAAAAGCCTGTATTTTGATTAAGTCTTCCTTGAAACTGCAAGTCCAGATTCCCCATACATAGCAGTCTATAAGCAGCTTAAACCTAGAGTGGGCTAGCAAGCTCGATGAAAGTGTGGCTTCTGCTCCAATTCAGGCTCTAGCCTTCCTGCTGTTTGAGGGTTTAGAGGAAGAACCTGGGATTGAGAGCATAGGCTGGCTATTCTCTCACTTCCAAAGTCTATTTACAAAACATATTATTGGTCTTTATTTCCCAGTTGTCTCCTAGGCACTTGAGAACACTAAAAGCTGAGAAACTTAACATTTATGCACATATCGCAGCTTTGTTTTTACTTGTTAATAAAGATTACCATTCAATTTTATTTTCTAGCTCAATAGAAGCTATCATGCTGGGGGGGATGGCAGGGGGAAGGAGTATACTTTTACTTCCCTTAAGTGTATAAGCCATGAAGATTAGCATTTTTTTATATCAATATCACTGCATCCACATATGAGAGTATTAAAGAAGGTAAACTTTTTTTTTTTTTTTTTTAACCTATGCCAGGATAATCAAAAAGTTATAAGCCACATGTAGAGAAACTCTGAAGGCACAGATATCTGGTAATAGGCTGTTCTCCATGGTTGTATTCTGCCTGGAACAAGTTCCCTCCTAATCTGAAATAGCCCAAGTCTACTGACTGCCAGGGCACATTGCAAGGTGCCTGTATTTGTGCAGAGCGTGGTAGAAGATAGGTATTACATCTGTGTGTGGGAGAAGCATTTCGGTTTCCGGCAGAGGGCTGATTTCTGCTTGCTGCTGGGGTAAGCTGCTATTTAATTTCACGGTGAATTGTGTCAGAGCTCTGTTTTTCTTTGCAGTATAAATCCTAGTAAATTGCCAAACACAATATAAGTTTGCTTTAAACAACCTACTCTCATTGTCCATTGATGGACAAAATTCTAACCTACTAAAATGAGTATAATCCACTAAAATCACTTTACCCTGTGGAGGCAGCAGCGCATCAACAGCTTACGTGAAGTATCAACCTCTCTCATAGTTAAATGGTCTGAGTTTCACATGAACTGGCTATCTCTATTTTTAATACACATATCCCCATCAAGCGCTGTCCAGTAGAGAAGGGATATAGCAACACCCATTTTAAAGATGAAAAACTCTGACACAGACAAGCTATGGGCCAAATAAACTGTGCCTAATAGGATTTTTCAAGAAGTCTTGCACGCCTCTTCAGAGGCTTCAAACACTGTGACAATCTGGCTTCTCTCCGCTAAGTCACTCTTCTTGTTTTGTCCTGCATGCATTTCACTGCCACGGGTGGAGGTCTGAAGCAAAGCCTAACACAGTTTCCAGACAGCGAGAACATTTTACACTTTAGAAACAAGGTACTCTGTAAGAAACATCATCATACTAAGAACAAAGTATACCAAGTCTTTAAGTCATGTATAATGTATCGGCAGTTGTTCAAGGTTATTAATTTGAACCAAGTTATTCACCCAAGGAGAGACAGTAGCAGACAGAAGTAGAGTTATACAGATATTACAAGAAACCCAGATGCACAAAAGTGTCAAAGCTGTAAGAAAACTTCATCTCACTCGTCCTACCACAGGTAGATATTGCATCTGCTGAGGCAGAGGAGGCCGATAATTTTATCAAAGTTTCATCTTGCTGACTGTTTCACTACACAAGCTGGTTTTCACAATGCCATTTTTCCTATCGGCTCTAAAATTTCCCTTTGAAAACATCTACTGATCATTTTCCCCCTCACTTCTTAGCCCAAATTTTCTGATTTCTGACTGACAGTTAATATATTGCACTGACAAATGCTGGCATATGAATGTTTACTTAAGTACTTAAAACGTGTCACGTTTGGTTGGCCCAGCAACCTGGACTAGGTGTTTCTGGTACTCTATTGTCTATTACTGTTCTATGTCAAATTTTAGGAATAATTTCGAAATGGTGTAACGAGAACCACTAGCATACCACAGCTTTAAAGGGCCATATAATACTGCTCTGCTTTACTCTCATTTCCACTGCTCATTATTCTCAAGACCGAGTTTGATTTTTTGATCACCAAGCAGCAATATTCTTAACTTCACTTTTTTCCTGTGAAATGCTCAATAAAACACCCAAAACATTTTATATAGGAAGGCTTCCTGGCCTTAGGAATGTTTTTTCATGACTGGGCTCCCAAATCCATGGTCATTTTTGTGCTCTAAATTGAGGATGCCATAGTCCCACTCTTCACCTCCCTCCTGTCCCCTCTCTCAGCATCCTTTCTTCCTTTGTGCCAGCTCTAGTCCTTCTGTAAATGCAAAGTGAGCACTTCAGGGCTTTTCAGCTGGATCAGGGCCTTGAACCCTCTCCTTAGTAGCCAGGTAAGCACAGCAGGTTGAGGTTTGGAGGTGGTAATGCATCCCCACATTGACTGGCTTGGTACAGACAGTGCTCTCAGACCAAGCCCAGGTCAGACTAAAATGCTTCAACACCGAACTGACATTATTTTCTATGACAAAAAAAAAAAAAATAAAAAAAAATCCGATGGAAGGACTTAATTCAGTGGGGTTTGGATTGAACAGAAAATACGTGACCTGTTAAAAAAATGATAATTTCTTTCTGAAAGAAAACGTCCCTTCAGCCTCTCCATTAAAGTACACAATGTTCACAGACATAGGTACATCTTACATAAATTACTGATGGTCCAAACAACATATGGTTTAGTTTGAATATTTTATTCAGCTCTGTCATGGGATTTAACTTTAAGTGAAGTCTTAATTCCATCTGAAAGGCCCCCAAGACTGCTTCCCTAAAAACAAACCAAAATCAAAGAAAGTCTTGGACTGAATCCAGGCAACCCATTATAATTCAGAATTCAAAAGGCAATGTCACAAAGAATGATCTAAAGTCACAGGAAAGGACAGAAATAGCACAAGAAAGCTTTTTCTCACACTCTGTCTAGCGTATTTTATTTGTGTGAGAAATTGTAAGGGAAACAGTAGACCTCAGATATTTTCTGTGTATTAAAACAACATATGCTGCTGAAGAGTACCCTCTTGAACAGTGTCTAGCAGGCTTTGTCTGCATTTAAGAAAATGAAACACAATGTATCGTTACTGTCCTCATTCAAAGATATAGGAATGGACTTATCTGTTGTCAAGTACTCCCTTAAGGTAGGCTGGGACTAATAGAAATAGGATATGAAAGCTCATCTACCCATTAAGCTCTTGTCCAGGTTGTGGTAGCAAAGTACTTTTTGAAAATACCATACAAATAAGCATCAGATATGAAAGATTTCATCTACATTTCAGCTCCTGAGGGGAACTTTCCCTGCACACACACACACACACACATATATATATAAATTCTCTGAAAGCCTGCCCATGTTTCTCTCCAATATCACTGATTTTACATTTTCATTGTAAAATTGTCATTCTGAAGATGCACTTGAGACAACCCCACATTGCTGAGCTACCTGATTATCACCCAGTTTGACTGCTCTTTCCACATGTGTCTTTATTTAGCTAACCTTGCTTTGTCTTGCTTTGTGAAAACCCTTGCTTTACCTGACTATCATCCAGGAAAGCAGTTAAGCCCGTGCCTAATTGACAACGCACATGAGCCCTGGCCTCTGCTCTCACATCCACAAGCAACCCATTTTGCTGCTCTGCTACAGCAGCAAAAACAAGTCCTCAGTGAGCCTACAGCTACCCAAACGAGAGGCTCGCCATTGATTTCAGCAGGCTAAGGAACAGATCCCATTTTTTTTGCTCTTTGCTCACCTCAAATATTCAGTTATAAACCTATAATCAAGCCCACAAGGGTTGCCATTTATATGCACTGACCCAAGCATCCTAAATCCCAATGTTACAATTAAGTTTCTTCGTCAAGATCTGTCTTGTAAGCAAGCTGCTAAGGTCTTTCTGATGTAGGTTTTTGTTGCTGCCACTTGTCAGTGGCCTACATTTGATTCTTTTCTTACCCATGTTGCCTAGCAGGGGAAAAGTATATAGGTGCCTAATAATGAACTCAAAATGAGATTCAAATCATTGAGGCTTCATTTATAGCTCTGTGAACATAGGGCCTCAGAGCATTCTAGTTTTGTCATTTATTTTGTATTTGTAAATCCTACTCTGAGTGTAAGGGGATTATGAGAACTGCTGGGGACAAGGGAATAATAATCCTTACCAATATTTCCTTTGAAACGCAGACCTTGAGTTCCCTAACGGTAAATCTTTCCAGTGGATTAGTCACAGAGACTCACTGCGAGAACATCATATCTCTGCTAAAGTTAAATGTCTCTTCTAAACATATTTAAAACCATTTACTTCATTTATAAAACAGCTATTTTTCAATTGATGTTGTTCTGCTTACTGATTACTGAGAAAAGTTATTAAGGTTGCATTTAAAGACATTCAAGGTTAAAAAAGCTTTTCTTTCATTCATTAAGTATCTGCAGGAAAATAGCCTTTTCTACACACATTTACACTAGAATAAATACTGAACTCTTTCACTGATTAAATTGCATTAGAGGAGAACTCAAGAAAGGCCTGATTTGAGGGCTTTTGCCCAAATCATAAAAATAGATATACCAGAGAAAGAAAGTAGAAGAGGATTCTTCAAATGACGACATGTATTAGATAACTTCATCAAACACCTAAGGATGGTATTAACAGGCTAAGTAACAGTGTCATAAACAGTGTCCTAATTAGAGGCAGAATGTATATTCATTCACTGTCCTAAAGACTGCCCTTAAAGGCAGTCTTTCTTTTAAGACCAAGCTACAACTAGTTTCTTTTTGCCCCTAGTGTTTCAGTTAGCCGTCACCATAAATTAATTACATTTACTCATTTAAATAAAGTATAAATCTTTTATTTACTGAGTGATTTCAGTCCAGTGCTGATGTGAAGTAAAATGTTCACTTGTGAAAAAGAAAACAAGTTCATTTTTTTATAGGATTGCATTGAATCACACGAAAGAAGGTGCAAGAAACCCACTGCACCTAAAACTAGGGCTGGTAGACATCATCTAGCCTGTGCAAACCAGTTATCTAAATCAAGACTCTCCAAACCTAAAACAGGAGGGAAAGGACTGAGATTCCCCCTTCAACTACTTATGAAAGCACGAGAAAGAGGAGCTATACCACTGCTTGTCAAACCAAGTATGGCTGGAAAAGGAAAGGGCTTACTCCCAAATACAGCAAATTCAGATACTGCAGTTGCAGTACTATGAGACAAGAGAGAGGGTTAATCCCAATAATAACGTTCATGTTATTTTTGTCAGCCCTCATAGCAAATTGTGTGGCATAAAATCCATTGTTCAGAAGCCACGTGTTATCAAACCAACCTGATAGCAAATTCTAAAAGCATTTTAATAAGATTCTTGCATCATGGAGACAGTCCAGGGAACACATATAATCAGAAAAGCTGAAATATTATTACTATGCATAAACTGCACTATCATCGCTCCTAGCTCTTTGTTTTGTTGTGTGTTCGTTATTTTAATTTTATGAAAGCATCATCATGTTCTTCCTTAATCTCACCTCCGTTTATACACACCACCAGTGAGCATCTCACTAATGAGATTTCTAATTTTTGTGAGATTTATCTCTATGTCTCTCTTGCTTTCTCTCTTCATCTCATTATTTTCAAATGAAATGGCATTAACATTACCCTTAATAAAAATATTTTTCTCAGATGTAGTCTTTACAAGTCCTGCTCTAATACCTTCATGAGATTTATCTCAGAGCAAAGACATCATGGTGGCAATTTAAGACTCAGAACACTAACTGTGCTTGAATTCCTTCCAACCCAAGTACAGTTGGCTGAGAATTGATTTTCCATTGCAATGCGGTGTTGGCATGCCTGCACTGTATAGAGTAGGCTGCCTGCCAGCCTTACCACTGCCATGCAGGACTAATAACATAATATTATATAGACTTACAAGTTTATTTCTTTGCAAGCTCCCATGACAAGAACTCAAACTTTTTCTTGACTAGGAGCAATATTGCTATTTGATTGACATTCCTTCCAAGGGAAGCTAACTCATTACGAATTCCTGCTCTGAAATATAGCTTTAATTGGCTCCATAGTGGAGAAACTCTACTGCAGACACTTTTGTGCAGTCTGATCTAGATTCTCTGCAGTGGTTTCTAAGGCAGGCACGGTGCATTTGCTACCTGGTTATAAAGCCCAGTCTGACACCTCTTGGTCTTTAGTCTAAGACAAACACTGAAATTCTGTGCTTGACACCCATGACCGTGTTTGCCCAACATCTTCTCATGGGTTATACACATGGTAGGTGCTGATCCAAAGCAACAGTTTCAGTAGTACTTTCAGCAGGAATAAGGTAGGAATTTTACCTAAAGATTTATACTCCACAGAGCTACCAGCCACTCACCTACAACTAAAATGCTACCTTTGTGCCGTTGGAAGTGTTGGAGGTACCATGAAGAGGATCAGAAAACCCACTGGGGCTAAAGGGGACCGATGAGCTTCCTGGAGTCATTTCAGCTCCAAACTGCTCCCTAAGAAGACGGTACTGGCACAAACAAGGGAGTGGAAAGAAACAGAGAGGAAAAGATGGACTGCTTCTTTTGATGGTGCGCCAGCATAAGGCGCTCATAAAGCTACCACCTAAGGGTCATTTTGATGCTTGTGCTACCCAGCGAGGCTGTGATTCCACAGACATGTTTCACTTCACATTCATTCTCACGACACCGTGACCTCTTATAATCCACTTGGTGGTACAGGTAAAAATATTGGGGAATATATATAAAGGAGCGGTTTTGGGGGGTAAGGAAGTGAGTATATAACGGACATCATGACTTCTGGTGTACAGATGAATTTGAAGGGTATAATTCAGGTCCCAGTCTGTACAGAAATACAGTGGATTGGCTGATTATTTTATTTCTTGTTTCAAAGCCTTCCTTTCAACATAGTATTGAAGAACAGATCTAGAAAATTAAAAGAAAAAAAGAGAGAGGGGGAGAGAGCAGAAGAGAGGAAAAAAAGCTCTATGGAGTTTGAGTATCAAAGTTCAAAACTGTAATTCTGAAAACTCCCATCAGTCCCCATCTAATCTTGGGCATGGTGTAGGAGAATTCTGTATCTCTTCTGTACTTTTGAATTCAACTTTTCCTGACTGCCTAGAGTTGTACCCTTGCTCAGCCCAGGACTGCCAACTACAATAACATTGAGAAATCTGAAAATACTTTCTCCCAGAGAGGATAGAGAAATTCCTCTACCTAAATTGCTTAAGGATTTGCAGACTTTCTCAGCATAACAGGACTCTATTCCTCAAAAAATGCATTTTGGTATTGCTTTCAGGACTTGACTGTGTTTTGCATGAGTAGGTTTGGAAAATGATTCTGTGCACTGTAGGCAGGTACAGTAACACCACTGTTATTTCACAAAGCAGAGAAACTGAAGCCCACTCCTATTCCCCACTGAGCTCCCTGATCATTAAAATGCCCTAACCACTGGGCAACAATATACAATCACAGCCTGTCTTGTCCTCTCTTTCTGCTCATGTGTTTTCCTGAGGGTGATCAAAAACTAACTATACGTTATTCTTTCCTGGTGTTATGGAACTACCTTGGGAGGAAGAAACTGAATTCACGTCCTGATCTCCAAAGTAAGTGCTCTAAAAAAAATGAACTACTGAGTAATGAGAGAGCACCTTGCACATAGGTTTTAAAAGAAGAACTTAAATCTTTCTTAGACCTTTAAAAAAAAAAAACAAAAAAAAAACAACGAAACCAAAACAGCCCTTATCTTCACCAGCTTAAAAGAAATAAACATAATTTAAGGCATGTACATGGTCAGAAATATTTAAGTATGTTTGTGGTGCTATCATCTACCTGCAGCTGGATTTTGAACCATTTTGAGTGATTACCTGGGCAGACTTCATGCTATTCTGGATTTCATTTTGAGGAGACAAACTTTCCCCATATCCATTTACAGCTGCAGGGTGAAAGAAATTTTCACTATGGGTACTGGGGGGTTATACTCATACTGCTTATCACGGTACCTAAACTGGACATTCTGTGCCCATAATGACTTGCGAGTTGTAGGTGGTGAGTAAATCCGAACTATCAGAACTTCACTCTTTGTTGCAGTATCTTGCATACACCTGCCAAGTCACCAAAGGCACAAATTTCAAGCTGCAGAGAGTATAATTCTCTCTTAGCCTTGGGTTATAGCAACGGGAATCACTTGTGATACAAAGAGTAGCTGAGCTGAATAAGGGCTAAAGACTTCAAAATATACACAACTATACTTAACGTTTTATGTGGGCATCTAGAATTAGACATGGATCTAAGTACTAAACTTAAGTGATATAAATGGGACTGCTTGTATGCTTAGAATTGAGTGGATGCTAGAGTTATCTGTAGGAATCACAGCTCAATGTGGGTTTACAAAATTAATCCTGATTTTCCTAATTTCAATAATTTTCATTTAAGTAATAGTTTATTTTCAAAGATACTCCAAAACTTCCCATCACAAACCTGTTGAAAATAGGATCAAGGTAAAAAGAACTTACATTTAGTGATTTGCACAAAAATAATATATACTGTCCTCTTTCGACTTCATCAGCACACTATCAAAAAAATGTCCTTCGAGCTGTGCTAACATCATTCGAAGATGCTGCTGCAGGAAGATATTAAAGTACTATTTAAATAGAAGTTGTTAAATAAAAACACTCTTGCCTGGATTCTGTTACATTTACGAGACAGGAAAACAAATCTGTTGCCAAATGGGAAAGGATGAGATCAATAGGGGGAGAAAGTACATTTTCAAGGCATTAAAAAACTGAAAAGTAAAAACAAAAGTTTAAAAACTCTGAACAATTACCTGGCTGCATCCTTTTAAATCAAAGTTCATGGCATTTATAGAATGCTAGACATAAGGTAATACCTAGCATCTAAGTGCTTAGCATTGCAGTTTTCTGATAATGTACCTCTAAAGGCCTAGACCTTAAACAGAGCTTTGTAATCATCCACCATGATTTATGGAAGCAGTAATTCTCCTTCGCCCTATATTTCATGCCATTAAAAAGAAAGATTGGTCTGTCAGTTGAAATTCTTTTTTTTTCAGGTAGAGTTAAAAGAACAGTAAAAACTATAGGTGACCCACATTTCAGCAAAGTTATTTTCTGAAGATTAGCTATATTGATACCGAATGAAAGCCTGAGTCGTCTTGAGTGTTATTCACAGCTCACTCTCTTATTTTTCTGCACAAGCTTCCAAAAGGTACATGGAGTAATGCCACTGGAGCTGGGGGGGGGAGGAAAGTATGCCGAAACTCTAGAAAGGCAGACAATTTTATAAAAAAACAGAGTTTGGTTATGGGCATGTAGCCCTAGTTTCCATTACATCATGGTGTCGTATCTTAGTATGGACACAGACCCCAAGTAAAATGAATCATAGAATATCAGGTTGGAAGGGACATCAAGGATCATCTGGTCCAACCTTGCTTGGCAAAAATGGAACTGTTCAGGTGCAGAAGTAGTTTTTCTTCCTCATAAAGGGAGACATAGATCACAGTTTCAGGATCTTCTTTCAAGTCTGTTTTGGGTGCATACACCTGTAATTCTGTTTTCCTTTTAGTAAGGGTAGCCACAGCAACTAAAAGGAATTGCAAAGCTTAACAGCTTCAGAGAAAACAGATGTAGTAACGCTTACAGCAGAAACTCACTCCCCGGTTCCCAAACGCCATACAGACCTTTTCCATGCCTCTCCATAAACATGTGAAAGTACCTTTCTACAACCGCTAAAAATGTTGGATGCCACTGAAGTTAACCCCCGCTCTTTTTAGTTCTGTGCCACTTGGCTTGAGGCAAAAAAGTCACATTCAAGCTTCGTTTTTCCTCTCCATCTCACATGTACCAGGATCTGATTTTTACTGCAGATGTGTGTAGCAGTTCTACATGTGCTCCGTTTCCTCCACCTCTTTCCCACGGGCATCGTCGGCTGTTCAGCAGCGTGAGCGAAAGCCCTGAGAGAGCAGCAAACAGTCCTCCGCCTCTCAGAGCAACATCCCAGCGATGCCAGTGGAAAATCAGGGACTGGTTTTGCTGAGCTGAGAGTAGAGTCTGTCAGCTTAACCTGGAAGTGAGCTAAGTGATGGAGCGAACGTAGTTTGAACACAGCAGTTCAAAACAGTTTTGGTGTACATACACAGACACAACTGGCACTCACAGGCATACACCACGTACCAGGAAAAGGCAGCGTAAGAAGATACAAGAGCCATGTTTCCGTGTGTGGAGAGAGTCATTTTACACCTCTTTACACCTGCCACATCTCCCTGCTACAAGGCTGTTTTCCTTGGAGCTCATACAGCAATTATGCCATTTTACTGACTAATTTTGATCACTATATACTGGCTTTTGAGGATTTTCTAATGTCTAATGCACATCTACATGTATTTCGCTCTTAAGCTTTGGCCTCTGACTTCATATCAGCAAATTATAGCTATCGTTTTCACTCAAACAGCTTAGTTATCTGAGTGAACATTAGGTCAGTGAGACAGGTGTTTCTATGGTGCTGTTAACCATAGCCATTGATTTTTCATTTATTTTGGAATCTTTATCAATTCTATGCCTTTATGGCTATTTCTCTCAGTCATAAAGGAAGGAGAAACGTTTAACAACCACCAACTAATTTCCAAATCAGAGCAAGATTCTTGCTAAGGCACATTGTAGATTTGTAAATGGAAGTAGGGGTAACATTTTAGCAGCTGCAGATGTTAGCATTACACCCACAGAGTCTGTTAAAATCAAGCCAAAAATCATCCATATGTTCTTATATTGCTGTGTCTGTGAAGTCATTCAAATATTGCAGTAGATTTATTCAAAACTTTCCGATATAAAGGGAAGAAGGAAAAAAGGCAGCCTGCCTGGACTGCATTGAGAGACTGTTCTTATTAGGTTTTGACAGAAGTAGAAAGCTGTCACTTTAGCAATATGGGAGGGAGACAACTGATTTTACAGCCATCGTTGAGAGACTGAATAGAAACACAGATGATCGATTCAGAGCGAAGATTCTTAAGTTCCTCGTTAGCCACAGTCTGAAGGAGCACTTCATTCTTCCCTTTTTAATTACTTAATCTCTGCATCACCCAGAGCACTTTCTACACAGAAAACTAATTCTAGGAAATGCTTTCCATTAATGCCTTTTGACTGTGCTTTATAGCCAAAAGAGGAGGGCGACCTAGTTGCAGTATGATAAGCCGCATTTCCTAGAACCTTGTGACCAAGTGCTATGTGAGCATTACCCGCTTGGAAACGCCTGCTGAAGAGTTCATATACTACGAATTACCAGACAGATAGGTACGTCACTTGCTTCAATGGCAGAGTTCTGCATTCACAGTCATTTAGATCTGATGGCAACATTACAATTATCACCAGAAGCTGATCAGAGAACTTCTGCCAGGTAAGACTTAAGCAGCTTTACAGAACCATTAAAAACCTGAGGCAGTACTTTGGAGCATGTAAGAGAGGATTGTTTTTCCTTTAAAGGGTTTTAAATTGTATTACTGTGGTTTTATACGTTATTTAATGACTGTTAAAAGAGTAATACAAGTCTCAGCCCTCCAGCCACACAGCCCCACCACTTTTTTGAGTTTTTTTCAGTGATTGGCGGTAGAAAGGATCCTAAAAGCCTTTTAAATCATGCAGTTAAAAACATAAAAACATTATTTCAAAGCCTAATGAACAAGTCTCCTTTGCTTTCATTCATTCACCTGTCCATTACGCTACCCACCTTCCTACGAAGTCTGGGCTACCTACCACGAAAGTAAGTGGAAAACAAGAAGGGGACAAACTTGGCTTGGTGTTCAGAAATCTCAGAGCCAGCCATCAGACCGGTTCTCAAAGATTTGCCTTGCACAAATGGTCCACCAAGAAACTCATCCTTTGCCTTTCCCTTTGCGGTTTCCCAGCCCCGTACACTTGTTCCCCCGTCACATTCATTCTCCATCATCGCCTGCCACGTAAAAGGAATGCTATACAGTGCACCACCTGCAATCAGAGGGGACCTTTCAACACGCAGTCACCCAGCTTTTTGTTGGTCACCAGTTAACGTGCTAGAGACCCCGCGTCGGGATTTAACAGCCCATAGGGTGCAAAGACCTGGCAGAAACTTTTTGCCTATCTCCTTCTGTAAGGAAATGCCCTCATCTCAATACTGATTTAAGAGGCAGCCATGCCTAAGTATCTCAGCAGGAGCCAGCTTCTCCTTCACACAGACTGAGGACTTCGCAAGTGCCAGCCTCTCCCAGATCTTGGATCCTGCTGAACTCAGAGGTGTAGCATCGCTTCTCCTCCTTCCTCCCACTTACAGTAGTACATACCAGGAAAAACAGAGCCAGAAGGTATTAGCCTGCTGATACTAATGAGGGGCATGTTCTAGGAGAAAAGCTCCATTAAAAGCCATCTAAAAATGGGTGGTCTAGACAGATCGTCAGTGTTTCTGCACCAAATATTTTCCTACGCATTTCTGAGATGAAAAACTGCTCGTTTCAGTTAAAAGTGCAGATTCTGTTTTCTGAGACACTGACAAATAATTTTGACAGAGCCCAACTATTTCACAGTCTCTGTAGAAGCCTGTCAGTTTTATAGCACCTTTCCATCTTATGAAGCTTACAGTATCATCACATTGTTTTGCAAATGTTAAATATACATCAATAAACATGTACATGTGTTCTCTTGCTCAGAGACAAGTTTTGTTCCTACACAAATCAGGTTTTCTATCTTTAGATTATAAGTAGCAGCCAGGACTGACAGACCCAAATTTCCTAATACATAAAAATAAACTAAAGGAAATACAATAATGATTTTAAAACAGTAACTACAAAGGAGGTATTCCATGAAACAAGAGGCAAGATATGGGTCCCACTAATTCTATTTAGTATTGGCTTCAATAGATAAAAGATTTTATTCACCTTTCTAATATCTGATGTGGGGCAGAAACAAGAGAGACATTATAAAACATACAGATTGGAAAGGGCTTAAAGAAAAAGAACACACAGAAATGAAAGCAAGGCTTGTGTTCTTTATTCAATCTGTCAACTGTACCCTATATATTTAAGTATATATGGACTCTTCACATTCATTTTACAGCTAATTCCCTTTACGCTTAGTAGGGAGAGTCCCTTTACTAGGCATAACATAGCAAAATTCATGAACTTCTGTACTGAGACATTGGTACACGTGAAATTCCCTGTGAATCTGTTGCCTTAATGCACCATGCCTCAAGAATATGGACAGAGAAAGTTTTATTGGGTAATTTTCACCAAACTCAGCTAGGCTATCCCAAAACAAGAACTATAGGCTCAACTTTTCAGAAAAAAACAATGCCCAAAAAGCCATCAGAGTGTCATCAGCTGGAAATCTGTGAGAACTACCATTCACTTAGCTATGGAAAGGCAAGACAGATGAGAACCAAAGTAGCATTTCTGCGAAGATCCTTTTGAAATGTTTCTACTGAAGAATGTTATAAATATTTTATTGGAAGAATAGATAGAAATTTCAATTGTCCCTTGAAGAGCTATTGTGCCAAATTTAGAGATTAAATTCAACCATTAAAGTATCAAATGGAGAGATTTTAGTTCTGCTTTTATTGGAAATCAAAATGCAATTTTAAACTGTGGAGCCCCTACTGATGCCTCTATAATAGAAGCATTTTGGAGCTGGACTCAAATGGTTTATTCCACTCATCAAAGTGACACTGAAAAGAAGATATTTAGTCTTAGAATAAAATAGTAATTTTTCCAGACAAAAAGATTGCTGGGAATATTCAGTTTTATTAAAGATACAGAAAAGGGCAGCTGTTATCTTTGATTATATTTACAAAGTATGAATCAGTTTTAACATACAAAGATGGCAAACCAGAATAAATTAATGCTCACCATGTGGGGACATATGCAGATGATAAGGATGATCACAGCTCCTCATTTCAATTATAATTTCAGCATGTTGCTGCTACAGATGTCTGACAGGCTTAAGGAAACAATTTCAGACTATCATTAAAAACTTTATTTAAGAAGGGAGAAAAGAATCCAAGATGGAAATAAGAGGTTTTGTACACAAATAAATTGAAAGAGGGATCAAGTGTTCCATATCTGAATTCACGCTATTTGCCAAATGACACTTGGGTTTTCTCCTGACAGTGAAATTCTCATGTAGTTAAATTTTGAATATGTGCAACACAGGGAAGCATTTTATCCCTTATGGTGACAAATAGCTGTGGCAGTACTTTGGTCACAGCACCCAGACAGAGCATCCCAAGACCACCGACACCGTGTATTAGTCAAGTGACCACTTTTGCAGATGCAGAAATGAGGACATTAAACTGAACTATATGTTTGGTTTAAGCCCATAGGGAACAAATGCCTTCAAAGTTACTGCAAATAGGGAGAAAACTACTCTCTAGCATTAAGGGATGCATGCAGAGTGTTACAGTATTCTAAAGATACTTGTTAGATCGTGTTGATCCAGTTATTTTAAATGGTACAGTAATTTTTAACCTCTGCTATCCAACGACAAAAAGTATAAATAACAAACCAATATTATTTACCTATTTATCTGTGATTTTAGATTAAGGATTAAAAGAAGAGAAGAGGAAATTAGGAAGTGCTTTGTGCTGTACAGAAAGTGAGCAATTCAAATTTGCATGAATAAGAAAAGACAGAGGTTAACAGAATAAGTCTTTGACTTTCTGAACACATTCTGCAGGGTATGGACTTACATAATAGGGGAAATTTATATCTGCCTACTTTTCTTTTCACTATCTAGTTGAATATTGATACTCTAGAGACCAGCACAAGAAACTGTATGCTATGTAAGACTATGAATTTTATTACAAATTTGCAATACTGTGGTGAAGCCAAATAGAGTGAAGGAGAAAGCAGCAATCTCTGAACAGAACTGTTGGATGCTACATAAAAAATAATTAATCTATGAATTAGTAAATTGATCCATCTGTTTGCAAGCTGATTTGCAAGAAACATAAGTATCTAGTCCTGTCTGTCCATGAGAAGAGACAATGTTTTTTGAGAAAATATCTGGAATGGAAAGACTGACTTTGTGTCAGTGTCTGAATAATTCTGTTCCCCTTTGTACTAAATTGAGTAGCAATACTGTGTATATATGGACACATATACATAGCATGTATTTCCACTATACATGTAATGATTTCATTTGCCTTACATAATCAGTTACCACTAAATATGAGATTAAGACTGGTGTACTGTCATCACACTCAGGATTACTTCTACAGTCGTAGAATTACAACAGATATCATACAGATCATGAATGTTTTACATCTGTCTATATTATTATTAACCAAATTTAAAAAAAACACATATCTAGCAATATCAGTACCTTGCTTGCTCTCTCTGGTCTCCAACCCAATCCAAAGAAGCCAACTTTAAGTCAGAGTAATGAGCTATTTCCTCCCCACCCCCACAACTCCCGTACCCCAAATAGCGGTTGTCTATTGCCATATCTAGTATTTATAAACATCTACTAATAGCTTTTGCTTATTATTCTCATTTGACAGAAAAACCACAATATGTAGACTGAAAAAAACCAATTATTAGGACTGGGGACTGCAGAAAGGTCACCAGTGACCTTCAACAAAGGTGAATTCACAATGAATAGAGCCACTACTTGAGAAGCCAAGGGAGGAAAAATTCACCTGGAGTTTTCCGCTTTGGGGAAATTAAAGACACACTTTGTTAAAAGAATAGGTCTCAAAACTGTGCAGCAGAGTAATCTTTGCTGTGTTGGCAAGTGTCTATCGGAATGTCCTGGGAACACAACAGCAGAATGGAGAAGGGAAAGAGCAAGCCGTCAGATGCAAGCCTTCCCTCAGATTGTCCCAGATGAATATGTCAGCAATTCATTCAATAACTCAGGGATGCACTGCATATTTGAATGAAGAGATACACTAATATGCTCTCCTCTCCTCCTTTGGTCGACTGGGTCAAACCCCATATTGTTACCTGGTGGTCACCTCCTCTCCATCGTCCCTTACCTATTGCACTTTTCTCCACACCCTCAGTGTTTTGTCTTCCTCCGCCCGGTGCGCTGTTATAAGTTTACAATCATCCTCTTCTCCCTCCTTAACCTTCTGTTTCACCTTATGCTGTCTGCAGAAGACCTCTTTCCTTCTCAGACCCCAGTAGCAGCATGTGACTGGGGGAGGCAGAGCACCGTACCACTCACTCCCTCGCGCAGGTTAAGCCAGCCAGCCCTTTGTCTCCCTCCCTGGTTGCCAGAAGTATACTCCGAAATCCTGTCAAACCCACACAGTGTGCAGAACGCCCAACACAGTTTCTATGCAGGGTATACCAATATTTCAATTTCTGCTGCGGTCCCTTTCTTGAGGATAACGTGAAACGATAAAAGGTGTTCCTACCAATACTGTATTAATATTATGCATACTTAATTGTTCTAAGGCTACTAATTTCTCTTTGCTACTGTATATTTTAATTAAGGAGAGGCAGTCTCATAGCAAAAAACTTTGTCATAAATTTGTATTAAAGCAGAGTCTGTATGGCTTTCACGTGTGCTTGAAATCAGACTAATTAATAACAATTCTCCATGATAGCTCATTAACTAGAAGCAAATGTAAGCTCAGTTACCACCATTTAGTGCCACAGGCTAGCTAAGGTGATATTCATGTGAAAAATCATGAACATCAAGGGATGCAGCTCAAGTACTGTGGATGGCAAGAACGAAGCTTGGAGCATCTGGTTCTGTGTCACTACTCTGTAGCAGCAAGATTTGTCAGACATTGTTGAGTGTGAAGTTGTTCAAAGGCCAATTAAACCACAGCCCGCAGGGACAAATGTGAGATAGCAGTGAAAAAAAAATATTTTTTCCTTCAGATGTATTCCTTGTTATGAGAAGAACTATGACATAGCACTGTACATGGACTGAGCATTTATACCAGCATAGCAAAATACTAGGTAAACCAATTGTGAGGTTTAGAAAATAAGTGGCGTGTCAAACCATATTGGCTTTCAGTTCTCCCTGGTCAGGAGAATCTCTAAGAAAACTTTGACTTTAAATATCTGAATACTCTTTTTTTTAAGTCCAGAGGCTATAAAATCATATATTTAATCTTAGATTTATATTTAAATATCTTGTGGAAGGAAGGTATTTTGTACCCTATGTTGAGAGATTGTTTAAGAATTATTTATGTGTGTGGTTAAAAGCACTTTAATTATTCTATCAGTAATCAAAATACATCCATTTGTATTTAATCATTCCTACCTCTCATTCTTTTACATTCTATATTACTGTATTCACTATTAATAACCATAATTTATCTTCTGATACAACCAAGCCATTAGAAAATATATCTATAGATCCATTCTTTAAATAAAAATAGGACATTACTCTTACCCATTTGAGCTCATCAAAAAGATGATTTTAGCCTCTCTGTTTAATGAAGAAAAGTATATCGCAGAAACATGACCACTGATGCAAAGCCAGGGAAAACACAGACAAATGATAGCAGCTTTTAGACACATTACACGAATTTCATTCTGGCAACACCACAGCCTATGAATTTAGAAAGTCATATCCATTGACTCCAGAATCTTTTTTTTAATTCAAGACTATGTAATCAAAACAATTGCCAAAATGGAATGGACTTAAAAGTACAACTCTCCTGTAAAGTAGATTCTCATCGACAAATAAATTTATTCAGGTAAAAGTTGTAATCAAGATTTTAAATGTTCTAATTCATATAATGTACTGACTACATATAATAGTTCTTGCACAGCAAACAACATGTGAAACAACATAGCATAGCAAACAACATGTTTTCAGACACTTATGTTGCAGTCAAATCATATATTGACTACATGTTTGAATTATCCTCTCCTACACATGTCCTTAATCTACCTCACACAATTCAGCATGGCTGGGCTGGCCAAAGCAATTTCATGGGACATTCTTCATACGTTTACCAGGTATAGGTATTTCAAACAAAAACAAAACCAAAACAAACAACCCCAACAAAAACCCAAAACACCTAAAAAACCCAACACCTTTTTATTTGGTGATATTCCCTAGAAAGCCATAGCACAAGGGTTTCAATTCTTCTCCTAATAAATGTCCAATAAATTCCATGGAAACTAGGACAAGTGCAGAAGGATGAGAAAGAAACCCATTTCAGAATATCCCACGGTAGTTAAGCTACTCTCCTGGGTCATAAGAAACCTATTCCTTTAAACTGGGAAGAAAATGCGAATGCTTTGTCGCCAGCATAGAGGAATGGTACAAAGTAGAATAATTTTTATTAGGAATGGAATCTAAATCCCTTTATTGATCTCAAAGTTTTGGTTTGTTTTTTGTTGTTGGCGGGGGGGATGTTTAGTTTTGTAGGGTTTATTTTATTTTATATATTTTCAGTCAGTATGTAGGGTCTCCACATCAAATTCTCTCTCTCCTTCTCAGGATTATTCTCTAATCTTTACTCAGATTTGAAACTGGTATCTCTTCGGCCAAAACAATAGGCTCCATCAAGAACTACACGCTGTTGTCATCTAGAAAAAAAACCATCTACGTTTCACTAACTTGAAAGCGATTAGGCACTACAATAGTTGGATTCCTGTGACTCTTACAAACTACCAGTAAACAGTAAGAATATTTTTAAATCTAGACGTTAATTTAGCAGTAAACTTGAAATGTAATAACTGATAAGATCCAAAGGAAAACGAAATGCATCCTGGATGTCACACCCAGGCACGTCATCCTTCCCACTCAAAACCCTGAAGCTCCTGGACATTACAGTTCTTCACACTACCCGAAATTGAAGTTACTCTTGCAGATTGTAATGCTCTCGGAGTACCACAAAATTTCTAACACTGTCTTCCATGTTCTCTGGTATGGAAGTGTCTACAAAAGTTTGTGATTTTGAATGTCTGTCTGAGTAAGTATGGTTACCTCCCTGTGCAAGCATTTTATATTTAACATGACTGCAGTGTCCTTGGCTTTCACTCCAGATATATTTCCTAGCCCTGATTTTTATCCTAACTGAGCAGTCTAAGAAATAAGGTACTCCCAAGCCTGTGACAAAGGGTTTCTAGATGTGATTCTGTGTTCTTCTGTGTCAGTTGTGATTTGAAATGGCATCTCCCTTTTGTTCCATCATAGCAAACCTTCACTCTTGCATTAGTCTTAGCTTGGCCCATCTGCAACGCATAAGTACAGCAGCTTTTACACTTACGCTAACTCATTTAAGCTGAAGATAATCAGTACTTTAAATAATACAGCATATGTACTCAAAAATCCAGTAGCGATCATACCTTTAACAGCAAAACCTATAAAACTTTCAGCAGGTTTCCTCAACTTTCTTCTGTATTCTTTGTCCTATTATCCACTATATCATTCTTCTTCACTTTATTGGCAATTATCACATAGAATTGCAATGGTTTAGACCTGAGAGAGGTTGATTTTTACATAATTCTGGAAAATATTAATAATATAAGATGTTTTTGTGCTATTTGATTGGGAGAGTAAGGGAAAACTTCAAAGAGCTCAAACTCCCCTAGGGTTTACATACTTTAAAATAACAGTATCTCTGTATTGCCAAGAGGGGGGGGAAAAAACAACAGACCTTCAAATTAATATTGCATTGGCAGCAGGTTTTTACAGACTACTTTCAGGGCTGTGTGCTGACTCCCTGGCTTAATGAACAGTTTGATTTAAAGCTTAAAATTATTAAGTGTTCTACCAGAGTCATAAATAATGCAGTTTATAATATTCCTATCGAGCATATAAAACTACATTTGTCTTCCATTAACAACACACTTTTTAAGTAGCCTGACCTCTTCAGATATATAAGAACATGCAATTAGTGCAATTTGTCACAGGTCCTTTACATTTTAATAAGATGTAATTAATTGTCTGTTTAGTCTAATTAACTTTGAAACCCTGACAGTTCTTGCTCTCTGGTATAAAGCACAGCTCCTTATTTGAATTGCTAATATTGGACAGAGTGCCTCCATACAACAATAAATTTAAATCTGTGTACCTTTACAGACTAAGAGACACTGGGCTAGCTTACCAATATTTGCATTAACTTTTCGAAAGCCTTTTTTATCGATCTGTGGCAATATATGGGTGTCAATAATATATGGGAGTCAATGTGCTTGTGAAACAGCTGGAGTTATCACATAGTACTATTAGAATTCTGTTAATGATCCCACAACTAATTCTGTTTCAGTCATACTGCTCATGTTTTGTACATGATTTAACAAATGAGTTACAGACTCAGGCCAACAGAGATGTAAATCCTTTACATTCTTTGAAGTTAACCTGCAGCTCATGAAGAATGTAGTGAGGTATTAAACAGATGACCCTGAAACATGACATTTTGCTGATCAGAGAAAGGTATGAGCTGCATGGAACTAACACTGAACAGTGTTAACTGTTAAAAGCTCTGAAACTCAGATTTAGGGATTTTATTTTTTTTTCAGTTGTATGGGCTTATGACAATATATCTTGATTTTAATGCCAATGAGTACTTTAAAATACAACAGATTTATTTCATATTCTCTCCATGATGATTTAAAGTACTTAGAGGATTGAAATTGCAGATGATAAATGACACTTAATTCAGCTGAGGAGTAAATAAAGGGCAGACTTTCCTGTCCTCTCCGGAATAAAATCATTCTCTGTAAAAAGAACTGCAAAAGTTAACTATCTTCAGAACCGTAGGAACAGGAGAACGTGAGAAAGTGAATACAGAAAAGAACATGTGTAGAACAGAAAACATTCAATGCAGTGTTGATTTATGTTCAAAAATAGCATATATAATACATTCAATGGAAGTTTTTGCAAGTTGAAATAATAATTTATTTTTTGTCCTGAAAACAGGAATAATTTCACAGTCTTGCATTCTGTGCATGGCCCTCACAGAATGCCAAGCAAGGGTACATATAAATCTTGGCTGCTGTAACATATAGACACTGACAGGGACAGAATGAGCACCAAAGCAAATATGAGGTAGAAATTATTTTTTATTACTTTAGGTATTTCTAGATGTCAGATAAAAATGAGAGCATTGCTAAAAATTTTACAGAATGACAGCTGTGCCTTATGGATAACATTCTATAGTTTGATGTATGAGGCAGAAAATATGAAAAATATTGTGAAGTACCACCTTGACATGATGATGGAATGCCACAGGAAGCGTGCTAACTCTGGAGGAATGTAATAGACCACTGTTAAATAAAAGAAGGAGGCTTCAGGTCCAGCAAAAAAAAAAAAGAAACATCAAACACTGTCTTTAGAGGAACATAAGTTGCAAAACTTTTCTTTTTTTTTTTTTTTTTTTTTTTTTTTACACAGCTGCCCAAGTTCTGATGCTCTTGTTTGAACAGGATTACCCCTCAGAGTTTCAGTAGGTACAGAGGATTTTGCAAACATTCCTATGTTTGCCTTTTACGAAACACCAGAGGATGCAGCACCTCCAGCATTACAGAATTTATACTACAGGCTATTACAACGGACTACACATTTTTTAAAAGCACTCAAATACAGCACACGAAGGCTCAATAGGCAGTAGTTATGTGGCTAAAGCAATTTAAAAGAACTGTTTTAGTTTCATTTATCAAAGTCTGCTCCAAGCCTGACTATAAACAGTGAAAAGTCGAAAATGAGTAAGTACCAAACCCACTTAACATCCATTTAAACGTCTGCTTAGCATCACGGATGCATACAGTTGCATCCGCACGTTTCATACTTTAATATAGAGCATTATCTCTCCCGTGCTCTCCCCTCGAAGCAAGGGCCGCACGTTGAGCCCCAGTTCGTGCACCAGTAGAGCGAGAAGAGCTGGGCCTGCCCTGCAAGGTGAGGCCACGTGCAAACCCCATTCCCGGTTTCACACCAGGCTCGGGTGAGACCTGCGATGATCCCATTTACAAAGCCCCATCCTCAGCGTGCAGCGGCAGACACAATGCACGTGGTGGTGATTAATAATAGTATTATATAGGGGCTGTACATAAAGAAATTAGATATACGAAGATATTGAAGACAGGTCAACATACTACTATGCACAAGACTCCGCCTATTCAACACTTAAACCCAATAAACCTCAGCTGAAATGTTTTGTCTGGCATTGGGCAACCCAGTTTAATGAAGAAAGACTAATGACAAGAAGCTTAGAGAATAAGGCCTACAAATAATACAAAGAATAAGAATAAGGCCTACAAAACCTGGCCCAAGCAGGAAGACTGAAGGAATCCATTCACTAACTTCAGAGAAAAAAAAAAAAAAGTAAGGCCAAGTTGCACAACAACAGATTCCCAAATATGCAACATTTATTCTAAACTGATAGTAAGTGATAGATCTCTACTGGGAAAGAAAGGAATTAATCATCGCATATTTGGGAATTGGGAAGAAATCCTTAGTTCAGACATTAGGAATATATGATTTTTAACCATAGTGTTGCAAATACATCTGTCAGGGATGCTTTCAGTATATTTGTTTCAGAGCACGTAAGCAGACAAGTTCATCTTTTGAAGTCCCTTCTAGCCCAACCTTTCAAAGAGTTCTAATAATAGAAACAAAAAGTCATTCCTAATACGCAACAACATTTGAATGGAAGCAAACTTGTATCAATAGTGACTTTGGATATTCTTTAGTTTCATAATATATATTTTAGGTGAAATAATTTTTGTCTGCCTATAAAGAAAAAACCACAGCAAGAGTTCTTACATTAATGTATTCTAAATTAATGTGTGCCAGAGGAGAAAATCCACCAAAGAAGTTTAGCATTGTTGACAGTAGTTGCAGGTATGATTGATGTCTGCCTTTCCTCCAAGGATGAATGGAAAGCTGGCAAATGCCACATATACATAATGCGTTGGATTTTAAGCAAAATTGGTTTTCAGACATCGTACTTGACATTTCCCCCTCATACTTCAAATTATTCCTTGGTACAAATTGCATGTTTATATAATGTGTTTTGCTGTACAGTCTGGTTTGATCACATCTCCTTTAGGCTTTCTCCAGGCAGCTGCAGTTATAAATAGGCCAAAAGCGCTGCTTGTAGTAGAGATGAAATAGAGATTACCCCTGTCGAAAAAGAAAACCAAACCACGAAAAAGCTGAGGCCTTTGTATTGAGCCATTAGCAATACACTGAATTTTTATTCCACTTACTCTGAACTGCCAGCCAGGCTACTACTGCTTGCTTCTCTTAAGAGCTGGTAAAATAATAAAGGAGAACTTTGGCCTTTCTGATTTGTGCTATGAAGTTAAAATAACAAAACCGCAGGGAGGCATTTCAAAGGGCTCATTGGCATATGGATGGTCCTGCCGTAGTGGTCTAATAAGGTTCAGGGAAGATACAGCCTGTGTGATCTCAGGAACACGGATCCCACGCCTGGACTTGAGAGATGCCAGTGAAGGTTTTACCCAGTGTCTCCTGTGACACTGCTGTGCTGCTGACTCTGATTTGTCATGCTCCATGCCTGTTACTGAATAAGATAACCTGATCTATGCTTGAGGGCTTCCTTCTGTTCTATTTCTGTTTCATCAAAAAAGCAAAAAAAAAAGGCAAAAAAAAAAGCATAGTTTATAAGCTTACAGGTTATATCTTTATTCCTGGGAGACATACACAAAACCTAAGGCAACAAATGTGTGAGTGATATTTGCTGTTACAGTTCAGGACTCCAACCGCAATTCCTAAGTGTCTGTGTTACAAGAACTTGGTGAGCTAAGGTCTGGCTATGGAGTGGAAAACTAGTAACTGCAGCAGTATCTGGCAATCAGCAAACAGACAGTTGTTTGCTTAAACACTTTTAAACATGGCGCATTGATTTGCACTCTGCCATATTCACGCATAACTAAAATAGATAAAATCGTGAATAAAGAAGGTAGAACTCCAGATATTGATCCCCAGACTCATATTGACAAGTGCAAGTTCAAATGTAAATATAAACAACCTGAGTTTCACCTCAAGTTAAACCCCCAGGCACGCTGAGAAAATCTGAACTGTGAAGATTTGCCTACAGGCAAAACAGTTTGCTGAAACTGTAGCACTCCAGTTAGAGATAAGGATGTGTGAGTAGCTGTAAAACACTCAGTTTAACAGGCCTTGGCCCCCTCTTTCTCTTCTCCACCACAAAAAAAACACCCACCCAACAACAAAACAAACAAAAACCAACAAAAAAAACCAAACCAGCACACAACAACAAACTGAGAAAACACAGAAGAGGCAGCTACCTGGCTCTCTTAGGTTAGCATTTGCATTTCCTGCAGCCCTGAAGAGTAAAACACCAAAACCAATCTTGCAGTGGGTACAGCTTCTTCTTTCAAAATCTGGAGACGGAACAATCTGTGCTTCACTGATTATCCATTTTAAGATCAAGCTAGTTTGCATCAACTTGTTTTATGGTAATCAAGTTTAATATTACAGGTGAATGCTTCCTATAAAATTCTGATCCCATGATCTACTCTGAAGTATTTCATTGAACCAAATGGCAATCTTTTCTCCCTTAGCTTTTTTTGCAGTTATATTCCCTGCACTGATCATGATGCAAACCATCCGACTACGTGCTGGAGTTACGCCTTTGACATACATACAGTAACCCTGCGTTAAGAATACAAAAGGAGAGATAATGAATTAAGTTGCTCATTCCCAACTCTGGCAACTCTTGGAATCTACAAAAATTGATTGATGCATTCAACCCCCATTCATTTTAGGTCAATTTTGTTTGTGAAATGCTAATAGGATTGCTCCCTATCCTATATTCTGTATGCTAACTATTGAATGCAGGAGAAAAAACACCAAGGAGCACTCAGGGGGTTGAAGCTGCATCACATCAGATGGTGTGATACGATCCTGCTGAAAACAAGTTGAAACAAAACTGCTCTAAGCTACAGTACCCCAATCATTAAAGCTAAATCTAAGTCAACACTGAATGCTATTAACTTTCATATCTACATTAGCAAAGAAACACCCTGATGGGATGCTGACAGTTTTAGCTATTATTGCCATCTTATTTCTCAAAACTGGATGAAAGGTTTAAAGGTTGAACCTCTCATTGGATACTTTCCATGTTTTGTTACCATACTTAGCTTTCTAAAAGTACAGCAGTGGAGCCTTGCTTAACACCTGAACTCAATAATTAACACATACTAGAAATCACTGGATAGCCTGCATTCAGACTGTAGAATAAGTGCAACAAATATATACATTCATGCCAGTTGTGCGGTAATTCATCTCCTTGATTGCCATTGTTTTGCCTGCATTTCACAGAACCTCTAAAACTTAGGTAGCAGATTTTGATGCTGGCGCTCGATGACCCCACAGTAACTGCGCCCTGAGACTGGGTCAGAAGTTAGTCTCTTCGTCTGAGGAAGCACATCCACTGCGTGTAACCACATCAGACTTAAGTCTGAGTGAGTGTATCTCAGAAACACTCTCAGAAATGCAAGGTCTGTGTAACCCTCTATTCATCACTAGCTTATAATGAACGTGTCTCATTTTAATCTATGACTCTCGCTGTCAGAGTTTGCTAACCAAAAGTACTAATCAAACCATCTATCAGAGGTCCTAAAAGAAGCATCAGGCAAAAGCACTATATACAGGAAACTCTTTAACCCCCTTGCTTTCTCTGCCACAACACTTGTGAAACATTCACTTTTGGACTTAGAAAAAGAGAAAGAAAATACACATTCTCCTTTTCAAAACGTTCATATTCGAACCACCAATAAAGTGACAAGAAGAGAAGAACTGCTGCTAACTGGTATCGTAAGCTATAAAGCAATCATTCCTGAGTTAAAAAAATAAACCAGGTCAAACCAACATCGTCCTGAATTAGTTTAATAACCAAGTTCAAAATTGCTTCTCGACATTGACTCAATACCTCAGTGTCTGAGGGCTATGCTATGCACACTGCAGCTTATGCCTACCAATAAACAATAACTATTTAGACAACATTCTCACATGTAAGACTTTGTTTTTCAATTATACCCCTTCTAAAAATAAGCAAAATAATTTTCTTTTATAGGAGCTATAGGCGGGTTATATGATAATTTATTAGTTCATACATGTGTGAAGTGTACGATCACCTTTTTCCCCCCTGCCAAAAGCATAGGCATTACAGAAATAAAATGTACTATTAAAAACATTTACCTGCATTTCTCATGGGAGTTGCAATGGATCAGAGATGGATGGGTTTGGACTTATTTTAAATTACACACTTTGAAATTTTAGTATATGGAAATCTTAATATTTGCTCTCTGTGGAAAAGCTTGGCTGATCAGCAATCCAATAGTCATTTCCTTGCCCTGGAACAAAACCTAAGGCATTTACTTAGTTTTTATTTGTTCTTTATTTAGGCAGACTTGCTGACTTCAGTGGGAGTCTAGCAGAGCAAGAACTGGAAATAAAAATTGAATGAAGACATTAACATCTGTTCACCTGGAAACAGTATCTGGATTTTTCTTGGCTTACTTTATATACCTGCTGCTGAATAAAACAGGCAATAGCACAGTTATTCACAGAATACTGTAAAATGGATAGTTTTATGCAATCCTCTAGAGAGATTAAGGATAGGGGAGACACCTGGGGTTTTTTTCTGAACTATACCTTGAAATTCCATCATCAGACAGTAGCAGTCTAGCAGAGCTGTGTCAAAGGGGACTACACAGATGTTTCTGGCATACTCAAAAACCACTTTGTTATACTGCAGAGACAAACTCAGGTAAACAGAAACTATAAAATGAACCTCATTATACATTGCTGAGTTTCCCATTAAAACCACTTCATGACTGTAACTTCCAAGCACCCTTTGTTTTGTGTGGACAAAGTGCACTACTCATGTTCTCATTTCTCCAGTCTTCCTGTGATGCTAAAAATTATAGGGTTTGCCTCTTGTACCACAGGTTTCACTTTTGTTTTAGGTTCTCAGGAGAACACTTTGGACTTGTATTTTGCAGGGACATATGGTACAGATGTTCTGTGGATCCTTCTAGACTAGATGTCTATTTACATCAGTTGTCTGTTATGCTAAAAGAGTAGATGAAATGACTTCTTGTCCCTATTAATCTGTGTTCCTCAGGAAAAACCTTTAGTTTTAAATGCTCCACCCTTTTGGTTTCTACTCTGCACATTCCAATTTCTTTCTTCCTACTGGAATGGGTTGTTTCAGGAAAAGAGCAATAAAGGCAAAGCATAAAACATAATGTAGATGTCCTTTATGATGCACTTCTCCAAAAATGATTGAAACAAAACTTCATGAATTCAAACCTTCCCCCTGGCCCCTTCACTCTACACTAGAAGATATCACAACGTCAAGTCCCTGAGACCTCTAAGTGATACACTTGTAGTCTTGACTGACAGAAGCACCAACTCTGCTCATGCAAACTGAGCACACACAGCGAGTTGGCAGGAGGTTTCCAAATCTAAGTGAGCTAACGGCTGGATTTTGAAACAGAAATTCAGCACAAACCACCAAGAGTGTACCTTGAACATTTGTAGGTAATAAAAGACCCATTTCTCCATAGGAAGGTCTGAGGTGTTTCTGTATCTGCTTTTGTTTCTTTAATAAACCGGTTATTTCCATTATATCAAAAGCATCAAGCATTTATGCAACAGAGCAATGGCTGCCTTTGCAACAGAGAACTCAGTGTTTCTTTTCTCCCGGCTCTCATTTTCCTTTTCTTTGCATGAATGTGTCTTCTGTCATACAAAAAACCCCACCATAACGGAAAGCTTACTGGCTAATTTAAGTTAGCTTCTTTGTAAAGTATTTATATTTTATATCATGCTCCTTCTGCTGATTCTGTCCAGCAAGTTGCAGATGACCAATTACTCATTTTCTCAACCATTAATTCTAGATCAGGCCTTAAATCTCTAAGAGATCACTAAGCCCTTGAAATTTCAAAGTTTGACAGCCTGAACTTCCCGTGTCAAATGGTTTTGAGCACGCTTCTGTGTCTCCACGGATTTTACAGCACCACTGCTGTGCATTCTTAATCTCAAATCACTTTCTGCCTGAGGCTGGAATGCAAACCTATCTTCCAAACAGATGCAGAACCTAGTAGTCATCTAACTTACATTAAATGCCATAGAAGTTGCTTGTATGTCTCTGGAAATTAGCTGATAGATAAGGAAAAAAAAAATTAGTACACTTGGTCTATTTGGTTTAGCCAGAAAACTGGCCAATAAACAGGGATAAAAATCAGCAGAATATCCCAGCAGCTAATTGCTTAGGCTGCTAACAAACTCCAGTCTTGTATGATAATAATCACCCAATACACTCACAGGACTATGAACTGTCCAAACAAAAAAGAGAATCTGTCATGGATCAAGGAGAACATTTTATGCATTTCCAAGCTGTAAGGATGGAGTATAATTGAAGTAAGACTCTAATGAATTTGAATTAAACTAAATGGGAGGGCATTTGTGGATGTAGGAAGAGAATTATAGTACAACTGTGAAAATGTTTGATGTGCAAAAGTTCCTGCAAATACGCCTGACTCTTTCTTCAAACTCCACATTAATTATTTGCCCACATGAGCAAACACTTTGCCTGGGAGATTCAAGAATGAGCCAAAAGGTATAGCAGTAGCTGGAAGAGGCAACACTGAAGTTGTTACTTATGGTTATTCTTTACTCCACCTGTTTGAGAACTGGTGTTTGCTGTAGTTCATGATCTTTCTTTTACCAATAGCAAGAATCATTTTTAAAACATACCATAAATTGCATTTCCATTACCCACTTCTACAGACAGAACTGAGTTCCTCCTGAATGTATATAGTCACTCCACACAGGTAAGCAGTATCTGCTACATACCATTGTAGATAAATAAGTCTGAAAGGGAACTCAAAGGCCCTGTTGTCCATCTCTAGATGCCTTTCAGCAGATTGAATTAATCCTGATATAATTTCTGACTTATTTGTTAAGCCTATCTGAAAGACAGCCAATTAAAAAAAAAAGATTGTTTTGTTTTATTTGGGGGATTTTTGTTGTGTTTTGGTTGGTTGATTGGTCATTGTTGTTTAACCAGATCCTTTCAGCTAATCAAATCCCTAACTGATACTCAGGGCTGGCAGAACTTTTAGTGACTCACCTAAAGACAATTGCAATTATCTTCCTTCCCCCACTCCAGGTGAAACACTTCAACACTACAGGGGGATATTCATGCTTCCCTTCTCTGAACCTTAAGAATATAATCTAGCCAAGTCAGACAAAGTATTAATCCGTACTCAAAGCAGACAACTGAAGCGATACAAGATTACTTCACAAGTGATAATGTTCTGTCCACAGAGCCAGGTGGGCTGGTTGTCTTTGCACAGCATTACGTGTCCTGCCTCTAACCTATTACAAACCTGACTTAAGAAAAACAAACAACAAAACCCTCAAAACCACAACTATCACCTGTTCTGAGTTAATGCATTTGCCTGCTTCCATCAAGGTCTAGAGAAGTGCTTTTGTCCTTGTTGAACTGCATCCCTTATCACTTGAATTTGTCAAGTTCAATCTAATTCCTTCCTCAGCAGTATTTGCAGACTTTCTCATCTTCCCATCTCCTGCCACCAAGGAAGGAAAGTAGTACTTTCCAACAAAGGCCAGCATAGCTATTTCAGCTTATTGTGGCATGTCTGTTACATCTAGTGCCTTTAACTAGATAATGAGGATTCATAAGTAGCGCAATATAGCTAAGATTTCAATCCTGGCATAAAACTGCTACTAGGATGTCAATGGGTGCCTCTGTGACACTGAAGAGGAGACCAACTTCTCTGTCACACTACATTTATGAAATACTAGATCACAGTCGGGCTATTAGTCAGAAAAAGCAGAAGTGGCATTATTTAAACCACTTCTCAGTTCCTTGGACTTCAGTCTGTGGCTGACTGTCCATTAGGGAATTATCAAAGAGCAAGGTATTATTGGAAGAATATATCTCAATTTTCCATCACTTGGCTTTTCTTATCTTTAGGAAGAGAGGGGAGAACACAGAGTAGTTTCCACATAATCCATTTCTTTCAGTTGCTTGGCAGAGGAGTTGTCTTGAAATTTGAAGTTGAAGGCTGAATTCAAGCTCTTCTCTCTTCAGTGCTCAATGCCTTTAAACAAACCTCAATCTTGTGAGCTTACCCTGTGACATTCTGGCTACATGTTAAAATAATGTTATATTATACATATATAGGAGATCATGAAGCAGGGATAGGAAGCCGCTACTTGAAGCGCTGCACACAGGTATGATGCCCTCATTTTAAAGTTAGTATTTGATGTGGGAAACCTTTGAAAGCCACACTCTCACGCTTAATGACAGCAACAACAGTCCATCACACTCCCAGACCTAGTTTTTCACACTCTAACACCAACGGAAGTCTTCACTACTAGTCTTGTTTCACTTTCTTCAGCTCTTTACTTGCAAAGTTATAAAATCCAATTGCAATAACCCATTGAGTCGCTTGTGTACTCAGAGGGCCAGTCCCCCACCTTTCTTGTGATGTGTTCTTCTGCATCTCTGTAACCTTGCTAAAGTCTGAAAGGAAGAATCCATGTGATGGCTGGAGTCTAAGGGTTTATCAGCACTTCTTTCCTACAAATCGTTGCCCTTTTGGCAGTATGTATAAAAATATGAAAAGTACAAAGCCAAATTGGAATAGAGAGCTTAGCTTAGATGATAGGAGGACTGTAACTGTTATTTTACACTGTATGGTCTCCTTAGTGTTTCACTTACATGGTGTATACCTTGGAATTCAGGGGTATGCAAGAGAATTTACTATTTATCTTAGTGACCCCAGGAAATCTCAACTTCCCAGCAACTCATCAAGGTGCTGCAGAGTCAGCTGCCTACACTTCAAGAATATTCTAACAAGTATTCAAATATTTATAGTCTTTTACTTCAAGTTTTCTAAACTAATTAGCAAAATAATATCATATATAAGAATTTAAGTATTATTATTATAAATAGAATGCATTTTCTTGGTTTGATTTTTGCCAAAAAAGCAATTGTGATACATTACCATTCCTGGCACTGTTACAGGAATTGCAAATGGAAAATACACCAGAGTTATTTGCTTTCTGCATTAGGCAGAGACACATTTTCAGTGCCAAATGACTGTTGACATTTAATTGGAAACCCAAGATACCTTAAACTTAACTATCTAGGAGTAATAATGATAGACCACCAGAGCATTCCATTTCTAGGAATGGATTTTTCTGGTTGTTTTAAGTAAATGAAAATACATCTTATGGTCAATACCTCATGCTTAGAAACTGTCTTTTCTTCAGCAAAACTATTCAGTCTGTTCAAGGACTGACTTTGGGTTGAATCCTCTGTGCATTCTGGCATGGAATGGGCTTTTGTTTTGTTTAATGGAGAGCTAGCTAAAATATTAAGAGATTTAGATCCACATTTCAGTTACCTTAGTATTTTTTCTGGCATTGGACAAAGTCTTCCAGACAAGACTTTTCACAAAGTATGTTTCAAGCTAAAATAATTTGTGAACTTGTGCAGAATGTGACTTGTTTCAGGGAAAACTCCAATCATGCTCAAGTTGTATTTCATGCCTTAGTCCACCATTATACTGGGGGTATATAGTCTGAAATTTTTGCTGCTTTCTTTGAAAGTTATTAGATGTCAAATAGCTGAAGTTACTCAATTCCTTTAAATTCAGGTATCCCATATGCATTTGTGTTTTATCCTGGCCTGAACCCTACAATATTTCTGGTACCTTAAATAAACAATTGGCAAAGAATCAAAAAGAGTTGAAGCAGGACCACAAACTAATTCAGACAGAATTTGCAAGTCAAGATTGTAAGAACCTTACAACGTGGTGAAGCACTACTTGAGAGCTACTTTCAAAGCAGGGTACTGCTTGGGGGTATTAAGTGGCAGAAAAGCATGCCAATTATTTAAAAGCAGCGGTAATATGTGTACAGAGATATGACATTACGTACATACACCACTGTAGCAGCTCTTAAAGAATTAATTTTACATAAGCATTGAAACTTCCTTAATGACACATTAGGCAACAAATTAACATCTCATAAGAAAAAAGTGTCATCATTCGAGCTACATTAGCACCAAGATCAGTTGCGTGCACAAGAAAAAGTTTCTTTGTCTAGGAGAGGCCAAATTAAGAAGCTGAGCACTTAGAATAAAAGAAGGATATAAATTAACTACATAACATTTACATGCAAGGCTCTCCACCAGTAAGGGCAATATTCACTGTTTTAAAAGAAATTTTAATAAACATCCCCTTTGACTATTTCTTCTGTCAGTGTTTACTGAGACCACAAAACAGATTAGATAAATTTCGTGTTTTAGCAGCATGAGCACAATCAATTACAAAATTATATCTGTTCACTATATCTCACAAATGAGCAGTTCTCATTGACACTTATAATGCATGGCTATTTCACATGAAATTTGTTCCTCCAGCGAATTACCCAGCTTAGAATTTCACTGGGGCTGTGCAGGAACATCGATACAACAACTTGCATAGGCTTGCAGACAGAAACTTGGGTTATCTTTTATGTGAACAATAATCCATTTCTGACCCAGTCTGTGTTACTTTCTCAGTCAACAGTTATTGTTTTAATTAGCTATTGCTTTTTCAGAGTTTTAGTTTGTTTTCTGGTTTGCTCTTCATAAATCAGAGATGGCATATAGTCTAACTAACCAAACCACCGAAGCATAGGCAAAAGGAAGCAACTATATGTGTTTATGTTAATCTCTTTAGAGACCAGGATTATTTGGATTAAAAGGAGCAGCCATTCAAATACAGTCTTTTCCTCACCCAGAGAACTAATAATCTGACTAGAAATCCTAGAGCATTAAAAAGAAAGCCAAAACAACTCTCTACTAACAAAGAATGTGTTTCAACTGCATATAATCCTTTCCCATGTGGAAAACAAATAATTTTATCGGTTTAGAGCAAGATTTAAAGTGTGAATAACGAATTAACACATGACAAATTAGGTCAAATTTTAAATATACTTCATCTATCCAATAAAAATTCTCCCTGCAAATGAAATTCTAAGACACATGAAAGATGATAAAAAAGTGTCAGCTAGAATGAGATATGTCAAAATTGCAGTAAAATAATTTAAAAGCTATGTGTAAAAATGATGGATCTGTATGTCCAAGTATTCACAATTTAAAATCATAGGTATTAAACAAAAGTGCTTTGCTTCTTATTAATGAGTAACTAAGTTTAAAAGTCTTAAGTCCAACAGAAACTAAAGCAATATAAAAAGCTCCTAAATGGGCACATTACAATTATATTCCCATTTCAAGGCCTACTAGAGTTAATAGAAAGAGAGGACTGGCTTTATAAAAAATTTCATCCTCCAAGTCAAAGACTATTTCAGCTAACATTTATTTATTTTAAAAGTGTGTATGGTACCCTAGTGACTCCCAGCAACTGTAGCATTTGGTTCTCCCGTTTTGTCCTGTTCACCCTTGGGCGCAGCTCCCCAGCCAGAGGAGCACGTTCACCCAGGGCTTCCAACTTTTCAGTCAGCCTAACCAAAACCATAGTTTGGGTGGAGAACTTACAGTCCATTTGAATTGGCAGCAAACATGGAAGAAGGCAGAAAAGTCAATAGTCCCCCATCAAATACGTTGGAGATTTTTTTCACAGATGCGTCTCTATTCTCCGTATAAGATCAAAACATTAAGCAAAGGGTGTTTGGTTTCTTGACAAGTCCATATCTTTCACTGGAAGGATTTTTCAGCTAAACAAATAGCTAAAACTGCATTTGCCTTTGAAAACCAGTTCTGATGAACATTTTTTTATTACTATTAGTATTTGTACCATTTCTGTCCTTAGTACGGTTACCACAGTAAAAGTAGGCTCTGGCTTTATTTTATGCCTTAGCCACCTACATACTTCCTAACTACAACTTTCAGAGCCTAATCCTAAATTTTGGATCCAAAAAATGAAGTGTAATGTGAGATTAGAAAATAGGAATCAAGCTAAGATTTCACTGATTCTGATAGGTTGTCATAACACCTGAATTAACAAGAAGAAAATAGAAAATCATAGAATCATAGAAATCCTGAGTTGGAAGGGACCCATGACGAATAAAATAAAACCGACAATCTTCCTTTTCACAGTGCCATATTCCTAAGTGATACTTAAGCATTTTTATTGCTATACCCTTCCAATGCTGAGTAAAATACAGGTTGCATACACAAGTGGCCAAAATACTGTTTCACTCAAATGCACTTCAGCTTTTTATATTTAAGAACTCTGAATTCAAAGTCCGGAGTTTTCAAGAGATTTATGTTGCTTTCTCTGGGGTTCATCTATATATAGTTATATATATATATGCATGTATTTACATAGTTAAAAGCAGAAGATGACTATTCAGTAGCTTCCTTTCATACTAAACAATTTCATTTCTAACTGTATTGTCAAAATTATGATCAAGCTAGATTTAACTGTAGCAAAGCATGGTTTAAACTAAAGAATGGGAACAGTTTTAGGCACAAATTTGAAGTGGGAAATACTAAGTCTAATAATATGGTTCACTTGAAATGGTATTTTATGTTATGCATAGAACAAATTCTGGCAAAGCAGTTTTATGGCTGACTCAGTTCAACATTTCATACTACAATTTCCCTGTTTCTCCTTTCTGAAAAATCCCATTCTCATAATACCAATGGCAATTTCAAAATTAAAGTAAACACTAGGACAGCAACTGTGACACTTGTTTTCAAGATCAATTTATCCTTTTCCATAGCTGCTTAAATTTCCAATTATTCTTAGATGTTTTCTTACATATGAAATACCACGTCTGTATTAAAACTGATGAAAGGCTGAGAAGCATAAGTTTGCTTCCTGACCAATACATTTTATAACTGGTTCAGAACTACTCAGGCATAGAAAGATCTTTAATTAGGGTTTGGCAGAAAAAACAGCTAGATGAGCTGAAAAAATGACTTATTGTTGGGGGCAGGGAGCGAGAGGAGCTGCCTCTATGCACATTATGAAGACTGTAGAGAGCATGAATGTAGATAAGGGCAATTCCACTGCTGAAAGTGAAGTAGTTTGGGTGTTACTATTTATTGTAGATATAAATCAAACCAGTGAGAAGTACCAATAGTGCTATCAGAAGCCATCAAAATTAGAAATGTAGATGTTGAAGTATGCTAACAGGTATTAATACATTCAAGCATTAAAATATATATATATATATAAACACACCAGGGTTCCATTCAAATTAATGGCTATAACACACAGAGCACCTATCCAGCTAGGGCAATATCCTGTTGCTGACACAAGAAAACAAGAAAAAAATTACACAAGACACCTAACCGATCATGCAGAACTGTGCCTTGTGTAAATACCTTCAAAATAAACTTCACACACTACGGAAAACATCAACATACCCTATGACTGGCACTTATTGTCACATAGATGAAAAAAATGGTAACAATAAGACAGAGGAAAACTTAGAAATATTATTTTCTTCCTTTTGAGTCCATTTAGAAGAACTACAAATTACAAATGTGCTGAAGTATAATTTTTAGTGGATATAAATATATTTCTAGAAACAGTTTTCCCCTTCTAAATTCTTAATTCATTTAGCACTAAACACCTAGGGACCTAACTGCACACTTCCACAAGCATCTGAAATCCTAACAAGGATCTAACCTGAGGTATTTATATCAACTAAAGCTGATCTATAGTTCAAAGAGTTCACACTCTTCTTGTGCATGTGCAGTGAAAGGACAACAGGCAAGAGCTGCAAAACGCAAAATTGAAAATTCCCTTTGGGCACAAGGAAAAAAATCATCACTGGAGTGGTCAAACACTAGCACAGGTTGCCCAGAGGAGATGGGGAGATCCTGATCTTTGAAATTTTTAAAGCTCAGCTGGGCAAGGCTTTGAGTAACCTGACCTAATTTCACAGTTGCCCTGTCTTGAGCAGGAGGTTGGACTACAGAGTTCCTTCCAACAACAACCTTTCTCCAATTCTAACATAAGTTTGGCATTCATGTAAAAAAAACGCAAATAGCAGCATACAGCACATGCCAGCAGGTTGTTTCCAAGCAGCTCTGGGAAAAGGGGCCACTGATTTTTTAGAGATAATGGGGGGAAAAAAAAAATATTTCTTTCAGCAGCTGATCTGACTTAATTTGCCCCAGAGAACTTCACTGTCTGGTATGAGAAGCCCATCTTTTGCTCGACTTTATAGGAACTGCTGAAACAGGACATCATCTTTCACCTTTTTCCTTCACATTACCCACGTATTCCTTACACAGAGCAGCTTCAGCCTAGATTTTGCTGGGGAGGGAAGGGAGAATTGCTGGAGAAGAGGGACACGTAGCAAAGTTAGACAACTCCACAGCAGGTCAGGCATGAGGCTACTGTC